>NC_140771.1:109032727-109680700 GCF_044657685.1 Stegodyphus dumicola
TTTGCCTCTGGATAACCACCTTACTTCGGAACGTAACAAAGGCATTTCATGCTCACTGGCCCATCTCTTGGCATAAAAGCGTAAAAAAAAAATTCGGCTTTTAATAAAATTAACGATTTTCAGGTTTTCGGGATTGTTTTGGATACTAAAGCTTTACGATGAATACAGCAATGAGTAAATTTAGTTAGAGGTGCAACTTCCTTTATTTGAGAAATAACACCAGAATGTCTTCTTGTTAAAGCCCAAGCACCATCACTGTATACGGCAATGCGCTTATTTCAAGAAATATCATTCTCAGACATGCAATTGTCAATTACTTTGAAAATTTCATTCGCATTTGCTCGGCTTTGAACAGATTCAAAAAATAAATATCCTTCGTCAATTCGCTTATCTTCTTCCAAACTTATGTAAACTAATAATTGAACAAAGTTCGTAAGATCAATATTTTCGTCCAATTACAATGGGAAATACTCACTGTGTTTTATTTTTTGAATAAGCGTCTCTTTTTTGGAATTTGCCATTTCATGAATTCGTCGACTTATTGTATCATTTGATAACGGAATATTATTACGTTCATTAGCCGCTTTTTCGTTGAATGATGTTAAAACGATATCTTTAGCTGCTGGTAATATAAGGTTTTCTTCAATAGTGTGAGCCTGCCGAGTCTTGGCAATTCTTAGGCTTACCAGGTAACTAGCTTTCAAAGCTTTTTCACTTAAAGTAACAGAACCTTTCATTACATGTTTACTATTTTTGAACTTCGATAAATTGCTCTTAAAATACTCTTCGATTTATCTTTTAAAGTGACATGCTTAGATTCAAGATGTCTTTTAAGAAACTATGGTTTCATACTTTGAGTGGATAGTAGTTCACCGTAAACAACACATTGGGGGTCCATTTCAACACTATTCAAAGTAATCCTAAATGATAAATAACTTTTATTATATTTTCTATAAACAATGTTTCTTTTCAGTATGTCCTGGATCCATCACCTGTGAATCATCATTTTTCGCTTAGTCAATCCTAACAATTTTTCCATTTTGAAAATCTAGGTTAGTTTTTACTCGTATTATTTTTTCATAAATATTTAAATGCATAACATATTAAGAAGTCTTCAAAAACAAATGATGATATTCTTTAATCGCGCAGAAAAATAAGGAATACAAAGAAATAAGAAGAAAAAATATGCTGTTAGAGACAGCAAATCGACTTAAAGAAATGCTGTTAATTGAAAATGGAACAATAAGAGCCAGGAAATGGTGGCGATATAAAGTGCAGACAGGCTAATATATCGATCAACTCTAAAAGAATTAATAAGGTGCTATTATCTTTTTATAGCTTTAAATATTATACTTTATATATATTAACCTTTTATAGGTTGCTTTTTATAGCAACTTATTTTTATTTTCTCTTAAATACAACATCCATTTATGTTACTCCTTCTAAAATCATCACTTATGACAAATTTTGTTATGTCTACGGCTAACAGAATATTTGTGAGAATAAAAACGTATTATTTTGTATATGTCTATGAGCGGCTAGTGACCATGAACAAAGCTCAGATTGCTCAGAGTGCTGGAGAAATATGGAGTGTTAGAGTCCAAACAGGACGTTGGGGTATTTAATTTTTGAACTTAATAGTTAAAAATACTTTGTTCCTTGGCGTACCACCTATTTTTTCCTTGCTTACCACTGTTTGAGAATCGCTGGTCTAGATACAAAGAGGCCCTAAAATACTGCTTCGCTGGATATGAAATTCCAGATAACATGTTTTAAAGTAATAACATTCACGAAAGTGATTTTAACGCTGTGGTTTGTCACATGTACTAAACAAAAAACCTTCTAAAGAGTAAATATTCTAATTAATTACATATAAATTATGCTTTAAATTATGCAAAGGGCCGTTTCCAGTGAAAGTAGTATTTATATTATTATTAAATATTTCCACTGAGTAATTAGTTGCTTGAAACAATTATTTTCACTATAGTTAATTTTTACGCCATATATTTCAAATATAGTCTACTTTTTGTCACTTCGCTGCATTTACACATCAAAATTAATTGAAGTGATGAATGTTGCTTCTACTGGTAAACATTTATTCTACATTTTCAGCCCAAAGGGCGTTAGCGCAGAAAGACTATTATTTTCGTTTTGACATTTTGTAGCGTTTCACTATAAACAACGTTTAACTTTGCAAATTGTTGCCAACAAATATTATCGCCGTGTATTACATTTAAAAAAATTAGGTAATGTAGAATCTGCATAAATGCATCTATGTTTCTCTCATAGTAATAAAACAATGGTACCTAGAGCCATCAAATTTAGAATAACTTAATCCTCCACCGGAGTATGAGCATCTGGAAGCCTAAATTTTGAATTTGTTTTATTATCTAGTTCCAATTTTGTAAATTATTTATGAGTTTTTGATTAAAAAACTCGACGATTTCAAAGCGAGCAATGGCAACGCTGTGCGGGGAAAAAATCATTTTTATCTCCAGCTATCGAGACTAAGCATCGGAAATTCTAACAAAATGATCTCTTTAAATTATTATGTGATATTGCAGCTGAATTGAATTTTGTGGTTTAAGTGCGAAGAACATGGTATTTAATAAATACAGGTAACACACAAAACATTAAATAAATAAATAAATAAATAAACCCTCTTTGGGCGTAATATAAAATATGAAGGCTTTCAGGTTATTATTTTTATTTTTTTATTTTTGTGTTCATTATTTCTAGGGGTTCTGTTATTGTTTTGGTGTATTGTGCTCATATGGAGTGCGTGTCTGTGCTCATATGGAGCGGTGCAGGTCTATATTTTATTCTGATACTGTCTTAGATGTAAAATAAATAAGACAATATTAAAATAATTTTGTATTAAACAAAATATGTCAGTAAGAATTTGTAAGTGGATTAAGGAATTCCTCCTCCCCTTTTCTGATGTGATTCACTAGCAAGCAACTTTCGAAGTATAACGTAGGCATTATATGAAAGAAATAGAAGAATTTTATTTAAATCGCAAAGATAATATGAGTAAGAGATGCAAAACAGGTCATTAACAGAATTTTGTTTTCGACAGTTTGGAATAAATTGAACCCAATCTCCTTGTTTGGTGAATAGAATATAAGCTCATAACGCATATTATAATTAAGTAATGGCTCACCATATACACTGGTTGCGCAGTACGTTTAAAATATATTATAATTTCCTCATTTCAGCACAGTGAATTAAAACTGCTTTATCAATATATCACTGCATAGGAAAGTAATTTGAAAGAAGTCAATATTCTGGTGAATTAACGTTGCTCCGTTTCGTAACAATGAAATAACAGAGATTTTAATTCATTTCACCACTGCTAGAAGGTCATAATTCTCTGCTTTCCAAAACTTGAAAAGTAAATATATATCCCCCATCTTAACAAGATTTAGATGTTTTTTAACATGTTTTATATATTAAACAACAAAAAGTGTAGAAAATGTTGATACATACCAAAATTGTAATTACAGAATTTTTTATTTTTTTACATTCATAAATTAAAACTAAATACTTAACAAATAAATAAAATGCTTACCGCATCCTCCCTGAAACTATGAAATTCCTCACCAGAGGGGGGGGGAGGTGATTCTCCCTCTGGTTTAGAATCTCACATCTAGAGGAAGTCTTTCCAATAATTTATTATAAATGTAAATATCTTGTTCTGCAAAATAGTTTTAAATCAGCGAAACATATTTTGCATTTACTGGTTTATTATTTAGTATTTTGTTGAATTACCATACTATTTCTTATGAAATGTTTTAAAATATGTGCCAGAATTATGTGTAATTTCAGTATTAAATATCATAATTAATGATATTTGCACATTAAGTGTCACTGCAGATACAAACATGGTTTGGTTTCTATATACGGTGGACCACCCTTAATGAATCCATGTCTTCTTAGTGAAAAGTTGGATAATATTTCCTACTATTTATCTCTGTTTTCCCTCCATGATAAATATAACCTCGTATTTAAAAATAATATTCATTTTCAGTGTAGATTTTTTATACAGACACAATTCAGAGAATTATGAAATTTCGCTGTTATAAAAATATTCGTCTTTATGTTTACAAATGCATTCATAAAATTTAATATTTTAAAAGAAGGTAATTCATTGAAAAATATTAAGAAACAAGGATAATTTTGAAATCCTATATAGTATAAAACATTTCCTTTTATCATTTTAACGATGTAGGAAAGGGTTTTAAAATTATTTGTTAAACAATTGTGTTGGATTATTTAGATTATGACGGAGCCAAAGAGGTTAACTGTCTAAGGCTGGATGCCTTGGAAAGGAGCATTTTAAAAGAAAATGCTTGGATTCAATATTCATGGAAAAAAACCAAGAAAAGCCTCCCACGCAGTCAGGTCATTCAACGGAACTTTAACTCCGGTCGAACTGCCTAGTGTTCAAAGATTTAAGGGCTTTGTCGTTGGTCAGCATTTAACTATCTGAAACTCAAATACTACGTTGAGATCTAATTCACTAATTCTTCAACTATTTTATTTTCAAAAAAAAAAAAAAAAATTCTTTATTTTTGTAATAAATTTGAAGCATTATAATGTCTTTATTTTTGTATATGTTCACTGCGTTTAAGAACTGCAAAAATATGCAAATACAATTTGAATTTAAAATTGGCCCAGAGATAGTGCTAATTTACAGAAAATTATGCATATCCTGTTCTTGTGGTTATAATCTGCTGATGATTTGACATAAGTGTAAGCATTAAGGAGATTGAAACTACTAATTTATCTTGGGAAATATCTGAAATTCTATATTTAAACTCATCATACAACTAGTCTTAAATGTTGCATCTTAAATCAAATTCATTTGAAATAGGCTCTTCATCATGCAGATTAGTCTTTTTCAGAGGGTAACAGTAATTTTAGAACGATTGTGAAATACATAATTTTGTTTTATTTTCATCAACTTATAAATATGTATACTATATGTAGTAATATGTACAATAGCTGTACTAGTTTTTGTTAAATAAAATATATTTATTGCTTTAACGACTTCATGTAATGGAAAACTTGTCTACGTGAATTATAATAATTTACAAATTATCATCGATATTTAACATGTATTTATTTTAGCCAGCATATAAGCTAAAATTTTCTCATTTCTTTTAAAGTATTTTCTTACGTCTTCCCAACGTAGATGTATATATTGTGTAATGTATAAAGTCTCTTCTTATTATTACAACTTACCGATAAACTTTAAACAACTTGGATTTATGGGACAGGTATCCCATCCTCATAGTAATGCTACTATGATATCAGAGAACGTCATGTGTATGCGCAAAAAGGCCTACAACAGACTTCTATTGCGCATGTAAAAAATACCAACGCATGGTTTGTTTTCACAACAAAATCTGCTCATATCTTTTGAAGGCAAATAATGTTATTTCACATATTGCCATTTCTTCAGGAAAGGTGACTTTGCGAAAAGTAACCTCATGGTCACGCAATCGATTTTTATTCAATGCCGCAATAATTTTTATGCCCAGAAAGAAAAGCAAGGATTATTTTGATGATTAATTTATCTTGCACATTTAACTCACTTTGCAAAATATATGCATTACGCTGTGGATGCTACTTCTATTTTTCTCTTGCAAAATGGCATTTCTTACTGCATTTTATGAGGTAAAAGAAAAATGAACAAAAAACTCACCCGGATTTTTTTCTAGATGACATCTTTTACAAAGGCGTATATCCACTAGCCACGTGCAGCAGTAGCAGGACCATCAACAGACAACAATTAAAAGTGTTAAAATTTAAACAATACAAAAGAATACTACACTCACACAAACAACTAACTTCACAACAAAACGCCAAAGAAAGGCCATATAAAACTGCTCAAAATTAAACGCAATATAGTTTCAGAACACACAATGTACACGACATGAGCTTGCCGTGTGTGTGTACCGGCGGGACGGGATAATTTGTGGTGAGTGTCAGTGAATGTGTAGGCACGTGAGCGGAGGACATCGAATCCCCCTTCGCGGGTGGTCTTCTTCATAGTCGTCTGCTAGCATGAATCGAAGCTCAATCGCTTGCCTTCTCCACCCCCGTGGCGCTGCAGTCGACCCGGTAGAAAATACCACCCCTTTCTTCTCAAGCTCCACACCCAATCGAAGATTTTGAGCACGTTGAAGGAAGAGATGAATGCCGGAGTTGTGGGAAACATTACAGAGATTACTTCTGTTAAACATGAATAGGGATTCGAGATTCTCTCTCTCTCTCTCTACCCTACATCATCCCGGTGTTCTCCATTGAGGGTACTCAACAGTTTCGTTGCGGAGTGCTCGGGAAATAACACTGACAATGGAGAGAGATAGGTAAAGAACGTTAAGAGCACGAAAAATATATGTTTCATGAATATAAATAGTAATGAAAGATCTAATATTTGAAAGAAAACACATAGTTATTTGAGAATTTACTCAAATTATTAGATAACTGTCATTTGCGGAACCCGAAAGATACGATACAGCATGTTTTGCTGTTTTAACAAAAATACGTATCCTGGGCTGATTTTTATGCATCTCTCTATGCCAAAAGATGAAAATGTATTTATGTGAATTACTGTTACAAACCTCGAATCACTTTTCCACTTTCTGTTTTTACGTTTAAAAACTTTATGTTTAAACCATATTTTTGCATATTCTTGATTTTGACGGATTATCGATAAGAGATTAGCAAAGAAACATAATTAGATATAGTATGCTTGCAAATTTTATAAAATATTACATTACGCGAAGGTAATTCTCTTTTAAATTCTGGAAGAAATCTTGCTATATCATTTTGTAACTAATCATTGTGTAAAAGAAGTAAATTTATATTTACAGAAATATTGGCTATAGTATCACTAAAATTTGCTAATTAATATCACCAAGTTTTCCTAATTTGATTGAGTGAGCAACTTTTAAAGGAATTTGAAACTTTAATCTCTGTCTTTCAAGACTTGAAACGTTTTTAATTAACTTTTATAATTATTTCAGATGTATCCATTAACTAAAAGAATATTTCAATACCACAAAATTCTTGCCTTTACAAGAAAACGATTTTGTATTACCTTATGAAACGGAACTGCGAGATAAATAATTAAAATATTGCAGTGAGTCTTATCAAGTTACTAAACGCGAGAAATATTATGGTTGCAACAAACATGTTTAACACAAAAATTCGATCCATTTTCTCTTCATAAAGGGCTTTTAATTCGCTATTTCAGTTACAAATTCAACGTAATGCTTTTGAATCACAGCATTCTACTAAAAATTTTCAGGTTTCGCATGGAGTGCTGATTTTTGTGTTTAAAGAATTTTACATCTTTTAATATATGTTCCTTTTTTAAAAGAAAAAAAAGTAACTGATTTAGGATTTTTTTTTTTTTTTTTTTTTTCTTTAGAAAGCAAATATGTATCAGTGAATGCAAAGGGATTATATGTAAATCAAAAAGCTAATGAGATTTTTTACTAAACCTTAACGAAAAGCAAATCTTAAGGGTTGACAGAATACACCTATTTTTTCCAAGAATAGTTGACTGATGAATATTATGTGGGGCAGAATGTAGTTACTCTGTGATTTATTACTTAGTTAATATGAATAACAGATTTCATACGAAAGCCTAGAAGCTATTCTTCATGGGAATACTTGCATATATCGCAAAGAACATATTGCAAATTTTTCAAGCATATTTTAAGCAAAATCAACAACAGTCATGCTTTGATTCAGCTTACATAACGATATGAATAAAAACAATAGTCATGCTTTGAGAAGGAATGCAGTTGACCAATCATAATAAATACTTTTTTTTTTTTTTTTTTTTTTCATTTTCTGGGAGTGCACTAGTTTCGTACTTCGGGCTATCACAGATACCGGAACTGTCTGTCAATAGAACGTAACTGCTAAACTCGAATAACCGCTAACAAAAATTTCATTGCGCATAAAAAAGGACTGGCCAAGGGAAGACCGAAATGCAAAATTCTATGCAGCTGTCGTCACATTCTACTGCTACATATCTCCCAATGCGCAGTAGCGTAAAGAATGATTAAAAAAGATTTCACGATTGCGTAATGGTCTATCAGATTAAAATAATTTTTAGACAACTAAAATATGCAATTAATTTCAGGCATATTAAAGATTCATTTATTATTTTGTACGCGTTTTACTTTGTAATTTCTCTTTTAAGCCGCTCACTAATAGCAAAAAAAAAAGGTTACACAAATATTTTAATGTGTCGCTTCATAACTAACTAAAAAATGTATTCACTTAATAAGCATCTTAAAAATTATTCTATATTTCTATACTCATTACTACCTAGTATATAATTTATAGTAAAATTAATTTTATTGAAACAGAAGAGGATCTGAAAAATTATAAAAAATATCTGATTTGGTCAACGCATGATCTCACGAGATTTCCATATTTCAAAAAACAACATGCTGTAAGTAGAATTTATTTTACGGATGATCTTCTGTAAACAAAATCTGAATTATTGTTCCATTATATTGGAAAGTTTTTAAATAAGAAATTTTGCAGTATTTTTTATGTGTAATTACACCTAATAAAACTTAATTACATTAATTATTACAACTTTTTGTAGTAACTGGTTTTTATAAACTTCCCCCATAGCACAAAACATCCTCAGGATGTCCTATTTAAGTCGCAATATCCCGGGACATACTTAGGATGTCCTAAGGATGTTGATTCTCAGATGTCCTGAGGAGATCGTAATTTAACATCCTGAGGATGTCTTATTTAAGTCGCTATGTCCCGGGATATGACAGGATGTCCTGAAGATGTTGATTCTCAGATGTCCTGAGGAGTTCACCAATTTCACATCCTGAGGACATTCATTCTGCATTGTCCGGAGGACTTTCGTTGTCAAACATTTTGAGGATATTTGTTCTCAAATTTACCAGTTTTAATTTTTTGACATTGCACATCTGAAACTTGCACATTCTTTTATTTTTCATATGTATTTTACTAAGTTGTTTCTAAATGCTGTACATTAAAAATATTGATATGATTGATGATTTATTCTTGTTATTTTGTTATTAATTTTAACTGCTATTTTTTCTGACGTTTTAAAAATTTATTTAGTCATGGAAAAGATTTTTTTCAATGGATTAGCATTTTCTAGAATATTTGCAAAATTCTAAATAACATATATTTTCTTTTATAAAAAATTTATAAATTACATGTATAATTACTTACAGATTACAAACCCTACTACAAATATAGGTAAAATTAGATATAGATATATTTAATTACGGAAACGAATTTTTTTTTAAATTTGGGTATAGAGACATTAGGTATTTTTTTGGAAGCAGAAAACATGAAAAATTAGCAACTGCCTTCGCCGGGAATCGAAGGACGGACCTCTGGAATACCGGCCCAGTGTGCAGAACCACTACACCACGAAGACACGCTAGGTGTGGTGGTGTATTTAATTATGGCAAAGCACACTAGGGCTATCTGCCTAAGGGGAGGGATGTCTTCGTGGAGGACTTTCTAAGGGAAACTGGCTCGTATACACGTTACACGTGGGGAAAACCACGAAAACACCCATGCAGCCAGCCCGTTCGCGGGATTCGAACCTCGGATCGCACTACCAGGGTTCAGCGACTTTACCGCTCGGCCGCTAGTGGGCCGAAGACACGCTAGGAAAGCGGGAGAAATACCTTATATTACTTCTCTTTTTAAAGGCCGACTTTTTTTAAGGGGATCCAATCACTAAATCCTGGGTGTGGATATATCTCATCCAACACCTTTTTAGTTCGGGCGCCACTGTAGAGACATTAGGATTTTTTTGGGAAGCCGTAGAGATGAAAAATTAGCAACCGCCTTCGCAGTGAATCGAACCACGGACCTCTGAAATACCGGCCCAGCGTGCAGAACTATTACACCACGAATGCACGCTAGGAAAGCGGGAGAAATACCTCATAAGGAAAATTTTTTTCCTCTAATTACAGGACAGAAAATGTTTATCAATCGCGCGATCTGTTATTGATATTGAATTACAGTCGTGCGATAATTTTGCAGTAAAGATACATCTCTGATGACTATCCAAGATTCTAAAAACTTTGGTCTTATATAGAGATGGTCGTCTTATAGAAATAAGGCTTAATATCAATATTTATTTATAATCTCAGAACTATTGGTCACTTTCAGAAGTGGTCGTTTGAGAGGCGATATTCTATATATTTATTTACTGATACTCTCAGATTCCAAAATTTGTTTATATTCTCAGAAATATTGGACGGAAGGTGGTCGTCCCATACATGAAAAATTTTACATTTCATTAAAAATGAATTCGGCATTATTTAACTATTTCCCTATTAATTAATTAATTAGATAAAGAAAAATTAGGAAATAGTACTGTTTATTACGGAATAATGTAGGAAGTTCTACAGAACTATATTCTTTCGCGTCATTGCACATTGTATCCGGCAAACTACTAGTTCCTCGTATTCTTCCGCAAATCCGTAAACATCTGTCTGATTTGAAACGAAATCCAAAATGGCTGCGCCATGAGGTTAACTTGTATGGATATTTTTTGTTGCATGAAAGGTAAGTTCAGTTGCAATACTTGTATGTTTACTTTTTTTCTTTTCGAATTTATGTTATTTATGTCATTTTGACAGTTAAATGTTTCACAGCTTTATGAATTGTTACCATTCTGTCGTGAATTACGTGTATCTCAATGGCTGGCTGTCTTTTCAAATATCTAATTTGCCCTGCTATCCAAATGTTTATGACTGAATTTTTTTTAGTCTAGTTTATGCATTCAGTTTCAAAATAATATGTGTGATCAGATTGCTTATTATTTTATTGCAGCAATAAATTTGTGTTAAATAGTTTGAACAATTGTATAAAAATAAGAGTTTGCATTGTTTTGTCCAAAATATGTATGGTTGAAACATTATCTTAATCTAGTTTGTAATTCAAGTTTTTTTGGGGGTACTGTTCTGTTATTGGGACCAGAATCGGAAATGTATGAACCTGTGTTCGTAAGTATGTACACTGCTCAAAAAAAAAAAAAAAAAAAAAAAAATGGGACAGTCCTATATCTCCCGATCTACTGGGCCGATTGACAAAATTCAAATTGCGTTCTTCATGTCTCGAAAGCGTGACTTAGGATATATATTAGATTTATATATAGCACTATTCTAACATAGGTATTTTGACACAAAATCGGATTTTTTCTGAAATAATATACCAATTTTTTACATATTTCGATTCTACGACTCAAATTACGCCTAAATATGAAATTTTGTAAAATTTGGAGCGAAATTTACGGAGAAATTCACAAATTTATGTTCGCACTTTTTTGTCAGTTTGCGCCAAGAATACTTCACTTGGCGAACTTCTTAATATATGGCAACCTAGTTTCCTTTCCCGTGAGAGGAAAAAAAGTCACCATCCTTCCTTTTTTCCAAATAATATTCTTTATATTATATTTTTAATTATAACTTATTATTTTAAGTAATTTTTTTTTTTCGAATTTCATTTTAATTGTTTAAGTTGCATGTTTTTTTTTTTTTTTTTTTTTTCGAATAACTGTTTTAAAAATTTCTATTTACCTATTCGAACTGCGTAAATAAAGGTGCAGCCTTTATTTTTTTTTTTTTTCAAATAGTTTTCTTTATATATATTTTTCGTCATAGTTATTATTTTAGGTAACTTTTAAATTTTTATACTTTTATTTTAATTGTTTGTGTTGCATTGTCTCTTCAGATAATTGTTTTAAAATTTTCTATTTATTCCTTCGAACTGAGCATTTTAAATATATTTATTAATATCAATTTTCCAGAATTTGATTTTATTTATTTGAACTGCGATTCTTTCGGAAGAATACTTTGTAACCCAGACTACGATGAGTTTGAAAACTGCATACTACATTAAAAGAGAAAATACAGTAAAGCACAGTTTTACACGCCTTTCAATGTTCCGTTCAGAAAAGATATATATAAATAAGAGAGATGTATAACCGACATTTTAACTTAGGATGACTTGCATACACTGCTTTAAACAGTTTTATCATTGTGCCCATTGCTTTACACAATTTTATCCTACATTTGGTTTCTTAAAATGTTATTCATATTTTAGTCAAATATTTTATTTTTGAAATCGCAAGAATCAAATATCATAACATTGAAAAGTTTTAAATTTAAAAAAATACAAATACTAAATTTTACGAAAAAATTTATTTTTCTTCTCCTTTTCTTTAAGCATTCTGAAAGTATATTAAAAAGTATCCAACTTTTCGAAACATTTTGGTATTTCTGACAATCATTTTAAATAAAGTTATCGCCTTCCATTTCATAAAGGCCCACAAACGGCCGAGCGCTAAAGACGCTGATCACTGGTAGTTCGGTCTGAGGTTCGAATCCCGCGAACGGGCTGGTTGCATGGGTATTTCCGTGGTTTTTCCGATGTGTAACGTGTATACGAGCCAGTTTTCCTTAGAAAGTCCTCAACGAAGGCATCCCTCCCTTTAGGCAGATAGCCCTCTTGTGCTTTGCCATAATTAAATAATCCAATCCAATCCTTAATTAAATATAATTGATTTGTAACTTCTACTAGAACTGACGTTAAGAATTGAAGTGCAAATAAATAATATCGTGTGCAATCTTGATTAATATAAAATTTAAAATATTTGCACAGAAAAATATTTGCATTCAGACAGAAAGTTTTTTGAAATATTTGCAATTACTTTATAAGAAGGATTTATTAATAACCGTAATAATTACTTATTATATTACTGATGATTAGGAATCAGTTCTTGACAATTACATTCTAAATTAGAATTTTAAGAATTATTAGAATTTTAAATTAGAATAATGAAAATACGCTACGCACAAAAATACATTTTAGGGTAAAAAAATGAGTTGATTTTTTTTATGTTTTAAAACTTCTTGAATTCATTTAATAAACATCGTATCCTCGTTTTAATTGAATTCAGAATGCTGTGTGTCGTTTATATAATTATTCTTACTTGTCCACGGAATTTGCTGACTTATCCAGCGATTAAGTAGTTGCAGATCATTTTTACATAACCATTGAACTTCCATTAATTCAGTCTCTAGAGGGTTGTATATTTATATCATAATTTGACTTTTATAAAAAGGATTATTCTAAATCTTATGTTTCTATAAAAATATACTGTGCTTTAAAAAAATATGGATGATAGTTCCAGCCGCTCTTTCAGCCACTTCAAAAGCATCAGTTTGTTTAGAAATAAATTGTGCAGGTAATGTCATAAAATTCAAATAAACATCAAACGAAAATTCTCAGTTTTAGACAATTCAATTTAAACGAAGTAAAGTAGCAGACGATAAAACGCCGAAGGTAAAAATTTACTCTTACAAAAATTTACTCTTATTTAAAAAAAAAATAAAAAAGAGAGAAATTTAAAAAAATATTAAAAAATGTATTTAAAAAAATAGGTTTTCATATAGTATTAATAAACATTTATTACGCATCATTGAGGGAAAAATGTCATATAATTAATTCTCCGTAAAATTTTACTTGAAATTTATGGTTAAAAATAGCTGTGGCAATACAGTGTAACAAAAATCCATAGACCACATTTGGCGTTATTATCGCTCAAAAAAAAGATGCCAAATTTCAAAACGCGAAAATATGTAAATTTGTGTATATCTTAGAAAATTTTGAATAAAAAATGTCTAATTTTTTGCAGATATGCTTAAAAATATACCTACTTTAAGATGATGGTAAAAATTTTATAGGTTATAATACAAATTTTTTTTCGAAAAATTTATAAAAATTATTTAAAAATAGAAATTTAAAAAATAAAACACAAAAAATGGGTAAATTTTATTTGGAATGAACCTAAATTTCGAAATGTGAGAGAAAAAATCAAAAAAGTTTAATAAAAAAAGAAATATAAATAAATATTTGCCAAATTCAATTAACATTGAGGAGCTAAAATTTTGAGAGCTAATATTTCAAAAACTACTCGTACGATTTTTACAAAACTTGGTATTCTGGCATAATTTGAGTCGTAGAATCGAAATATGTAAAACAATTGGTATGTTATTTCAGAAAAAGTCCGATTTTGTGTCAAAATACCTATGTTAGAATAGTGCTATATATAAATCTAATATATATCCTAAGTCACGCTTTCGAGACATGAAGAACGCAATTTGAATTTCGTGAATCGCCCCAGTAGAACGGGAGATATAGCACTGTCCCTTTTTTTTTTTTTTTTTTTTTTTTTGAGCAGTGTACATAGATGTGTATATGTAGACACACAAACATACAAATATACAAGCATACATAAATACAATTCTGAACCCGGTCCTGATAACAGAACAGCACCTTTTTTTAATCTTTTTTGAATATTTTATAAAAGGATTAAGCATTTTTCAAACTGCATATCATTTTAAGATTCGACTTGCAGGAAGACAAAATATGGTCATTCAATCAAATGCTTGATTGCTTTTAATATTTTCTCATAAATATTGTTTGCATTTTTATTGTATTTTAGATACTTTAGTTATGTAAAATGAACATTAAAATATTAGGAAAGCTGAAGAATATGAACAGTTACCATAATACATGTATTTTTTCATCGAGCCCATTGTTTTAGAAACCAGTGCACCATTATTATATGCTGGCTTATTTTATAGTTATATGCAGTTTAATTTTATGTTCATGTTACTGTAGTATTGTCATTATAATAAAAGTATTGATAATTTTTGTTGAATCTTGCAAGTTGCCTAACATTCAGAATTATTACTACCGAATTTTACTGATAGGTTTTTTCGAGTTGACATAATCTGTCTGATAAATAAAATAAACTGGTGTTTAAATTATATGCATTTCTCTTAATGTTTCATTGAAAGTGAGATGGAAATATAAATGCTATCCAGAAAAGTGAATTCTTTTTGCCTGAAATAACAAACTGTACTAAATGATTAATGTTTATATCATTTTAGAAATATCAATATTAAAGTTTTTCCCCCTTCTCTTCTTTGATTTTGAAATAATTTATAATAAAATAATATATACATAAGTGTAATTAATGTAAAGTGTCATTCAATAATATAATTTATTTTTACTTATATTTTTATATTTCTTATCTGGGTTTTCTTTTGGTGTTAGAAGGAGGAAAAGACTGTAATGTTTTAATTAAGGAAATAATTAAAACACTACAGTCTTTTAAATAACACAGTTACAGTAATGTTTATTGAAGCAATCAGTACTGTGTGATTGCCAGTGATTGAATAATGTTAAAATGCATTGTTCATAAGGAAATTTGCTTATCTTTGTGTTATAGATTTTATTTTGACACAAGCTGAAATTTGAATTATTGGAAGCACTTTGAAAACCCGAATTATTTCCTGAATCATTAATCAGGCCAATATATAACATACAAATTTTCATACAAAATTATTTCTTTGAGCATATTATAAAGAGCTCATTTAATTTTATTATTTGTACAAATTTTAGACAAAAGTAGCATGTAACAGTTAGATTTATTGAAGCCTACTTGTTACTTGTGGTAACAAAGAAGTGTGAAAGATATTGCCACATTAGCGAACATGACGATCATTGATGCTTAGTTTAGTAATTTAATAATATATTGAGAAATGCTGGGAACTTTCAGAAGTAGACATTTCGGAAATGATGGGCTTGATAAGAAATTTACATGGTTTTATTATTTATTCTTTAGTTAAGAATGGATTTTAGATGTTTATGTGAAAGAATTCTGTTTAATTATATGTGAAAGAATTGTTAAAGTTTGGCATTTAAAAAAATGAATTAATAATATGCAATTATCTTTTTATTATACATATATTACTATATATTTCTAATGCGCTATGTAAATGTCAGTGCTAAACAATTGAGATACTATTGTCAGGGCAATCTTTTCTTATACATGAAAAATTCTGATACTTTCTTATCATCTGCCCTCACAGCTTCAACTTATGCTAAAACAGCAAGAGTATGCACACGATAATAGCAAACTATGAATATGCATACCACACACATGTATTTACATGCTTTATATTTAATCTTTATTTCTGAATAGTATTCCATTGGATGAAAAATATGTGAATATTGACCCAATGTATATATTTTTGTATGTGTGCATCCTAAAATTTCTTGTTTCTTATAAAGTGCTTATTTGAATTACTACTTGTGAACAGAGCAGTAGATATGAACCAAAAACTAACCATTTTGCCAATTTTCACAGCTTTGCACATAGTCAGAAGGCACCAAAATTTGTTATAATGTTAAGTTTAAATGATGTTCTATACTTTTGTGTTAATTTTTCTATTCTATTAATTCTATTACTGTGTTATCAAACTTTCTGCAGGAATTTCAACTGGTTAAGATGTTATTACCATGTGGAGAAGAATTTGGTTTTCAAGCTAGAAAAAATTGCAGCTGAAGGATTTTGTAGAAGGTCAGTCAAACTGGTTTTGGTTAATTATAATTTAATTTTGGGTGAAGAATTCTCAAATTTATTTATCATAAGTGTCTAAATGTCTTCTAAATTAAATTCTGCTTGTTTTTGAAATTTTTCATGACATTCATTCTTTGATTATTATTATTATTTTTTTTTAATTTACTAACTTATATCCAGGCACATAATGTTGCATTTAATGCCATACCTTAAATATTGTAAAATGTTAAAATAATACATTTCACTTAAAAATGTGGTTGTGACAGTAAATTTTCTGTTACATTTAATCATATCTATAAACATCGGTATACATCATTTTTCAATAATCTGTATAATATTTTGTGCATTTCTTTTACATCCAAGATCTGGCATATGACTTGCTTTTCAAACTGATAACATGGTGTAATAATGTAATCTAATGGTTAAAGTTTACTATGGAACGCGCCAAATTTAATAAATTATTCTTTGATAGAAATTTATTCATGTGTTCAGTGTGTCTCATCTCTTTAAATTGCTAAAGTAAATTTTATGTACTTGCATTTAGGAATTTTGACTGTATCAGAGTAATTTTGTTTCAGTTATTATAACATGCAAGGGAAAAAATTCATTCATAGCTCCGTATTTAAAATTAGTTAATTAAAGTCCTTAATAAAGAGGGACGTTTTGTTGTTTTTAATGTCGATAAAGTTTAATTCAAAAATATGCCACATTAAGGGTTACTTTTTAACCTAATTTAAAATTTTCATTACTTTAACATGTCCAATAATTGTTATTTTAACTCCGATATTGTAATAATATCAAAATTCCTTACTTTTTGATAGGTAATCCAAATGTAAAACAAGAAAAGAAAAAATTAAAATCTAGAAGTATATTTATTTCATACCTCTAACAAATAAAAACAACACAAGCACTTTTTACTGTCTATCTGCATAGTGTGGCATGTCCCGTAAGACTGAGATTTGTATGGTCAAATCCATGTTTCAGTTAAAGGAAAATGTATGCACAGTCTTCTGATTTTCCCTTCGATTAAGGATTCTGTATATACTAGCATAAGAAATATATTAGTTAATGCAGTGTTATACATCAATATTTATAGACAATTATTGTGGCTATGTTTATTATAATTTTGTTCACTGTAATGGCTTTAGTGCCTAAACCATCATGCTGTGTAAACAAAACTCAAATCTTCATCTCTGCCTACTGCTCCACCTAGTGTTTAAACCACTGAAATGGTGATTATGGTAGAACATCTTTGATAAAAATTTACTCTAATGTAACCCTTGGCGAATCGTTTCTTTTTTTTTATATCAAGATCGTCACCTGAGAGGATCGGCACCAATTTCAAGGTGGCCGCTACACAAAACCAAAATAAGAAGTCAAAGACATACACAAACTCTGTGTCCATGTACACATCGACCTATTAAAACAGAGAACTGCACAAACTGGGCATTGTGCACTGCCTTAACTTTGTCCATGTACACATTGATCTATTTTCACTTTAAGAAAATCAGAAAGTTAAAAATATCATAGTTACCAGAAAAAATTCACCACTGCCTAACACACAGACAACCAAAAATACACAAACAGAGAGGAATAAGTTACCAAAAATACATATTTCCCACATCTTCATTTACTACTGTTACAAGTACTTCTTTGGTAAATTTCTGCAGTTAAATTCAAAAGTTTAAAATTGCATTAACATGATCAGATTTTATTTTCTGCACGTAGCTAACAATTACTTATGAGTTGTCAGATAAATGTTACCAGATGCAGTTAATTATTTTTTACTTGCCAATCTCATGAGAAAAGTTTTTTTGGCTCCTGCAAGACTTTACTTTGTGTTGCAAAATAAATTCATTCTCACTCTTTTTGGACTTGCCTACACATTAAATTTAAAATAGTTTTATGAATAGGTAAGATGTGATTATCATAATTTTGTTTCTCTCTTTATCTTGGCAACTTTATATGTTGATTCAGTATCCAGGTTACCTACCAGTGGCTGATTGATAAAACTGCTCATATGTTCAGCTGGTGGTTTGAGTTTATTTTCTGACATAAAAAATTTTAAAAGGCATCCCCCATGTTTATTTTACTATAATCGAAAAATCAAATAATTGCTACTCTGTTTATAGGTACTAAGTGTTAAAATATTTTAAATGCTTCCTTTAATTTGCATTCTAATAGTCATTTGTTTAAATTTAATTATGAATTATATTCACATATATTAATTGTGAGTATTTTTTTTTTATTTTAGGTGCTGTGAAAGGCAATGACAGAGATCCAATTTATCAAGAGTTCTTATATACATAAGAATACATGGATATAAGATTGTTTTTCATGAATTGAAATAAAATGTGATAAATTGGATTAATAAAAACTATTTTGAATTTTGAAAAGTGTTTTTCCTCTGTTAATCATAATATAGTGCCATAAATTTCTGAATGTGTTTATTTTTCATCCAAATAAATAGCTTTACAAAAATTTGTCATATTAATAGATATTGCATAATTTAGCATTATTATAAATATTTATTATAGCAGATTTAGCTGAACTACTTTTTTAGTCTCTTTGCAGATGAAGTCACAAAGGTAAGTGGTTAGATATTTTTCTGTATTCCCCATTAAGTAATTTTATCTGGTAAATTACCATTACTTATATACTAAAGGTGAAAGAATAAGCTTTCCTTGAAGATACAAAAATTTGCAGATATTTCAAAAAATTGGTATACGTAAAAAAGTTCCTTAATTGCCACATATGCGAAACTGAAAATGTTATATATGAAATAGTTCAGAAATATAAATATTTTCACTATTTTTTAACTATAATTCACTGCATTTGTTATATATAATCAGTTTAAGGTAGCAGTGCTTTTCTCACTGTGATTTCTCATGTATTTTGGTTCATAAATCCACGTATTTTGGTTTCTCTTTTGAGACCGAATAAAAAATGAACTAAACATTCTCGTTGACATTGAGAGTTGAATAAAAGCTCACCTCAAAATAAAATGAATTAATAAATTTATGGAAAATTTTACATTGCATATATTGAGCAGAAAGAGTAAACTGAATATACTTAATGGAATTAATAATTGGTAGAGTTGATAGCAGAATAAAATGCCTTAACTGCATGGTAAACAGTAGATCTTTTGAAGTTTTTCTATGTTGCGTAAAATGCAGATTTAAATTTTTGATATTGATTGTCATATAAATGGCAATTACTGTTTTATTTTGCTCTGAAATGAATGGTTAGTAATAAAATTCTGGATGATACAACCTTTAACATGCGCTAGAATTTACAAAGTTTAATTTGGTGCTGATTTCAACGGGTAAATTTCATTTTGCTGAATTTTGCGTAAAATAATACCAATGAACTATTGCAAATTATTTTCAGAACTTTTTTTTTTTAATCTAAAAGAGCTATTAGTTTTGAAATGTGATATCGTCAGTCGTAAACTTGTTTTGCTTTTCATTCAAGTCTTGCCATTTGGCAAAATTTAACATATTTACCTTTAAAATCTAATGTATTATTGACTAACAAGTCAAGCTATTTAAAAGCACTACACACAGTTCTTAACAATGTTTTTTTAATTTTTAATCTGATTGATTTAAAATGCATTTAATTCATGATATATCTAATTGAAAAAATTTTAATATTTCTACATAATTACATGATATATTTCTTCATTTTTCAAATATATAGAAGATATATAACTTTCTGGTGTCAATATCTCATAAAATGTTTTGCTATTTCCACTGCCCCATTTGTATTGATAATCTATGCATTCATAAACTTTTAGCCTCTTTGAGTGACTGCTAAAATCTGAGGCCTTTCAGATTTTTTTTTTTTTTTTTTTTTTTTTAATTGTGTGAGCAGAAAGATAGAATTTTAGAAGAGCTTCCTGAGTTACCTTTTGAATGATATAAAGAATTGTTAACATAATGTCAAATTTTTACAACTAAATATTAAATATATAAAAAAGCCTGCAGCATTCTCATGTTACGAAAACATATTTATTTATTCTGAGGCTAGGAATTGATTTAGTTTTAAAAATACAATTTATTCCTTTTAACAATTTCCCAACAGTGTCATCAAAAAACTATAAATTCCTTACATGTTTTAAAGAAAGATGATTCATTTATGTAAAAATTATTAAATGGGTAATTTTATTATTCAATTTTTAATACAAATTAACTGAAATTAGAAACTGATTTTGTAAAATAATTTAATTATGAATAATTCAATTTGGGGGCTATTGGATGTTTAAAAATGATCAAAAGATTTTTAATATCTTAAAAATAAAAGCAAAATTTTCAGTTTTAATATTTTGTATTAATAATTCATTTTAATTTCCTTGTTTCCTTGCTCAGTTTTAATATATTCACAAATTCAGATTTAAAAACAAAATAAGTTGTATAAATATTTTCAACATTTTTGATTTTTCCATAGTAACCATAGGAGAACGATTTGAGACTATCTGTGTAAAAAAAAAGTAGGTTTTAGATCATCACACCTTCACATACTTTCACTGGAATTTTCCTCTGTATATATACTGGGATGTGACACTAAGCAGTTGAGAGTATGTATTTAAGAGGTTAAAGGGATATTATAACTAGTGTTTCAAATCCTGATAACATCCCATACGCTGTCGGTGGGACGTAGATAGGATGTCCTAAGGATATACTGGGATGTGACATTAAGCGCTCAGGAGGATGAGTTTAGGAGGAAATTGGGATATTACGGGATGTCCTGAGGATGTAGTAAGTAGGACTTTAAATCCTAATAACATCCCATATGCTGTCGATGGGACATAGATAGGATGTTTTTAGGATATAATGGGATGTCCTGAGGATGTAGTAAGTAGGAGTTCATATCCTAATAACATCCCGCACGCTGTCGATGGGACTTGGTTAGGATGTCCTGAGGATATCCCAGTATGTGACATTAAGCACTCGGGAGGAGGTTCGCGGGATATTCCGGGGTGTCCTGAGGATGTGCGCATATCCCGCGAGCAACATCCTTGGGATATCCCAAGGATGTTTTTGTGCTATGTGGGCTATATCAAAATATTCATATGTTTGGCCCTTTATTTCTTTTTATTAAAAATTTTATTTTATTAAGTAGCTGAATAATATGTAAGTTAAACCTTTCTTAATTAAAGAAGATTAAGTTTTCATAATATATTTACAGTAAATACTTTGAAATGAATACCATAATTAGATTTTCTTCTGAGTTACTAAGATAATATCATCAAATCTGAATGCATTTTGACTTATGCGTATGTATATCCTCGAGATATTTATATATCAGTAAACAATGTTTATTAATTTTTTAAATGACAGCTGGTTGGGAACTACTGTGAATTTTGAAATCAATCAAAAATAAAGCAATAGATGTTTTCTAATTCGCTATTTACTCTTTTACTTCTTAATCATCAACAGCGCAAGAGAATAAATAGCAACTACATTTTTTGGTAGCATGCCTACATTATCAGATTTTTGAATTTTTAAAAACGAAAAGCTGTTATAAAACGCTCCGGATAGATAAAGTAAATATCACGTCTATGCTCCTATGTGCATACACAAATTTTAGAGAAGTTTCAGAAGCTTAGTTTTAAATCGTAATATATTGTTTCACGAAAATTTGTTCAGAACTTCAAGTATTATTTCTGGTTTGTCCATTTTACCCAGTTTAACAAATTGTTCTAATTGATATACAAATTTTAAATATTAAAAATGAAATGCTTTGGATTATATTTTAATATTGTTTTTTCATTAAAAACACTTACTCTAAATAAAATACCACTTCCGTTTTGCTCAACATCTAATCAACGTTTTATATGAACGCAGAAAGCTTAAATACAGGAAATGAAAATTTTTGATAGTTTGAAAGAACGTTTACAAAATTCATGATGTCCACTGCGAAAAAAAAAGGGGGGGGGACTGTTCCTATAGCTCCCGTTCTACTGGGTCGATTGGCAAAATTCAAATTGCGTTTTTCATGTCTCGAAAGCGCAACTTAGGATGTATATTAGATTTATTTATACATAGCACTATTATAACATTCGTACAGTGTTGCCACAGCGCCGTTTTGAAATCATCAAGTTTGTTAATCAAAAATTCGGTGACAAGTGTTACAAAATATTAAATCGATAATAAAACAAATTCCAAATTTGGGCTTCCAGATGTCCATATTCAGGTGGAAACGTACGTTATTCAAAATTGAATGGCTCTAATTACCGTTGTTTTATCACAATGTACGTGTATACATGTATGCAAAAAGAGAATTTTCATTTTAAATTTTTTTTTTCAAAAAGAGACACCATATTCATTTTCAAAATAATTTAAATCTGTTGTGGTGAAATAAAAATGTAATAGAGATTATTTTTTTGTTTTTTTATTTTAAAAAATGATTTACTATTATTACGTGTGTGTCTAATAATAGTAAATCATTTTTCTCAAAGTAAATATTTCAGTTATGTACAATAAATTGTATAAGAAAACAATTAGACTTACATAACAGCTAATTGCGAAAGAAACAAAATAGAGCCAGAAATCTCTCTTATATAAAGAGACATTTTCAAATTGATATTAAATTGATTTAATTCCATTATCTATTAGAAAATAATTATAGCAAATCATCTTACTTCAAGTAAAATTCACTATTTGGCCCGCACATAAAAGACATCTCGAAGAGGTCACTTTCTAAAAGAAACCTGTATTTTTGAGAACATAAACAAACATTGGTAGTGAACATCCTCTTTTTTAAGACTACCGCATGTAAAATTCTCTAAAAGCATGAATGGTTGCATTTAAAGAGAATGCATTTCTTTTAATAAAAAATGTAACTTGAATCTTAATTACATATTTTTTTTTTTTTTTTTTTTTTTTGTGTGTGTGTGTGCGGGCCAAATAATGATACTGTAGTTCTGCTGCTTTGGAAATGCGTGAAATTAAAAAAATGGATACTATATAACAAAAATATTATTATATTCACATATACACACACCTTTTGAGCACGTCTGAAATCATTATTCTGCTCAGCATAATTTGTTTGCATAAAATATTAAATAGTATTAGAAATCATAAGCTAAGTCAAAGTAGTAACAGTCATCTCCTGTAAATCAATTTAATTGAAGCAAACAGATGTTTGTCTTATTGTAAAGTGATTACCTGTTTTTCGAACAGCGGATGAAACGGGAAAGAAGGAATTGGTGGGGAAAGGCAGCGGACGAAAAGACATTTTTTCGAGCTGGATAACACCATAAAGGACGAAACGGTACTAAGCCAATAAGACGAGGTCTTGTATTTTATTTTATTATTTAACTATTCTTCAATTTAAGAATTAACTAAATTTTTATTTGTCTTTACATTTTTGTTGAATTTTAATTATGAGTATTTTATATTTTATTTGCTAATTATGATGTTACTTTAACGATTTATTATTTTAATCACTAATTTTTTATTATTTTAATTAATAATTATGTTATTATTGTAATATTTATTTTATTTTTTCCTACTTTCCTAACGGTTTTCCGTAGGGCTCCGCACGAAATTAAGCCCTGATAGCAATAGAAAATTAAATATTTAATCATATCACTGTACCACAAAATAATAGCCAAAACAAAGTGAATTATTTCTACCCAGAAATGCAACGCAAAAATTCCTATGGCAGCATTGCGGGGTTCAGCTGCTCACGTGATTCAATGCGAAGCGACGCTTCATAATATACTCGATTCTACCGAAAGTAACCAGTAACGATACGATAGTAACGAGTACTGGTTTATTGAGTAACTTGCACGGGGAGTCTGTATGTTCTCAAAGGAAAAAAAAAAAAATAATAATAATAAAACATAATTAATGTCAAATTGCGATTTGCGACGCTGCCGACGGGCTCATCGGGCGCAGACCAAGCGCCTTTTCGGCCTGTGTTGTTGAAGTAAATCCCTATTTCATCACAAGTGACGATCAGGTCCAGAATTTTGTCCTTGCGTTGCTATCCGAGCAGACTAGTGCAGGCCCGAACACTCCTGCCCTTATCTGCTTGACTCAGCTGATGTGGCACCCAGCGATCGAACCTGTACGTCACATTTATGCAATGCATGCCGCGAGTAATGGACATGGCAGTAACGTCAAACTCCTTAGGAAGCTCTCGAGTGGTTGCATACTCATCTTCTTCCACAAATTCTCACATGCGAGCCTCATCAACGTCAATACGCCCGTCAGAGCCCTCTGCTACATTAATGTCATTGTATTTGTTTTTGAATATTCGGTACCAAACCCTCACAGTATCATATGATGCAACATTACTACCTACAGCTGTACACATGATTTGGGGACACTCTGTAGCTGATCTTTTCTGCAGCAAAACTGGAAGTAAATGATGGTTCTAGTCTGGTAGCGTAATAGTTCCATTTTGTTGCAAAGGGAAAATTTAGGGTTTAAAAAAAAATTGAAACTGTCTGACTGAACTTAACTGACTGGTGCTAAATAAACTACTAAAAATAAAGAATAATAAATTCTCTACTAAAAATAAACGAATAACTCTGAATTCTATCTGAAGAGGATGAACTGTTTGATTTACCTATCGCAAATAGCATTGTAGTAAATATTTCTTAATGTCAATAACCTCAATCAATACAAATTTACACTCAATAAATCTTAACCTGTAAATAAAGAGGAATAAATCTTCGCTGCTACTCGGGTAAAATAGAATGCTGAATTTCAAACAAAAAGCATTACTTCAATTCAAATAAACTACATATTCAATCTATACTTAATTAACTCACCTAAGATCAACTAACTCAACTAAGAGCAACTAAGATCAGTTTCAATAATTCGAAAACCTCACAACCACCAGAGAAGAAATATTCATAAGGATTCAAACAGATCCTCAAAAGAAAATAAACAATGAAGAGTTTAAATACAGAGGCTATTCGCACAGTTTTTAGACGATTTTGGTAAGCGGTAATATAAAATCGTTTGCTGCAAAAGAAGTAATTGCAATTGTACTATGTTTTTAAAAGTCAAAATATCATCTGTGGTTTGAAAGTTTTGTTTTTATTCAAAACGGCGAATTTAACAAAGCAGTGGTTCGAAGGCTACATTTACGCTCTTTCCGAAGAGAAATATGCATACTCCGTTACCCAAAAACGATGTGAGAGTCATCTAAAGCGTCAATAGGTAATTTAATCAACAAGAAACAGAAAAAAAAACGCCAAATTGGAGCCTCAAGTGGGACAAAAATTCCAAAAACGTATCCAAGGAAAAAACGGACATCTTTCGACTATTGCGAAGGTACGTTGTTTAATGTTAAAAGAAAATCCTCCTAGTCAAAGGACAGTTGCAAAATCATTAAAATGATCAGTGTCCACTGTAAACAAAATGATAAACGTTGATTTAAATCTTAGGAAAGCGAAAAAACGCAATGTGCATCGTCTTCTTCCAAAGCTTATCGCTCAACGCAGGACACGCTGCAGAATTCTATATGAGAAACACTTATCCAAAGAAAAATGGAAAAAAATTATCACAATAGATGAAGCATGGGTGTATTTAAATGATTATAATAAAAAAAGAGCCATTTATTATCGTAAAAGGGGAGAAAAATTTAAGTTCATGGTTCAAAGAATCGAAAGAAAGTTTTCCTAAGTGATTCATGATTGTTGCTGGTTTTTCTTATAATGGCAAGTTAAAAATAAAGAGAATGAAAAAAAAATGTCAAGATTAACTCCAAGTACTATCAGGAACATATTTTATCGCCAATGTTTCTGAATGAAATACCATCGTGTAAACGCAACGTATTAATTTTATTTAAAATGTATTTTCCCGATTGGCAACAACATTTTTTTAGAACGGTAATGATTTGAACTGTAATGTTTTGAGCAGTAATGTTGACGGTAATGTTTCTGAATAAAGCAAGTATCTAACAATTAATGTTTGAAAGGTAATGTTTGACGGAATGTGTTTTTAATAAAGGAACTAATTAATTGCTAACAATCGCTTTACCCACAGTGGCATCAATCTGTGAGACTCCATCAGGACAAAGCTAGCAGTCACGCATCAAAATCCACTGTAAATTTCCTAAACGAAATGGAACAAAAAACTTGTGTCAAGGCCATAACCTTCACTGATATCCCTACTAAATCTTCCGATGTGTCACCTATGTATTTTTGTGCTTTCGGACTTTTAAAAACTGCATTATCCAAACGTTGTCCCAAAACCCTAACAGGACTCTGGAAAACTGTTCGGGAGGAATGGGATAGAATACCTCTTCTGCCACTTCAAAAGACATTATTATCCTGGAAATTGCGGTGTCGAAAGATAGTTCAGAATAAGGGATGTCAAATAGAACATTTAAAACACAAGAATTTTATGTAATTTAGTTTTGTGAATACAATATACTTCGTCTAAAAAATGTGTGAACACCCTCTGTACAATCCTGACAACTAAATATCATTTACCATTAAACCAAAAACCAAATTCAAGTAATTATAATATAGTGGTAGTAATAAAATTAAGGGTGCGTTGAGATTATCCTTTTAAAAGATATTAACAATATCCCAAGTAAAAAGATCTCCAAGTTTCTTAAAAGCCTTACGGCTCAAACAAATGGAGTGACATGACAGACCCAAGTAGGTTAACCCACACAAGAAAAAAGCAACAAATGCAACTTAAAAATAAAAATCCAGCGCATTTATTAATTTCTTGAATAATCTAATGCATGATAACTGGATAAAATGATCAGTATCCTACCATTATTTTTACGTTGTAAAATAACATATGTCACCCCAAAATACAACCCCATTAACTATAAGTTAACATTTTCTAATTCACAAATTAAGTTGGTGAAACAAACAATCCTTCTTTTGCAGATTTAAAACAACCGTTTTTTACTCAATATTACTCCTATGGAATTAGAGAAGACAGAAAGGTAGAAAAAAACTAGTCAACATAGCCTGTAGATAAGTGAGCCTTAGTAATCCAAATCTCGTCTTGCGTATTTGCGTTGACCTCCGAAGAAACTTAGCCGAAATCTGCACCGCGCACCGCAGCCGGATGCTTATCACTAATGAATCGCCCTCAACGCGCGTTCATACCAGAAAAGAGTTTGTTAAGATTATAGATGAAGTTAAGTGAGATAATGTGTGCTAAATGTTTTCGGAAAAGTGCTCTTCGAAACTCGCACTTTATTTTTAATCTTCTAGCAAGAAAAAGCTCTTCTAGTAGCCAACACAGCGCATTCCTGGCCCACTTGTGAAGGCCGCCCGCCGCAGGGCAAGCCCCGTAGCCCGGCAAACGCCCCACGAGCGTTTAACGAAGCTTTACATCACTGTAGCTCTAAATCTCTCTCTCACTTCAATCCGCTGGAGCAGACAGCCCGCGGCAAGGCAAGCCCGCAATAGGGCAAACGACCCCACATTCTTTTTTTACATCTTTTCATTTTCAAACTCAATTCTGTTCTATCTTGAACACACTTATGAATTCTGAAGAAATCTCGGTTTCTCCGCCCCTTAAAACCATAGGCCGAAAAATTCCGCATAAAATTAAACTTCACCAACCAAAGTACTTCACTTATTAATTAACTGCAAACTTCACCTCTTCAAATGAATCAAAATAAGGACATTGTACAAAGACACGGTTGACCAGCTGCACCCAACAGCGTGAGAAATACACAATTCGCCCCCTCCAGCGAAACAAGCTGTAAAAAAAGAGATAATAATCAAACTGCTTACATTTACAGAACGCCCTTGCCGGAAGAAACTGATTTATTCAACCATTCGCAACACTTAAAAAAGAAGTGAAGTGAAAGCAGGACGCGAATAAAGATTTCCTTTTACTACCCAGTAACAACCCTCACCAGAGAAACAACACCCATAACTGCCTACTTTCCCTCTGTTAACGTAAACCTATTCTCAACAGAATGTTATTTCCATCCAAATAAACGCTTTCAATCTTTGTTAGAAAACTAAACCGTTTAAAAAAAGTAACAAGCTAAGGCTTTTAACACTTACAAATACACTCTTCACAATTTCAAATTTAAATCAAATACAAATAAAATACTTAAATATATATTACTTAAATAATATAAACACACTTTGAAAAATAGCGACAAAACAATTTCAGACAACTTGTACTTAATGTCAACGATACTGTTTACAAATTTCACAACACAGTGTTTTAAAGCAAGCCTCTTTCTTTCAAATGCCAAAATATCGTTTGA
Organism: Stegodyphus dumicola; assembly: GCF_044657685.1. Taxonomy (NCBI): domain Eukaryota; kingdom Metazoa; phylum Arthropoda; class Arachnida; order Araneae; family Eresidae; genus Stegodyphus; species Stegodyphus dumicola. The sequence continues at coordinate 109,061,424 of NC_140771.1, forward strand.
CAAAGTATTATTAATTAAGACACAATAACACGCCGAACAAATACCAATTCAGAAGTCAAACAACAAAAATCAGCGTTATACCTACAAAATTTTCACAGGACTAGTTTCGATGGTTTTACCGAACCATCATCTTCAGCTGCAAAACCGCAAATGAACAAGATAGGAAATAATGATTAGATAAGATAAGAAAGCCTGGACAAGAATAAGCAAGTGGCGCCATCTGTTGGCGAAACCAGAACTAAAACATAATTTCTCTAAAAGCCGAAGGCAAATTTGGATTGGAATTAGGATCGTTAACTAGAACAGAAAGATTTTTATGAATGTGAAATGCCTCTAGAAAATCCAGTTCTCCAATGGAAGATGTTTTTTGAATAATTTTGGCAGCAGAAAATTTGAAAGTGTGATTTTAAAACCAACAATGTTGAGCAACAGAAGACTTCTGTGTTTCCTTTTTTCTAACATATGGCTCATGTTCTTTGACGCGAAATTTTAAGGCTCTCCTAGTTTGGCCAATGTAAATTAAACCACACTGGCAAGGAATCCTATAAATACCCCAGGAATTCATATCCGGAATGGGGTCCTTGAGTATAGAAGTTGGAATTTTATTGATGGGAGAATAAACAACCCGAAAGTTAAACTTCTGCAAAATATGTGCAACTTTATAGCTAATTGATGGAAAGAAGGGAATGACAACAGAATTTTTATAATCTCCTAAAATAAGAGTGTGGCTTTTAGTGTGTTGAGATGAGAATTTTTTAACTGCTTGAAAAATAATGTTGGGTGAAAAGCCCCTGTCAATAGCTATTGCTTTTAAATAATTTAGTTCTTCATCAACGGCTAGTTTGGAGGAGCAAACTTGAAGAGCACGGAAAACATAGGAATAAAATGAAGCTAACTTTTGTTTAGTCGGATGACATGATTTAAAGTGTGGTGGAAGGCAAACCGATGAAGGTTTACGGTAAACTGTAGTACTGAAGTTGGATGTGTTACGTGTGACCAGAATGTCGAGAAACGGAAGAGAATTGCAAGTCTCAAGTTCAAAAGTGAACTGAATAGCAGGATCAATAGAATTCATTGTTGAAAGAACTTTATTTAAATCATCTTTATTACCTTCAAACAGGGTAAAAGTATCGTCTACGTAGCGGAACCATGCCGGGAAGTTTAAAGTTTCAAACAATTTTGATTCATAATAATGCATGTAGATATCAGCCAGGATGGGACTGAGGGGGCTTCCCATGGCTAATCCCTCAGTTTGCTTGTAATATTTATTTTGGAAAACAAAATGTGTTTGTTTCAAACAGAGTTGAGTGAGAGAAATTAGCTCATCAATTTCGATGCAAGAGAAATGAAATTCGCGAAGGAATACCACTTTTATGAATTCCTTTCCGCCCTATTGTATCAAATTTAGGTACTGCCTCGTATCCTTTAGCTAAATATTTAGTTTCTAGATTTTCCGCTCTCTTAGACAATAACATTTACACCATAAAAAATTCAATAGAGTTTGTAAAAAAGGTTAAAAACATTTCTCCTAGTAATTTACTCATGGTTTCTTTTGATGTAAAATCATTATTCACCAATGTCCCAGTGGAGGGTGCATTAAAATGTCTAGAAACCAGACTTCGCGAATTTCATTTCTCTTGCATCGAAATTGATGAGCTAATTTCTCTCACTCAACTCTGTTTGAAACAAACACATTTTGTTTTCCAAAATAAATATTACAAACAAACTGAGGGATTAGCCATGGGAAGCCCCCTCAGTCCCATCCTGGCTGATATCTACATGCATTATTATGAATCAAAATTGTTTGAAACTTTAAACTTCCCGGCATGGTTCTGCTACGTAGACGATACTTTTACCCTGTTTGAAGGTAATAAAGATGATTTAAATAAAGTTCTTTCAACAATGAATTCTATTGATCCTGCTATTCAGTTCACTTTTGAACTTGAGACTTGCAATTCTCTTCCGTTTCTCGACATTCTGGTCACACGTAACACATCCAACTTCAGTACTACAGTTTACCGTAAACCTTCATCGGTTTGCCTTCCACCACGCTTTAAATCATGTCATCCGACTAAACAAAAGTTAGCTTCATTTTATTCCTATGTTTTCCGTGCTCTTCAAGTTTGCTCCTCCAAACTAGCCGTTGATGAAGAACTAAATTATTTAAAAGCAATAGCTATTGACAGGGGCTTTTCACCCAACATTATTTTTCAAGCAGTTAAAAAATTCTCATCTCAACACACTAAAAGCCACACTCTTATTTTAGGAGATTATAAAAATTCTGTTGTCATTCCCTTCTTTCCATCAATTAGCTATAAAGTTGCACATATTTTGCAGAAGTTTAACTTTCGGGTTGTTTATTCTCCCATCAATAAAATTCCAACTGCTATACTCAAGGACCCCATTCCGGATATGAATTCCTGGGGTATTTATAGGATTCCTTGCCAGTGTGGTTTAATTTACATTGGCCAAACTAGGAGAGCCTTAAAATTTCGCGTCAAAGAACATGAGGCATATGTTAGAAAAAAGGAAACACAGAAGTCTTCTGTTGCTCAACATTGTTGGTCCGAAAATCACACTTTCAATTTTTCTGCTGCCAAAATTATTCAAAAAACATCTTCCATTGGAGAACTGGATTTTCTAGAGGCATTTCACATTCATAAAAATCTTTCTGTTCTAGTTAACGATCCTAATTCCAATCCAAATTTGCCTTCGGCTTTTAGAGAAATTATGTTTTAGTTCTGGTTTCGCCAACAGATGGCGCCACTTGCTTATTCTTGTCCAGGCTTTCTTATCTTATCTAATCATTATTTCCTATCTTGTTCATTTGCGGTTTTGCAGCTGAAGATGATGGTTCGGTAAAACCATCGAAACTAGTCCTGTGAAAATTTTGTAGGTATAACGCTGATTTTTGTTGTTTGACTTCTGAAAGTATTATTGAACGCGCAGCATGAACTGTTTGCGCAGGCGATATTTGCGGTGGCGGGAAACTTGTAAAAACACGATAATACCGTGAATTACAATTAGACACTTTGCTGTTTCTCTCGAAAGAGGCTTGTCGATTTGAAATTTTAAAAGAGGTTTGTCATTAGGAGTTAGCAACGTCACTCACCCACCAGGCTTTAATGTGGCCCGGATGGTTATCCCCGAGATATACTCGCTATTTCATGTTTTCCAATCCCCCAGAATGCAGCGAGAATGAAAAGTGATGATTGATGGCTTAACTGGTTGTTGCATCAGGTTCTTCTATTTACAATGAAATTAATTTAAAATTCCTTATCTACTGCATCTTCAGTGTTCGCGACGCCAGGCTTCTAATAATCCTGTTTTCCAGTAAGAGTTTCTATTAGAATTAACTGGCCATCTTGTCTTTTACTTATTTATTTAAATAAAACATTAATATACACTATTTACAAGGTAAGTGATAATTATTATAAGACAGTACATTTTAATTGTTTTCCTGAGTCTGAAGTGGCCCACCAGCGGCCGAGCGGTAAAGTCGCTGAACACTGGTAGTTCGGTCCGAGGTTCGAATCCCGCGAACAGGCTGGCTGCATCGGTTTTTTCGTGGTTTTCCTCATGTGTAACGTGTATACGAGCCAGTTTCCCTTAGAAAGTCCTCCACGAAGGCATCCCTCCCCTTAGGCAGATAGCCCTAGTGTGCTTTGCCATAATTAAACACACCACCACTGAGTTTGAAATTATTCTTTTGCTGAATACTTCAAGAACAAGTATTAAAATCTTCAATTTTAATATTCAGGTTTTGAATTCACTTTATTAGAACTTTTCAAAAAACCTGGCGTCCCTGTTCGGGCGCCATAAAAATGTTGCATCAGGTTCTTCTATTTACAATAAAATTAATGTAAAATTCCTTACCTACTGCATCTTCAGTGTTCTCGACGCCAGGCTTCTAATAATCACGTTTTCCAGTAAGAGTTTCTATTAGAATTAGCAGGCCATCTTGTCTTTTAATTATTTATTCAAAGAAAACGCTAATATACACTATTTACAAGGTAGGTGATAATTATTTTAAGAGAGTACATTTTTAATTCTGAGTCTTTACGCTCCTCAGAGCGGTTCCAATCTAGCCTCGTTCTCAGAACTCAATTACAGAAAAAGTAAAGGAACAGATGCCCGCCATCTAGTGGCAAGAATGGGACATCCTCCCACCTTTTGATTTTACCTCGATAAGATAGGAAAATCAAAACAAAATTTATCAATAATCAAATAAAAATGCAAGTACAACTTTCACAAATATGAAAAGTAACTAAAGCTCTAAAATTAATACTTACAAAGAAGCATTACACATCTAAACATTTTCTGCATTACATTCATACCATATTGATGTAACATGTTCCAATTGACTACTGTTAGGACAATTAAATTTCTAAAATACTGAAAGGAAACAAAAATTAGTATAGCAATTTAAAAAAAATATATAACAGGTTTTACAGTTTTACGTCCATATCTAGTTTGATAGTTCATATCACTGTCACACTTATCGGCAGAGTTCTTTCTGTTAATGGTGAAGTCACTAAACAAGTTAGGTCTATCAAGTTCGAGAGGATAAATACGTTTCACAGATCTTAGAAGTTCACCCGTTGCAATTTTCACTTTGACAACACGTACTTTCGTTGTCTTTCCCAGGATATATTTCTACAACACGACCTATTGGCCAATCTATTCTCTTCTTGTTGTCGCTGCGGACAAACACCAAGTCATTTTTGTTGATAGTCCGAGTAGATCGTTTAGATGGTTTTTGCACTATTCATCACGAAATCTTTTGCGAAAAGGTTCTCTTAAGTTCTGCAAGAACTTGTATCTTTTTGTCAGATTGATGGTATCCAAGTAGTCTAAGTCTGGTACTCCGACGTCGTGCACATCTTGTCGAAACATTGAAGGAGTTAGTGTCGTAAGATCATTTGGATCTTCTGAAAGGTACGTAAGGGTCTTGAGTTAATCACTGATTCGATATCACAAAGTATAGTCAACATTTCCTCGTAAGAGACACAGAACTTTCCGAGAACATTTCTCAACATCTTCTTCACTGTTTGTACCAAACACTCCCACCAACCGCCCCACCATGAAGCAGTTGGGGGATTATACTTCCACCGTATTCTCATACTATTTGAATGACATTATATTTCTTTCCAATCTATCGATCTTAACAGATTTCAGTTCCAACGAAATTAGTGCCATTGACACTGTAAATAATACTTGGACGACCTCTTCTGGTAATAAATCTCCTTAATCCCAAGATGAACGCATTTGTTGATAAACTTTCTATCAGCTCAAGATATATCGCGCGATAGACTGCACAAGTAAAGAGCAAGATCCATGCCTTTTTTTCTTTCCTTAAATAAAGAGAACCGGCTACATCGACTCCGGTCACTTCAAACACCAGAGCATCTCGAACTCGATCTTCAGGAAGAGATGCTGGAACAGTCTCTATATTCTTTGCGCTGTATCTTCTACAGCGAACACACTTCATAAGAACTTTACGTACTATTTTTCTTCCTCTCAGGACCCAGAATTTCTGTCGAATATTGGCTAGTACGAATTGCACACCAGCGTGGGATAGTCGCAAATGGTAATCTAAAATTAACCTATGAACTAAGTCATGATTTGAGGGCAAACACAATTGGACAGAGAAAATTTTCTTCTTCCTCTCTTCTAGTAATCTTGGTCTTTAACCGAATAAGGCCATCTGAGTCAAAAAAGGTACAAAGGTTTCTAACTTTAAGTTCTTTGCCAAATGCTTTATCTGCATTATCTTGCATATTTTCTTTTCTACGATTTCTATCTCAGGTACAGTGAGTTCTCCTGATTGTTTAGAATCTGGTCTTCTGCAGTTGTTGATAAATCTGCACATCCAAGCAGTTATTCTTAACATTTTATGGTAAGATGATTATTTCTCAAAAAATGTTCTACGCTCTGCGTATTTAGTGCAGAAATGACTGATTTCCTTTTTTCTGAATTCACTATTTCCATGTGCGGTATTTCCCTTTGTCTAGGCCATTCTTCCTGATTTTCTTCAGCCAATCGGGGCCCTCCCACCATCTAACTACTAAAAGTTGTTTGGCGGTGCAACCTCTTGATGGGAGGTAAGCTGGATGTTTTGTTCCAGCAATATGATTCCACGTTTTTGGATCAGTCAGTTTCCTAATCTCACTGACTCTGTTTTCCACAAAAACAGCCCAGACAATCTCTTCTCTTTGAATCCACGTCAAAACTGTTGTAGAATCCGTCCAAAAATGCGTTTCCACATTTTGCCATTGTAAAACATTTAAAACAGATAAAACAGAAGAGCATAGTCTGGCGCCTATCGTGGCAGCTATCAATTCTAGACGAGGGATCGTAATAGATTTCACGGGAGCTACTCTACACTTCGATGCCAACAGATGAACTTCAACTCCAGAATTCGTCACAGTTCTCAAGAAAACTGCAGCAGCATACGCATTACTACTGGCATCACAGAATGTGTGAATGCTGCAGAACTTCCTATTGTCCTTTCTGGAAGTAGTGACTGCTATGAACAGTAAATTATACAAACTCGTAAGAAGAGTATAAATCCCTTTTTATTTCACTTTAGAAATCACAGTTGCGTTCACTTGACGCTCACAAACTACGCCGACCCGGCGGTTAAACCAAATAGAAAAGTACAACTAAAAATAAATGACAGGATGAATAAATAACGAAGTCACTATCTACGAGGCTCTATAATCGTAACTAACTTAACCGCGTTCTAAGATACAGCTGAGATTCAGCAAACTTACTGTTTAAGAAGTTAAAAGATTCAACGAACTGCCGAAATAGGCACACAGGCCGAAACGCGCGGTTCTTAAAATTTCTACCTAGCAACCTTCACGCTCGCGATTCAAGAAGCACACTTACAATCTCGTTTCCTTTCTATTTAAACTCAATTTACTTCTGCTAAAATTTGAGTACTCTGTGCGTTCTACTAATTTACATACTCTGGCATTGGCAATTCTAGGGGAAAGTAAAGGCTTGACAGGAAAGATAGCTTAAACTTAAAATAAATGTTAGTTAAAATAAATATTAACCCTACAGTATGAAGAAAATAAATTTTGAGATAGAAGTTTCTGGGTGGTAGATTGTACACGTTTCAAAGCTAAATCGTTGTGGGTGGAGAGTGGTACATGATTCTCCGTCCACTGAAGTGCGACTTCATAACGCCCCTCTTCGTTTAGAGATACAGAATTTTGGAACTGCAATTTTGCTTGCAAATCCCTTTCCTCTCTAGCCTTCTTTGTAACTGGATCTGTTATTCCGATGACATCAAGCCTCCACAGTTCTGACAGCGTGGCATCAGAAATATGTAATAACGGAAGCGTGGAAAAGGAATTTTCTATTTCATAATTGTCAGTGTTCGCTTTCCCCATGACTGTCCACCCAAGTCTTGTACTTACAGCAACTAATCTTCCCCAAAGAGGAGCTTCAATTTTACCTGCAAATAAATTTGCAGCAACATCTGCCCCTAACAACAAATGAATCTCTTGGGGGTTATCCTGGAATAATCTGCAATTTCCATTTTCAAAAACATCACTGACGTAAATTCCACTTCTAAATTCCTTAATCCAGTGTATATTTTTGATTTTAGGGATCGAAGAACATATTTTTCTTTCTTCCAATACATTGATTTCGCAATTATGCCGTTTATCTACGCTACCCAATTTTTTTCTATAACGTTTATATTTTTCCGAAACTTCTATGCCACCGAAAAGTCCGTCGGTTACACTTTGTTCACCTAAGCTTCTTAATTGTAACCTTTCTGCTGCATACCTGCTTATGTATGAGTTTTGACTTCCGGTGTCAATTATCGCTTGAACAAATTGCTTATTCCCTCTTCCATATATGCGAACAACTAAAGTTTGAAAATATACTTCTGAACATCCTGCTTGATTTGAAAGTACTTTATTTTCTATCTCTTCGTCTTTTTTAATATCCGAAACCTCGACAGAAGGATTTTGTTTAATACACATAACAGTTGCATGTATTTTTTTGCAAATAGAACAAGTTATTATTGTTCTACAATTTCGCGCCAGATGGTGTGGTTTTAGGCATTTATAGCAAGCACGTTTCTTTTTTAAAATGTCCCTTTTTTCACGTAATGATAAGCCGGAAACGGAACTACAATCATAAATCTTGTGGAATTAATTACAGAAGACGCAATTCATATTTTTCTCCCTGCATTAGGATTTCGTAAACAAATCTGTAGCGGTTGGAATCTTCGGTTTATTATGTCTATTTGTGAAACCACATGCGCTTTTCGTTGCAGGGGGTGGGGAGAAGACTGTCGCCGATCGGATACTTTTTGCTGTTGCGAAACCGTTGACCTTGTGCTTTCGCGGGATGAAAGTTCTGCGTGTAAAAATGACATTAAATCATTTATGTTATAGTCGGTGCGAACATTTTGTGTTCTATGAAATTCAAGCGTTAATTCTGAAGGCAATAACTTCAAAATCATCGGACACAGCAAAGCGCTGTAAGATTCCGATACAACATCTAACGCTTCGAGGCATCTAATCTGTGTTTGTACTTTATCATACAAGTACGAAATGTTTTTATGTCATTCGCATTTTTTAAAGATTCAACATTCAGCAAATTATTCATGTGCGGATTAATAAGAATGTCTCTCCTTCCCAAACGGTCGGGTAAGATTTGAATTGCTGAATCATAATTTTTTGGCGATAACGAAAGTCCTTGAACCCAACTAGCAGCTGTTCCTCCTAAATATGCTTTCAGATAATTAAATTTGTCTACTTTGTTCAATGATTCTTTATTATGCATTGAGGACTCAAAACTATTCCAAAAAGTAAGCCATTGACTACTGTTGTCATAAAATTACGGGAATCGAAATTTTTGGTAATTTAACATTAGGTGTATCTTTTATATTTTGCTGAGTGTTCGGTGCATTTAAGTCATTATCGTGGACCGAAACTGCTGAAATCTTCGCATTTAAATTATGATTAATTTCCTTAATCCGTTTCTTAAGCCTACATCGGCATTAGATAGTGTTTCGGTTTTAGCATTAAACTGTTCCTAACAATTCTTCGATCTCATTGACACTACCTTCTGATTTATTTAATTCACTTTCGATTTTCCTAAATAGTTTTGTAACGGCAGTTTTTAAGATATTTCTTTTCTTTTTTAATTTATCTACTTTTTCCTCTGCCATTATCTTCTTAGATTCAAACACTTACATAAAATACATGTCTCATGAAAAAGAAATATTTAACTCTTACTTAGAAAATAAAATTATTCTTCTGCTGAATACTTCAAGAACAAGTATTAAAATTTTAATATTCAGCTTTTGAATTCACTTTATTAGAACTTTTCAAAAAACCTGGTGTCCCTGTTCGGGCGCCATAAAAATGTTGCATCAGGTTCTTCTATTTACAATGAAATTAATGTAAAATTCCTTACCTGCTGCATCTTCAGTGTTCGCAACGCCAGGCTTCTAATAATCACGTTTTCCAGTAAGAGTTTCTATTAGAATTAACTGGCCATCTTGTCTTTTACTTATTTATTCAAATAAAACATTAATATGCACTATTTACAAGGTAGGTGATAATTATTTTAAAACATTACATTTTAATTGTTTTTCTGAGTCTGAAGTTTCGTCTTTACGCCACTGAGAGCGGTTTCAATCTAGCCTCGTTCTCAGAACTCAATTGCAGAAAAAGTAAAGGAAGAGATGCCCGCCATTTAGTGGCAAGAATGGGACACTGGTCATGATCCACAGCGGAGAAGATAAATATTGCACAACAATAAATTCACTTACAAAGTCGGGAAATAGGAATACTCTTTCGGCTCTCTTCGGCTAGTATTGCAATGTATCTGTGTGCTTTTAGGGGATCGTCTGTGTTAATACTCAGATAAGAAATTGGGAACCACAAAAATTTTCTCTCAGGAAGAGAGACAAGTAGACAGATTTCTAAACACGTTCTTTACAAGTGGTTAAAAGGGGGTGAGTAATGCATCTAAGGCCAGTTTTAGATGTAAAACTTTCATCTTTGGAGGGAAAAAAGAAGCAAATAGAGCTGCGTAGGACAGTGAAGTGATTAACACGCAAATTACAGCATACACATTCACGATAGATTCGTTAGTGATAGAATCATCGACTCGACTGAGACTGGCTGGAGCAGAACAAGAGGCAACATTTAAACACATTTGCCTAGCGGTCGCTCAGACCGTCTAGAATGTTACATATTGTGGATGTAAAACAAAGATCAATAGAGAGGACTCGGTTTTGGTTTTGTTAATGCATCGGACCGGTGTTTCAAAATATCGATCTATTTACTTAATTCTTGGCAAATTGTATGGTTTGTAATTAACGTCGTTGTATAGCTGTAGAGTAAAAATACTCAAAATATACTATTTTGTACACATAGTTATTTTATGAGAGGGAGGGAGCGATGAAAGCTCTGATTGAAAACTGGTCGCAAATACTGAGAGGTTGAGAAATGCTGACATAAAGCAAAAAGATCAAATAATGGCGTAAGAAGTCGAGCAATTAAATTGAATATTGTTAAACAAGCACAACATGCTACAAAATGTGCTTATTTATTTTTAAAGAATTATGTGGAATATAATATATCTTCCAAAGTTGGCATGTAATCTAACAAGAATATAAAAATCAGAACTAAGCATGAACAAAAACTTGGGAATCGTTTCCGAAGCAAAATTAAATTATTATTGAAATAAAACAATAAGTGACTTCCTCAGGCTTTGTTAAAGAACATATACATATTTTAAATTTCGTAAAACAATAATTATAAAAGGAAAGCAAATAATCTGATATATAGGTAATAATTTATATGGTATGAAGAGAGAAGAACACCCATTGCCTAACAATCATGGCTGGAGTGGCGGTGATAAAGTACTTGACTCTGCTGCGTAGTAGATGATTGGAAGTCGTGAAAATTACAGCCAGCTTGATGCTTGAACAGACAATTTGCAGTGCGGAATAGTACAGGGAAATAATGAAATCAATGCAGAAATTGTGAAGGGGACTGCATTGAAATCGAAACTGAAAGTTTAAAATGTCATTGCCAATTTAGTAATTTGCTCCAATTCAATTAATAATTTGTTAATAATTTTATTCATATTTTTATATCTTAAATATACTCCCCCCTTCAAGAAGAAAAATGTTTGGTGATATAAAAGGCTTTTTAGATAAAAGCATTAGAGTGCTAGCCATGAAAGAGAAATTTTGAACAATTATGTATGAGAAAGCAAATGAATAACTTCAAGGTCATTGCCTTAAAGTTTCACTATGTCCGATAATTTCGTTCATAAATTTTCTTATAATTGAATGTATAAAACAGTACATGAAAATGCACTTTGGGAATATTATAACAAAATATTTTATAACCTTTAAATTGAGTCCAGTTTGAAAATTTCTAAAACATAAATTTTAAATTTCTCAAACGTTCTTTAAAATTATCACAAAATTGTCCCGAATTTGGTGTATTAATTTTTCTAACGAAATAATTCAGAACATTCAGAGTTCTTGAAATGTCACTTGAATATTACATAATAAATTTGACACGTCTTTTTTGAAAATCCTTCTTAAAAGCTAAGCGTTGTAACTAAAATAAAATCAAAATTTTTGTATTACATAGTCACGAAATTCTATTAAAATTAATCCTTATTTACTCATTATAAAAAAAATGGATTTTCTTATTTTTGAATAGTGTAATATTTAATACACAGAAACGAACAAAATGCAATACGAAAACGTAGATTAAAAATTGGGTAGATAATCTACGAGCTAATCGGCGAAAATACTTGCTTATAGCTGTAAGATGTTTAAATACAATTTCACTTAATAACCTTCTTCAGAATTAGATTTCCCGAGCAAAAAAATTATTTCCAACTTCAAGGTCACCTGAAAGAACCAGTAACTTGCCTAAGTTTTCTGTTCCTAGGTGACACCGGCTCGAAGATGTGATATTTTATATGATATGATGAGCGACGAAGACCGATTAGCTAACAATTATGGCCTGAGTGGCGGTGACAGCAGATGTTTCGACTCTGTTGCGTAGTAGGTGACTGGAAGTTTTGAAATTCACAACAAGCTTTATGGTTGAACACACTTTATATCTGAGTTTGGACAATTTTGTAGAAACACATTCTGTTAAAATAATTTAATATGGGTACAATCTATAACCCACTATTTTATGCAACACGCAATTATATTTTAGAACAACCGCTGAAAATCTCACAACGAAAAAGTTATCGTTGTGAGAATCGCTTGATATGCGATGGCAGGCGAGAACGTGATGCGTATCAAGCAGCAGGGCCTAAATATAACCCCGGCTCATTTTGTTCTAATCGCAGCAATTGAGCAAAAGGTTTTGCATTTCGGAATACTGGTGTGAAAGAATCACTTCAATGTAGATGCTGTGAAGAGAGTTGTACTGAAATTGAAATTAACAATTTAAAGAGCTATTGCCATATACATATCAGTAAACAAGTTAATCAATCGTAATAAATTCCCTAATATATTTGCACTAACGCTGCAAAGTAATAAATCCATAGTATAGATTATTTCTCTTTTACCTATATTAATCATTTTATAAAATTAAACATATGTGTTTCATTCGAATAACATCAAGGCAAGTCATACTTTGATGGATACTTTATATCAAGGATTCCTAATCTTTTTTTTTTTTTTTTTTTTTTTTTTTTCTGTATTGACCATTTCATAAGGAATGGTTTTCAGCACCGACCCCCTAACACATTTCTCTATAACATACAGCATTGAACATAATACAAATAATTGCGTATGGCTCACCAGTGACCGAGCAGAAAAGTCCCTAAACGCTGATAGTTTGGTACGAGGTTCGAATCCCGCAAACGGGCTGGCTGCATGAATGTTTTCGTGATTTTCTCCATGTGTAACGTGTTACTACAAGCCAGCCTCTCTTAGAAAATCCTCTACGAAGGCATCCCTCCCTTTCATGTAGTGCCTTAGGACGGAACACGTAAATAATAATAATAAATAAGTAATTGTGTATAGAAAATTAAAAAATAAAAGAGAAATGAAGAATGTTAACAAAAGTTTTGAAAAAAATTGTTTGTTAGATTTATGACTGATTAAGACACAATAACAAGCCGAAAAATACTAATTCAGAAGTTAAACAACAAAGTTCCGAGTTATATTTTCAAATTTTCACAGGACTAGTTTCGATAGTTTTCCCGAACCACCATCCTCAGCTGCAAAACCGCAAATGAACGAGATAGGATATAATGATAAGATATAAAAGCCTGGACAGAAAATAAGCTAGTGGCGCCATCTGTTGATGAAACCACAACTAAAACATAATTTCTTTAAAAAGCAAAGGCAAAGATGAATTGAAATTAGGATTGTTAACTATAACAGAAAGGTTTTTTGAATGTGAAATGCCTCTAGAAAATCCAGTTCTCCAATGGAAGATGTTTTTTGAATAATTTTGGAAGCAGAAAAATTGAAAGTGTGATTTTAAAACCAACAATGTTGGGCAACAGAAGACTTCTGTGTTTCCTTTTTTCTAACATATGCCTCATGTTCCTTGACACGAAATTTTAAGGCTCTCTTAGTTTGGCCAATGTAAATTAAGATTTTAATGTAATTTTAATGTAATGGCCAAAGTAAATTAAGATTTGGCCAATGTAAATTAACACTGGCAAGGAATCCTATAAATACCCCAGGAATTCATATCCGTAATGGGGTCCTTGAGTATGGAACTCGAAATTTTATTGATGGGAGAATAAACAACCCGAAAGTTCAATTTCTGCAAAATATGTGCAACCTTATAGCTAACTGATGGAAAGAAGGAAATGACAACAGAATTTTTATAATCTCCTAAAACAAGAGTGTGCCTTTTAGTGTGTTGAGATGAGAATTTGTTAACTGCTTGATTAATCATGTTGGGTGAAAAGCCCCTGTCAATAGCTATTGCTTTAAATAATTTAGTTCTTCATCAACGGTTAGTTTGGAGGAACAAACTTGAAGAGCACGGAAAACATAGGAATAAAATGAAGCTAACTTTTGTTTAGTCGGATGACATGGTTTAAAGTATGGTGGAAGGCAAACAGATGAAGGTTTACGGTAAACCGTAGTACTGAAGTTGGATATGTTACGTGTGACCAGAATGTCGAGAAACGGAAGAGAATTGCAAGTCTCAAGTTCAAAAGTTAACTAAATAGCAGGATCAATAGAATTCATTGTTGAAAGAAATTTATTTAAGTCATTTTTATTACCTTCAAACAGGGTAAAAGTATCGTCTACGTAGCGGAACCATACCGGGAAATTTAAAACAAACAATTTTGATTCATAATAATGCATGTAGATATCAGCCAAGATGGGACTAAAGGTTCTTCCTATGGCTAATGTTTTAGTAATGTTGGTAATTATGTTTTAGTTCTGGTTTCATCAACAGATGGAGCCACTAGCTTATTTCCTATCCAAACTTTCTTATCTTATCTAATCATTATATTCTATCTCGTTCATTTTCGCTTTTGCAGCTGAGGATGGTGTTTCGGTAAAACCATCGAAACTAGTCCTGTGAAAATTTGAAAATATAACGTTGATTTTTGTTGTTTGACTTCTGAATTATGACTGATTATTATTTGCACCGCAATTAAATATATATAGTAAATAATTTTAGTGCATTTTTTCCTTTATATTTGTTGTATATGATTTCTTTCTTAATACATGATATAACTTTATATCAATAAATAGTTAAGTATCAATTTTATAAAAAATTATTTGTACTCAATGATAAGTTAATTATGTAGATCAAATATTCGGTGTTCGACACCCGCTAGAATCCTTAATCAATATTCATCCCCTTTAAAATTTCATCGGCCCACAGAGAGTAAATACCGACTCCACTAGAAACCTCCCGCTTTGAGTAAAATTCTGCTTTAGTGCAATATTTTAAATCTTTTTAAATTTTGATTTATGAATTAATAAGATTGATTAATTTTCATATGATTAGTTATGGTTGCAGTTCATCAAGAAGTACTTCGAAACTTCTCTGATCTTTTGTCTGTTCCTTAACAAATATCAAGGCATTATTATTTTCTATTTATTTGTTTTTTTGTTTTTCTACTAATTTACATTTGTTTCAGGACTGATTTCCAAGCTTTTAATTCACATCTATTTTTAATTTCTGCCTTCTTTATATTAGGTGTTTATACACATATATACACAACAAGACATCTATACACTTATAATTTATATGTGTATATATATATATACACTTATATAATATTTGTGTGTTCGAGTACCTATTTAAGTTTGTGAAAAAGGGATAAAGGGATACATGTTTAATGTATTAAAGAATACACTTTTCTCCAACAAACATGCATTTTTAATTATCCCCATGTAGGCAAAATTTATAGAAGTCACAACTGTGCTTTTTCTCTTGAAATAAGGCTTTGGAAATACGTAGCGTATTCGGAAACTAAGTACCGTTTCATTCTAGCGCCGTTGCAGCGCTGTGGTAGGCGTTCCGCGCATGCGCACTAGTCTTTCTTGTTCACTGACTTTCAATTGTCGCCATTTTGGTTGCTCTATGTTGTGTTTTAAGTTTGCTGTGCACATTTAAAATGTTTAAGACAATTAGTTCTCCCGCTGACTGTGAGATTCGTGCCGTGATTAAATTTTTGAACGCGAGGAATGTTAAACCGGCCGAAATTTATCGCCAAGTGACAGAAGTTTACGGTGAATACGCGATAAGTGATGGAATGGTGAGAAAGTGGGTAAGAATGTTTAATGCAGGTCGAACAAATATCCACGCCGAGGCTCGGAGTGGTCGGCCTTCTGTTGTCTCCGATGATTTGGTAAGGAAAGTTGATGAAGCAATTCATGAGAATAGACGCTTCACAATGACAGCTGTTTCAGAG
Organism: Stegodyphus dumicola; assembly: GCF_044657685.1. NCBI lineage: Eukaryota > Metazoa > Arthropoda > Arachnida > Araneae > Eresidae > Stegodyphus > Stegodyphus dumicola. Next base: position 109,077,345 of record NC_140771.1, read on the forward strand.
GCATTTCCACAAATTTCACGTACTGTTTTGTTCGAAATAGTGTCTGACCGCTTGAATTATCGCAAACGGTGTTCCCGATGGGTTCCAAAAATGCTCACTGATGTTCACAAAACAAAGCGACTTGGTAGTCTGACATTTCTCACGCGGTACAGTGATGAGGGAGAAAACGTTTTAAACCAAATTGTGACAGGTGATGAAACGTGGGTGTGTCATTTCACACCAGAATCGAAACAACAATCGACGGAGTGGAGACACACTCATTCTCCGAAAAAACAAAAGTTCAAAGTGACAATGTCATCACAAAAATCATGTGCACTGTCTTCTGGGATAGGAGAGGCGTTTTGCTTGCTAAATTTCTTCCCAGAGGTGAAACCATTAATGCGGCACGATATTGTGAGACTTTAACAAAACTAAGGCGTGCCATTCAAATTAAACGAAGAGGAATGCTCAGTAAAGGAATTGTGTTGCTCCATGACAATGCTCGGCCCCATACTGCTGGTGTCACTCAATCGTTAATTCGACAGTTTCATTGAGAGCAGTTCGATCACCCGCCGTACAGCCCGGACTTGGCGCCGTCCGACTATCACTTGTTCCTGCACATGAAGCGCGAGCTTGGTGGCAAGCGCTTTAGATCTGACGATGACACGAGAAATGCTGTGGAGTCGTGGTTATCGAAACTGGCGGGAAGTTTCTTTGACGATGGTATACAAAAACTGGTCACCCGCTATGACAAGTGTTTGATCATTGGCGGAAACTATGTTGAAAAATAGTTTAAGACATGTATTTTCATGTAAAAATAAAATTGGATTCGAAAAAATTGTTTTACTATTTTTTTTTTCTCAAAACGGTACTTAGTTTCCGAATACGCCTCGTACTAAGTATGAGCTTCACTCAGTTTTGCTCTTGTTTCTTTAATTTTGAACTGTCTTGGTTTAGTCCGATCGAATACTTGGCGTCCAGTTGGCGGTATCATTAAGGTACGCTGACGCCAAGTCTTGTGACTGTCTACCCAAATTAGAAAGTCCTGAAATACGCATTTTAGGCATTTTAGGATAGTAAATAATGCAAAGAAATCTCGTACCACAAACACCTCACTTCACGAATAATTTAGCTCACGAACAAATTACCTGAACGAAAACGCCTTGTATGACTAACAGCGCTTCGAGTTATGAACACTCAAGTGAGCAACGTACAGGGTGTATCAGTACAGCGGTGACAAAGTTTCAGGAGAGATAGAGTACACCTAGAGGATGGGAAATCACATAGCAATGCATGGTCGGAAACGCTTTCCTACCGCGGTAATGACGACACGAAACAGGAAAAAAAAAAACATGTTTTATTATGTTTAGTACAGCAGAAACTTCCAAATAAAAACAAAAACAACAACGATCGTCATTAAAGAAGGCTTATGAAATTACGATCCCGAACCGTAATCCAGGCCTCATTTCTCTCACCTGTGCAAGATCTGCATCACGAATGGAAAATCGCATGGAAGGTGCATGACGCACGGTTCCTGCATCACGGTCCGGGTCGTAATTTCGAACACTTTCTTTGATAAATATATGATTGTTGTCTTTTTATGTTGTTTTTTCTTTGTTTTTGTTGTACTATGAACAATAAACATGCTTTCTCATCCTGTTCGTGTCCTTTTCTTTCTTGAATTTTCTGTCTCCGACCATGAATTCCTATGTGATTTACCATCGTCTAGGTATACTCCACCTCTCCTGAAAGATTGACACCTGAAAGTTTTATTTAAATGTTAGGTAGTTAGTTTTATTTCATGGATGTAATAAATTTATTTCATTAACGGGTTTAGTTTTTTTCATTAACGGGTTTTACCAGCAATTCTTATATTTCTTTTAGTTATTTATTTTATCAAAGAGATAATGTAATCTAAATTAAATATGTATATAGATTTATTTTTCAAGACTTGGAAAGGAAAGGGGTTTTGGCAATGGTGAAAATAATGCATGGGGCAAAAAAACATTGAAAACAAAATCATGTAAAATAAATATATTATAACTTGTAAAACACATGCATAAGTTACTATATTACAAATCTAATGTGGGCACCGCATGGCTTCCTTGTACGCCTATTAAATTATGCACATTTTGGCTGCACGTTATTTAACTTACTTCTTCTAATTATTCTAACTTAACCGGCATAACAAAGCAAGCTGAAAATGACATAAAAAATTGCAAATTTTGAAATTAAATATAATGGTAAATTTTGGTGTTATGGGAGTCAAACGTTTTATAATTTTATTTTTTCATAACGATAAAGAATTCGAACGAAAGTATAAAACATTCTCAAATATTAATATAGGAACTAGGAGATAGCATTAAAAGTTAGAATTCTTTATTTGTCCAAAATGCATTTTTTAACAAATTTGACACTGCCAAAACATAAATATTTTTTATCATTTAAGACACTTCTGTAGCTGGAAGTATGTGACTACGACCAACGATTGCGAAAATGAAGGCCGAATAAGGGTTTTTAAGCCCTGTAAGAAGAACGGATATATATACTTTTGGGAACCGTGCGATTGCGATAAAAAAGGGAGGTATACAACTAGATATTAAAGCAGTCCCATATACAGAATTTCAACGTTCTACGGTAATCGTTTTTAAATTATGCGAGATACATACGTACAGACGTCACGAAAAAAAACCGTTTTGAATCCATTGCAAATCAAATTTACAATGCGTTTTGTAAACAATAGTGCTTTATTCTATCCAAACATAGAGACGCCTCGCAAAAAAATAGTCAAAATAAATTCGGGAACGATCAAAATTGACATTTCCCTTGAAATATGATACCCTAAATTTTGGGATTTCAGTATTTTCTTTACTTCCTAAAAAAGCTAAAAAGATAATTTTTGCGATGTTACGAATTATAACTAAATTTTTATCTTTCCGTGCACTTTTTCTTCCATAAATATTTACATATTTTACATGTTAAATGCATTTATTCTAATCAGCAATGATTGCTTTACCTTGAAATATCTCTGAAAGTATACTTTTAGCCAGCGCTGTCCAACTTACCATAGCCCGCGGGCTATATTTTCTTCACCAAACATTTCGGGGGCCAAACATTTGTTAAATGAAAAGTCAGTTTATGTAAATTAAAAAAGAAAATATTTTATTTATACTAAAAAGAAAACTTTAAAATATTCGTAATATATTAATGAGAACATTGTGGCCGTAATTGTTTAGCAACAATATCTTTTATGTCCACATCAATATTTGTTGTGGCAAGTCTAATTATATCTTCAAGAGTGGAATCTTTCAAACTGTTTCTATATTTTGATTTTATATATTTCATATCGGAGTAGGCAAGTTCTCAGATATATGTACTTCCGAACTCTGATACAGTTTGAAATCCAAAATCTCTCAATTTTGGTTATTTCTCTTTATCTAAAAATTTGAATATTTCTATTCCAGTTACTGCACGAGATGTAAAAAATGGGTTAGTCTGCACGTCGCATAATTCTATTTGATATTTAAGATCAACGGAGTTGATATCAATATTAATTGGATCACAAAATAAATCAATAAACGGTTTAAGATCATCAAACTGAGAAAATCTTTCATTGAAATTTGTAATTAGCATATCCAATTTTGGTAGAAATATTTTAAAATTCACTTCTATATTACATTCCTTTATTTCTTCATAGATCTCTTTGCAAGATTATTACCTCTTTGCATAAGTTATTTTGTTCCAAATTAAACCTTAACAATTTTAATTTGTTTCTAAATCCAGTAACATATTTATAAAGGCAACACACATTTTGTTCTTGTCCTTGCAAGGATTTATTTAAAATATTTAAATAATTTGTAATGTCCGTTAGGAAAGCAAGTGAATAAATAAAATTTTTATCAACTAAATTTACTGTTAAATTTTCATCGACGAAAATTTCTGTGAGAAAAAGATGAACTTCTTTTCGAAGTGTAAAGAATGTCAAGCACTTTCCAGCACTTAACCAACGAACATTACTATGTAAAAGCAGGAACGATTTCCGCCGTGAATTAAATTAGTAATTTTACAAACCTTGTCCATTACGTCTTTTAGTTGTAGGGATAAACCAAATAATACCTCCTGATGGATAATACAGTGTAACATACGATATGTTATTCATTCTTTTTGCAAAAAACCCGCAAGATCAATATTTTTGCCCATCATAGCTCTAGTACCGTCGGTTACAATAGCAGTGAGTTGTAAAATCCGCCATACTGCTCTATTGAACATTTTAATTGTAAATATCTTTATCTTTTGTCCTTCCGTGTAATGATTGTAATTTTAAAAGTTCTTCTGAATAATTATAGTTTCCATTTACAGTTCTTATAAAGATGGGCATTTGACTTGTATCGGAAATGTCTGTGCTTTCATCTAATGTTACCGAAAAATAGCAGCAACTATTGATTAGGTTTTCTCATTTATTAGTGACATGCATGCTAATCTCGTTTACACCTCGGCTTACAGTCTGGTGAGAAAGTGATACTGTTTGAAATTTTCTTACCATTTCGTTGTCATTAAATGCTTGAGCCATTTTTATGGCACATTTTTTTAATGAATTCTCCATCCAAAAATTGGCTTCTTTGCCTTTACTACTTCTAAAAAAACTTCAAACGATGCAGCTACAGATGCTTCTTGAAATGTTGGTTCTTGATTAAAATAAATCGTTTGATGATCCAGCTGCTTTTTCATTTTTTTCACTAGTGGTATTTTCATGTCTCGCGTGTATGAATGATAATTTTTTTCATGCATGGAAAGATAATGGCGCTTCAAGTTATATTCTTTACACACAGCTATGATTTGTAAACATTCCAAACACTGTGGTTTACCATTCTTGTTCAGAATAAATAAATAATCTATCTCCCAGCGATCTTGAAATTCTCGATTTTCGAGGTCTATTTTTCTTTTATTAGTAGCACTCATATTCAATAACTATTTTAATTAATAAATAAATATGAAATTATGTTGATAATATTATAACACAGTCACCCCTCAACAAATTCTAGACAAGACTGCACTCGCACGATTGCATGAATTAACTAAATAGCGCAGAGTAGTGTGCGCATCACGTGCGCCAACCATAAATAAACAACATATGTGGCGCCAACGTTGAGCCAACCATCATCAGACGTTAAACGGATTGCTGCGCTAACTAAATAGTACCTACTTTAAATACTACCCTTTCAGTTAGCAGAGCCAGGAGCAGGTCGTATTTCTGCAGCTCCGTGTTTTTTCTCCGTAGTAGCGGAAATTTTTATTTTCAGGTTCTGAAACAAACTGCATCGGATAGATAACAGCTTGATGAATACGCGGATACCAAATTTTTGGATATACATCAAACGGTTAATTAATTACGAAGTAATTAATATTTATAGCAATACGTTCAGCGTGGTGATTCCAGCTAGCAGTCTTCAAGCGATCGCCGAGCAGCCATTGGAAGCCGACGCTTATTAAATTGGATATCATTGGAAAGAGGATTTCCCAAGGAGAATTTTGATGCTAATTACAAGCCCGATGGACAATTAGAACGGGAGTAATTAATTCTTAAATTAAGCGAATTTACAGCCACGTGGTTCCCATGACCCCTGACCTTTCCAACGTTTCAACAGCCGTACAACGGTCATCCGCATTCCATTGACCCCCCGTCGAAGTCCTTCATTCTTCATCTAACAAAGGAAGGAGAAAGGACTGGGACTCCTTGCCTAATTTTGCTAATTAGTCAACTAATTAAAGCAGTTAATTGGAACTAACGGATTCGGATTTCTGAAGTGTCAAGGATCACAGAGACATATCTTTCTTAATTATCGGACGTGTATAACCTGAGATAACAATTTAGTGCTAATTCCGGACTTTGAAATTTGATAACTGCGCGTTATTGTTTATATGCAAAGGTGTGGTGAATATTATGTGCGTGTGGCTATTTGTTTGGATTACGTGTATATAGAAGCAGACCAAGACAACAGAGAAGCGATATCGGCCAAGGTAGGCTTTAAGCGCTGATTAAGTAACTAATTAATTTTAATTACAACCTACCTAATCTTAACTTCTGGTAATAATTCTTAACTAGTAATTTAATAATACTGTTACAGACCCAAGTTTGACCTAGGTACTTTTAGACTCTTAATTCTTGTCGTTCAATTCTCTATTCTAATTAATTACTGTTAATTAACTGACCAAATAACAGTATCCTTATAACAGTTCTGGTACTCTGGCCAAATTTATCAAGTATCTGTTACCATGTATTTATGTGTTTTCAGGCTACAGATTTAAAAGTGTTTCACCGTTGATTAACCGCTTCTAATTAAGCTAATTAACAGTGCTGATTTTGATTATCGTACTTCATACCTATATAACTCTGATTTTTGCATCTTGTATTCACTCAGATTTTACAGTATTTAAGTGAATATTTACCAGATATTCGGTACTTTAATTTAATTAGTATTAATTGGTCCTATTCAATTATCCTCAGTTAAATTGTAGCAATTTTCTAACTCTTAGTGCTATTTACATGTTTACTTTGTGTTATGAGTAAATATTTAAGTATACCAGATTGTAATTTCCTGTGAACCAGACAAACTATCACATAGTGTACAATTAGAGTCTCCACGTTGGCATAAATAAGATAATATGTGTAATTACACAAGGTATTTAAGTGTCATTCTTTTTACAAAGTTATTACAGTGCTGAGTGAAACAGTGTTCTTTACAGTGAACGTGTTTAATGTACTGTGTGTGCTAATTCAGTGATTAAACGTCAATTTACAAGCGTTATTTAGAGTCACATCCAGTGTTACAACGTGAGCTGATAGTGCATAACCACCAGTCTTCAGTTCACGATAAGTGTGTGCTATAGCTCAACGATTGAAGCTTCGTTAGTGCTTATATGTGCAAATTGTGTCAACAACAGTGCTAATAAGTGAATTAATCGTGCCCAGCCCCTAGTCAAAGCGTCGGTAAAGTATAGTGCGTGATTTAGTTCAGTGTTCAAGCAACGTTAGTGCAACTCAGTGAAAGTTATTATACATTTCAGTGCGATACAGTGCATGATAAGTGTAAATACGTGCAAATTGTTCCAATATCAATTTCAGTGTCTTTAAGTGAATGAATAGTGCATGGCCATTAGTTAAAGTCCTCAGCTAGAAATATAGTGTTTGTTGCAGTGACCAAGCAACGCTAGGCTTTGTTTCAGTGAAGTTAGTTTTCTCTTCAGTGATTTAAAGTGCGACACTAGTGTCATAGCTAGTGTGAATAGTATCGTACAGTGTTTTTAAGCGCATACAACGCTGAAATAGGCGTATTTTAGTGCACACATCAGTGTCAAGAGTGATTTCAATAGTGCATTATACGTGTTACCCAGCGACTCCATAGTGTCAATTTAAAGGATCACGCTTCTACTTGTGACATGACACGCCAGTCCAAGCTCCCAGAGGAAGCCAGTAACTCAACAGAGCTTAATTCAGCAGAATTACTAGAGTCCGATCGGACAACACCAGAGAAGATCTCTGCACTAGCCAACGAGATCCGGAATATCACCGATACAAGCCGAGGAGGTAGATACCTTCTCTCTCAAGATTTAAGGAATAGACTGAAGGACGCATTATCTGTGCTCCAAGGCCTTGCCTTAGAGGGTCCAGAGTATCGCCCCAAACCGCCAGCAATAGAGGCAGGTACCAATACCTCTACTTTTGTTTGCTGTGGTACAGTGCATACTCCCTCTCCATCTGCGCAACAGCCCGCCTGTGAGCAGACCCCTCCGCAAACAGTAAACAGTACACCGCAAAGCTTTGCAGAGGCCGTGCGCAAGAACTGTAAGCCCAGTCTCGTGATTAAACCAAAGACCAAAAGGCCAACAGAGGATTTGCGGAGAGCTCTACAAGACAAGGTCCCTTTGGACAAAATCCCCGTAGCAGTACGGAGAATACAGCCTGCCCCGCAAGGAGGTCTGGAAGTCTATTGTGATACCCCCCGAAGAAGTTGACAAGTTAAAGGACCATCTTCAAAAAGCAGACATCGATATAAATATACAGAGGAAACAGCGACGTCGACCAAGAATAGCAGTACATAATGTCGGGGAGCATACCAAGCCAGAGGAGCTCATCTCTGAGCTCAGCACGACAGCAGGAATCTCCGCCCTGCATTTCAAGATTCTCTTCCGTCTGCGTGAGCGACGCCCACAGAGGGTCAAATGGATCATCGAGTGCTCCACAGAAGGATTTGCTGCAGCAATCAAGACAAAGCGCATATTCACGGCATGGCAGGCGCATGGCATCTCCGAGTTCCTTGGAGTACGAAGATGCTATCGCTGTCAACAGTTTGGACACAGCCAGGACGTGTGCAGGTCCTCCAAGATCTTCTGCGGTTTCTGCTCCGGCGCTCACGCAACCAGAGACTGCACTGGAGACCAACCATCATGCATTAATTGCGGAGACGCAAATTACAGGTTGGGTACCAGATACAATTTCCACCACCCTGCCTATGCAGCAGAATGCGCAATTTATCAACGGGCAGTTGACAACGTCCGTAGCGCAACGGAATACTGAAGAGAAAGTGTTTGTGAACACCCATACAGAAGTACGTCACAGCCTTCAGTTACTTCTGCACCTCATACCAGTAATAGTCTAACCCAGCCACTTCAGCAACTGGACGCTCCGCTGACAACGGACATTAATATGGACACGATCCTAGTTCAAACACCAATAAAGTGCCTTCAGATTAATCTGCAACATGCCAAAGCAGCCACGGCACAAGCTGCCGCATATGCCGCAACCGAAGGGATTGATCTAATATTTGCCCAAAAACCATACTGCTTGAAGGGAAAAGCGGTAGGCTATCCTCTACAATGGACAGTGTACCAAAAAGATGTTAACGATTCACCCCGTGCAATTCTGATCAATTGCAACCCAGCGTGGACACCGGTTATCATCACCACAGAAAGAGACTTCGTGGCTATTCTTCTTGAGATGCACAACATAACGGTTCTCTTGGTCTCACTATACTCCCCTCCGACAGCTAATATAGATACAACTATCCAGCGAATGCAGCAACTACTTCAGCGGTACAGGTCCCATAACATCTTATGTGCTGGGGATTTCAACGCCCACAGTTCCACATGGGGATATGCCAGCACTGATCCTAAAGGCCAGATACTAGAAGATTTCTTTTCTAGTCAAAATATGAGCGTACTTAATCATCATGATGCTGCACCCACCTTCGATCGCGTCCACTCACAGGGATGGCCCGACCTTACAGTAGCAACATTGCAAATTGCGCAAAAGATTCAGGATTGGACAGTCGTGGAAGGCTTAAGCCTTTCAGACCACAATTATATTAGATTTTCTATCGCCAGTGAGACAGCCACCTCGATAATCAAGAGGTATAACTTGCCAGGTAATAAAGTAAGGACATTTGCTGCAGCCATTAAATCCCAACTTGCCCATTTCGTAGAGTTGATCGAAAAAGCAACTACAAAAAAAGCCTTAGAAGTTAAAACGGGTGACATAATGTCCACCATAAGAACAGTTTGTAATGAACTGTTGCCAACCAGAACAACCAAAAAGATCTCTAATCTAAACTGGTGGAGCAGTCATCTCAGAGAACAACAGCAGAAAGTTCGCGCCATTAGACGCCGTCTTAAGCAGGAGCGGCGTAACAATATTTCTTCTAACACGCTCATCACCTTTCAACAGGAAAGAGCAAAATATAAGAAAATGATCCTACAGGCCAAACTGGAAAGCTGGAGAAAATTTTTCACAGAAAATACCGAAATATATGGCATACACCACAAGATTGCCACGTGTAAGCTTTTCAAACCCGCCTCCTTCCATCTGCTACCTGTTCCAGAGATTTCCAATAAACTCACAGAGACCATGCTTGCAGAAATCGTGAAGGCGGTCTTCGCCACAGACGACCCCTCCGAAGACACGCAAGCACATAGAATAATCCGATATGATACCTCGGACATTGATACTGCATGTTTCACAGAAGATGCTTGTTTCACAAAACAAGAAATATTGCACGTCTTAAAGTGCCTACCGCAAAAAAAAGCACCTGGGCCGGACGGAGTTGACTATCGTATAATTAAACTTGTTGTGCGTTCGAATATCAATCTATTTCGACAGCTATTCAACAAGCTACTAAGTACTGGCACGTTCCCCAGGTACTTCAAGATCGGCCAAGTAATTCTATTCCTTAAAAAGAACAAGGATCCGAGAAGAGCGGATGCCTACAGACCAATATTCTTACTATCAGCGCTTGGTAAGACATTTGAAAAGTTGCTAGTGAACAGACTCCGACATCACTTGCACTCTAGTAATTACCTGAGCGAGGATCAATATGGGTTTCGTACAGGCAGATCCACCGTCCATGCTCTCATGAAGGTTAAAGAATGTCTCCTACAAAACAGATTGTCCGGTCATCACACCGCGTTCATCTCAGTCCATCTCAAAAGTGCCTTTGACACGTTGTGGTGGCCGGCAATCCTACGGGCACTAAGGAACTCACGCTATCCACGGAATATCTATCGGACACTGGAGAACTATCTCGCAGAACGAAAACTAATTCTGCAGCATAATAGTGGCATACTACAAAATAATCAAACAAGGGGATGTCTGCAGGGTTCCTGCGCGGGACCCTTCCTATGGAACTTAACGTACAATAGTATACTTGCACAGCCGTGGCCAAGTCACACGAAAATAGTTGCATATGCCGATGACACGGCACTAATAGTACAAGGCCCCACTAGAGAGCAATTGCAGAGAAACTGCCAAGAATCCTGCGACCTCTTTCAGGAGCGATGTGCAACGCTGAAGTTGAAGATTGCCGAAGAAAAATCCCAAGTTTTATTAATTCCAAAAAAAGGAGGCTCCCTAACGTGACAACCACGCATCACGCTCAATGGGAAACGATTTGCAATCAAGCGAGAACTCAAATACTTGGGAATAATATTTGATGACAAACTGAATTGGATAGCGCATGTGCTCTCTCTAAAACAGCGCACAGCAAGCATCGCTCAGCAGCTCAAGATGATGAAAGGATATCGCTGGGGTCTCAACCCCCATATCCTCAAGATCCTCTATAACACCGTCACTGAGAAGATCGTGACGTATGGAGCAGCTGTCTGGGCCTTACCGATGCAGGGCAGAAAAGTAAAGCATTTGGAAAGCATCCAACGGCCGTTTTTATTAAATATCACGAGAGCATTTAGAACTTCCCCGACCAATGCACTGGCAGTCCTGGCTGGCATACTACCCTTGTCCATTAGTGTCGAGAAGGAAGCTACGTACCAGATAGTCAAGCAACTCGGCCAAACAACGCAATTTGGAGAAGAGGTGTTTACTGCAGATAACCTCGAAAGAGCAGTCATCAGCCTTGACATGCACCCGTCTTTGCAAGGACGGGGTGTTAATGTCAACCTAAAGCAGACCACAAGATCCACGAACATAGATGTTACCTATTATACGGATGGATCTAAAATAGACGACAGTGTAGGCTGTGCATATGCAGCACTTACAGAGGGTAGAATAGTAAGCCAATGGAAGGGGCATATGGAAGCGCATAACAGTGTCTTTCAAAGCGAGGCCACAGCTATAAGCTATGCACTGCAAGCGATAATTCAGCAGAGGCTATACAATAGTTACATAATAACAGACAGCCTGTCTACGTTATGCGCCATCCTTAACCCACCCACAGTTCTCCAATAATAGCAGCTATTCAGGAATACTTACGTGCTCATAAAGAATTAAAAATTAATCTAGAATGGACGAAAGCCCATATCGGGAATCATGGTAATGAGACTGCAGATCGGCTTGCAAAAGAAGCAGCCCATAACGTCGAAGCAGTCCCAGTACAAATCCCATGGCCGGTTTCTCATTTAAAACGGAATCTGCGCGCCACAGCTCTAGCACTCTGGCAGGCTGTGTGGGACAACGAAGACACAGGCCGCCGAGCGCATACATTTCTGCCTAAAGTAGATAGGGAACTACTGGTTGCACGGCCACAAATGGTGTATTACATCACAGGGCATGGGCCCTTTCCAGTATATTTTGAGAGATTTGGAATCTCCAATTTGGATCAGTGCTGCTGCGGCGATCTGGGTACAGCAGAACACTACATTCATGAATGTCCTCTCACGGAGGGAATGCACATTCCGTTCCCGCAGACGAACAGGGAGGCATTCAACAGATTTATGGTCAAGCAGCGACACCAGACCAACAAAATTACTCATATAATTGATAAGCTAATGGACATGGGTCCAGACTTATGCCATGTGTAAATATAACTGGTCAGTATGTCAGCAAATTTCAATGTAAATCAATATCATTCAAGCATAAGTAATCTAGGTATGTCTGCGATGTGTGTATATAGTGTGGGCAAGCGTGTCCTAATGTATGTTATTATTATCATTATTATTATTATTATTATTATTATTATTATTATTTTATTATTTTTATTTTTATTGTGCTAAGTGTATATACTAGCTCTGTCTTATTATTCCAAAGCAAATTAAGGTAATGTCATGTAGGTATTTAGAAAGTATATGTATGTAACAGTGTTGGATTGCATGTCAGCAATTATGTATTAACAGAAGCATGTAAATAACTACTAATGTATATCTGCCCTTGTTTAGCCATGTACAATGCTATTCTTGAAGATTCAATATCACTGGACCCGGGCACTTTGGACGGGTGTCTACCCGGTGGCATTTGGTTCGCGGAACTGCCAACCGGATGGTCCAGGCGTTGGGTTTGGGCGCCTTGTGCAAGCCTCCCATGTGGCCTCTCTGGCTTTACTCTGTATAAGGGCGGACGTGGCCCTATATGCTAATTAACTTAATAGTAAAGGGGTGGTGGCCACGTCCTCCGTCACTATCACTACCTACTTTAAATTTAAATTACATTTAAATTTTCACGTAATAAAATGATTTTAATATTAATAATAATAATTTAGTAATATAAATTTATTCACAGTAAAATGTACTCGCGGGCTGTAAAAATAATTTGGAGGGCCTCCCGCGGGCAGCAAGTTGGACAGCCCTGCCTTTAGCTTATAGGCCAAATGTAAAATCTACAAACCGAACAAGTTAATTTCTTTCGACCTCAAAACTTCCGAAACTTCGCCGCTGTGCGGTGTAATACCGATCAAGGCATCTGTCTCGATTACAAAGTTAGTCCTCTGGTTTCCTTTCTCAACTCTAAATTTAGATAAGAAGCTCATAAATATGACTTTCCAGATGCATCATCACCCATCTATCTCTCACCGTGTGGGCATTTCTCGTCTTATTTCTCTACCCACATTCTTTTTTCTTTAGACTACTTCCTGTGAAGCTTTCTGCTCAGTAAGGATTTTCTGTTTTCCTTCTTGGTATAAACTAATCTCAATAACCGTAAATTCTCCTTGAACCTTCCATCACTTTGAGAAGTGGAGAAAATATTCGGCCTCAGTGGGCTGAAAATATTTTGAAGCTGCCCCTTAATAAATATTAAATCTTTCTAGTGCCATCTAAAAATATATTCTTCCTTTCAAATTTTACTTCAGTTTAAAAAAATTAAATGAAATATAAAATGAAGTCAGATGCTTAGCCTTCCCAGAACTGAATGAAGACATTCATTTGTTATGCTTTAGTATTTTATTTTTATTCCATTGACATAAAACAATTTTTGACACTTAAAGTTATATTATTCAGTGAGTCATTCATATGCACAGTCAATTTGAATTTGACCTGTGTAGTTTTTTTTTTTTTTTTTTTTTTTTTTTTTTGTTGACGCTGAACATATTTAGGACCCATTGAAAGTCATCAAGCTCTTAAGCTTGTAACGTACTATTCTATTAATTAACCAGCTATTATGATATAGATCTTTACTGTAACTTCAATTTCGTGTGAAATTGACTTGTGTAGTCTTTGACTACTAGCTTATTTTAAATTTGAACTTACTTATTATTTAAATTATTTCGCCATAAGTGCTGGCTGAGTTGTAAAAACGGGTATGCTTTCGGTCCTTATTTAGGTTTAATAAAAGGAATTTATACCCTTCTCATGCTCAGATGTTATTTTAGACTCAGCGATAATTCGCTTAACGTCTACCAAAGGTTTCAACATTTGATGATTTCAAAACATACCAAACCATATAAGTTCTTGGAAAATGATGGTCAAACCAGTCTTTTCTGAGCTTCGAAATACACCATAATACACACACACACACACACACACACATATATATATATTTGTAATTTGAGTCTCAGTGTTACATTTTTTCAAGCTAGTTTATGTAAGAAAGATGCAGTAAATTTCCTCCTTTTCTACGCACTCCTTCAATAACATTTTGGCGCTTACATCAAAACTGTCAAATTTTTCTCCAGCAGTGATAGACTCATTTTACTAAAAATATCGGCGATTACAACATTATATACACCCAGGCCTTATCATTTTAACTATCGCATGTAAAGTAGTTATTATTCATTAAAAATACTAGAAGCAAATCTAGACTTAGCACATCTTGTTGTTATGACATTAATGCTGCCCAGCTGGTATAGCTGTTAATGGCGCTGACTGCCATACCAATGGGTCTAGGTTCAAATCTCATAGGAAGCCTGGATGTTTGTAAGCGTATAACGTCTGTGCGGCAAAGGGGCATTCAAAATACATGGCTACCCGAAAGTTCTTTTGAGATGTTGATGATAGGAGAAAATTCTGTTAGAAAATTCTATTAATTTATTTTAAAAAGCCACAGAGTGCTTTTATGATTAAAAGTTCAAGATGATAGTACCCATATCAGTTTCTAGTAACTGCACGTTGAATGTTCAAATAAATTATTGAAGAAACCCCCTGATGACGATGCATACTTGTAAACTTTGATGTAAAAAGTAATAAAGATTCCTAATCACATCCTGCCATACTTTCTGCTCGACATTCCTTAACTGTTGCTCCAGATCTCCAACATTCTAGGATGCTCGAATCTGGCGACCTACCATATCTCGTACATGCTCGATTGGCTAAAGGTTTGTTGTCCTTTCTGGACACGGAAAAGTATCAACAGCTCGAAGACAATTCACAGATAGGCGAGGCATATGTGGTCAAGCATTATCCAGTTGAAAACTTGTTCTAGCATGGCGTGCTATAACGCAAACTGTCGCAGGGTGTCATCAATATATCATTGAGCTTTAGAGTTCTATGCAGGTGAGTAGGATTCACCTGCTTTCGTAATAGGTCCACATCATCAAGCCAGGAGTAGTAGCGGTGTGCCTTTTAAAAACAAAACTGAATGGCCTAGGCTCCACCACACACAGGCACGATGGTCATCTGCTCTAAGACTGATGAAGCATTCATTGTTGAATACTATGCGATTCCATTCGGCTGACAGCCATGTTGGCTGCGACATCACTCTATAAGACTCCATCGATGGTATGGGGTTAAAGTTAGACTTCTTGAAGGCCGCCGCGCAGATGGTGTAGTGGGTAGGGGGCCTACTGCGACACCAATGTGTCGGGGTTCGGAATCCTGGAGAAGGCATAGTTGTAACTGTCCGTCCCTTTCATAGGAGTCAATTGTGGCCGATTATTATCTGCCTGCCCTATAAAATGGCCCACACTTCTGCCTTTAGGGGTGGCCAGTGCTGAACAGTCAAGTGGCCACCATTGGAAAAAAAAATTAAGGAATCTGTGAGTGCAATGCTGCCTCAGCCAAGCCCCATTGAGGTAGTGGAAGGTGCTACGGGTAGTATAGAAGAGGCTGTAGCACACTGGATAGCGGACAATGATGCCGTTGAAGCAGTTCTTGCCTCTCGCACGATTGTCCGATCGTGCCGCGCATTCGTGCAACTTCGCCTCGCATAGCCTCGATAAGCCATGAGTACCCTTGCATAGCAACCCTTGTTGTAGCCTTGTAGCAACCCTTGTAGCAACTCTTTACACAGCCATCTTCGGACGGTGCAACGCTTCAGGCAGTCATTATGTGCGACCGTGTTCGAAGTCGTTAAATGGTCTATAAAGTCTTCGACAACATCATAACAGTATTACTGGTTGTGTCTCCAGGGAACTGCAAATTCGATAACAAGAAAACTGTAAGTAACAATTGTTACTTGTTTTATACGATGCTAATTGCACAAAAGAATCAAACTTATGACTGAAATTAACAATCATTGGTATAAAAAATGTAATCTTTTTATACGGGGTATGAAGGAATTTTCACACAAAATTTTGCAGATGATCCTATTATTTTTTTAATGTGACTCTTCTTTCTTTCTTTCAGTTTTACTATTATTTGCGGAAAAACAAGATTATCTTATTTATTTAAAAAACAATAATACAAACTAGAAAAAAGTTTATTTTACTATTTAGAAACCACGAAATATGTGAACGAATACTGCGAAACGTTTAGAGACAGATTGCACAATTAGAGAAATACATTGCAAAATTTAATCTGGTTTATAACTATTTTCGAAAAATGTTCGATAAAGTGCGAAACAAAATAATGTACTTTTATCAGAAAGGGCAAATAATAATAATATTAATAGTGTATAATATTAAAATCTGTGCGCGTCCGTCCGTTTGTTTGTTTGTGGCTTCACCTCCTGTGGAACGACGGGGAGTTGAGTTTCGAGAGAAGTTAGTCCCCCCCTCCCCAGATTTGAAAAACTCATGGGAAGCCATTTCGATCATTCTCATCTTCATACGACTTTAATTAGTCGAGATATTAATTAAAAATTCTGAAAACGCAAATTTTCGCACTCATTTTTCTGAGTGGCCACCATCTCGCGCTTCTGGAGATAAAAGTTTGCTTTATTTCGAAAAGTGTTGCCACTGCTCGCTTTCAAATCGTAGAGTTTGTTAATGAAAAATTTGTAAGTTTTACAAAATCTGAAATAAAAATAGTATTGCCAAACATTAAACATATTATTATTATAGTATAAGGTCATATACTAACGTTGAAGAAAACACGCGATTGCACTGTATGTCGAAAATCTTTCGTTAATGTCAGCATTTTAAACAAATAGCTGATGTTGGATTCTTTTTTGTTTCAGGTTAGGATAACTGACGCGATATGTTATTACCACATTAATTCTTTTATTGGTATTGAGAAAACGTTGTTACATTACATGAAATTTAAATCATGACCTTATACGTTACCCTAAAGTGTGAAAGTTTTTGTTTCCTAGTTTAGCATCGAAAATATTTTACAAATTAGATTTTCCTGACTGAACTGATCCATTTTATTTTCAGGCGTACATAGAACTTAAAAATTTTGCTTTGGTGGCAGCCCGCTCATGTGTGGGCTTGTCTATGATAATAATAATAATACTGTTAAAAAATTCTTAGGACGAAGCAAAACTACGCTCGTATTAGCGTAAGAATTGTTAAACAGTTTTAACTACATGAGAAACAGCTTAAAATGTTAAACAAGTTTATCTTAGTTCCGAACCTAATTTATCTTAGTTCGCTATTCTTTAAGTGTATAATGTTGTATGTACGCATTTTGCAAAATGCAACTGATATAAAACAATTTACACTGCTTCACAGCATAGGAACTAATGCGTTTTGATCTCCCACCTTTTCGACAGGTATGGGTTCAGTAATAATTAATAACCACGCTTTAAGGTCATTATGAAACAACGGTTCCAAATACTTTAAATCATTAATGAAGTTTCTGCGAACATTTACTAAACAAGGAATTTTTCTTAATTAGTAACACGGGAGAATTAATAGAAGACAAACTCAACTTGGTTTTAATGTCATCATTTAAAGCAAGTACTAACTATTCTTAATAAGGGCAGTTAAATATCCAGTCGACTATTTTGTAACTAGAAAAGTTTTGGGCTAAAAATGTTTAAAGGGAGCGCAGCTTTCATTAAATTAACTTTCAGGTTAAATGCATAACACTTTAAGGAACAGCAACAAATATTTAGAAGGAAGGTGACGGTAGTTATTGAGAAACAGCTGAAGTTCCTTTGATAATTAAATTTTTATAAACATCTACACAATTTTAAATGTTCAAAACTTAGTTTGACAAACACACTTTTTTCTGTAGTTATTTATATATTTTTGTGTTATTCCGTTTATTTTCATGTTGAAATGTTTCAGTCATCGATAAAGTGAAAAATGATTATAAGAATTTTTTGTGAAAATTCTACTCAAGGCATTAAAATTTCTTAAAGTTCTAAGAATAGAAAATGTAAACATTACTCTTGTTTTAAACGCTTGTGTTTGCATTTTTTCTCAAATAATATGTTGGAAAGAATATCTTTCCAGTAAAATTCATTAATTTATGTATTGAAATGAAGTAATACGTGCTTGGAAACTAATTATAAAATGTTTATTTTAATCAATTCGACTGAAGCGTGAAATTACTTCTTGGTACAGACAAGTAATTTAATATTTATCTCTAATTGAGAATATATCCAGCACGCATTTAGTTACACAAGTTTGAATTTTGCTTTATTTTCAAAGGAGATTTTGCTGTATTTGAGAGCAGCTTCATAGTTCGTTTGTGTTTCATAATTGATATTTTTATCTTTAATACAGATTGGAGAATTAAATGTAATTGCTCATGATTTCATTTCTTTAACATGTGTGAGCTCATCATCAATTGATGGTATTTGTCAATAAGATTAAAATTACTAAATAAATTTTATTTCTCATTTATACATAGAAAAATATTGTTTCAGTTCTGCTAAGAAATTATATGAATTTCTTAAAATACAACGAATATATTGTTACAAATTTTGTATAAGAGTAAATAATTTTAGTGAAATTATATGTAAATTGCAGTATACCTTATATAAACATGAAAGGCCTCAGAGAGTGGAGCATCGCCGGATAAACAGGCATACAGAGGTAAGTCCATTAAATATTGAGGTAAATAAATGGCTATTTCGCCAAACTAGCGAGAGAAAGCACAGCTGGCGATGGTTTTAGCGACTAATTTTTGTCGATAAATTTAACGAGAAATCGCCAAATGTCGCCGTTCTTTTTGCAACATTTTGGTCGGATTCCTGTGTAATTGTAACTAGTCCGATACCTATGCAACTGCAACTGTATCCGGCCTTATGTTACTCTATCTCTATATGTCTTCCACCAATTTTGAGAAATGGAAGGTACTGGAAATTTCTCGGCGGACGGCAAAAATATTCGATCAAAAAGTAAAGTATTTGATTTTATTGGGTAAATTTTATAACAGGGGAAAACTGTAGTTTTTCCAGTAGCGCATTCCAAAAATTAGCTCAAAGTGAATGAAGTTCATTCTCTATTTTTAATTTATAACCTAAATTCTAAAAGCTTTGATAATATTCCAATCTTTGAGCTAATTAAAAATTTCTGATCTTACTAACAATGCTGTAAGTGAATTTCACTGGGCAGCTCTGTTTTCCATGCGTATGGATTATTTGAGTTTTTGTTATCTTATCCATATTACATGGAACGATAGTTGCCATACCCTACTTCGAAAGAGAGGTTGGACTTCTATTTCCCACCCCGAATTTTGAGGAAGAGCACCCGGGGGTGGAGGATCGGGAGTCTCCCAACCCTCTCCACTCCCACCAATCCACCCGAGAGGACTTTCGACTCACCGCCTATTTGAAGTGCCGCCTCGCCGCACTGACAGTATACATTTACAAACATCCATGTCTTCTCCGGGTTTCGAACCCGAGCCCTTCGGTATCGTAGTAAGCTTCCCTAACTACTATACCGTCTGGGCAACGGATTATTTGATTCTTGTGTGCTTCTGAAATTAGAACTGTTCCACAGCAAAAATGTGCAAGGGTTTTATATATTTTACGCCTTGTAATAAATGTTTATAATCAACACTTTTGTAATGGAAGCTTTCTGCTTTTAGTTCTAAATTTCGGCATGGAAGTTTGTTTCTGAATAAATGAAAAAGACCTGTCTTCGAAGGAAATGCTTTAATGCATGCACTTCGATGATATTGCAGTTCAGAATTCCTAAATATGTGCTCAGTTGAAAGCTTACATTAGATCGAAGTAAGAAATTTAAATGAAACTCGAAGTTTCATTCTTTCCAATAAACTTCTAAAGTATATGGTGCAGAGAGGTAAGATTCTAGACATTATATTCATTTTCCCCACTGGCATTTCGGAGGAATGCACAGAATTTAAAATCTCTCCTAAAGATTAAATATTCTTTGAATTTATCGTTGCAGCCTCCTTTGTACATGCGTTGATTTAAATTTCTGGATTCAAATTCAGATTCTGCAATTTATAAAATGAAGAAATTATTCTGATATCGTCGAGATGATGGATCGAAAACCATGCAGTTATTCAACTGGAATTTCTCCTTTAATTGACATTGAGATTTTCTGAGCTTTATTATGGAATAAATTTTTGAGAATATGCCTTACGTTAACACATATTATGAATATTTATAATAGTATGAAGTTGATTTACAGCTTATAGACATATGATATTCTTTGGAAGCTTAAATCAGAACATAAAATGCACTTCTTATGCTGAATAAGATCAACCACCACTCATGACGTTGTAATTTAATGCAACATTTAAATTCAAATTAAAACTTAATCTAGTAGTCAAAGACTAAACAGTTTTATTTAAAACTAAGATAGCTCAGAACTTATCAACTGCGTTACAATTTAAATGACGGCATTATTGCATTCTGGGGAGGAAACGAAAAGGAAAAGTGTTAGTTTTAGAACTTCATATGTTTTGGCATCATACACTAATTCAAGACTGTTACTTCAGCGACTTAAATCTATGCCTAGATAAGCAAACATAAACGCATGAAGGGCGTAAGATACACTTTCATTTAAAACTATGTTGAACAAAAGGCACACCTGATGCTTAAAAATCAGCCAGCACTTATGACGTGAAATCAAAAGCATAATTTTAAACTAAAACTAAATCTAAGACTTAATATAATTAGACTACGCGTATATAGGAGCGATTATCGTAGAATGACAACGTAGTAATAACGTAGTTTTATAGTAACGTAGCTTTTGTATATAGGACTGCTATAACATGTAGATGTTCACCTCGTATTTTGGTTGCAATCGGCGGCACCAAACGTATATAAATATATATATATCTACTCTGTTACCCTGCTCAGTGATCTCAGTTTCTTTACTCTTATATGTTTGTAAATTGTACATTTTTGCTTTAAAAAAGGATTGTATTGTGTTGTTTTCATCTTCCGGTTAAGGCTTTTATGCCTTTAGTAAATCTGTATGCAATATTTTTAGAATTATCAACAATTTTAAAGTTGTCTAAGTGCCACTAAGCCTTTTTTAATGGCGGCCCTTGATTGTTTACATTTGAAACGGCAGACTAGTGGATTTGTTGCCAATCTAGAGAAAGGCTGGCGAAAGTTATGGCTGGCAAAACACGCTCCGACTAAAACAATCCCAAACATTCACTTAAATAAAAGCGAGTTAATGTGCATTCTGGCAGGAAAACGGAAAGAGAGAAGTAATCGTGTAGATTCCGAACATAAAATAACTAGTTAATTAACATAAATACCTTACATAGTAAAGGCTGATATTACAAATAACTGGATAATACAAAACAATGTTTACAGTACAAGTTTAGAAATCTTACTGTAGATGGACTGAGATATTTGTGTACGTGATATCGGACGAAAAATAACGACCATAGTACTAGATAGTAGAGACTTTTTTTGGAAAACATTTTAACGAAACTGGCAAATATTTATATTGTCGCTGAAGAAAACCACAGGAACTTCTGTAGGCAGTTAGTTCTATATGTCGCTAAGCATCTATGATGCAATTTTTCCAAAACTGCTCTACGTTTACTTTATTA
This sequence comes from Stegodyphus dumicola, assembly GCF_044657685.1. NCBI lineage: Eukaryota > Metazoa > Arthropoda > Arachnida > Araneae > Eresidae > Stegodyphus > Stegodyphus dumicola. The sequence continues at coordinate 109,099,134 of NC_140771.1, forward strand.
GAATAATTTTTTCAGTTAAGTTTTAAAGAATTTCTCTCGCCTTCTTAGCATACCTTCGTGGTGTTGTAGTCAGCGCGCTGGACGCGAATTCGAGAGGTTCGAGTCCTTGCGAAGGCATTGCTCATTTCTCGCCTCTCCTGTTTCGAAGTAAGCCTATTGTCTCTACAAAGTAATTAAAATGTTTGTCGGAAGCAATATGCTTTTATTATTCCTGATATAAAGGTAGTAAGTGAATTTTGTAAATAAAATTATTTAATCTACCGTATTTACGCGAATCTAATGCGCATCGTTTTTGGCCAAATGTAGTACTCAAAACTGGGGTGCGCATTAGATTCGAGTGCAAAGTTCGCCGATGACGTCAGCAGTTCGCCGATGACGTCAACCGAATTTAAATCGTAACAATGGAATACTGTATTTCTCGACTACATTTACCGTTACATTTATCGTTGACACATTATTGCATACTGCAGAGTACGTAGTCACGAAATGGAGGGCAAGCAGAGAAGAATGTCATATGACGCTACTTTCAAACGTAAAGTAATTCTTTATCCTGAAAGAAAAGGCAATAAAAAGGCTGGGAGAGAGTTCAACGTAGCTGAGAGCAATGTTCGCTTGTGGCGGCAACAGAAATTGGCACTGTTTGCAACTAAAACTAGTAGAAAGAAATTCACTGGCCCTCGCAAGGGAAGACACCCTAAAATTGAAGAAAAGGTTTTGGAATTTGTACGTGAAAGGAGGAAGAATGGACAACCTGTGACTAGCGACACTATAAGAAATAAAGCAAAAGAGGAGGCTGAAGTTCTTGGAATACCGAAACGAGAGTTTAAAGCTAGCCGTCGATGGGTGGATCGGTTTATGAAGCGGATGGGCTTATTTCTAAGACGCCGTACAACAATATGCCAAAAGCTTCCTGCAGATTTTGAGGGAAAACTACTAACATTTTAGCGGTATGTCATCACACTTCGGAAGGAAAAGAATTTTTCAATGGGGCAAATTGGCAACGCTGACGAGACGCCAATTTGGTTTGATATGCCTCGTAACTACACCATTACGGAGAAGGGGACTAAAAAAAGTTATCATCAAAATAGTGAATAAAGACGTTTACTATTAATCACTGATTGTAGAAACTGTTAGCTAGATAGAAATGTTACCATTTATTTCATGTTCATACTTTACGATATGTACCGTATATACGGTAGTGGTAATTAACAATGATTGTTTCACATAACAATAGCCCACTAATAGGTTAATTCTATGTTCTGTTACTTTATGTATAAAATCCATTGTTGTATAAAATATGGTATCTAAATTTAAATAAAATTATCATACCATTGATTGATAGTTTATATACAAATCCATTGTTGTATAAAATAAGATTCAATAAATTCCTCATACCATTGATGCGCATTACATTCGCCGACAAAAATTTTTTTTATTATTTAAAGTTTTAAAATGGGGATGCGCATTAGATTCGATGGCGCATTAGATTCGCATAAATACGGTATTATTCCCCCTAAATTATGATAAATTATTTTCCTACTTTTAGCGCTTTAATTATTATATCTATTTTTAATAAAAGCTTATTGTATAAAAACCTTTTACTTAATTGTATTTCACTTTTCCGTAATTTCAAAGTGTTAAGTACTTTCCATCATTTATATCAGTATTTAGGAGAATACTTCGCATTTCCGACATGTTTTTTCATTATTTAAATTTGTTTGTCTAATGGAACCTCAGAGCAGATTGCAGTTGATCTCTGTTAGTAAAACTGAAAGCAGCTTATTTTATTCCCTTTTAAGCTTTTCTAGAAAAAATATAAAAATTTTGAATTTGTTTCCCTATAACGCTCTCCTATTTTAAAAATATCTATTTTGTGTGAAAAGCGTCTAGAAAGATCAGTCTATTATCTATTTCCTGGGATAATTTTAACTTCTGCATCATATTGATTTATTTCATCTGTAAAGTCTTCCAGAGTATGATTTTTATGTTTCTAAACGGCACGAATGCCATCCGCAGGCCTTATAAACTGAAATTATTTTAGGTTCATAGATTTCGAAAACAATGAGATATAAGTCACTTTCTTCAAAAGAAAAAATTTTTCCCAAATTTGAGGGGGAGGGGCAAAGCTAAAACGACATAATTCATGGTGAAACAATGATATGTGAAAAACCTCAGATTAAACTTTTAAAGCACTGAAAAGAATTGGATTAGTTTAACATCGTTAGAAAGTTGCTTTTTTGTGACTATGAAAGTATTAAAATGTACTATTCAGCAGATGGAGAAACTTTGCGGCTCATTTTCGCAGAACCAAAGTGAAAATTTTGTTTAACTTCATCAACTAGTATAATAATCTAGTCCAGATTAGCTTATGTTTTCTATTCCAAAAATAAAAGAATAAAACGTTCGCATAATAGAATACAAATCCTATGTTTTAAACAAAAATAAATCTTTCATAGAAAAACTATATTTGTTTATATAAATTGATAACTGGTCAGATTAAAGACGTCATCAGAATTTTATGTATAAATTCGGTTGCTTGAAAAATTCCATAATTTGTTTCCTAAATTGTTTCAGTAAAGTTCAAACCAGAACCTCTCTTCAAAGCTTAGATGAAAAAATTATGTAGTGTAAGAATATATATATATATATATATATATATATAGATAGATAGATAGATACTGCTACTTTTCCGCTTGAGAAACAAGAATCTAAAATCTTACGAATAAACTAGAACATCAGACTATTTAATAATGCAAAAACTGTTCCGTTTTGTTTCCAAAATAAATTTTAATAAAAATTTAAGCTTTATGACATAGCAATATTGTTGCGTGCGTACGGGTTCGTAATAAATTGAATGCATAAGTCCGATAAAAAGTGAATAAAATTTATTCTTATCACAACAATTAAAAACACAATGCTTAGATTTCCTAAGAGATATTTGTAAAATATGACAATATCTCACAGTAATTATCTTTTAAACTACTAAAATGTTCAACAAAACTTAATTCAAAACAGAGAAAGCTAATCCGATTTCCCCGCGAATTCGCTACAGTATACAACAACAGTTTTCTAAACAACTATTGAATTGAGATATTTTCCTCCAGCTTCTATAAGCTTTTTAAATGCACGAGAATATTCTGGTATTTTCTCGATTATTTTATTCCGGAAAGCAAAAGCCTACGATTATGAGATGTCTATTTATTAAATGCGCTTACTCCTGTATTTTTATTTTTTCAGCGTAGCTTTCTCTTTAAATACGTCTTGTGCTGCATTGCACGGAGAAATAAAACAATTTTAATTAATTCTATTTAAAATAGCTAAATCAATAAAAAAAACAGTAATATGACAATATTTTATAATGCTGTTTATACATTTATAACTTTTTCCTTTTGACAAACAAGAATCTTAAATCTTTACAAAAAGGAATCTAAAGAACATTAGACTAACTGTTAATAAGAAAACAGGTCCGTTTTATTTCCAGTATAAATTTGAACAAAAATTTAAGGTTTATAACATAGCAATATTTTATAATGTTAACAACGGCGACAAAGTAATCCATCTAATGAAATTTGCTTACCAGCGGATGAGCGATAAACTCGTTAAACACTGGTAGTTCGATCCGAAGATCGGATCCCGAGGAAAGATCTGGCTGCAAAGGCGTTTTCTTGATCTTATCCATGTGTAAAGCTTATGCAACCCAGTTTCCTTAGGAAATCATCCACTAAGGCACATCTCCCCTTAAGCAGATAACCCACGACTACATTGCTGCAATCAAATAAACCAAACCAAACTAATTACAATTTTTCATTCTATACCCATCTCGTGTTTCATTTTTATTCTAGTACATTATCCCGCAATAATCCCAAAATATACGGAGGCCCCACTAGTGGCCGAGCAGCTAAAGACTGCCGAATGCTGGTAAGTAGTCCTGGGTTTGAGCCCAAACTAACGGGCTACCTCCATCGTTGCGTTTCATAGTTTTCTTCATATGTAACTTGATTATGAACTAGTCTCCCTTCAAAATTCCTTGACGAAAGTATCCCTCCTCTTAGGCAGAGGGTCCTTGTATGCTGCCCCATGTTCAGTCTGCCTAAACTATTCCGGAATATTCCAGACTTATTTCCAGGAAATATTTTACGATTTTTGAGGAATATTCCTAGAATGATCCAAATGTATTCCAATTTTGAATATTATTCCAATCTAATGAAAGGAATAATATTAACACATCCAGCTATATTAAACAGAATATTTTTGTACATCGTTAAAAACCCTTCGCATATTCTTAAAAAGCATACAAAGCCCTAAAAAACTTTAAGTTGTGATGGCTTCCTGCATATAAGCCGGAAGAAAATCAATCGTTATATTTTATAAGGTAAAAGCTTTGCTTTCTATTTTATTCATTCTGTCATATTAACATTACCCATAATTAATATAATTAATAATTTCTTACGAGTAGATTCTCTTAGCATAAAAAAGCAGCAAACTGACTCGTGAAAATTTTGTATCACTAATGAGTAGCTTTTTGTTTATGATAGCCCGTCTTGTATAAAATCGATTTGCTGTAAGATGGGTAATAGTTTTATTACGCTGCAATGGTAATGCATGCCCAGAACAATAAAATAGATGCATCGTAGCTGTTATTAGGTGATTTTAATTGTCCAAGGGGAAAAATCTGTTATTAAATGGGAAGACATCTTAGGTTAAATAAAAAGATTCAAAAATTGCGCATTAAATTTATAACTTAATTATGGGAAAGAAACAAAAAAAGTATTTTTTATACCTACATACTATTTTTACTGTTTTTCGATACGAAAACAATGCTATTTTAATGTAATTCATTAAGGCTAGTTTGAACGGTTTAACTAAGAATTTTTAGTTAGGCTTAGTTATTTCTTAGTTTGGACATTCTTAGTTCGGCACGTTTCTTTAACACTTTTAGTAATAATTAAAAAATAAACTCATTTCCTTGCTACATTTACAATATTTACTAAGGAAAATAACTTCATAATTATTCTTAGTTTTGACAATTAAGATAACAAATTTATTCCTGTGATTAGAAAGGTTTCAAATTCAAGTGAAACTTAGTAAAACAAATAGGACAGGTTTCACTTTCTAAATTAAAAAAAATATTCCAATGCTAATGAGAGACAAGGCTAAAAGAGAGAATGATACATTTTTAAAATCCAGTGTTCAGATTCTGGTAGTTTAAACGATCGGTCATATAGTCGTTCTCATCACCGAAAACACTTTCCGCAGGGTAGCTTTAATTTGCTTAAAACGGTATTTTAAACTTATCTTTATAAGAATATTCTGCTAACACTAATTTAAAAAGCACACATTTACGCCAGTCCATTGTTACGTAATTTTGAAAGTCAACGAAAATTATAACTAACTAAGATTCTTCCAATATCGAAAGATAAACATAAATTTGTAAAGTTTAGTAGAGCTGCAGACAAAAACAATTATCATAATTAAATAGGAAGAGGTAAAGATTATGTTCCAGGTAACGTTTGATAGCAAGTTTTGAAATAGCGTGATTTATTGAAATTTTTCATGACATTGTCAAAAAAGGTCAATGTTGTGTTTTTCTCTTCTATTGGATAGTGAGAATGAAACACTCGCATTTACATCGATTAATCGATCTGACTCACATGCGATCGGTGAAAGAGAGAAGGTCGTACGTAGGAGCTGATGCGGAAGGAAGGTTGCCGATGGGGGTTCGTTGGGGAAAACAGTAGACCCGACGTCTACATGTGGGCTAAAACTATTGGTGAAGGTCGTAACTATAGATATTTATAGATATGTAACAGGGCATTAATTCTGAAGTGTTTTCTTCACTTTTTAATCACGCAATGATTGATAAAACTGTGATCGTCAGTCTTTTGATGGGAAGTCCATATTTTTAATCAAAGTTTGGAAACAATCATTTTTCAAGCTGACTTTCTTGTCTATGTGAGAATGAGATTCTCATGACTTCTTCAGAATCTGAAACTGTATTACATAATTTATCAGAAAAAGTGTAGATGCAATTCTAAAAGTGTATGACTAGAATATAATTTTTGAAGTACTTTATACAGACAGCATACATATTTTTTCCGTTCCTTTTAAAATGAGATTAACTATAAGAAATTAAATATAGTCAGAGATCTATTAGGATCTGCCGGATATTAGCGTTCTGTCTGATCCTTTTGAGGTATAGTTCAGATAATGCTCTTTTTTAGGTAAAATTCTAATGCTTAACATATCCCATGTGAATCACATAACTCAGTATCAATATAATTGGCCGAAAAAGGTAAAGTGATTTGTCAATAAGTGGTAGCCAACTAATCCTTATATTGATAATTTCACTGAGCATAGATGTTCCAGAATTCCATCTAGTTTTCCATCTAGTCTAGTTAGAGAGTTTTTTAAAATAAATACCTTAGCAAACGAGATACAGATGTTGCATTTCTGCTCTAATCACCATCCCGCCATTGGCCGAATGATTCAGATATTTGAATATTGGTAGTTTGACATGGGTTTTGACCAACGTGATCAGGCTGGCTGGTTGGTTGGTTTTCCCCATGTCTAATGTGTAAATTTCTATATGTGTAACTTGTCAATTTCCCTTCGAAGACATTTCATTATTTAGGGAGATAATTCTAATATACTTTGCTACATTCAAGCAACCTAACATAAACACCTTCAATATTTGGTGATCGAGAGGGAACACCTCTTTGTTTGCAATATTACTTCTACATTTTTAATATTAAAGTGTCTTCTGCCTTTCGGTCCCTATTCAGACAGCTATATACACGCAGACACTTATATACATGACAGCTGTACAATGCTGTTCTTGAAGTAATCAAATAAAACTATTGGTAAAGAATTGACTGTAAATATGTCAGAGATAAAGGGCAGAAAATTTCGGGTAGGTTTTTTTTAACACCTCACCGATAAAGGGGCTACTCTCCAGAGCAATTTAAGCGACATATTACCTTAGCTATCACTCTGATGATAGGATTAACTATAAATCGAGAGTGACAGATTGTGAAATGGATCCATATAATATGTGCTTCGAGAAGAATAGCTACATGAAGAATTTGAAAGGTGCATAAAAGTTTTAAAAATTTGCCTCTTGCTTCCTAATATCACAAATAACTTCCTAGTATCACAAATAAACTTCAGTTCTTTCCTTTGCAATACAATAGTATATTACAATGGTATGGACGACAGATATAAATCACCTTGTATATTAATGGCATACGTAATCAGAAGCGGAAAAGAAGTTTATAGAACTCTGCTTTATAACAATAATATGAAAATATTCTTTTATAGGAAGGATTATTCACCAGTCAGGAGACTAATTCAAATAATTTCTTTTTCAAGAAAAATATTTGTTTGTTGGGGTATTTTAAATAACTATCATTGTTGCCAAAATTCTGAAAACGATTAACTAGCATTAATTAACAACTATCAATGAAGTAGCAACTAGCATTAATTAGAGAGAAAGTCAATTTTCTGCTCTAAAACAAAAGAAAGAAAAAGAGAATGTGAAAGTACACCCAAAAGGACGTTTTTTAGCGTTTTGTGTGTTACCTTATATCATATTCATAAATATCATGTTCTTCGCACTCAAGAAATAAATAAAAAATTTTAAATTAGAAAATTTGAAATAAATAAAAAATTGGAAATTCAAAATTCGGGATTCCAAACGTTCATGTTCGGTTGGAGGACTACGTTATTCAAAACTTATTGTTCTAGGTACCGTTGTTTTTTCACAATGCGAGAAACATACATGTGCTCATGCAGATTCTTCATTATTTAGTTTCTTTAAATAAAATATATGGCGAATAATATTTAGTGGCAACAGTTTGAAAGGTGAATCAACGCAGAATATGAAACGATGCAAAATGCCATTTCGAGACAAAAAGCCCTTTGGCTCTAACGGCCTCTTTGAGCTAAAGATGTACATTTTGTTTTTCAAGTAACAAGTTCTCATATGTTTTGATAAAATTACCCGATTAAGTATCTCTTGTATACTGAACATAAATTCCTGGCTTCAAATTAGGAAATATATAAATAAGGCAAGTCGATCTTTTAGATAAAAATATGCATTTACTTTTTGGGGAAAATTTCAGTTAGTAATACGTATCTCCTCTTATTAAATGCTTTTTTAAAGTGTGACAATTTCTTCAATATGCAAAACTGTCTCCAAAACATTTTAAAATTACACTGTTGAAATAGCTTTCTCTGACTATAAATAAAGAAAATTTTAAAGGCGGCTTACAACTTTTAGAAATTTCGATTAAATAAGTATATCTAACTTAAAATTTCAAAAAAGGAAATTTTGGAACCCATGTTTGCCTGAAGCAAAAGGCACTGTTTACAAATATTCTTCGTTAACTCATTTGCGCAACTGTAAATAGAAACACTTTTATACTGTCTCTAAAATTTTAGTTAATGTCATCTCAGACAATTTTAACAGTATGAGAATGATTTTACTAAAAAATTAGCCTATGCAAAATATGTTCCTAAGTAATTGTCTTTCCTAACGAGATGTATTGAAAAATTTAAATTTCATATGTTTTACCATAAAGTACCCCTATAAAATTAATCTGAAAGCTGGCTGTAGTTGATTCACTTCTTAAATTGGGGAGCATGGATTTGGAATTACCACTTCTAGAAACACGACGTATCTATAAACAATGACGCACATTTTATCCATACTTTACGTCATCTATTACAAAAACAAAGTCTCCGATGTTAAGCATTTTGTGACTGTATGTCTCGTAAACCATCTAGGTTATACTTTACGAGGCGCATTAGAACTGGAGTTAATTTCCTGATTAAAATTTGCTTTCTTTTCTGCTTCTACGCAGTGAGGTATACGAACAGAAGTGTAAGTGGGTACTTTTATCCTCAGTAGAAGTCAAAGGTAAGTATCGTTCTTGAGGACTATCCCTTTGGCTATTATCCTTTATATTATTCTGGTAAGGTTATCGTTCTGGACATCGTACTGATGTGGCTATCCATGAGGTTATCATTCTGGTTAACTTCATGACTAATGTCATGGCTGTTAGTTGCAGTTGTAGCACTCACCATTATGCAGAAGTATCGAATGCTGACTTGGATGTAGCTATCGAAGATAGAAATGGGAGTAGGAGTCCAGATTTAAGTCCCAGCCAGTATCTACTATGAAGCAATGCTTGAAATCGTAGTCAAGCGCCTAACGACAGAGATAATGTCAGAGTGAACGCGACAGATATGATGTATAGGTTATGACTGTAATGTTAACATCTGCTTGCCTCTTTCTCCATATATATTAGGTTGACAAACATTGTACATCTACCCTTTGTAATATAAGGAAAGAGCCATTAAATGTTATTTTATATCACTTAAATCCAGTTTTATTACATCCAGCAAGCCTAAAATTCTTTCTTGTAGAGGCATTAGGTTATTACGAAGCAAGAGACCTGAAAAATGAGCAATGACCTAGCCGGAACTCGAACCTCGGACCTCTCGAATACGCGCCGAGTGTGCTCACTATTACACCACGAAGGCGGAAGAAATACCTTATAATGTATCCACTCTTAGTCGCCAACACACCTATATGAAGTTTTGAATATGAAAATATTTATAATATTCTGGACAGAAGTGATGACTGTATTTTAATGAATCATCAATAAAATCAAAATCGTAAATATTCGGATTTAGGAACTTAGCATGCCAAGACCAAAACACATATCATCTTGCGCATTTTGAACTGTTCAGGATAAGAAATGTGTCTGTTCAAACAGCATACTGGCTTGAACGCATACATTTCTTACAGATTACACACATTTCTTACACATAAGATAACGGGAAAATAGTCGAACATGTTTCACTATTAGATAATGCTGGACGAATTGACTATTAAAAAAAGTAATATCTATCCCCCCTCTTTTTTGAAATATTCAGTATTTAGTCTTGTAATCTTTTTAACATATCCTATATAACGAAAAATATTGACAATTATTTAGATAATACCAAATGATATGTTAAAACGCGTGTAAATGCCAGTTTTATACGTGTGCATACTAATAACATTGGGGATAACTAGATGCTAAAAAAAGGACCACAGAAACCATTATTTTTTCTCCAAATTTGTTCCGGTAATATCATACGTTGGCTAAAGCTTTTGTACTTTACTATATGACCTGAAGCGAAATACTTTCCCTTGGGAAGCCTTCTATGAATACTTTCCAAGACAAAAAGCTTCCAAGTTTCTTGCAACAGATTACAAAAGCAATTTATCTAGATTATTAAATATAACACAAAGTACACATTTGGAGTTTCAATTAATTTTTATTCTCAACTATCCTAATAATAATCATGAAAAGAAATTAAAAATTTTCCTGTGCATCCATTAATATGGATAATTTCTTAAATGCTGTAGAAAAATTGCGTAAGTAATATTCTTCTTCTCTGACATCGAAAAAAGGCAAACGCTGCTCTTTCTTTGATTTGAATGCATTTCTAACAACTCTCAGTTTGCACAAAGAGATAATTAAATTTTCTAAAACGCCGCATCTCACTTCCACAACATTACGTCAAGACACTTACACGAGCAAAAATTTGCTTTGCAACTTCTTTTAAATGTCAGGATCATAAATATTCTATTACCAAAGAGTGACTTTCAAAGTGGGCGATTTAGCGAAAGAGAGTTAGTCGGATCAATGCCGATAAAGGTCAATTTAGGAATTCATATTTTTTAAATGAAGACCGCACACTCGCAGTTTCCTTTAATTTTTATTTGATTTATAATATATGGCATAAAAATGTTAAGAATGAGAGTTATATATATCTGAATCAAAGAAAAACGAGATTCAGTATTTCATATTATTCTGTCTTCCAGTGAAAGATTAAACGTTTATTGCTAGGCTTAGCTCAAACCGTAACATTATTTGCTCCTGCTGGGATAGTTTTGAGAATCTTTTTAATCTGGGAGTGCAGATGGTAACTTTTCTAATTTTGATACTGTAAATTATTATTATTATTTTGTATTGCTTTCAGTAGGAACATTATTATATAATAATAAACGTTGCTAGTCTCTGTGCGATAAAAAACAATATTAAGAACCTTGACAAAATTATAAAATGCTCAATTTTTAAAGGTATATTTGACTTGATTCAACTCTAAATGTTTCAACAACTTCAAACGTAAGAGATGAATTATCACTGCAAAATTTAAGCAGAAGGTATTAGCATCTTAAACACAAAATCATGATTGAGGTTTTACTGAGTTCCAAAAATGTTCCCAAAATAGCAAATAAGATGCTTAGGGAAGTAAATTCTATTCTAGTGACGTCAGGAAACGCTCACGTAATCTAAGATTCTCAGGAACCTGCTTTGCTTAAATACACTGATATTTAAATTGCATTTAGCATTGTCGAGTAGATGCATACTATAAATTAATCACCTTCAAAGACTAAATTCAAATGTGGTCAGTTCCTGTTTGATGAAAATAGATCTTAGCAGAAAGAACATTAGAAAATTCGCACAAGAGTCGCGAATCTTGTTTGCTAGAACTCCCTTATAAAAAAGCAAGAATATAGAGTTGATCCACTGCCTCATTCACTCCGAAACAATAATGAACGAATTTTCACCAACTTCAGGAAATGGAGATGTAGCTCTTTTACAGCTCACGGACGGTTCTTGCTGGAAGTGTGCCAAGAGTAGAGATATACTGTTAGTTCATGAACTGGATCATTTTACTGGGCGGCTAATTTTCGGAAAAAGAACGTAAGAAAATTGGAAGCGCGCCATTTTTCCATTTTAGGGAAGAAAAGAATGTTTATCCTCAACTAAAAATTAAAAGTGAATTGAATTTTCATCTGTTCTGAACTTTGTGAAAAGAATTTACTCTAGAATGTTATTGTTAGTTATATGTAGAAAGGAGATTTTTGAAAATCTCAAACCTACAGGTGAATGAAATCAGTTCAGGGAGTTAACATTTGACTTTTCCGATCCTGAACCCTTCACAGCTAGCACTGGATGGTAATAGCTAATGTTACTGTAATATTTAGTTTTAATACATATCTTAAATAGGTTTTAACTCTTGCCTGTGTTCCTAAAGTTTACCTAAACTTCTTTTTAGGTATCTATGAAGACGGTAATTCATAGGAGCAAAATAGGTTCAAGCAAGTCTAAGTAGATAGTTAATTAGGAGTTATCTTAGAATATTATTACAAAATTAATAACCTTTCTGTATACTGATATTGAAAATTGTCGTTGAATTTAACTATATTTATTTTTAATGATAGCTGAGGTTATTTAGTATGTTTTTACAACGTACTCTTTCTATAAAAATATGTCAATATTTTATTACTTTTGTCCCAAAACAAATTCTGAGCGTTGCAAACATTTATTATGATTTTTCCTAATATTTCGCTCCATGACGAGGTTAATATAGAAAAGAGGTGATGTATGCTATGTGTATTTTAAATCTAATTTATTATTAAAATAGATATAAAATTTATTAATTAATTTTTGATATTAAATCTTGCCAGTTTCTTTGCTAGTTTAATACAGAAAGTAAATTTTATACATTTTACTGAGTTGACATTCGTTAAATTTTGTTCACGTACGCATTTACAATGATGATCCAGTATTTTGTTGCTATGCATACATAGGCCGATGATATAGACACGTTTTCTGTTTGTTTAGTTAAGCTGGTCCATTTACGGATTTCTCACACGTCATCTCGCTTAACGTTATGCTACTTTTTATTTCTTTTTAATTTAATTTATGCATATATACTTTTATTAAACTAAATTTACTTAATTTGGTTACATGGATCGTCTCAGAACTTCGAACATTTCATCACTGAACATACTGGGAAAAAAAATACTAAAACGATGTTTTTTTTAATTTAACGTCATTTGCTGATATTTTGGGAAATTTTTCCAAAATCGTTTCTATTAAATGACAGTAAGCATTTTGTAGATGTTGACTCATTTTAAAATCAAAATTGAGAAAGGAAATCTCAAATTAATTTAACATAATATCAAGGGATAGATCAAAAAAGCATTAAAAGAAAGGTGATATCATATTTCTGCGTTGACTAGAAGGAGAAAATTTGTAACGCTCAGAGACGGACTGTTTTTTCCTTGATTAATTTTCGCCTCTTCTATGAGATAAAGAGTGTAAAATAAAACAAAATAATAAATTATACGCTTTAAGCTAAATACGCTAAAATTTGAAATGCATTATTTAAAATATACATGTGAGAATACATACATGTGAATTAATAGTCAGGGATATCGAAAAAAAAAACATCGCAGTAAGACATATCAAAATTATAAAAATCTGCATAAAGAATGGCACAGAAGTGATTTAACAATGATTACGTGCAATTTATTTAAGTTTTAATTTGAGAATTTTTGTTTAAAAGTCATTATTAGCAACTCCAATAATAGTTAATTTTTAGTCCCAAATGATCACGAATGCTGTGATAGATGAACCAGTTTTTGCTTACTATCGCATTTAATTTAAACTATGTAACTTAGTACATACGCATGCATGTATACATATATGTATATATCAGTGCACTACTAATGTAATTGTGCAAAAAGTATACAAGATTCTACGGCAGAAATTCCTTGATTAATCGGAAACATTTGCATCTCAAATCACAGTTTTATTCTTCCTAAGCTTGCACAGATAGAAAATTTCGTTAATGAGGCATTGTGAGAGTTTTACATAATTTGCTAACATCTAGTTGCTAAGCCAGTTTTAACGATATTAAGCGGCTTGTGAAAGCATAAACAAACAAAATCTGAGAATATTTTCCTAGTTATTATTTCCTAGTTACATTGCTAGATGTGGAAATCTTTTAAAATCGGGGTCTAATATTTTCTGAATTACGAATGCTTATTTCTGGGGTCTCAAACCAGAAAACTGCTGACCGCACGCTGTCCCCGAAGCAAGTATATACGGTACGCGAATACATTTTAATTTTGTATTGTTTACAAATACAGAGCTAAAAAATTTCAAGATTTTAATTATTTGAAGTGGGAAGTGCATTATTTCATTATCGATAAAGGGGAGCACAAATATCGCATCAGAAATTCTATAAACAAAGGTAAGATGCTACTTTGGTAGACGGTTGCACGGATTTTTGGCGATTTACTTTGGCGGAATTGTTGGCGCGGTTTTTACAATTGTGAGCCATCTTGAAAATCGCTGTTTTCACGTATTTTAGGCCTAGTAAAGTATTCGAAACTTTAAAAAAAATAAATATCGTTAAAAATAATGAATTAATATTTTGTTGAAAACGTTGTTTTCTAAGATGGAAGGCAAATGCGAATAAATACATTTACGAGTATAAAATACTAAAGTAAGGTTATATTATTACTTCCATATAGCAAAGAAATAGAATAAAAACATTGGGCCAACGTTTAATTGGATTAAATTGTCACTCAAATTGAATATCGAATTAAAAACATCATACCAACGTTTAAAAGAATTAAAATATCTTTGATTAGGAAAGCCAGATCGACCAAAATAAAGTCTCAAAGGATAAATTTTTGATTACGATACCAATAATTCTCGGTACTTACCAATAACAACATTCATCTTTGAAAGGAACATATCCGTTCGCTATGAAATCTAAGGAATTCAAAGAGATGAATAATAAAATTTTAAAATGGCGCGGTAATGCACAAATATTCAGTAACTAATCAGGGAGCTGATTACAGCTCGTTAATGCACAAATATTCTGTAACCAATCAGGGAGCTGATTATATCACGCATAGAATTAAACATATTTAAATAACCATACATAATAAAATCATTTAAAAATACAAAATTAAATTGTATTTCAATATTTAACAGCCATAAATAATGTTTAAAACATTAGATTAAATTTGTAGATATTAAAACGAATTACTTTTAAAGTAAGGTGACGTCATTGATTACAGCATTCACAACATAAAATTATATAAAATATCGTAAACAATAAAATTTTTATTTTAAATAAAAATGCAAAATTAAATTGATTTTTAATATTTAGAAGCCGTAAATAATAAATATTTAAAACACGGAATTTACGCATAATAAAACACATTATTTTTAAATAAAATTACAACAAAGTATCGTTCACCATAAATAACTTGTCCAGCAATGGGTTTACAAGTCGTATCTCTCGCCCCCCACCAAAAAAAAAAAATTGCCAAAAATCCGTGCAACCGTGTACCAAAGTAGCACCAAAGGTAATTAATTTCCATTGTCATATAAAACTTATCCAAAGAATTGAAGACACTTACTCTATAAACTGTTATTCATACTAGTCAAAAAATATCCGTTTAGTTACGAATTTTCGCACTCGTTTTGGAATCTATATATATAAAAGCGCATTGAGTGTTTGTCACCGATAGTTTATTGGTTGCTTGCGTAACTGTAAATTGTTTTATTCCCCGTGCAGTGCAGCGCGCGACGAATATTATGAGAAAGCTAATCTGGAAAAATTAAAAATACAAGAGCACGTGCATTTCACATTTAATAAATAAATTTAACATCTGTTTGTAGCCGATAGTTTATTGGTTGCTTGCGTAACTGTAAATTATTTTATTCTCCGTGCAATTCAGCGCATGACGAATATTATCAGAAAGCTAAGCCGGAAAAATGTCACATTTAATAAATAAATTTAACATCTCTTTTTAGCCAATAGTTTATTGGTTGCTTGCATAACTGTAAATTGTTTTATTCCCCGTGCAGTGCAGTGCATGACGAATATTATCAGAAAGCTAAGCCGGAAAAGTTAAAAATACAAGACCACGTGCATTTAACATTTAATAAATAAATCTAACATCTCTTTATAATAGAATTCGGAAATATGCAACCGGGACAACGTTGAAAGAACAAATAAAATGAAATAAATAAATATCTATTATATGCGGCTTAAGTGTCTGTTTCTCGCCGATAGTTTATGGGTTGCTTGCGTAACTCTATTAGCTAATAGGGTGAAGTTACCACGGCACAGGGTGCCGTATCAATTGAGACATGGACAATTTTCTGTAAAACTTGCCTTTGCTGTGACCATCAATAAGTCTCAGGGAAATATTCTTAAGCATGTTGGCATTTTGTTACCTGAGCCTGCACTTAGACACAGTCAATTTTATGTTGCCTGTAAAGAGTTCGTGAAACAACGGACGTAAAATTAAAAATAATGGATGATCCTCTGCAAGGCGAGCTTAAAAATGATGGAAAGATCTACACAAGAAATGTTGTGTACAAAGAGATCTTTGATATGTGAATTAACATTTTATTATTTAAATCACCTTTATTTATTGAATTAGCGGTGGCTCCTAAGAAATGTACCACCAGTGGTTTCCTTCATTGCACTCTATTTTAAGTAATTAAGCAAGTAGAAGGGGGAAATCCCGTGGAGCAGTAAGCAAAGGGGCGTCTTCGCCGCTTTCCGTGGGTAATTCAGTTTAAATTAGCAGGCACCTTTGCACAAATCATTTTAATTACAGTTTATAATATCTAGAACAGCGGTCATTTCGTATGACCGCCCGGCTTTTGCACAATGGAGTGTAGTTCTAGTTGTCGTATCAAATGGCCTGGGTTCGAATCACGCAGACGGCATGGATGTAAATTGTCTATTCCTTCACAGAAGGCAACGGTGGCCCACCTTTTAGATGCCTCCATAATAAAGTGGCCATCTTTTCCAACCATAGTAATGACCTACGTCTAAGTCGACTTGTGCGAGCCATTGAGAAACAGAATAAAAATATATATGGTTAATTTTAAATATTGTGCGATTCCGTGGCAGGAAAAATGAGAAATTAAGACTAAGCGTTGGATGCAGACGTTGTTGAAGCTAAACAATTAGATTGTGAATAAAGAATTCTTTGACTTTCTCGGTCTGCTGCAGAAAGAACGAAAGCTTTTTTAAACCTTAATGAGAAAAGCAGCAGACCGAATTCTAGAGGTAGCAAGAGACGTGAACTTGTAAAAATGTCGCTTTACGCAATAAGTGTCGGATAGCTGGTGCTGTAGGAGGTAAATGGATGTGACAGTTTTGAAACACAGTTCTTGTCTTAGAGCATGACACCAGTTATTGTTGAAATGATCCTAAAACTGTAAAGGAAATACAAGAGTAAACAAACTTAAACTAACCTTATTATTTTGAGAGATATTGTGTCTGTACGCGAAAATTGTCGGAGACCTCCCATTTTCGTTATGAAGGTAATTTCTAGCAATTTCTCTACAAGATTACAAACTTTAACAAAATCGAAAAGCTATCAAGTGTTAAGCTGTAGTAAAAAAATAAAAAAATTATAAACTTGCACGCAAGTATAGGTATTTTACTGAGGCTTCGAAAAAAAAATTTAAAAGATAAGAGAAAGCGATTTTATTATCCTTATTTACTCTAAAGTTTTGTCCAACTTGGAAAATTTTCATAATTTGTTTAGTTTTAGGTTAAATTAAATTAAGTTACTTAATGGTTATTAAACATGGTACAATAATTTGAAAAATATGTTAATCTGAAAATTTAGAATTTAGTTATCAATATACTATTTGAATTACAAAGAACAACCATTAATTAATGTATGGCAGGCACCAAACTTTACATTTCAGATCGAAAATAAGTACAAATTTGAATGTTTCCTTTGCAGTATAATTATTATTGCTGTCTATGTATGTTTCTAATAATAGAAATTTTAAATTTATTTATTATTTTAAATTGTTTGTCAAAAAATTTCTGGCGAGTCAGATGCTTCCAGGTTATGCATTCGGCCCTCATGCAATTTGAATTTCAGACCACTCGTTCGTTTATAAGAAAGCACGATGAGCAGATATATAGAAATCCTAAAAAAATATTTAATGAATATCGAAGAGTTTCTTCCATTTTATAGAAATTCTTGAAACTCCCCTATTTTGTGAATAATATCCTCTTTTTGAGTATCGAAATCTCAAACTTCTAAACTCTTGGATTTTTCAAATGCGAATATCCAAAGTTGGGAAGAATCCTTTAAAAGTAGCAAAAAATAAACAAACAAATAAAATTCAACTTTCATCCAGTATACACTTGAAACGAGTTCTAAAACTCTAGGCATCGAAAATAGAGAAACGGAAATAAGAAAATTTGGAGAGGTATCAGCAATAAATATAAAATGCAGCCATACAGCTAAAAGCTCTCTGTGGACGAAATACTCATTCTCTCTCTTTTTTGCATATGCTGTCTATGACAATGGCTGTTCGTTCGGTAGTCAAAGAATTCCTGATAGAAAATGTCTTACATATCCTCTCCCCAGCCGATGACTAGATCTTAAACATAACAAACATCAGAAATTTTTTGCATGAGTGGTTTGAGCTAATAAAAGAAAATCAAAATATCATAGAAGAATTTGTTTTCTGATGGTATTTTATGTTTCACTGTCAGAGCATTGAAGCAATGGTTTATATGTTATTTTCTTGGAAAAATATTCGTTTAGAAAGGATCGTCTCCATGCAAGAAAAATGTGTTTCCCTTTACGTTTACGTAGATGCATTTTATCTTTTTATTGTAAATATATAATACATCAGACCCCTTTTTCTACATGGTGGATACGTTCCGTGCGATATCGTGTAAAACACGTATGCTAAAATAAAGAATAACAGTGAATAGGTTTCCTTGTATAAAAATCATATCAGCATATTGGAAGCTGATAGCTGAGGTTTCTCAAGCATAGACAGCTAACACCTGCGAAAACAAACTTTCAATATCCTGCAATAATGCTTTTATTTTCCATGCTCTCACTATTACAAGAAGACAAACTGAGTAGTTAATATCCTCAGCTACAGTGTAATGAATGCTACTAGTAAAGCACTATCTTCAGCTGTATCTAGCCATTGAGTTAATTCACGCACCTTCTTATTACCTTAATCATGTGCATATTTATTACTTGATGTGTAATGTTTTAATAATTGTACTGATTTCATCTATACATCTGTACTTGCATTTACACCCTGGCTACTATTATAATTGTATGCGGAACTTGTGCTAAAATACTATAATACCAGTGTCCTCGCTTCGTACTTTCCCTTTTTATTCCTGTTCTTATATCAGTGTTCCCCAGTCAAGTCTCGGAGGACATTGCACTACGATCTATTTTTTGTCTTTTTAGCACAAAGAGGCTATTTGCCCAAAAGGACTATCAATTTCGTTTTGGCATTTTGCGTTGATTCACTATAAACGTTGTTTCACTTTTCAAATTGTTGCCACGAAATATCATCGCCCTGTATTATACTTAAAGGAATTAAATAATGAAGAATCTGCATAAATGTGTGTATGTTTCTCGCATTGTGGTAAAACAACAGTATCTAGAGCCATCGAATTTTGAATAATGCAATCCTCTTGCGAATATGGGCATCTGGAAACCCAAATTTGAAATTTGGAATATGCTTTATTTTCGATTTCATATTTGTAAAACTTTGTAATGAATTTTTGATTAACAAACTCAAGGATTTCAAAGGGAGCAATAGCAACGTTGTTCAGAGAAAACATTTTTATGTCCAACGCGGGAGACTGTGTGTCGGAAATTCTAAACATATGCTCGTTTTAAAATTATTTTGCGATATTGCTCTTGAACCGAATTTTATGGTTTATGCGCAAAGAACATGATATTTAATAAATAAATGTAACATACAAAATGTTAAAAAGCTCCTCGTTGAATGTAATTTAAAATCCGAAACCTTTCAGATTTTTTTAAAATTCCGTTGAGGTGACAAAATAGGCTGATGAGGACGTATCCCAGATGAGTAGCTGTTCTGTCAATGGCGATAAGAAAGAAGAATCAGGATATAAAAAAATAAATAAAATTCGCTATTGTTTATTGTTGCATTTTAATTTCATTAAAAACAGCATTATAAAAATACTTTAAAAAGTCAAAATAAAAATTATTCAATATCAGATAATAGATGTACCTGTTTACGCACATTCGGTATGACATCGCTTTTATCACTTCAAATATCCAGAGACTGTGTAACACTTCTTTCTTTTTTGGGTTTACTGGATTCAAACAAAATTCAACTATCGATTCATTGTGACTGTGAGTGTGACATCGATTTTTGTTACATTTTTGCTCCAAAACCGTTTGATATTTTTCCTTTCGCCTTAAAGGAGATTGTGTTTGATAACTTAAATTTACATTTACATTTAAAGCATTTTTCAATGGAATGCCAATCATTCTTTTCTTGAAACCTTAATTTTAATGAATGCAAATCAAAACCAAAACAGATACAGATTCTGCTGTATTCTTATCTTGGAAAATAAAAATTGATGTCTTTACTCGGATACGCGCAATCAGTTTAGTTCAGTGTATCCGAGTTAACCCGGTGAAGTGCATTAGGAAGTTAGAAATTACTTAATGCAGGGAAAATTATCCCGGAACAGCTTAAAAGAATCGAAACGATGTCTTCATAATTCTGTGCTGTTCATTTATTCCGGAAGTTAAAAGCTGCACATAGTTTGAAAATGTTCATGGCTTGTATTTATAAATCTGTGAAAATTTCTCTCTCACGAAAGAAGAAACCGCGCATTAAAAAGACAGACATTTTTAATTAAGATATTTTTGCCCTGATTTACTTCTGAGATTATCGAAGATATGAAGAGGATACTAGTGAGATCATTACAATTATTTCAGTAGTCTGATTGTCACACAAAGAATTCCTGAGGATTGTCACACAAAGAATTCCTGGTGGATTGTCACACAAAGAATTTCTGGTGGATAGCAAATGAGTGAAAGTAGGTAGTTCTCTTCGAGGATAATTTTATTTTTGGAAGATATCCAAAATGTTAGTTTTTATAAAATATTGAAATAAATTATTACTGTTATTATTTAAACATCATTGCACATCTGCGAAGAGACTTCCTACGTAAATGCAATATGGAGATTATACAAGCAGGTGAAAAAATTTACTCCTGCATTTATTTGAAGAAAAGATTTCCAGGCCCATTCCATTTGATAAGTCAATAGTGATGGTGCTTATCATAGCGTTGGACAAGGACTCAAATCCCAGAGAAGCACGGATATCTTGTATATGTGCAGTGCCTTGCCCGCGTAAGGACGTTTAAAATACAGCCTAGCCGAAAGTTGCCTTCTGATGTCAGTAGTAGGTAAAGACAAAAAAGAACGCTTTCATATCTATTTCTAGGGAGTACTTTATCAAAACTGGACAAATCTATAGTGCCCAAGGTATTTGCCAGCGCCAAGAGAAACATTTTTACTCTTCACCACGATGAAGTTGTAGATTTACTTTAAACCACATCCACATCAAAAGACCAGTTACAACAAAGAACAGAAATTTGTTTTGAGAAGTGGGAAGTAGTTGTGTATATTCTTTAATAGTGCTTCCCCAACATGTATATAATTTATTTTTTACGCATGTATATATGTAAATGTCTACGACCAACGATTGAGAAAATAAAGGCCGGGTAAGGATTTCTAATCCCGATAAGGGGAGTGGATATATATATATATATATATATATATATATATTTCACAGCTACTTAGAATAAAAAGGTATGTCTACAGAACACTTACAAGAAGAAATACTTTACTTCGTCACAATTTTGAAAAATAACCAAATTCCTCATAAAATAATTAAAAATACCTTAAAAAAAGCTGGCATTAGCCTTACCAATTTTTAGATAATTTATTTTGGATAATGAAATTTTATGCTCAAAGCCCAATGGGACGGTATAAAGTGGATGGTTGATTCAGATAATCTAATGTAAAAATTTTATAAATGTACAGATTATTCTCCTAAATACATTTTCTTTCCTCCAAAGATTTTGGCACTATACTTTAATACTATTGTTTTAATAGTTTTAAATTACTTAGATGGCCAAATTCTACTATTATTAACAAATCAGGCCTTTTCATTTTTCATAGCAGCTTGACCGCTGTAAAGAACGCTCCTGAACTCTACTAGAAAGACCTATGATGCTCTTGACTAGAGAGAACGTCGTTAGCAAACTCCTCACATTATGAGTACAGTAATTCATTTTAACGCCTATTTTAAAGAACTGTGAATGGCAACGACTTAACTGAGGAATACGCATGCGTAAAGAGATGAGACTTCTGTTGAGACGCCTGTCAGAGAGAGTTTTGGGAAGCTCCGCCAGCGAGCTGAGGTGTGGAGACTAAATTTGTCCAGTGATGACGAGTGCTATCTTCGTTAACGTCTCTGATCGTGTCACCAACTCGGATATGTACTCAAGTTTTTCTAAATATATTAATTAAATGTTGTATTTGTGTTATGTTGTGTAATTATTAAAGTGATTCATCACCAATACCAGTGTTGATTCCGTTTCACTGAAGCATCCACGGCGTCACAGACAAAAGAAAATAAAAAAATTGTAGGTTCCACTGAGATTTGTGTGACAAGAGACCAGGTATGTGTTCTCCACAATATTCATTTCCAGGCCTGAAGTGTATAATGTAGTTATTTATTACTTATTCGGGAAATCAATTCCCAAAGCAGAAGTAGCACATCAGTGCATAAGAGTTTTAAACACTCAATGTGTTTGGTTTATAGTATATCTAACAAGATATTTTCCTTTTGTGGTATATTCGGGAAAACATTTTCCCATTAACACGTAGCACATTAGTGCATTTTCATAAGAGTTTTTTTTAAAACAATCAAAGTGTTGCATTTATATATCTAACGAGATATTTTTCCTTTGTATGATAATGGCGAAAATCCATTCCCATAAATAAACAGCACATCAGTGTATTTATGTTTAACGTTTCGCTATAAATTGGTGTGATAGAATCTGAACTGTTTATTTTGTGTATATGTGAAAGCACATCAGTGCAATATTGCAATTTTCATTTCTAAGTCATTAGAAGAAAATTTATGTTAAATTCTTATGAAAGAAATAAGTTGTTGAATATATTAAAAACTTGTTACTTTTGTTTTCTCATGAAAGCACACCAGTGCTGTATTTTAATAGGATGCGTATTTTCTGAGAAGTAGAATGTTAAATTTTTTCATTTCATTTTACATTTTAAAGCTTTGAGCAGTAAAGAAAAGTTCTAATAGTGTTCTGATTTAAACCTGCGCCTATCGAATTTACGTAGTATTTGCGTTGGCCATGTGGTTGCTAACGGAAGTATCTGAAACGATAGTTAATTAAAGGTGTTTATTTCGTATTTATTGGCGCCACTCTGGTTTTTTTTCTGTCTGGCTGTACCAAATGAAAAGAATTTGTTATTATTTTTTTTATACGAAGTATTCAGTAAGGTTGTTTATTCGTTTTATGTTTGAATGGAAATAAATCCAAAATGATTAATGCTTTTATTAACCTTTTATTTTTATTTGCATAATTTTGTAAGAAAGAAGAAAGTGTTTTTTATATCTCTGATATATTTTTATGTGTATTATTTGTGAATAACTATTTGAGTTCTTATTTGTTTTGAACAAGTACTTTTGCGAAAATGGCATTTTTGGGGAAAGCTAAGAAAAGGGATTGTCGCTTCAGAACTTGAGGAAATAGCTTTAGAAGATATGAAAGTGATAGATTTAAAACAATTAATAACGAATAGTAAAAATTATGAGGAAGAATTTGTTAAAAATTTGTTAGAAAGTATTATGACTGATAGGATAGAAAAGGAAAACTTAGAGAAGCAAACAAGAGCGAAAGAATTACAGTTAGAACAGGAAGCTAGGGAGAGGGAATTTCAGATACTACAGCAAAATAAAGAAATTGAAAAGCAACAGTTAGAACTAGAATGCCTTAAAGCAAAACAGAACACTGAATCTGCTAAACCTGGAGGTGAAACGGTATTTAATCAGAATTTTCAGAAACTTATGCCCAAGTTTAATTTAAAAACTGATGATATCAGTTTATTCTTAGAACTTTTTGAGAGGCAAGCTAAAGTTTTAAAATTGCCCACGGATCAATGGGTGTCATATCTCATTGGTGTCCTTCCGATTGAGGTAAATAATATAATTGCTAGGGAACCTGAAGAACAGGCTACAGATTACCAACATATTAAAGAATTATTACTTAAAAGATTTAAATTAAGTGCTGAGAAGTTTCGGCAACTTCTTGTTAAGACTCAGAAAAATCCGGATGCTACGTGGTACGATTTTTATCACGAAATTAAGACATTTTTAGATGGGTGGCTTAAGGGATTAAAAATCGAAACATTTGAGCAACTCAAGGATTTAATGTTGGTAGATCAGATTAAAAGGCGCACGCCTAATGAGTTTAAGGAACATTTTATAGATGAATGGGCTACGATCACTTCACCAAAACTGTTGGTGGGTAAAATAGAGGAATTTGAAGATGCGAAAAAGACGATGGTTGGGAAAACGAAATTGGGTGAAATGAAAACGAAAATATCTGGTAGACAAATGGGTGTTTTTCAGTCCACTGGTAACGTTTTCAAAAATAGAAAAAACCCTCAAGGTACACAATTTAAAAAAGATGATGATGCACGCAATGTTGGGAAAAAGTCAGACTCGAATTTTGATAGGAGAAAAAGACTCCAGTGCTATGAATGTGGATCTTTTGACCATTTACGTCCTCAGTGCCCTAATTTTAAAACCCAAAAGGCAGATTTGTATCGGATAAGCGGGAGATCAGAGAAGAATCTGTTAGATCCCTATACGTTAAATGGAAGAGTAAATGGTTTTGAAGTACCTATTCTAAGAGATACAGGAGCAACGGTAGATATTATTTGTCAGAAATATGTAGACAGAGATAGAATGAAGGGAGAACACGTGTGGGTTCGACATTTATTGGATGATCATATGACTTGTTTACCTGTTGCTGAAGTAGATATTGAATGCGATTTGGGTACAGTAACCACCAAAGCAGCTGTTATAGGAGACCACTTAAACCAAGGACGATATATATTAGGAAATCAGATAGCGGCTCTTCTCAGAGGAACTGAGAAAAATTATTCTTCGTATGTCGGTAATGTTAATGCGGTCGTTACTCGATCTCAAGCACGACAATTAAAGGAAGCGGAAAATTTATGTGAGACGAATCAAAATTCTGAGCAGAATGAGTTAGAATTGGAAGAGGAGGACGATGCTTATGAGAGGTCTGAAAATGGAGAGATATTGCCTCCTGTCGACCTTTGTGTCCCCACAAGTCCTGCAATTCAAATTGACTCAAGTACTTTTATTGATGAACAACAAAAAAGTAAAGAACTTGCCCCTTTATTAGAACTAATAAAAAGCGGAAGTAAAACAAGTTATGGGATTAAAAATGGGGTTTTAGTAAAAAAGAAGGTAAATAAGTTAGGAGGAGAAGAACATTTAATTGTTGTCCCAGAAAACCTCAGAGAGCAAATTAGAGCAACTTGTCATGAAGGAACTTCAGGTCACTTAGGAGTTCTGAAAACAAAAGACCGGTTACTAAGACATTTTTTCTGGCCAAATTGTTATAAAGACATTGAGGAATTCGTTAAAACATGTGACTCCTGTCAACGTGTAGGAAAAGCAAGTGACAAAAAGAAAGCACCGTTGGTAATAGTACCTTTGATTTCTGAAGTCTTTAGTAAGGTTAATGTAGATGCTTGCGGGCCTATGCCTACATCTACTGAAGGTAATAAATATCTTATTACAGCTATGTGCTTAGCATCTAAATATCCTGACGCCGTCCCGGTACCGGATATAACGTCGAAATCTGTTTTAAGTGCACTCTTGCAGGTATTTAGTCGGATGGGCTTTCCAAGGGAGGTTCAAACTGATCAAGGGAAATCTTTTATGTGTCGCTTAACCGTTGAACTTTTGAAGAGGTTTGGTATAAAAATTTCCAGAAGTTCGGTTTACCACCCCCAGAGCAATCCTGTAGAACGGTTCCATAGGTCAATAAAAAGGGTCTTAAAGGTATTATGTATTGAAGCTGCCCCAAATTGGGAAGTACAATTACCTGCCGCTCTCTTTGCCCTGCGGACAGTAACGCATGATAGTACAGGATTTAGTCCAGCTGAATTAGTGTACGGGACCAACCTCAGAACACCTATCGCATTATTGTATGAGAAATGGTTAGATCCTCAGGAGAAAGAAGATACCGTAATAGAATATGTTTTCGAATTAATCAATAGGTTAAAGAAAAGTAGAGAATTAGCTACAGAGAAAATGGAAGAAGTGAGAGACAAAAGGAAGAAATGGTATGACAAAAATGCCGTGAAAAGGGAATTCCAGCAAGGAGATTCTGTATTAGTATTAGCAGTGAACCAACACCATAAACTCGCTCCTCAATGGAAAGGGCCGGGAAAAATAGAGAAAAGATTATCAGAAACAAACTATGTGGTTAGTTTTGAAGGGAATCAGGAAGGGAATAAAGTGTATCACATCAATACGTTAAAACCTTATCATAAGAGACCTGAACTTTTGAATATGGTGCACCTTGACAACGAGGAGATAGTTGAACCCTCGGAATTAGAGGAGGATTTTCCTTATATGTTAACCGACCCCAATTTGTTTGATTTTAATGAAATAATAGCAAAAGATAATCTTAAAGAAAGACTTAGTGATGAACAAATCCTGCAGTTGGGAAAGTTGTTGGTAAAGTTTTCTGCTACATTTTCGAATATTCCAGGGAAAACAAATTTAGTCGAACATGATATCGAACTAATCAGTGACAAACGCGTACAGCATAAGCCTTACAGAATGACAAATCGACAGAACGAAATTCTTAAAGTCGAGATTGAAAAAATGTTAAAATACAAGATTATTGAACCAGGACCCTCTGAGTATACTTCACCCATGATCCTTGTTGAAGCACCAGGTAGGGATCCTAGCCCGTGTATTGATTACAGAAAGTTAAACGAAATAACGCGTACTGAGTTCTATCCGATCCCTAATATAGAGCAACGTGTTGAAACTGTTGCAGCAGCCAAATTTATCACCTTGATAGACTTAACTAAAGGTTATTGGCAAATTCCGCTGACCCCTAGGGCTCAGAAAATCGCTGCATTTGCTACAAATTTTGGCGTATATAGGCCATTGCGAATGCCATTTGGGCTTAAAAATGCTCCTTATTATTTCAGTAAAATGATGAGCGAAATATTGTGCGGAAGTGAGAAATATGCGACCCCTTATTTAGATGATATTGCTATTTTTTCTGAAACGTGGGATGAACATTTACAACATTTACATGACATTTTAAAAAGAATAAGAAAAGCCAATTTAACTATTAAACCCTCTAAGTGCAAGTTTGCACAAGAAGAAGTGCAATATCTCGGTCACATAGTAGGTCGAGGAAAACGTTCTCCAGCTGAACTAAAAATCGAGGCGGTTCAAAATTTTTCTGTTCCCACAACTAAAACTGAGATTAGAGCTTTTTTAGGGTTAGCTGGATACTACAGACAATATATACCTATGTTTTCTGCTATAGCCGCACCTTTGACAGATTTGTTAAAAGGGAATAAGAAAAAGGGTAAAATTGTTTGGAATGATGAATGTAACAAATCATTCAAATCGTTAAAAGAAAAGCTGTCTAGTAGGCCTGTGCTACATGCACCCGATTTTTCTAAACCATTTATACTACAGACAGATGCATCAGATCAAGGATATGGTGTTGTTTTAGCCCAAAAGGATGATAAAGGAGAAGAACATCCCATATTGTATCTCAGTAAAAAATTTACTGATAGTGAGTGGAAGTATTCCACCACTGAAAAAGAGTGTGCCGCAATTCTGTATGGAATAAAAAAATTGAAAGGGTATATAGATGAGCAGACTAAATTTTCAATTCAAACGGACCATAATCCCCTAGTATGGCTAAAAAATAATGCAGGTAGAAATGGTCGATTGTTACGCTGGGCCTTAGCCTTGCAATCTTATAATTTTACCATACATCATAAAAAGAGAAGTGACAACTTAAATGTAGACTGCCTAAGTAGAAACTCTGTACATGCCAGTTAAATAGACTAGTTATCATTTCTTTTAAATTGTCTTGTTATTTGATTATGTATATAGTATATTTTTTTTAAAATTCATACTATATAGTAAATTGTTAACTTTATTCATAAAGACAAAATTTCTGTGTTGGT
This sequence comes from Stegodyphus dumicola, assembly GCF_044657685.1. NCBI lineage: Eukaryota > Metazoa > Arthropoda > Arachnida > Araneae > Eresidae > Stegodyphus > Stegodyphus dumicola. The sequence continues at coordinate 109,127,161 of NC_140771.1, forward strand.
TTTTCATATATTGTATATGTATTGTTATATGTATTTTTTTATGATGGCCTGGTTATGAGAGTGGAGAACCTTTTGTGGTTTAAAATTAACTGGTAAAATGTTGAACAATCTATTGAAACCGTGAACTGTGAAGGTTTACTTCTCCTGTGTCCGGAGAAACAAAAACTGGAGGCGGAAGGTGTTTGTTTGTAGTGAACGCCTGCCTGAACTTGTATTTTATCCCGTAGGAACTTAAAAAAAAAGTTTTGTTTCCTCTGTGTCCGAGGAAAACAAAATCTGGAGGCGGAAGGAGTTAGTCTGTAAAGAACGCTCCTGAACTCTACTAGAAAGACCTATGATGCTCTTGACTAGAGAGAACGTCGTTAGCAAACTCCTCGCATTACGAGTACAGTAATTCATTTTAACGCCTATTTTAAAGAACTGTGAATGGCAACGACTTAACTGAGGAATACGCATGCGTAAAGAGATGAGACTTCTGTTGAGACACCTGTCAGAGAGAGTTTTGGGAAGCTCCGCCAGCGAGCTGAGGTGTGGAGACTAAATTTGACCAGTGATGACGAGTGCTATCTTCGTTAACGTCTCTGATCGTGTCACCAACTCGGATATGTACTCAAGTTTTTCTAAATGTATTAATTACAGCACCATTCTCTTTATAAAAGTTCTATCTTCTTTAAGCTGTGCGGGACTAGCCCGTACGTTGTTGTAATTTTTTGACTAATAGCAGACCGCTATTTATTTTATTTTATTTTAATTTTACATTGCTCGGAGTTAAAATTACATTCTTAACACCCTAATGTGTTTTTCATAACGTTGGGCAAATAATGAAATGTGTCTTTGAATGTTATATCTCAGGATTTCTATACTTATATTTGGCAAAGTTTTATATTCGTTATGAAAAATAAAAATTCAAGAAGTTTGACTCCTGTTTGACAAAATTGACTGGAATATTTAATTTCAGAACTTGCACGTATTCATTTATCTATAATATAAAATTCATTTGTAAAAGCTAAATTATATAGAAATTATTTGTGTAACAGAAGTGACACTTTTAGAGCACATATTAAACTGACATATCAATTTTATTAGTAGACGTACTGTAGATGTTTTACTGAAAAAAATGTGGTCTAATCTACTCATAATGATACTTCCGTTTCTCAATAATGTCCTAAAAATTCAGTGTTAAAAATTATTTTAAGTTTTAAAAGAAGATTTATTAAAATTTAATGCTCGGTAACATAAGTACCTTTTGATTTTGAATTCTTGCCTAGAGCAGGGAGAATTGCATTCTGATTACAAACTGATACACGTTAACATCTATAACACCAATTATGCTAAACCAGAGTTTCTTAAACTGTGGGTGGCGACCCCAATTGGGATCGCGGGACCTGCAGTAGGGGCTCGCCAAAATGTTTAACAATTTTGATACTTCTTTAAATTATTATAATAATTGTACAATTACCAAATTTTTTTCATAATATATCTGAAAATACGTAAAGATTAGACATATACAGACAAAGAAATAATGAAAACGTTTCGACGCATTTTTGATAGTAGAAACGTTCATTTTACTTTAAAATTTAAAGTTAATGACCTAAACTGCAATAGTGTTGTTTTACAGTACAAATGAAGAAACTGATAGTTTCACTCATCCTTGTGTCGAATTTGCGCAATGCTTATGGGGTCCCACAAAATTTTCGTAAATATTATGAGGTCCCCACGCCAAAAAGTTTACGAAACCCTGTGCTAAACGAATGCGTAGGGTTTGGCTAAATCTAATGATAGAATTTCATTTTAATGATTGCGTTTTACATTTTGTTTCAAGTCAAAAGCTAGAAATATTTTTTTTTTAAACTGAAATCTATAAATTATCATTTGAATGGAGAAATTAAATTAATGCTAGTACTGGTTTTTCATTTTATTAACTCATTTGTTAGCGATTAATGGATACCCAGGCAACGGTATAAATCATTGGCATCGAAAATCTGCCGTAACTACTCGTGCTGCCATCTACTGATATCTGATAGAATTAGATTCTGAATAAATAAACTAGGTAAAATTAAATTTGAAATGTTATACAGAATTTCTGAATGTTATCTGTCTATTTCCTTAGAGTAGTAGTTTTTCCATTTGATGAATAATTTTAATTACTTTCTATTTCAACGTTTGAATTTTCTTTTAAAAGAGGGCATATGAATGATGGTTGGATATCGCTAGGTAGATATTTACGTCCACAGTGCTTTTGATAATCGTTTCTGGCTGAATTTCATTCCAAGAAATATTAAACTTTTAAAAGAGGGAATATTTTCCCCTTCTAAGAACCTTCATTGAAAGCTTAAGTTCATTCATCTCATAATACTTTAAAATTAACTGTTCGCAGAATGCAAATAAAAAATTAGATCATAATAACAAGGCTTATATGTAACCTACTGATTACTTTATTGGAATTCTAAAATTCACAATTCTAAATATATAAAGCTAACACTTTACTTATTTGCAAACTAAAAGTCTTAAAAATTAGGTTCCATTTTAAAATGCTTTGCAAATCGTTGCCACACTTAGCTTTAAAGCAAAGAATAATTAAATTAAACATTTTCATATTTTCCAGTATTTTCAAATACTGAGTTATTATTATGTATTTATAGTTCATATAAACATTGTGAAGAAACATACCACAAGCGTATGTAAAAAAAACAACTCCAAGCAGTAACAATTGTTACAGGTGAAAATATCCGTAGCAAATTCAAATAATTTCATCATCCGGTTACCTTCATCAATTTGCACCCCAAATATAAATAGTATATAATATATAAAAAACAGTATGGCAAAACTTAACACTCTGGTAATCGCAAACATTGAACAGCCGAGTGTGTCTAAGCCGCTCACATTTTTTTTTCTCTTCCCCTTGTCTATCATAAGATAAGCGTATAAGATTTCTGCGTAGTGAAAACGCATTATAATATAAAACTACAACAGTTCTCCCCCTTATCATTTAGTTAAGCTGTTTTTACAAGGTGCTTATAGAATGCGTGACTTAACGTTTCATACCTTGAATTTCTAGGGCATTAATTCTTCAAAATTGCATGCTAATCATAGTTTTTCAGCTTAAAATTACTTTAAGCGTTGAACTGTAATCAGCACATGGAAATTAAACAGCAATATTTTTAAAGTGTACAATTTTTCGTATTTTCTTAAAATTTTAAATATTTTTTTAACTTTTTGAAACTTAAACTGCCAACTTTCGACATTTTAGATTGGAATTCTGAATTTCCATTTTCCAGGGCGCAATTAGTTTAACGAGAATGAGAAGAACATTTTTCAAAATATACTTACTCTTTTATAATCTAAGGTCGCATTGCTTCATAAAAACTTTGTATATGTATTTTAAATTACTTTAGGACAGAAATAGATCTTAAGTTATATTTCCATAGCTGAATACTGCTATTACTTTTAAATTATTTTTTTTTTCAATCTGTGTTAAACTTTTAAATGTAGCCTGTGTGTAGCGAGCAGACATGCTTGTTAACCATATAGAATACTGACATGATATCAAGTGAAGATTGACATTAGGCCTTTTTGTCGAGGTAATACGCAGTAGTCAAACAGCATTCAGCAACAAACATAAATAATTGTATAGTACTGAATGTGAATAAATTAGAGTTGGAGGACCATTATTTATTGTAGAAGTCTAACTGATATCCGTGAAACACTAGAGAACTTTTTGTTTTAGAAGGAATACATTCCTGCAGGATTTCTTGATGGAAACCGTCTCGAATTCAGATTAGTCATGAAACTCCAGAAACGATTTTACGCATTCAGAATTCCTAGAAATCAGAAATCGCTTGGTAGTGAACAGCGGAATTTTTTAATTGAACTATGTTAGTATGTTGTAACTAATCTCGCTTGTCTGACCTAATCAGAGTAAGTCCACGAGTATTATCATGGCAAAGAATGCAAATGATTGCGTCTGTCGCTGGCATGAGTCTTCAGCACTGCATCATAAAGGTGACAGTATGACAGTATGCAACAGAAAATTGAAATAAAAAATTATCAGAATAGATATAAAAATAAATTTGTCTTAGTAACATAACATCGCTTTATTTTTGACGAATTTATAATATTTTACTATATTTATGTTCAATCTAAAATAAAAAATCTCTTTTTGTCTAATTAATATTAAAGGAGTTGGATTTCACCAAAATAAAGCTACTAGTGACATGTTAACGTATTCATTTTATTTTCAGAAAGAAAAGGGAAAATGAGGCAGTATAATGATAATTTAGAAAGTTGTCTTATTGCGGTTCCGATGAACTACAGAACTTTCGAACTGCTATAACAGTAAATTATGCGCATCGATCAAAAGTTATTTACAGGCAATGAAAAGCAGTAAGAAAAACCCTTTTTTACTTCCTTGTACTAAGTAAACGAACATAATACTACTACAACTACATAATACTACTACGTACTACTACGTACATACATAATACTACTACGTACTAAGTAATAGCGAACAATTTTGGGCTTCCTATTTCAACAAAAACATACATTTTGAGTCAAATCCATTTTGACTTTTTTGTCCTGACGTTACGAACAGAATGAAGGAATCTTTATTCCTAAACTTTATTCCTTTCATCCTAAGTTCCTAAATGAAACTGGATTCTTTTATGAAATACGTACGAACGTGTGCACAAATGTATCCCGCACAACTCAAAAAGCATTAGAGAACGTATAGAAATTTTGAATATAGGAATGGTATAACATCTAGTTGCGCACCTCTCTTTTTTATTGAAATCGGCAGTACTAAAGCGTAATATATATATACTCGTACATACATATACTCACTCACTTAACTGTCTTAAAAATCTTTACGCGGCCATCTCTTTCGCAATCCTGAATAGCAGCTATATACTTCTAATTATAGTGTATATATAGAGAGGTGTATATGTAATGATTTAAAGGTGATTAAGAGGTGTATATTTTATAATTTAAATTATAGAGGTGTATATGTAATGATTTTAAAAGCGTAGATGAAAGCAGTGGAACTCTCAACAGCTTACGATACTGCGTAGATGACCGAGAAGACCGTAGTGGCTTGAAGGTAGCAGAGTGGAAAGCATGATGACGCAATTTAGCACACATTTCTTGTAAAATCACAATCTTTATTTTTTGACGCATATTAAATCATCCTTTTTCAGATGTTTACTAATTATATTTGAATACGGTAATTTTGAATTTTGCATTTTGAAGTTCGACGTCATCTTAAGCAAGTAAGCGGCAGCAGCATGGATGTAAAGCGTCTTACCAGCAGGAGAGCTAACAAGGAAAAGGGGAGAGTATCATAGAACTTCAGAGGAAGAAGGGTGGGAGTCGTAAAAGTTTCAGTTCACAGTTCTGGTTTACAATTAATTTGATTGGACAGAGGCATCTGCATTAAAACGATACATAAGATAGAAAAGTCTGGAACCTGTGAGAAGAGATGAATTTAGGGGCAGATTACCAAATTTAGAATGTTAATTTTCAGGTCGTCAATCATGTTTTTGAAACAGCTATCATATTTTGTTATATCTTACATATCCCCCCCCCTTTAAAAGAAAAGTTGGGTGAGCAGGGTGGAAGAACAAGCATTAGAGCAGCAAAATGTGAAAGATATAATTTTGAAAATACAAACATATTAACTTTTAAACAAAAAAATTATTGTCATAAAATTTTGACTGATATTTTGAATCAATTTTGACATTTCACTGAATGTCATAAAATTTTGAATTCAATAATAATTTTAGACACTTAACTCTTTTAAAACAGTGGCACATTTTAGTGTTCTGAGATAAGAATGTCCAATGCAATTTTGTAAAGTTCTTGAAATTTCCACACAGTAAAAGTTCAAATATTTACACAAAATAAGTGCTCACATAAAAGTGTTTCCAATTTTTGTTGATGAAAATATTTCTATTATAATACAATTTAAGATGCCAACTTTCATGTTATTTAATTATGCTTTTTAGGGAAGGTATTTTAAAATATAAAAATTTTGTAACACATCATTCATAAACGCAACAAATTTTAAACTTTTCACTATTATTAAGACATTTTAAAATTTACTTAGTCTTTACAAAACTTGAAGACTCCACAACTTTATCTAAATACTAGCATTTCCATCATATTGGTTCATCAGTTGAGCAAACTGGTGTTTAATATACTTCACCAGTGGCCAAAAGATTTACCAAATTAGCAGTTACTGTAGAAAAGGCCTCCGTTCCTTCTGTAGAGGCAACTGGCCTTTTTCGAACTGCTGTCATTCCATACGAATATTAAAAACACACTCCATTTTATGAAAATATAAAAATACTTAGATTAAAAAAATGTATTTTTTCATAAGGTGAGAGCCTTCAACGTTTATCTTGACAACATTAAAGAAATACCAACAATTAAAATTTTTCAAACATTAATTTCATTCTTAAAATATAGTAAAAATTAAAATATAAATTCAAAGAAATTTAAACAATAATAATATATAAATAAAAATTCTTATTCACATTAGGAACCTTCCCTAAGTAAAACCTTCAAATTCTTTACCTAATTTTTATCAAATTCAATAATTTTTAATTTCCAATTCAGAAATGCAAAACTACATTTAAAATAAATGATAAAATTTTTAAATTATTAACTTTGATCTCAATATGATTTAAGCAAAATATTACCGCTATAAATCATAAAACAACGCAGTTACTTATAAATGCAAAATTACTTATAATGCAAAGTCATTCAAAAACACAATTTACTCCATTTGGAACCTAATACCCACTTCACTACCATATTTGATTACGTATGATAATATAGCATTCTTAGAATATGAAGAATTTTCCGAATAAAGCACTAAACATGCAAGAGAGCACAAAATACTATTTAGCATTTCTTATTTCACTAATGAGGTTGATGACCTTCGAAGCACTTTGGATGTTTAATTTTGTTTTTACGCGATGATTGGAAATGAATAAACATTGTAAACATTCGAAGCGAGCGACAACCAGTAACGATATTTCACTATGTTGGCACTAACCTTGATTCGAAATACTTTTCACTTTTGAACTCACATATACTCGATGATTTCAAAGCACTTTTAAAATATGCCGTTAAATCACACACCGGAAACGAATTTGGTGATTCACTGGAAGTTTGAGGGGCAGCAGAGGTCGAAATCCATTCGGGAAAACTTGCACAGGTTAATCCTGTCGACTTTTTATAAATAATATGCAAGATAAAATTATATGAATCAGAATTATAATGTAACTATAAACATTAATTCTTGCTCTCTATTCTAAAATCGTAATAACTTCTCTGCATTGCGTCATTTCGAGATCACGCTATGGCCCGCGCAGCTCTGATGACGTAATAATTGGGAACTGAAACTGCCTTTGTAAACCAAAACTTTTCTCTTCGCCATGCTTCCATCCTTCATAACTACGCACTTCAGCTTTTGCTCTCTACTGCGCTAAGATGTAATTTCTCTGGCTTGCTTTCTATCTCAACAATATCAAAACTGTAAATCTTCTGTGGAAAGGCACGACTAGAGTGCCAAGTGATCTGTGGCCACATAATGTGAATTGGAAATAAAAATGAAATTAAAACTGCCTGAAATGCCAAGTTCTTTAGATATTACCAAGTTAGCATTACTAGCATACCACGCAATCAAAATTTTCTTCAATATGGGTCTAATCACGCATCTACAGTGTTCCGTCTTTTCCTTTGCTTTTATTATGACATATATATATATATATATATATATGTATGTATATATAGAGAGAGAGATAGAGAGAGAGTCCTTACAAGGCTATATTTTTTCCCAATCGCTGGTCATAGAAAGATACTTCCAGTTTTTTAAATGAAGAAAATTTTCATGTTTTGACAACTTCAAATTTTAAAAAATTTAATTTTTGAAAAATGACGAAATCTAACTTTTCAAGCGGTTTCTCGGTTCCTTTACTTTTATTTGGGGACATTTTACATTTGTTATGAAAAAATAAAAGTACAAGAAGTTTGACTTCCATTCTACAATAATCGACCGAGATATTTAATTTCAAAATTTGCAATTTTTGATGACATTTTCAAATTTGCCTTGAGTAATTGGTAATTAAGTTAGAATAATTCAAGGAATTAAGTTTAAATTAAGTGCCGTAAAAATGCACAAAATTTAAAAGGCGTAGAAGAAAATCATATGGCATCCACATTGGATACTTTTTTCTGGACACCAAGACAAAGCTCCTTTGTAACTGAAAATATACCAAACAAAGTGCTTAAAAATAATATTTAAACAATGATTAACAGTTTGGCTTCCTCAAAATTATTCGAAAGAAGGCGAAATTCCCTTTAGTGAAATATGTGGGAAAAGAAGCAATTCCTTTTCTCTTCTTTATGTATTATGGCTAGGTCGTTCATAAATTTCACATTTAAGTACATATTTATGTTTTACTACTGAGCCATGCCCTAATTTAAGAATATAAATAGCATTTCTGCGTATATTGATATTCTGAAAATAAAGCATAAAAGAGAAAACATATTTTACAAAGATAGGCGGTCCTCTCACAAATTTTAGAGTAACCTTGCTTCCATTTCTATTAAATTTGAAATTTTGCAGGATTTTATGTTAATGAAACAGTTATAATGATTTGAAATTTACTTTCTTTCCGTAGAGCTCACCAGAATGCTAATTAATTGTGTACTTAAGCCGATTGTTTGAACGTTTCAGAGCTAGAGCTTCTGGCAGCTTCGTCTTGCAGTTACGTACAATCTGTACGTACTCTGGCCAAGTTTAATTCTGGCCTTAGCATCCTGCTAGCTTACATTTTAACCCCCCCCGAGCGTTAAGGCTTTTTCAGGAAACGGCATGAAAAATAATCGTGAATACTCATCTGGTTTGTCGCAAAAACGACAAGTATTTTGACTCAAACTACTTCAAAAGCGGGCCCCCCCTTACCATGTGGATATAATTTAGCTAATTCTCTCCTCCGTTGAATTTAGCAAATGAAATTAGTTTTTCCCCCTATGGTATCTTCGTCACAGGATTGGTTGCTAAAATGTTATTTTATCTCCTATTTGGCTACGTTATAGTTTGCATACTAACACATATGCTGTATATTGCTCAATGCGCGCCGTTTATTATCTTGAGCCAGTTTAAGGAATGTGTTATTTGTGCAGTCGCAGACTCGTTACTCACATTTGAATTTAACTTCATCTTATTTGAACGTAAATACCCGCAAATAACGGAAATTCATCTGTAGCACTATTGATGCCTTCTGCTCATTTAAGAATTAAAAATATAAAGGTTATTTTAACCTTCTTCCTTATGTAAAGCAAGAACTCAGCGGCTTATACGTTTTTCTCCAGTCGCCAGATATATATATTTCATTATCGTTTAAAATGTTTCGCTATCTTGCATTAAGGGCTCAAGATATCATCTTCATGAAAGTGAACTTATGAATGAAAAGAGTAAAGTAATTACACAAATCCAGTAAATAAATACTGTATAATTTTAGAGTTTTGGGAGTAGATCAGAATTTCTCCACCGTTTGAAGCTTTTACTAAAATTACTCAAATTTATTAAATAATTGCATATTCTGTAAAACTAATCCTGTTTTACAGGCGAAACCCGAATGCTAGAAGAGTTCTTTCAAATAGTTTTCTCCAATAATTTATGATATAATAAAAAGTAATAGTTAACCGGTCGTTTTAAGACGTAAAATCTAAATAAGTCATTGAACTGTATTAGAGAGATTCCCGAGAAGAATTCGCAATTCTGTTGTTGACGTGTTTTAAAAAAATGTCAGTTTTTGTATGTAGCCAAAATACGAAGAAATAATAGCCTTTGATGTATGTTCCTATTATTCAATCTTAAAACATAACAATTTGTAATACAATAAAAAATTGAAACGTGTAATATATACTTAATATTTTTAAAAACAAATTTTTCCTCTACTTAAAATTTTAAATAGATTTAGAAATATGTAGAATTTGATAGGTTTTTTTTTTATTTATATTTGCTCTTCTATCTCCTTGACTCTAATTTACAGGAAAAGCATTCATTTTTACTTGCATAAAGCTTACAACTTCATTTCAGTTTGGGCGAAATTACGACACTTCCAAGGCATTTAACCCTCCAGGTGCGTTAATCTCTTTCTGACAGGTTTCCCGAATAAAAATTGAAAGGACTATGCCTCAACAGCTATCTTGTTGCAGAAGAATTCAAAGGATTTGGAGCACTTCAGCTGGACAGATGACAAAAGAGGTACTCACTTTCAGGCCGAAGCTATGTAAAGGTGTGACTGGATGAGGGTTTCTTAAGATACGTCCAAATTAACTCATTATTCAAAATATTTGTGGGAAACCTTTGTTAATGAGTTTCTATTTTTAAAAAGCAGACGGAAAAAAGAATATTAATTCATATAAAATTATTATTAAATATCAAAAATAGTGTTTGCCATTAACTCGAAATCGAATTACATGAATTTTTTAATAATTTTTAAGACGATGCATGCATAACAACTACAAATTAAGATGTTGAATTATTGAAGACAATAGAAAACATTCACATGCATGCCATTAAAAAATTTGAGATTGAGTTTTCTGCTTCAGACTGCTTGAACATAATAAAATAAAATATAGATATTTTTTCTTAAAATTAAATATATTTTTTGCTGCGTGCGTTCATTTTGAGTAGTCTGTATTATTAACATATAAATTTATAACATGGAGTCTTCTAGTCGCTCATTATAAGCTTATTTCCATTTGCGAAGAAGTTAGTCTCATCATACCATGTCATTTGCAATTAAATATGAGTGGCTGTGCTTGTGAGCTTTTTATTTAATGCATGCAGCATAAAACGAATTAGATCCAATTATAGGATTTTCTATGAAAATACGTTACTTTTTTCATTTCAGTTGAGTTACATAGTGTTAATTGTATAAGCTCCATAGGTTAAAAATATCTTTAAGCAATTTCTTCCTTATTGATCTTTAAAAATTAAGTATATTATTAGCATATTAACTTGGAATTTAAATGGGTATCGTCGCATACTTTTCAAAAAAGTAGTGTTATTGACATCTCCATCATTTTGAAATTAAAATACAGAGTTTTCCAAATTTCATTATCTTCGACTGACATTCTCATGCTTTCTTTCGCATGAATGTACTCAAACTTTGCATTTCAATGAGCAGTCTTTTTATCTTATTTCTAGAAATTCACATAAGAGTTTCTGAAAGCTTGATTTCTTGTCCACACTTCAGAAATTTAAAAACTTCAGAATTTAAATACTTCAGAAATTCTTGTAACCTAATTAGTTGATTTCCGTTTATAAATTATAAAGTAAAGTAGTAGTGAAGCATTATTTTACGAACTTATTTGCGGAAACTTTTAATCTTGATAAACATAATTATAGCCCTTAAAATAACTCTAATTACAAACACGGAGGCACAAATTAAAGAGCACAATTAATAAAATACATGCGTTTTCTTCCTAGTGAGAAGTAAAATTTGATATATGTTTGCGATATTAATGCTGCATTTTTGTATTTCTGGCAGAGTTAAATTATTTATAGTAATTTAAATATTCCCTTAAAATATAGGTTATATAAATATATGTTTGCATATCTTATACAGTTATGAACTGTTTATTATTATTATTAGCCAAAGGGCCAGATTGCCCAGAAAGGCTGGCATTTTGCGTTGATTCACTATAAACAGCGAATCACTTTTTAAATTGGTGACACCAAATATTAGAGCCCTGTATTATATTTAAAAAATTAAATAATGAAGAATCTGCATAAATATATGTATTTTTCTCGTACTGTGATAAAACAATGGTACCTAGAGCCATCCAATTTTGAATAACGTACGTCTCCATCTCAATATGGGCATCTGGTAGCCCAAATTTTGAATTTGGATTTTATTTTATTATTTAATTCGTATTTTGTAAAGACGTACCGTATTCGCCGCCGTATAAAACGCACCGGCCTACAAGACGCATCCTCCTTTTTATACACATTTTTGAAGGATAAAACTTTATTACTGATAATTATAATGAATTTACAGTATTTTAAATATAAAGTAATGCAAATACAAAGCAATACTTTCAGCAAATACCCAGCCTAGTATGAGTTGTTTTTGTTAGATCCTCTTCCTGATTCTACCAAGTTCTTACTTTCTCAGTTGAGAGTGGCACGAAATGCCTCTCTGCAGCCCTGTTTCCGTGTTCTTTAGCGTACGCTATTGCACGTAATTTGTGTGCTATGTCATAGCAATGCCGACGTTGTTTTTGAGCTGTAACTTGTGAACAAATTTAAGAAAATTCCACAGTAGAAATTTCCACGCAAATTGGAAAGTTTAAACGAACCCAGCTGTGATCATCGATGACAACGCATGCGCATTCACTGAACTCTGCGCAACTGTAATATTCCCACACTCCGGAAGGAAACAAGAAAACGCATTTTTTAAGGAATTATTACAATCTCCTACACTCCGCAAGGAAACAAGAAAACGCATTTTTTAAGGAATTATTACAATCTGAAATTTGGTGGAACAAATACACTCATGTCCATAAATTAAGGATAATTCGGAGTCACGAGGAAATCGAACTCTAAAATAAATATATCACCTGTAAAATCACTACACACATCTTCAAGAATCATATGCAAATTTCAGGAAGTAACCAGATGACATCGGTGATAAGTCACAATGACGAGAATGTAAGAGAGTGATATATAAGGAATACAGGCAAAGAAGTAAAATTGTTCGCAGGCGCTTTATAAGCATTTCAGCGCAATAACCGAAAGGTTATGACACAAAGGACGCATTTGGATGATTTTTTACGTGGTAGAATTATCGGCCGTCTAGAATGTGGGCGTACCCAACTGGAAGTATAAAACGAACTTGGAATTGCCCAGAGTGTCATCTTCAGGCTTTGGCAACGATTCCAAGATGATGATAATGTGAGTAGTCGTTACAGCACAGGTCGCCCCAGAGTTAGAAGGCCGAATGAGGACCGGTATTTGGCAGTTATTGCCAAAAGAAACAGGTGGAGCACAGCCTCAGACCTGTCTCGTCAGCTATCTTCAGCCACTGGTACGACAATTTCAAGGCAGACCGTGTACTGACGCTTAAAGCAGATTGGTCTATATGCTCGTAGACCTGTCAGATGCGCTCCACTTACTGCAACTCACTGTCGCCTGCGGTTAGCCTGGAGTAGAGAGCATGCATTGTGGACATCGCAACAGTGGGCTTGTGTGATGTTTTCCGACGAGTCCAGGTTTAGCTTGCAGTCTGAATCTCGCCGGACATTCATATAGAGAGCTCCAGGTACCCGTTACCAACAAGAAAACATCATTGAACGACACCGTTACGGGGGTGCAGGAGTGCTCGTTTGGGGTGGAATTATTCTGGGTTCCAGAACTGACCTGCATGTTCAAATTGGAACCATGACAAGCCAAATCTATCGGAACGTCATTCTGGAACAACATGTACGTTTGTTTCGGGGCGCCATGGGCGCAAAATTTGTGTTTATGGATGACAACGCCCGTCCTCACCGTGCAAACATCGTAAGCGAATGCCTTCAATCGGAGGATATCACCCGTATGGACTAGCCAGTATTCTCACCCGACTTGAATCCAGTACAGCATGTGTGGGACATGTTTGGCCGACGAGTTGCAGCCCGTCAACCTCCTCCTATATGTCTACCGGAACTTCGGAGAGCATTGCTTTTTGAGTGGTGTAATATCCCCCAAGATCCGATGGATAATTTGATATTCAGCATGCCTGGGTGTTGTACGGACTGTATTGCATCGTCTGGGAGACATACAATGTATTAACAAGCATACCAACCATGTAATATTGGTTTTTTGTAAATAGGTTTTTTTTTTGTAATTTGCTCCAGGGAGAAAAAATCGCTAATTTTTTTAATAATATCAAACATATAGCATCGTTTTTTTGCTCTTTACCTTTTGTTTAATAAATAAGCTTTACAAATAAGTTAAATTTGTTTTGCTTCTAACTCTTCCTTTGCCTGATTTTGCATTATCCTTAATTTATGGACATGAGTGTAAATTGTGAATAAGAGTAGTTATAGCTTTCTTTTTTGTTTTACTATACTCTTTTATTTGTTCCTTTGATATTACAAAAATCAAAATAAAATTCACTATATTTAAGTTAAAATAAGTACTTACCAACGTTTCTAACACAACTTCCCCAACTTTTAACTTCCCGAACACAGATTTCAAAATGCACTGATTTTACACGTGGAACGAAAATGGGCAATGCAAATACATGCTGCAGAGGAATTTAAGCTGCAGCTAGAAAAATTTAAATAAATTCTAACTTATGCTTTCAAAGTCTGTTTATGCAAGCATTATTTATAAGTGGGTAAAAAACGCTGATAAAAAATAAAACACAATCTCTAGCTCTGTAGAGCACGTCATATTTTCATAACTTATCAGTATATTTTTTGTTGCTCTCTGGTACGACGGAAACATTCAACCACAGTTTGACACATTTCTTTACGTTTTTTTGAAGCGCCACAAATTGCCTCCTTAATGTCACCAGTTCCATTAGCACACTCATTTTGAGATTTTGTAGCGCTGAGAATTTTTGACAGTCACGCCGATGAGAATAGCGTAAGGGACCCTTCGCACGCGACATTTCGGGGCTGATTTGATGTTCATACGTAAATTCACAACATTTTATCTGAATAAATTTTCCAAATTTTTGTATTTTATAGTTAGGATATTAGCATTTTTTATCTTTGTGTCAAAATACAAAATGTTGCTTTATTTAAATATGTAATTCACTGTTTTTTTAAATTGTTTTTTCTGTGCGTTTGTTTAGCAAAAAAATGAAATCAATATTTTACCCACTTTTACAAAACAATATTTTTGAAATTTTCCGCTCATATGCCTTTATCATTGCATTATATATTTCACACCTGCAAGATTTTGTTCTGTTTAGTAACATTTTCATTGCTTTGCGATCAAACTAATCACCAGAAAAAAAGTTCAGACGAAGTTTGTTTGAAATTTACAGAATAATTTACCAGATTTTAAAGATTTTGCCATAATCAATTCATAAACTGCTTACGGTCAAGATGCTACCAATGATCACAGAGCTGCTAACACTTAGATCTAAATTGTTAAAAGATATTTACATAAAATAAATATAAATTTTAATCATCGGCTAGATCAGAATACTTTGAAAGCAAA
The DNA here is from genome assembly GCF_044657685.1 of Stegodyphus dumicola. Classification (NCBI taxonomy): domain Eukaryota; kingdom Metazoa; phylum Arthropoda; class Arachnida; order Araneae; family Eresidae; genus Stegodyphus; species Stegodyphus dumicola. The sequence continues at coordinate 109,142,393 of NC_140771.1, forward strand.
TTGGTATTGCGTAGTTCGTTTCTGTGCTAATTATACGGAATTTTTCCTGCGTTTAAAGGTAATGATATGGTTTCTTTTTACTTCCTTGTACGATGTAAAGGAAGTATTGTAATCGCGAAAAATTTCGTGTGTCATATTTCAACAAAATATACATTTTGACCATTCTCGAATCCATTCGAACGATATTTTTGCGTCACAGCTGTACGTAGGACAGAACAAAGGCCTCTTTTTCCCAAAACGGATTGCAAAAAGGATTTAAAATGAATTCTTTTTCGTGACGTCTGTACGTACATACGTATTTATGTATCTCGGATAACTCAAAAACGAAAAGCCTCAAAACGTTGAAATTTTGTGTATGGGACTGCTATAGCATGTTTTTCTCTCTCTATATATATATATATGTGAGGAGGAATATACTTCTTTTTATAATTAAGATCACGCGACTACCTTTTTGAAAGACGCTAGACAGAAGACACTAGAACGATGAATTTGGAACGCGAAGTATTGTGAATTCTTCTTATAACGTTATTCTGTTTTTATAATACCATGACTCTAGATCCTCCTTATGATGTGATTCCGCTTAATATGACGTGATACCGTTTTCATGATGCCATGGACTGACTTTCTTTTTATTATTTCTGTTTATGTCTTATCTTCGGGTTAATTATGCTCGCGTGTTTTCGTCATTAAATTGCTAAATATCACCACCGTTGTCATCAATAGAACTGGTCCTATAATTCAGTCAGTGTGTTCACCAACGTCAGTGTCTTTATACCGAGTGGGGCCAAAAGTAAACTTTTGTCTTCTTGCACGCTGGCCGAGTAGCTTGCTTTTGCTAGAAATTGTCTAATTTTAACTGTAATTCTTTTTTTTAACCGTATTTAGTGTTTTATGTTTTAAGCCAATTTTTAATGAAGGTATTTTGAGTTTTAGGTATTTTTGCCTTGCGGCGCAGTGAAAACGGAATTAATCGAATGAGAAATATATCTCTAATGAAATGAGTTTAAATGAAATGCAGCAAAAAATGTGTATAAATTAATAGGCCGTATAAGGAAGTCATGTGGTGTCCACATCAGATATTTATTTCTTTATACATGGACTAAAAGATTAAAATAAAATTTATAGAGCATTTTAAAATTTCTTGGCTTTGGCTTTACGCGCTAATTTTTTTTATTGAAACATTCCTTTTGTATGTGTCGTAAAAAAGAATCTGTAGAACGATGCCTTTCAGTGATTTGGTAGAAGGTGAGAAATATGGCAGAAATATTGAGGGCTTATAAATGCTTGCAGCTGTGGCAATAAAGTGTTTCCAGAACTATCGAAGTGTGGTCAATTTTTTTACCATCAAGACTTTGCATTTCCTTGCGGTGTTAATCAGACGTTCAGTTTAAAAAGCAATAATTTTATCTTGCATCACTTTCTGGCATCATGCAACCCTCAGATTCATCACACGCTATAATATGCAAGTTAATTGGGGCAAAGGGAATTTTTTATAGTACCTTCATACACAGTGATAATAATAAAACTAGTAGGAAATATGTCCCTCTAGCTTGTACTTGGGGTTTGACTCTACTAGTTTTGTCCGTATTTAACACCGAAATCTCTTATACCGGTGTTAACTATCCTATGTTTTGTATTACAATCGATTTTGATAAAATATTTCTTGACAATGTGTCACAAGTTTGTTAAATTTCCAGGCGAATCGAGTACAAACATTTTATATCCTAACATGAATACTTCGACAGATTTCGAATTGTGGCCTGGAGCCAAGTTATGTTGAAATGGCGCTACAAAGGATTTAAAGAACAAGTCTTTTGAGGGTATTTTACGGTTTCTTAGATATGTTGAGGTCTTACTGATTCACCCTTGCTTCGTTTAACAGTGTTAGACCATGAACAAATGAATTAATCTCATCGCCGAAAATGATCTTTTCTAGTCATTTATGGCGTAAGGTTTTCAGTTTTTTGTCCTACAATAATCGTTTTTGCTTCAAATGTCATATGTTTTTTAATTTGCTTTTTCATCTTTCTACCAGCAATGAGAAGTGCACTTCGCACATTTGAAGGATGAATTCTTGCAGTCAAAGATGTATCACTGGTAAGTTCGATAATATTTGCTCTCTTTTTTGGCTATTACATCCATTTTTAGTATACTAAAATGAAAATGAACGAATGCAAAACGTATTAAAAAGCTTTCAGAAAAAATTTCTCAGAAAGTTCAGTTCTTTCAGAAACAAGCTTGAAATGATGCAAAAATGTTAATTTATTGTCTGAACCAGGTCTAAGTGCTCGAAAGCTGACATCCAGATGACATTGATGACATTAAGGCAGATAAAACTCCTTTGAGGGACCTGCTGACGTCAGCTAGCAAGTAATTTAAAATTCTGTGAAAACATCGCTTTGTCCCAATTAATTTTCGCACTATAGAAGCAGAAATTCATGTAATATCTTTTTAAGCAAAATTTCCTAATTTTCAAAATTTATTGAAAATTTGCAGTTGTGCAAACACATGTCTCAAGGCTTAATGTACATAAATTTGCTTTAAAACCTTTCGACGAAATTTAATCTTAGTATAAGATATAAAATTATTCTAACATAAAATATAAAAGTATTCTAATTCTTGCAAAATTCAACTTATTCTTATTTCATACCGTGATTCTTCCGGCATTTGCAACCATTAGCCTCCTCCCCTTAAGATGTATTGCATTTTTGATAAAGTATTTTTTGACATAAAAATACGTAAGCTTTACATACATATGCATTGATATAAGGAAGGAATATATGCTAAATCATACATAGTGTGATAGTGGTGGTTGTGTTACCGTCTGGCAGTGTTAGATATCATTATGCTTATTTTCTTTATATCGATTTTCATATGTCTACATTATATATTTTCTTTAGATCTATTCTTTATATCTATCCTCATTCCTTACATCTATTTACTTTATTTGAAACGCAGCAGAATTTTAGTTGTACATGTTCTGATGTTTTCTTTAAAATTTGAGCATATCCATAAATCAAGAGATGAATTAGTTTGTTTGAATTTTACTGACTTCATATTATAAATAAATTCGATAAATATTGGCTAAGTATTAAGTTTAGTAATATCGATGCATTTCAGTTACTTAGTTCTCCAAATGGCCAATTCGCCAAGAGGGATTATTCAGATATCGCAAATTTATCCAATATTTGATGCTTTTAACTGAACAAAGCCAATATTGATTATAACATCTCCATTAATATTATCTGGGCTTCAAACTGAAACTTAACTGCTTAGTAATTTCCACTTCAAAAGCAGAGCTCCATCTGAAGGAAGAGTTTAGTTAACAGATTACTACTACCTAAAGCAGAGAGATTGATGACTCTTCTTAGAGGAGCAACGAGTTTATTTAGCGGTTATTAAAATATTAGCCTCTTATTAGTAATTCATTAGGGATAAGAGCTCTAGTGGTTGCTGAGAGCGGCGTGTTGTTAGCATATTGCTTCAAATTAGTTGTTATTTCGGAGATTCCTTTGATTAACTTGTCTCAAAATTTAAGTTAGTAGGTTCACTTTTATTTTTTTAAAATTTATGTCATGCATAATTTCTCCAAAGGTTTAATTGAACTTGTACCTGCTTCTTTTCATAAAAATAAGATGAATAAAATCGTAAAATTTTCCACTTGTATTCTAAGTGACCAAAGAAACGGATATTTTGTCTTTTAATTATTAACAAGATTTTCTAGATATTTAAATATTAAGATTCTTTCATTATTTCAAGTAAAAAAAATCCCAGACTTTTCTATATAAAAGCCTCTAAGTGAAGCATTATTTTTGTATATGAAAATAATGATTATTAGATTTTCATAGGCACCAAATGACACCAAAATTTTCATAGGACTATTTCAGAAATATAATTTAAGTGGTCATTTGACTTTAAAATTTATTTTTTAAGTTTTTTTTTTTTTTTTTAACCAAGAAATTTTGTATATATATATATCTTATAACTTCGGCGTATCAAATTAAATATAGGTATCAAACTTAAATTTACTTGAAAAGTTTCAAACAAATAATTCATTTTTTAAATAAAAATTTAAAATGCTCCTTGCGCTCTAATTTTCATATTTTATTCTAATTTTGCGCTAAGTTACTTAAAAAGTCCTCAAAAACATTTATGCATATGTTATTGAATGTAACAGTTGGTGAATTTTATAAAATTATTTTTATGAGCTCAAACCCAGTTTTAATGTTATTATCGCAAGTTTAAAATTCTTACTAAACTCATATTGAAAGATGCATACATACACCTACTGTGGCATATAACAAGATATATTTTTCCAAATATAATGCATTTTAAAAACAAAGAAGAGACGCATTATCAAGACTTTATAAACTGAGAAAACATTTGTTTTGAGAAAAATGCGTTTTAAGTTTTTCTTCAAACTTCCCTTTAATTAGCTTCATGAGGAATACAAAACAACTTTACATATAAATTTGTAAACATTAGGTAACATTTCTTTATCATATAAATATTTTTAATCTCATAACATTAAATATGACAGAAATAAACATATTATATAAAATATGCGAGGTGATTTGAAGGTGATAGATAGAAACTATTTACATTATTGATTATACGCAATGGAATTTTTAGCATTCACCCTTAAAATATTTTTACTTTCATTTGGTTACATTCAAATAATCTTTAGAGCTTTAGAGTTTTCCAATACTTTTTGATATTTCTGTTTGCCTCATTCCAAGAAAAAAAAAAAAAAAAAAAAGATTCAAACGACGCTGAATCAGGATTTTCTGGAATGAGTAAGAGTAGTGAGTTTGCTTACTCTTGTTCTGTACTTATAGTACTTATACTTTTACACATTTCAGATTGTGCTCCTCTGACGTTTTTAGCTGGCATATAAAGATAGTATAAGGTTACTCAAGTTACTTAACGGAACTTTTTGCAGTGTGCACACCTGAAAATTTAAATTAATTAACAGTTAATAATACTGACATTCTTGGCCAGAATAATAAAGGGCTACATATGTGCATTATAACACCAACAGATATCTGTTAACATAATATTTGTTTACATTTTCTCCGAAATTTTAAGGTCAATGGTTGTATTTCTCATATGCTTAGAATTCTTTAGCTACTTTAAAAATTAGAATACCTAACTACGTTTGTTTGCATACCATGCAGTTAAGTTTGTTGAACGTTGTAGGCACAAAAGAAAATTGAAAGTTCGCTTGATTTTTCACTGTTTCAGAGTACACCGTCCCCTCAACAGAAACAATTACCCAGAATCTGTAATCATCAAATTAACTGAAATACTTCTTAATACTATAATAAAGAATTAAGTCGTATGATCATAAATTATTCAAAATGATACTATTTCTATATTTTAATAGAACTATTTATATATTTTACTGGAACTATTTCTATATTTATTAGAACTATTTCTATATTTTATTAGAACTATTTCTATATTTATTAGAACTACTTCTATATTTTATTAGAACTATTTCTATATTTATTAGAACTACTTCTATATTTTATGAGAACTATTTCTATATTTTATTCGAAATTTTTCGGTTATAGAGATAAAAGAATGAATAATAAGTTAATAAGTTAGATACCTGCCTTTACTTGTTCGAAACAATGCGTTGCCATAGAAAAATTTCTTCACAGTACTCTGTTGTAGTAAATGCTTTGGAAAGACAAAATTCAATCAATGATGATACTACTAATCAGAATAACGATCCCTATGTTTTTGCGTCTTTTTTCCAGGGTTGTTAATAGAATGAAGTGTATAAGGCTGTATAACAAGAAACGAAAGAGTTTCTTTAAAACATATAGTTGGTTGTGGGTCTGTTTAAAAACCCTTACCCAGTTCTGTTCCATTAACCGTTTAATTATGTCATACTAGATCGATTTCGGTTTTACACATTTCAGATTGTGCTCCTCTGACGTTTTTAGCTGGCATATAAAGATAGTATAAGTTTCACTTAAGTTACTTGACGGAACTCTTTGCAGTGTTTTGAAATAGAGTACTCTTAAGTATTCTTAAGTACATCAATTACGCAACTGTGATTCTGAATTTAATAAACCACAATGAGTCAAAAGTCACATATCTCACATAATTTAGCGAAAGTTCTCTATTTACAAAGTCAGTTTATCAAACAGGAAGCTCGAATGTAATTTTTAGCATTGGTTAATGGTTTAATCTAAAGGCTATAAGAATGTAAATGTAGTTTGGAAAGTTGTATGCAGAAAGAAATCAATAATAGGGTTACAACCAACGTCAACTGCAAGAACGGTGAAACGGCTAAACCCAACACATGGAAAGAATTCCAGGAGAAGTTGACTTCAGTCGCAAAAATAAGCAGTAGGTAAACCTACCTTCTAGCAAGTTAATTATGAAAACATAGTTTTTACGAAATAATTATCCTATATATGCAAAGAAACTAAAATTGGAAAACGAAGAATACGTAGACTGTAGACTTTGAGTATACTCAGCCGGTATATCAGCTCCACAGAACAAAGGGATATTTGATATGGCAACAACAAAATTATTTTACTCTTGTAATATGCCATTCTGTACCAAAGAGAAAACTGATCGTAAGAGCTCTTTCATATAAAATTATTTGCTAAGAATATATTTGTCACTCCTTAATAGAAAGTACTTTATTGAAACTCGCCGCATAAAGTACACAGTAATGTGAAATCAGAGACTGACAAAGAGGTAAAATGGTTGCACTGATTTAAGGTAGTTAGAATAACATTTATAATGATCCTTTATTACTATCACTATTCATTATGGTATTAAAGGTATTGCATATTTTCTTCATTACACAACAACAAGGGCAGAGAAAAATACTCCAAGAACTGTGAACAAATAATAAAAGAAACTGTAACGAGAATAGAGAAGGTTCAAAGAAGTAAATCAGTTGTTGTAAAAGTTAAAATCTATTGTAATTGCATTAATAAAATCCAAAACAATAGGTGTTCTACTGCACATGCTTATGAAATGCTAAAGTAATCTTAAAGAATCTTAAGTAATACTGTTAAACACATAACAAATTTGAAAATAGATTTAATCAGCCATTAACTTCGTACACCATGTTAGTTTATATGCTTCAGCAAAGTACATTTTTTATAAATTGCGAAATTAGTTGCGAGAAAGTGCAGCACTGGAACCTTCTACAAAAGTACTCGTACAGTTCTTCTCAGTTTGACAGAAGCACAATCAGTTAACACTTCAAGAACATTAAGCGCAAGGCAAGGCCAAGGGCTTGTAATGAGCGAAGATCGCACGGAGATGGCTCAGTATTCCGAAGTCAGCTCTAAATTAGAAACTGAGAACTGGTGTTCTCTCTGGTCTCACATAATTTTCTCCTGGCCGCCAAGGAATTTCCAGTACCTCCCATTTCTTTAAATTACTGGAAGGCACAGTTATATAAGTTATATATTGGACTCAATTATAGTACCAATTACAATCATACAGGAACTCGTCCAAAATATCGCCACATGATTGCCAAGTTTTATGATTTTTATCAACTTCCGCCACATTTGGTGACAAAAATTATCAATACGTAGGTTTTAGAACTTTCTAAATCATATGTTAAAAAACCTCAGCGAAAAAATGCGCAAAGGAGGAGAAATATGCAAGAAAATACTACACTAAATTTGCGTTGCAATCAATTAAGCTATTTCTGAAACAATAATCAAATCACATTTCTTATTACCACATTTATAGTTTATCAGTTTTAAGAAGCTTGTACATATTTAGGGATCTGTCCTTTAAATATATGTACAATGCAATAATAAATTACTGAATTATTTATCTTATGCTGACTGATATTCATTTCTAGTGGCTATTATATGATATAGATTATAAAGAAATAAGCGCTAAGTATCCGAAACCTAGCAAAGGTTATTTTTACGTTCATAAACCCTATATGAAACTTTATTCCAAGTAACTTGCATGCAGGTATGTGAAAGGTAATATTAAGGTTAAATAACTATTTAATGAAGAGATATAGATTAATTTGTATGCAAACCAATCGATGAAACTAATAAGATTATCTCGAGATCAAACTTTCAGTACTGGAAGTTTGTCATGAATATGCAATTATCATGAAGGTTTCATGAGTGAAATAGATACTTCCTGATTTTCCAGCAAATATTACTTATCCAAACTCTTCTAATAATCATATGTGAGGAAGAATTGTATCGCGGTTTAATTAATATATTCAAACAATTCTTTCATCTCAATTGATTTCATGACAAATTCGGTCGCTGTTCTCAATATTTCAGCCAATAATGAATTCAAATGATTTTAATTGGATTTCTGACCTTCTTATCTCCAGGTCTGCAGAAAACAATTAAGAATGAATTGAAATCATTTAACTGTACCCGAAAATTCAGCCTTGAACACAACTTGAGGGCAATGAAATGGTAGTAACCCATTTCAATTCCATTTAAAGGATGGGACAATGAGAAAAGCAAATACGTATTTTCGCAAATGTCTTTTATAATATGACACAAATGCATTGACGTTTGTGCCATGATATATTATATTGCTATTATTATTCATAACCTAGATAATAATGTCTACCTTAACAATGCACTGTGAACATTTTGCATGATTTAGCACAGAATAGATGTGTGTTTCATGTGCTCTGTTGAGTCTATCATTGCGAATACCTGTTTGCACAAGAATGTCGAATAATGTGTTTACATATGAATATCAGCATTTCAAAATCGACAGGAAATATAGTAATATTAGTGCGAGTTTAAGTAATGTATATTTAAAGTAATTACAAATTTGTATTAGAAATATGAAGTTTTTTTATTAAAATGTTTCCAAAACAGAATATATTGAGATTTAACTTGAATGTACAGAGGGAGTTTACTCATTTTTATAAAGATTTTGGATCCGTTCAACTAATGCTTCAAACGTAAAGAATATTTTTTAAATGTTTGATCTCAACATCAAGATTTCCCTAACTTTTGTAAAATTTCCAATAGTATTAATTTCCATTCCCCTTTCACTTTTTCCCAGAACCTATCAATTGTATGGGTTAGCGCTTAGGAAGAGCTCTTTTCAAGACACCAATGGCACAAATGTCCGTAAGTGAAATATCAGGGAACTTTGCAAGAAAAGTTTATATTCAATACCTGTCTTCATTTTCTCAAGGAAATATTCATAACTGTTTTCATTTTCTCAAGAAAAGCAGAAGTACTTTTTTAAGCATAACTTGTTACTTTGTCTTAATGAAGATTCAATCTTTGAAAGTCATTGGTTCAAAGAAATGAAATTTTTTTGAAAGTATCGAACTTGCAATTTTTCCTGATAGTACGTTGAATTGATTTTAACATTTTTTCCATTCTTCTTATTTATAAATTTCCACTGTAAGAGACTCGTGCGGCACTCATAAACCTTTACTGAAATTTTCGTTGAATTGACGGAATCAAGCTTATACAATTTTCTTTCGTTTTCGAGAATAAATAAATTTTTTGTTGCTGTCATGTAGTATCGTCAGTAGTATCTAAAATCAACAACGGCCGTCAAATCAAATCTCTTACTTCCAGCTGAATATTTAGCTTGTAAACTTGCGCGCTTCCAACCTGCACGCAACAATAGTAGTGACTGCTGAGAACTGGAAAGGAGACCAAAGTCTTGAGAAGGGTTTAAATCCCTTTTTATTCAACTTTATAAATTACAAATGCGTGCTCTTGACGCTCACAATCTACGCCGACCCGGCGGTAAAATAAAAATAAGAAACTAAGAAAAGAATAGTAACAAGTGACTAACTACGAGGCTCTCTAACGTAACTAACCTCACCGCGTTCTAAAATACCGCTGATAATTCAGCAACTTCTGAATATTACATTGAAAGATTAACAAACTGCCGAGGCAAGCACACAGGCCGAAACGCGTGGTTCTTTAATTTCTAACTAGCCACCTCCACGCTTGTGAAGCAAGAAAAGCACACTTTCGAACTCGTTTCCTTTCTATTTAACTCAGATACTTCCGCTGACAATTTGAATCCTTGCGCGTTCTACTAAAATTTACATACTCTGGCATTGGCAATTCCCGGGGAAAGTAAGGCTTGACAGGAAAGATAGTTTAAACTTAAAATAAATGTTAGTTAAAATAAATATAAACCCTACATTTGCCGCTGCCAGAATTTGGTAAACTTGGAAGCAGGTCCTAGAAACGACTTGTTGAAAAGTTTCCACAATTCTGAACTAAATTTTAAGAGCCTCTTTTACATAAAAAAAATCTGTTATCTCACAAAAGGTAGAATAAATTTCTGTATATACTTATTTAACTCTCTCTTCTTACAGCAACTTTTCCTGGACTTCAGCAATCAATCTGTTCTCTTCCTTCCATCATCTGGAAGGAATAAGTATCAGTATTTTTCTAAATATATTATAATTTACACTTTCTTGACACAGAATAAGATTTTGTTTTTGAACGATTTATTTTCCTTAGTTACTGCTTAATTCACATTCATTCAAGTATTCAAACATGAATTTAACTTTACCCTGGCTCTCCACCATGTGTGGTGTCAAACGGGAATATTCGTGTTTTAGTATTGCAACACTTCCCTTAACCACAATGATTTGATAGAATTCAACGACCAAACAGACACACCTTACTCGACATTCTACAACTCGATGAGCTACTTTAACATTCTTAAAATTCAAGTGTAGGTGGAGAACCATAACAAAACACATTCATTCTAACTTCCCCCTCATTCATCTTTAGACATGCAGGCTTTCGCTCTAAAGCATGATTTTATCTACAGTTTAATAATTAATTTGAATTCATTGCTTTTGAGCATTTACTTTTAGCATCTAAAATTTTATGCTTCTACAGTAAATTCTACTTTTACATAACTTTCAAGTATTTACGTATATTTACAAAATTCTAATACGTATGATTTTTACAATTTACCATAAAATGAATAAGAGAAAAATAAATTTTTACTTTACGCATTCTTCGCCAAGCTGGCGACACTGAAACTAAAGTTCTTATTAATACAAGAATACGAAGTTATTTTTATCTTCGGCCAAATTTTGGCTTTAACATAACAGAATTAGTCTTTCGACCAACAGAAACTGCTTGTTCTTAGATTTTATACTTAAAGAAAATAATACTTTTGCCGTAGCTAAATAAAGTAAAACAAAACTAAGTCTCAACCGAGACAAATTGACTTCCGTCAAAACATAGAACTTCGTATTTACGCATAACATTTCGGAACAAAAGAAAAAATTTTTATAGAAGATTTTAACTTATCTTTGAGTTTTCAATGATTGGAACTCCGACATCCTCATCTGGCAGAACTGCTCCCATGATATATAATTCATCGACGTCAGTCGTCTCCTTTGTGTCCTTCGAGTGTCGTCCATGTTGATATTTCTTTTTCGCCCTCTGCATGCTGGCCTCTTGGAGTGGTAGTCGTCGGGTTGCTGTCTTTTCCGTTTTGACCCTGGACGGCTGGTCTTGGAGTCCTCCCGTCTGGGATCATGCTTGAATTTCTTCTGTTGGTGGTGGTCTTTTCATTCCTCCTGCTGTCTTTTCTTTCTCGGGAACGGCGGCCTTGTTTGCACCGGACTCTCTGGCCCTGGAAGCGTTCTCCTCGATGTAGAATTTCTACTGCGATACGTTGTAAGTGGTGTTTTCCTCTTTACCAAGGTTTCTTTACGCGTCGGCTTTACTTTCCTGTATTTCTTAAATGCTGGAGTCTGAAAGTTTTCAATTCTTCTTGTCGGTACCGTCGCATGGGTTGTAGAAGGGCTAGGTTTCTCTTCAGTTCTCTGCTTCTTGGGTGGTGGAACGGGTGACGTTACTTCTGGACCTTCTACTTCTTTTACGCTTGAGTCCTGCAAGAAACTTTTAAGGATATAAAAATCATTTTAATTATAATATTTTTTCACCTGGTCGGGACTTGCTTTACAGATTTCCCCTCTCTCGTTCTTAAGGTGCAGTACGACTCCCTTGATTTCCTGAATTACATAGGGGCCTTCAAATTTTGAAGCTAACTTTGCAGTAAAATTGTCTGGGGCACTTGATAAAGAAAACTTCCGCTTCAACACTTTATCCCCAACTTTAAAATCTGCTTCACGGCGTTTTCTATCATAATATAATTTTTGCCTATTTCTTGCTGTATCCGAGCTTTTAACCGCCTGGTCAATAAGTGTTTGCTCGTCTTTCTGTTTAAATTCTTGCTCTCTTTGTTGCACAAAGAATAATTTATCTAATGGCGTAATTAACTTTCGTTCTAAAAATAATTCTGCTGGGGTTTTTCCCGTAGTATCGCGATTTGCCGTTCTTAAAGCATAAGCTAACTCATTTATGTAGCCATCCCAGCGCTTGTGATGTGTGCTAACATAACTTCGAATTATTTTTACAATGTTTTTATTAACTCTTTCTGCTATGTTTGCCTGTGGTCTATACGGAACCATTTTGATATGGCGTATGCCAAGTCCAGTGTATATGTTTTCAAATATTTGACTAACGAATTGTTTACCGTTATCGCTAATGACTTTTATCGGTGCACCGTGTTTTAAAATGTATCTGTGTAAGAATGTATCTGCGACTCTTTTGGCTGACGCGCGTTTAAGTGGAACAATTTCTGTCCATTTTGAAAAATGATCTACAATTACTAAAAGAAAACAATTTTTATTTAACTCACTCTGGTGGAAAGGACCAAGAAGATCTATGCCTAAAGTTCATTCGGAAATGTAGCGCAAATGCTATTTAATTACCCGGCCGGGCTGTAATTAATATCATTCATTAACTGACATTGATTGCAGGACCTGACATACGCAGTTACTATTTTGTATAATTGCGGGAAATATACCGCCTCGCGTACCCTTTTTAAAGTTTTTCTGACCCCTAAATGACCCGCTGTTTTCGCGTCGTGTAATTCCTTCAAAATGCTTAATCGAAGCGAGACTGGGATGACTGTTTGTACTCGAGATTTTCGTTTGTTGTTTTCGTATAAAATAATAAATTATCTATTATTTCATAGTTTTCTGCTCTATTTCTTGTCGCATCGATATCTGTGTGCTCAAAGCTTTCGGGGTCTTTCAAATATGCATAGATACTTCCAAATTCAGGATCAGCTTTCAATTCAGCAATAATTGTATCTCTAAAATCTAAAATTTTTGAAGTCAGCACAGCGCATTTAAGTTCGTTGCCTTCATCGTCCAGTTTTATACGAGAAAGAGCGTCAGCTACATTATTTTCCTTACCCGGTTTATATTTGATTATTAGATTATATTCTTGGAGTTTTAAAGCCCATCTTATTAACCTGGGCGTTAGGTTTCCCCGAGTAAAGTCTACCAACAGCCGCATGATTCGAAAAGACTGTTACCGGCACTTTGCCGAAATATACTCGAAATTTGTGTACAGCCATTAATACGGCTAATTTTTCTCTCTCTGTAGCTGTATAATTCCTTTGTGTATGATTCAACGTTTTACTAAAAATTGCCAAAGAATGGCCATTTTGCATAAGAACCGCACCCACAGCATATTCCGACGCATCTGCTGCAATTTCTAGGTTTATGTCCCCCTCCGGGAATTTCAAAACAGGGGCATTGATAAGCGCTTCTTTTAACCTTTCGAATGCGGTATTTGCTTCTGCTGTCCACGTGAATTTACTTTTCATTCTTTGAATTACTAACAAGGGTTCAACAATATTAGCAAAATCTTTTATGAATGACCGATAATAAGAACATAACCCAAGGAAAGAAGAAAGTTTCTTGGCGGTGTTGGGAGGTGGGAAATTCTTGATTGCTTTTATTTTTGAATCTTGAGTTTCTATACCCTTTTGCGAAATTTTATAACCCAGATATTTAAGTTCTTTAGTTGCGAACTTGCATTTTGAGGCGTTAATTGTAAGACCGGCCTCTTTTAATAATTTAAAAACTTCTTCTAGATCTTTAATATGTTGTTCCAACGTACTACTCGTTATAATTATATCATCTAGATAGATTAAAGTCGATTTTCCTAAGACAGGCTTTAGAACAATGTCCATAGCTCTCTTTAATGTTGATGGGGCCCCACACAACCCAAAGGGCATGCGTAAAAATGCATAAGTGCCCGATTTTGTTATAAACGCGGTTTTATGTATGTCTTCGGGTCTCATAGCTATTTGATAGTAGCCAGACGTTAAGTCCAAAGTAGTCATGTATCTTGTAGATTTAATCTTTCTAACAATTTCCTCTATAACCGGCAAAAGGTAAACTGGGAATTTAGTAATACTATTCAGTTTTCTGTAATCGATAGCAAACCTCCAAGCCCTTTTATCCGAAGGAGGAAACTCGTTCTTTTTCCTACATAGTACGACTGGACTCGCGTACTCACTATTTATGGGCGTTATTATTTTGTTCTTTAACGTTTCCTGAATATGTTCTTCTATGATTAGCTTTTTCTGTTTAACATAGCGATAAGGTTTAGTCCTACAGGGTTTGTCTGCAGTTAACTGTATCTCATGCGTAACTATTTGACAGCTACCAGGCCGTTCTGAAAACAAGTTTGAAAAAGTACTCACCACTTGCTGGATGGCTTGACTTTCATGGTCATTCAAATGTCTAAGGTCAACTTGCGGTTGTTCCACTGGTTCCACCACCCTCCGGTCCATCTCCAACACAATAGAACTGTCCTGAAAATTCAGCTTGGCCTTCGCGGCTTTTAAAAACCCCATACCTAAAATAAGTGGATTTTGCAAATGTTTTACTACAAAAATTAATACTTTAAGGCTTTCATTCTGAACTTGTATCTTTAAAGATAATTTTCCGATACATTGACAAGTTTGTCCTTGTGCTCCTATGATTTCTGTGTTTTTATTTCTAAATAATCGAAACCTATAAAAGTTCTTCTTAAAAAAAATATCACTCATAAAATTACCTTCTGCTCCTGTATCGATGAGGGCTTCTACTGGTACATCGCCAACCAGGACTTGTATAATTGGTAACTGGGAGTTCTTTACGATGACCGTATTTAAGTGTCTTCTTGAGGGTTTTTTCAAAACTTCCGGGGTCTGAACCCTCGCTTTCACAGGCCCTTCTACTCGTTTAAAGCTTTCCTTTCAACTTATGCCTTCTGGGTACGCGGACGTTTGTTTTCAAATTTCCTTTTTGGGCCTTGACCTTCGAGGTTCGATGAGTTAGCTCGATAGCTCTTTCCCCCATAAGAGCGGTTTGCGTTTCTGGTCTGCTCATTTGGAGATTGCCTTCGGATACTTTGAGAATACGATGCCCCTCTAGCTTTTTCCGCTATTCTGCGATTTTGAAACCTGACCGCCAATTCGAAGAGCTCTTGCAATGTGCTTGGGTTTCTAAGTTCGAAGTAGTCTTGAACAGCAGGTGACAATCTTGGTAAGATTATTTCAATAATCTCCGCGTCGGGTTTCTTGCCATACAGCATATCTATCAGCTTAATTTTTCGCAGAATAAAGTCCGTCAACTCTTCTATATTCCGTTGATAAAAACTATACAGTTCGGCTTCTAGCCTTGCTCGATCTTTCACTATGGGTAAGGCCTTTAATAACGATTTTTTGAAATTTTCAAATGCATATGCCTCCGAATTCCCCTAATAAAAATTTGCCTATATTCTTCCACCATAGCCGCGGCCTGTCCTCTTAGTGCAGATGTGGCGATGGCAACTTTTTGTATTTCAGGCACAGGGTAGAGCTGGAAGTGATTGTCGAGGCTTTCTATAAATATCGCCACCGAATTTTTTCCGTCGAAATTGACGTTTGGCTTCATTGACGCTCTCAACTCTGGACCAGGTATCCAAATCCTTCCAATTGGCTTGCCATTTCTTGTTGTTGTCCAGCAACTTCCCTCCAATTTTCGGCCATTTCAGTTCGACAAGTGTTTGGGCGCCAATGTAAACTTGCGCGCTTCCAACCTGCACGCAACAATAGTGGTGACTGCTGAGAACTGGAAAGGAGACCAAAGTCTTGAGAAGGGTTTAAATCCCTTTTTATTCAACTTTAGAAATTACAAATGCGTGCTCTTGACGCTCACAAACTACGCCGACCCGACGGTAAAATAAAAATACGAAACTAAGAAAAGAATACTAACAAGTGACTAACTACGAGGCTCTCTAAACGTAACTAACCTCACCGCGTTCTAAAATACCGCTGATAATTCAGCAACTTCTGAATATTACGTTGAAAGATTAACAAATTGCCGAGGCAAGCACACAGGCCGAAACGCGTGGTTCTTTAATTTCTAACTAGCCACCTCCACGCTTGTGAAGCAAGAAAAGCACACTTTCGAACTCGTTTCCTTTCTTTTTAACTCAGATACTTCCGCTGACAATTTGAATCCTTGCGCGTTCTACTAAAATTTACATACTCTGGCATTGCAAATTCTAGGGGAAGGTAAGGCTTGACAGGAAAGATAGTTTAAACTTAAAATAAATGTTAGTTAAAATAAATATAAACCCTACAAGCTAATATTTCAAGTACAGTAAATTAAGCAATTTCTTGTCAAAAATGAATAATAATAGGTATATTCCCAGCTTCCCTTGAGAAGCTACTACAGCAGCAGTGAAAATAATGTTGCGTAAATAAAATCAAAATGTATTTAGAATTAATTAGAAATTTAAAGATTTTACAATTTTGAAACGCAAGTAAAATAACTTTAATTTTATTTTAGATGGAACTGGAAAGAAACTAAAGAACTCCAGTTAACCGATGCTCCAGATAATTGTAATTTTATTGTAATTGTATGTATCTTTTCTGCAAGCAATTTACTAATACCTAAATAAGTTTGGAACTATGAAAATTGCTCTGAAAAACCAGTAACCTTTATTCAAGCAAATAAGTCACTAGTTACCAGAAAAAAATAATGCTCAGTCTTTATTGTGAGATTAAAAATATTCAATTCTAATTTAATGTTTAAATCTTTTAAATTTGATTTATTAAAAATTCCGTAAAATAAACTGAAGTGTATCAATAACAAAATAAATTACAAAAAGCACATTTATAATTAAACCCATTCTACTATATTTAATTTAATTTTTCTAACTTTACAGCACTAAATTTAATCTTGAAACAGGCCGTTAAATGAAACAAATGGAATATAAAATACTTCAGTGTAAAATACCTGGAACTATGCCAGCATCGTGTACAACTTTTTTTTTTTACGCCTCTTAATTATGAATATTACTTTTATGATATGTGATAATTGAAAGGTATGTGAATTATTATTTTTTTTTTCAGTATGAAATGCATATTCGAGTGTTAAAGCCTATTTTTAATTATATGAGCTTTAGTTACCTGGTAAAGGTCAAGAGCAAACTTTAACACTCTAGCAGTTTATTTCTCCGCATTAAACATAAAGCTCAAACGTTTATAGCAAAAGCAGAATATTAAGTTTGATCAAACTATGTATTTCTCCCGCCTTCCTAGCGTGACTTCGTGGTCTAGTGGTGCTACACGCTGGGCCGGTATTCCAGAGGTACGTGGTTCGATTCCCGGCGAAGACGATTGCTAATTTTTCATCTCTCCGGCTTTTCCAACTAACTTAATGTCTCTACAAAACGATATAAAAGTTAATCCATTAGCATTTTACACTTATGACAAAGAGGTTTCATTTATAGAGCAGATGTGTTTCTTGAAGCAGATTTTGCAGCTATTAGAAATACAAATTATATTTAACGTTTCGATGCAGAGGTTACTTAGTGTACATAAACTAGAAAGCCGAAGTTAAAATAAAATTAATTTTAAGGAGAAATGCTGTAAATGTTTTGGAGGAAATTTTACCAAGATTTCTGAAATTTAATTTATAGTAGATTGTGAGTTGAACAGGTTAAATAGTTCTTACAAATTATATTTATATTTGTTTACGTATGTTGTTACGCGCTTAAGGTTCGTAATAAATTAATTGCACAAGTCCGAAAAAAATATAATAAAATTTATTCTTATCGCAAGAAATATAATAAAACGCTGGAATTTTGCTCTGAGTTATTCGTAAAATACCACACTATCACGCAATATAATCAGTAGCTATATGGTAAACTACTAAAAACGTTAAATTACAACACAATGAAAAGAGAAAGCTAATCCGATCTCAAATATCTCAAATAACGGCAAATTCCCCAAAAAAATAACAACAGCAGCTACTAAGCAACTGAGCTGAGATGTTCATTTCTGACTTTTTTAAGCTTTCATTTGGTCGCGAGAGAGTTCTAGTAGTTCCTTGCTTCTCTAGATTTCTGGAAAGGAAAAGAATAGAATTGCGGTTGCAGCTAACATGGTAGTCATCTACATTTATTCAATTTAAATATAAATTACGAGATATCTATTTATTAAATGTTAAATGCACGTGCTCCTCTATTTTTACTTTCCCGGCGTAGCTTTCTCTTAAAATATATCTCGTGCTGCATTGCACGGGGAAATAAAACAATCTTAATTGTAATTCTACTAACATTAGCTATCTAAATACATAATTCGTAATACTTCCCACTTCCCAAGTACAGCACATCTCGGGCAGGACAATCCTTAGACAGGAAGCCCTACTTACAACTAAAAATCAATTCAATAATACACATTACTTTACAATAACAAGCAACATAAACAATAACTGCAATAAGTAACTTAAAACAAATCAAATACTAAATAAATAAATGAGTGCACAAATTTACAAATTTAGAATCAAAAACGGACATGGCTTTATACTATTTACATTATATGCACTACGCACTATGGCCATAGCAAGGAACTAAGCTGTCGTAATGAAGGACTTTAGGCTTAAAGTTTGATGACTTAACGTATCCGAACCACAACGTCGATCAGACTGTGTAAGAATTATCCCAAGGTGACTATAGTTTAGGACAAGGTCATTTCAGTCGAATCGGATTCCATAAACACAACTTTTGTCCTTCGTTGAATCAGTGACCTGTAGCTCTCGTGTTGCATCGGGTCCTCATCTTCTCCGTCGCCAAGTTGACTCGCTCTTCTGGAAAATTGTAAATCACTTTAAACCGGGCATGGAGATCTTAGATGTATTCTTCAGACGATGAAGGTGCATCCGGAGGACGATCAAACAAAAGGTCACAAGGCAGACGAGGATCACAACCGAAGAGCATCTGAGAGGAGGAATAGCCGGTAGTCCCAGGGACAGCACTGCGATAAACCAGTAAAAACAGAGGTAACTTCTTCTCCATGTCCTGGTGGCTTGTGAAAACCACTAACGAGAGGTTATTCAGGATGGTTCGATTAAACCTCCCCACCATGACGTCTGACTGCAGATGTAAAGGTGTCGTTTGGGTTTTGTCAATACCGCGTAACGTGCAGAGTTCTTTCATTACAGACAAAGGGAGCCTACAAGCGGCCGAGCGGTAAAGTCGCTGAACACTGGTAGTTCGGTCCGAGGTTCGAATCCCGCGAACGGGCTGGCTGCATGGGCGTTTTCGTGGTTTTCCCCATGTGTAACGTGTATACGAGCCACTTTCCCTTAGAAAGTCATCCACGAAGGCATCCCTCCTCTTAGGCAGATAGCCCTAGAGGCTTTACCACAATCTCACACACACACACACACATTACAGACGAAGTCAAATTTATTTTTTGATCGGAATGTATTTGAATAGGCAACCCAGCCGGTAAATCAAGTGCTGTATGATTACCTCTGCTAATGTGATAGCCTCTTAATCAGGAATAGGATACGCCTCACGCAACTTGGTGAAGTAATCTATGAGAACGAGGATTTATTTGTTGCCATCAGCAGTTCGTACCAGAGAACCCAGGATGTCAAAGGCGATACGTTCAGAAGGTGCTCCTACATTGTAACGTTGCAATTTGCCTCGGCTGCGTGTTTAAGGGTTTTTCCTACCTGCACAGGTATTGCAAGATCGGCACCATTTTTGCATGTCATCCTTTGCATTACTCCAGTAGAAGCGCACTCGAACTCTCTGCAATGTCTTCATTACTCCGAAGTGTCCTTCTGTAAGGCTGCTCTGTAGTTCTTTAAGGACTTCCGGGATTTGGGATCTTGGACGTATCAACTGTCATAGGAACGCTTTTCCATCATTGGATTAGAATTTTAGGTATAAGACACCATTTCGAATGTGGAGTGACTCCCAGAGGGCCCAATATATTTTTGTCGGACTCTAAATCGAAATATCTTGTCAAATAGGTTTTCTGTTTGAAAACAGCATTAATTCTATTCTCGCCGTCTTCCAGCTGGTCCTTTCTGACTTATTTGTAACGCATCGGTCCCGATCAGCCGATATTGATGTTGTAATTTGTTGTGCGACAGGATTCATCAGCTCGGGTTTCTCTTCGACCTCGGACGATATCGGCAGCTTTCTGAGCAGGGTCTTCCAGACAAGGTATCCACGTTTTCAGGAGAAGATTCCCTTCTGATGATGGATAGTTATGTACTCAGCTGCTGAAAACAGTTTGTTGTTTTTAAAGTCTAAGGAAAAAGGTTTTTTTTTTTTTTTGAAAACTCAATCCGAGTATGAAAGGATCTTTAATCTCTGTCACATCATGCCGTGTGATGGTAGGCAGCACTTCCAAACGTGATGCTAACGTTTACTTTTCCTTCGATGTCGATCTTCTTGCAAGATACAGTCTGGAGGGTAACGCAAGACGGCGTCCAAATGAGTTTATCTTTAAATTGTTTAGTTAAATCTTTCCGAATGATTGTAACATTGGCTCATGTGTCGGTGGGTATATTGCAAGGGACTGCATCGATATGTGCATTGATGAATCACTGGTGCCACTCACTGCAGAAATCTTGAGCGCTTTAAAATGGGGTTTTTCATTATCGTTACAACTCAGCTCCGCGGGATGAACATTAATTTATTTACTGCATCGTTGGTGGGAAATGGTCTTATTTTCCGTGGAATGGAGTGTTCTACAGTTTCTTCGTATATGGCCTTCAACACCGCAGTTTCAGCACTATAGAGTATGTTTCTTGTCACTTCTACTCCGTCTCAATGCACCTACGTGTCTGGTTATATCATCTGTCTTATTTTCAGTGTCCTGGTGTGTTCTGCAGTCCCGTCATATGTGGCCTTTAGAACCGCATTTCCAGCATTTCAGAGTCATTTTGTTCTATCTTTTACTCCGTATCAAAGCATTGACTTGTCTGGATAAATCATCTAAACGATCCATCACTTGAACCACTGGCTCGTGGATTTCAGCAGTTCTGATTGGGTGGCGATCTCTACATGTTGCTTGCTGAGTTGCCTCGAATTTCATGGCGTACACTAGAGCCCTTTTTAAATCCTGTAAGCCCGTCATTCTCAGAGCTTTTTGTATTTCGGGATCCCGGATGCCATCGATAAAATACGGCAGGGACAGAATTTCCCTTGTTTTTGCTGGGCATTTCGAAAAGGCAAGATGAGGTAGCCTTTCTAAATCGGTGGCAAGTTCCTGGAGCGTTTCCGTTGGCTTCTGTTGACGGGATTTTTATTGAAGCCTGCTATAGTCTTTTAAACACTTCTCGCCAAAGTGCAGCTCCAACTCGCCGGATAGAGCTTCGAAGTCCAGTCTCTGGTTTTCTGGAAGAGTTTGAAGAATATCAGCAAAGTCTGCTCTTAGAGAAGCGGCGAGATGATAGGCCTTAGCTTGGTAATCCCATCCACTTGCATCCGCCACTATAGAAAATTGTGTCTTATATACATGTCAGGAAGTCTTCTCATCATACGTGGATAGCTTCAGTGAGAGACGAGCAGTCATGGGCATAAATTTAAAACCAACAGAATTGCTCGCTGCCGTCACTACGAATTTCTTTACAGTATTAACTTCTTTGACAGCTGCAGAAACCATGCCATCAATTTGTTGTTGAATAGCAGAAACTCTTCCTTTATTTGTTCTTTCAATGAAGAGACTCTTTTCTTCAATGCATCCAACTCTGATTTCAATAGCGTCTATTCTGCTTTCCATAGCCTTAAATTTGTTTTCTATAACGCTGGTAATTTCTACTTTCATTTCCTCTTTAACAGCTTTCATCTCCCCATTTACGTATACTTGATCAGCTTTCAAATCTTTTTGGCCCGCAGTCATTTCTTCTTTAAAACAATTCGTGTCCCGCATTCATCTCTTCTTTAACGAATGACGGCTTCTTCCATCTTTCCTTAGAATGCAGCAAATGCTGCATTCCATAAAATTTCTTAATTGTTTTTCCATCGCTCTTGTTATTGACACCAAAAGTGTTGCATGTGTACGGGTTGGTAATAGATTGATAGCACAAGTCCGATAAAAGATTGATAAATTTTTTTTCTTATCTCAAGAAATATAACAAAGCGCTGGAATTTTACTCAGAGATATTCGTACAATATCACACAATATAATCAGCAGCTATACTGTAAATTACTAAAAACATTAAAATGCAATACAATGCAAAGAGAAAGCCAATCCGATCTCACCCCGAATTCGCAAAAAATAACAACAGTATCTAACTAAACAACTGATCTGATATGTTTCTCTCCGGCCTTTCAAAGCTTTCAATCTGTCGCGAAAGTATTCTAGTAATTTCATTGTTTCTCGAGATTTCTGGAAAGCAATATAAAATAGTAGAATTACGGTTACAGCTAACACGGTAGACAACTACATTTATTCAATTTAAATATAAATTACGAGATATCTGCGTGTATATGTTAAATATTAAAAACGCGTTCGCCTCTATTTTTACTTTTCTGGGGTAACGTTCTCTTAAAATATGTCTCGTTCTGCATGGCACGGAAAAATAAAACAATTTTAATTATATCTACTAGCACTAGCTATCTAAATACATAATTCGTAACAATGTATTATGCAAGAAAGCACTACAGTTTTCTGTTTGAAAAGAAATCATTGGTTAAATGTGTAGTTTCGGTTCGTTGCAAGATAAAATCAACGAGAAGATTTTTGTAGTAGTAGTGGAAAAACAAAACAAAAGAAGTTAAGAGTTTAGTGACACCATCAATGTAAATGTTCTTATCCATGACGACTATCTGGCCACCTCTGTCGGCCTTTGAAATGATAATGTCCGGGTTAGAATGAATTTCGCGCATTGTAGTTCTTTCTCTCGTTGTTAGATTTGGTTTCAAAGTTTTATTATTGAATTTCACATTATGAGCGATAAGATGCCTAATCATTTCTTTCTGTGAATCTGAAACTTTAGTGAACTTGAAAGCCTTTTCAATAGGAGCCAAAATCTTTTGAATCGAGGGTTTAGAGATTTGTGAGAAGTTAAAATTATATTTTAGAATTCTCTCTTGTTCTTCCGATAAACTAACACTATAGAAATATTAACTATTGGCTTAATGTTTACAATGGAAAGATTTTTTAAACTACTTGAACTCGAAGACTGTGAAAGAAGTTTCTCGAATTTAACTGCAAGGGTGTTTTTATGACGGTTAACTACATTCTCCGTTTTAGACCAAGACTTTTGTTCAAGGGTAGTGAATTTTGGATATGAATTAGGAATTGTTTTAGGAGATTATAAAAATTATGTTGTCCTTTTCCATCAATCAGCTATAAAGTTGCACGTATTTTACTGAAATTTAACTTTCGGGTCATTTATTCTCCCATCAATAAAATTCCGAGTTCCATACTCAAGGATCCCATTCCGAATATGAATTCCTGGGGTATGTACAGGATTCCTTGCCAGTGTGGTTTAATTTACTTTGGCCAAACTAGGAGAACCTTAAAATTTCACCTCAAGGAACATGAGGCATATGATAGAAAAAAGGAAACACAGAGGTCTTCTGTTGCCTAGCATTGTTGGTCCGAAAACGACATTTTCAATTTTTCTGCTGCCAAAATTATTCAAGAAACATCTTCCATTGATGAAATGGATTTTCTAGAGGCATTTCACATTCAAGAAAATCTTTCTGTTCTAGATAACGACCCTAATTTCAATCCATCTTTGCCTTCAGCCTTTAAAGAAATTATGTTCTAGTTTCTGGTTTCATCAACAGATGACGCCAGTAGCTTGAATCCTTTCCAGGCTTTCTTATCTTATTTAATTATTATATCTTATCTCGTTCATTTGCGCCTTTACAGCTGAGGATGATGGTTCGGTAAAACCATCGAAACTAGTCCTGTGAAAATTTGAAAATATAACGCTGATTTTTGTTGTTTGACTTCTAAATTAAAATTTGTTTGACGTATTACTGTATCTTAATTAACAGGAGTTGTGTGTTATAATGAATTTAGAAAGGCTTAGAGGATAGAATATTTTGTTAAAAATGTTAAGATTCAACTAAAACATACATTTTACACACACAATGATTTATAACAGCCCCACAAAATTCTAAATGAAACTGGTTTTGGCACAAAAAAACCTATTTTGGTTTTCTGTTAAATAAAGCAATGTTATAACAATTTAACAGTTCAGTAATTTTCGAGTTTTCTTTAACCTCATCATCTGTATGAATAGGATCATTGAGGAATATTGTGTTAATCAGATTTTGAGGCCACAGTATAGAGCCACTGATGTTAATCCCACTAATATAAGTAAATAGATGATTTAATGTTTGAAAGAAGTTGCATTACTTTGCTGATTTGGAAACTTACGGATTTTCAAAGTAGAAAATAAAAGCTAAACCATTTTGTTTTGCTTAATTATAATAATATATACAATTTTAATAACATACCGTATAGATCAATGTGATTGGTAAATGTACTAATGATAAGTAAGTAATTGTTTTGTAACTTGTAACTTTATGGTAACAAGGATACTTTTATTGCCATAAAGCTACTTGTTACAGAATTAGCTTTCTAATGCTCAGTATTATATAAGACTTTTAAATTTAAAGACTGAAAGATAAATAATCAGAAAATTAAAATCACTTTCCCTATACCGCTGATAAACAGCTACACTAGTATGTCTTCTTTAGAAATGAAATTCATAGGTCCACTGTTGTTGCCAAGATACAAGGAAAATAAAATATTTTATGCAACACGAATTTTCAAAAATAAATACTTGCAAAAGGCTTATTTTTCTTTGCTTCTGTATGTTTTCTGTATGCATGCGATTAGTAACTACTTTAAATTCTTGTTTATTTTCAATTTTTATAGTCTAAATATTAGTTGAGAAATTCTTTTGGTTTAAGAAAATGACATGATAACATTCAGTTACAGTTATAATTCTAGTTTGCCCAAATTGTCAGAAGTAACTGAAATATATTTATGAGGAAATCGGTTTATACAAAATATATAAAAATTAACGTTTATTTGAGTTTACACGTCTGGTGTTAAAGATAGCATTAAGGAATAAATTCCGTCCCTTTTTCAAACTTAGCATCCTGAAACTACGAAACGAATATAAGTAGACTAAACATCTAAACTCTCTTGTTTTTATATTTTCACTGCAAACTAAGCAAAGATTTATACATATTTACAAAGCTAGTATTTTCCGTATATTGAGGGAATCTGTGAATGAATCAAGGAATTTTTTCCACCTTTCAGAATGAATTGTTTTGAATATTACACGATAATATTATCAGAGCTTGATAAATATAAGTAAGTTGAGTAATTTCATGACGCTTAACAACAGGAGTGATGTATTTTAAAAGATATACATTTTCATTCATAAAAGTATTTCCACTGCTTTAAATTGAACATAACGAATTTTGTTTATATCAGTGATAATACCTAAAGTTTAGTCATTTGAAAACTGATCTCAGGTTAGTTTTGCTTTTAGCACATTTTTAATATTTGTTCAATACGTTTCACATGTTACTCAAAATTTATTATTCACGGATAAAATGCATAGCACAAAAATATGCTAATTTAAATGATAAATAAATCGCCGCATTAAAACAAGAAACTGCAGAAAAATTATCCGAGTTTTACATAAAATCCGTCTATATATCTTAACAAAATTTAAAAAGTGGTCTCATTAAATATAAAATTTCCATCTTTATTACAGTAATAACAGGAAACGGAAAGTTCGACTTGTTTTGCTGTTGGATGTTATTTTTGCAAACAGAAACCTTTAGATATACATATTTAGTGAGAACTGTATGGTATTCCGAAAGTTACTTTAGAGCCGAAGTTGTCAATAGCGTCGGTTTTGGACCTCTTGATGGGTGATGAAATTTTAGAGATGATCCAAGATAATCAAGAGGTCGATAAAAGAGACGAATTCAATATTTTTAATGAGGCTATTTAGAACTATATAATAGATATCTAATAGAAATTTCAAGGTCTGTTCCGATAGCTATTTCAGAACAGACCTTGAAATTTCTATTAGAGGACATTTTTTAAATAAAATTCTCCTCTGTACTTCCGCTCACATTTAATAATTTAGTCTACTTTTAATAGTTATGAGCAAAAAATAAGCTTTCCTTTCATTCGAACCTGAGGGAAACTGTCTTTTAATCTCACCGTTTAGAACAGCGGTCGCCAACCGGTCGTCGGCAGACCACTGGTGGTCCATGAAAACATTTTGATGGTCCGCAGAAAAATTGGGACATTATTTATATTTTTATGAAGATTCAGTTTAAAAAATGACGAGTAACAAAACTTATTATGGAATATGAATTATACTTTTTGTTTTTAGTTATTACTTTTAGCGAGATTCCTTCTAAATTTATCGACGTTTTAGCTACTTTTGCAGGTGTATCTAGTGACATTTGAAAGTGAGAGTTGGAATCCATAGATATGCTGCTGTTAACAATAATAGCGCGAACTGGAATTCTCTTTCCTTTTGAATTACAAACATATGCTATTGTAGTCGTTAATAACACAGTTTTTCTCAGTGCTAATAGGCAGCTTAACGGATTTTATGAGAACCATCTACATTCTTGTTTATAATTGCGTCACTGGAAGTTTCCGTTTTTATTTTGTCTAACTGTTGATGGATGGCGCCATTGCTGAGTATGCGATGATTATTATGTTTACAACAATTAAAAATTGGTGGCATGACACTTTCAGTTTACTGATATTGCTTTGCGTTTGCTGGTTTGTTCTTGCTTTTCGTGAAGTTCCTTTTCGGTGATATGAAAATGTGAAGCTTTCTGCATAAGAAGGTAAGATTTTTGTACTTTTCATAAAATATTTCAATGTGATCTATATATGTGTATCAGTGAGATGTTAATAGTGTTTTAATGGTTACTCATAATAAGGAGCGTAGTCTGAATTTACATAAAGGCATGCTGCTGAACATCAAATGTTTCGAAAATTGTATTAACAAATGAAAATTAGAATTACATGTATTGGAAAGTTGAGTATTGTTTCTGCGTATTAATATGTTATTTTTAAGGTCTAATTTAAGTTTTTTAATTCATATTATTATATAATAATAATATAAAATAATAATATAAAATTATATATGTAGTGGTCCGTGATGTTCTAAGGATTGACGACCACTGGTTTAGAAGGAAAACAAGCACGTGACTCACTTGCAAAATTCTATTATCATTATTTATTGAATGTTACCTAAAATATTTAAATCAAACTGTAAAACAAGCAGTAAACAGTCTCTAATGTTCTATACTGTTCTAAAAAAATAATTTTACAGTGAAAGCGGTGGCTCAAGTCATAGTTATTTCCTGCTTTAAGTATTACCCAATGTCTCAAGATTTCGTTACTTTAAAAAAACTTATAAAACCTTTCATTCTTAGGCTTCGCTTTTTTCGCATATTCTATTAGTTACAGGAACATTCCAAAGTGTGTTGAGAGACCTGATTGTCTCTTCCCATCGTATGATCGAACATAGCATTTATTTATCATTGCATAAACGAGCATTTATTTTTTTTTAAATTATGTATATGCACACACACACATATATATATACACTGGTTATCATAAATTAAGGAAAAATCACAAACATAGCGATAACTCCCTCAAAAATAAGGCAAACCGTGTAAAATTTGAATATGTTGCCAAGTAAGAGTAGCTGAGTAAACCTGCGATATGCAAATTAGTGGCCCTGCTTTCGGAATACGTCATCTGCGAGGAGCATAAAAGTCCATGTTTGAGAGCAAGCCCACATATTTCACTATGTGACAGTGACATCAGAAATCTGAGGTTAGCAATTCGTAACAATGGCCTCCAGCCATCATTAGCCTGCAGAACTGCGATGGAGAGCCATTGGGAGATTAGAGGCACGACAAAGTCAAACAGAAGTGGCCAGATGGCTAAATGTGAGTCCTTCTGTGGTTCACAGACTTTGGAGGCAATTTCAAACCACAGATTCGGCATCTAGGAGGTTCAGCCAAGGACGGCCAACTGCTACGACCACATGACCGATATTTGACATTATGTGCACGCACGAATAGAACCGCTTCTCCGACTCTTCTTAGATCCTCCCTTGCTGCAGCCACCGGAAGGTTCATGTCAACGTCAACTGTGCGTAGAAGGCTTCACGAAGGTGGTCTGTATGCGAGGCGACCAGCCATTTGTGTGCCACTCACGTCACGTCATAGGAGGGACCGTTTTCAGTGGGCACGACAAAATGTCCACTGGACGCCTGATCAATGGAGGGCGGTTCTCGTTACGGATGAGTCCAGGTTTAGTCTAGAAAGCGATAGTAGGCGTTATTTGATATGGAGAGAACATAGAACCCGTTATCATGCGTCAATCATCCGTCAAAGTGATGCATATGGAATGGGCAGTGTCTGTGTTTGGGGTGGCATCTCTTTGGGTGGACGCTCAGACCTCCATGTCTTTCCAAGGGGAACCGTGAATGCTCAGATTTATAGTGAAGACATCCTTGATGTTTATGTGCGCCCATATGCCGTGGCAATAGGTGATGCTTTCCTGTTACAGGACGACAACACAAGACCACACAGGGCTCGCATCGTAGATGATTATCTTCAACAGGAAACAATTATGCGCATGGAGTGGCCAGCTCGATCCCCGGACTTGAATCCTGTCGAGAATGTTTGGGATGCTTTAGGGAGACGTCTAGCTGCTCTCAATCCGCCCCCTCAAACCCTTGTCGCGCTTGCAACTGCTTTGGAAGAGCAATGGCTCTCGCTTCTTATGGAACTAATAAACCGCATAATTAAAAGCATCACACATCGCTGTATGTGCTGTATTGCTTCTAGAGGCGATCAAATTCCATATTGAAGGTACTTTTCCTATAGCAAACTGACACCTTCGATTTGTTCATTTTATACGTGTGCTAATTTCTATACTACCATATTTGTCTGGTAATTTCTTTTTATGTTATTTGATATCTTACTATGTGTTGTATATTGTGGGTGCATGTGATATGTGAGCCTAATGATTTCAAAAGCAAGACTGCCATAATACTAAATATTTTATACCCAGAATATCTACTTTTTAGGTAATTTATTGAAATTAAAGTGTATCACAGTAAACCTCTGAAACCTATAAAATGAAAAGAACTGCATGGGGGCAGTTTACGAATCTTTAATTTCTAATATGTAGGGCCATAATCGTCAGAGTTTTTGATCTATAATATATCGAAACAATTAGGGTTAAATTTCAATAAAATATAAATGTAATTGTTCTTTAATATGGATGATTAATTTTATATTTTAATAACTAAGGAATAATTAGGAAACTTTACTTAAAAAGTAAATAAATCTAGTACTTTTAAGTTACTTTCCTTTTAACGTTTTCATAGAATTCTACTCTTGTTCTTTTTCCATCCTTGTAAAAGGATTTATATTAATCTGTGGTTATACAGTGAAACCTCGTTACAACAATATTTTAGGGACCAAATAAATATATTGTTGTAGAGAGGCATATTGTTATATCGAGGGCCCACATATTTTGAGCATTTAATAAGAGTTTTTTTTTTATTATTATTAGTTTAAGATGCATAACATACTACTTTTAAGTCTATATTTAGAAGAAATTAATTTGTAAAATACTAATAATAGTGGTTTAAATATTAAAAAAATAAATAAATAAGATAAATTCAGAAAATAAGCACAGAAATATTCACATACCTGAAAACACTTTTTATTGAAAATAATCCAATATTTGTGTTTGTTTATTGATTTTTTTAACTGTTAAGTTCATCAATACTGTATGCATTGAGTCTAGTGCACGAAAATGTTCTTCATTTGTCGACGGAAGGCTTGAAAAAAATGTCCGTAGAGAATTCACAGATTGAAGAGCTTCCTGGGATGACAATAAGGACTGCGATGGACCTGTATTATTATCATCATCAATATCATTATCATCTTCATCATTGTTTCCTATCTCATCAATAATTTCAGAGAGAATATCTTCATCAGTAACTCCTGCGAAAACTATAAGATCATCATCTGCTGTAAAATAGTCTTCTATACTAATTCCAAACTTTTTACCGCTTGTTTCCTCAAGTTGGGATACGGATTTTTTGATGTGCAATACACATTCTTGATCATCTGAGAGATCATTGTCTATGGAATTTTCATCATTATCAGATTTCTTATCTTCCATAACACAAAGACCGGCCTTTTTCCAGCAATTCCGAATGGTTTTTTCTGTTACTTCCCACCAACTTCCAGCAATATTGTCACACGCTTCCTTGACATTTACAGCTTTGAAAGGGTCTTCTACTTTATTTTCAAAGTTTACAAGTATGGAGTCCACCAGCCGTTTTCTGTAATATCCTTTGAAGCACTTAATTATGCCCATATCAAGAGGCTGTAAAATTGAAGTCAATTGGCAGGGAAAAAAGCGATTTCGATATTTTGTAGCTTTGGAAATGACGTGTGAGCTCCGCAGTTATCTATCAACAAAACGATTTTTTTCTTTCTCTTCTTTATTTCATTGTTTAACTTCTGTAACCATTCGGAAAAACATTTAGACGTCATCCAAGCCTTCTTATTTGCTTTATACTCCACGGGAAGACTTTTCACGTTCTTAAAGCACCTTGGCTTCAATGATTTACCAATGACGAGAGGTTGTATTCTATTCGTTCCTGTGCTATTTGTACACAGAAGAACAGTCAGTCTCTGCTTTGATTTCTTCCCTCCATAACACTTTTCACCCTTGAATGCCAATGTTCGATCGGGTAGGAGTTGGAAAAACAGCCCAGCTTCATCTGCATTATAAATGTCTTCTGGAGCATACTTTTCTAAGATTTCTTTCATCTTGTTTTGCCGCCATTCATTTGCGTCGTTTATCGGGGCTGACTTTTTCTCTCCGTGAACTTCTTGGAAAGTTATTCCATGACGATCTCGAAAACGCATTAACCAACCATTGCTAGCTTTGAAAGTTTCGTTCCCTAGCATTGCTGCAAATTTCCGTGCTTTTGCACATAATAAAGGTCCATTTATTGGAACATTTGTTGCTCTCATCTCTTGAAACCATTTTAAGACAGCAGCATCAATGTTTTCATTTGTCGCAACTTTCAGTCGTTTTCGCTCTGGGTTAATTTCATTTGAAGTTACAGCATCTTCGATTTGCTTTCTCTTCTTTAGGAACGTTGCAACTGTAGATTGCGATAATCCATGTTTCTTAGCCGCATCAATCTGCTTCATTCCCTCATCAATATCATTGATAACGTTCAGTTTATCTCGAAAAGATAGTTGCTTTCGCCCTGTTATCTTAGGGAACAATATCGCATGAAAGAAAGAAAAGTTTAAACCAAATGTTTCGCGTAGAACTCAAAATCGTTAAAGACTATAAAACAACCTTTGAACTCACTTTTCAGTACGTCACTTAACAACACCCCGCCTCCATCTCCCCCTGTTCCTCTAACAAAGGGCACTTGTTCTGTGACAAGGTGACCAGACAGGTCTAGATGTCCTTAAACCTTATCAGAATTCCAAAGCTTACTGGGAAATGAGACTAGGCATACATTTACACTTCAACACCCCTCACCCACTCCAATTCCCAAAAGGGTGGTCTTCATCTGTTTTGAAATCTGAACAATAGCTATTTATTCAGGGATAAGTTGAATATCCACAATGAGTCTTAACAGACGGAAAAAATAACAAAAGAAAACGAAAAAAAAAAAGCATTTGAAAATCAAAATATTATTATAAAGGGAGAAAATAATACTGAAATTTAGATTGAAAAAATCGTTTTACAGAGGTTTAGTTTTTCTAGAGAATATAGCAATATTGAGGGGAGATTAACATTAGTTTATATGCAAAATCACCGGGACCACAAAACATTATTGTAGTAGAGGGAGTTATTGTTGTATCGGGTATCGTTGTAGAGAGAGTTTACTGTATTTCTAATACCAGTAGATATATCTGTAACAATACAGAGAATATTATCAATTACGTATGTACAATTGAACATGCTGAGTCAAAATATTATTATTATCAAGGTAAGAAGAAACGATGCCAAATAATAAAGTACTGTTTTATTATTAAGATCGGATTCAGAAATGTATGTATGCATGCATGTATGGATGTATGTGTTCGTATAAGCATGCATATACGTACGTACGAATGCATGTGTGTATACACATACACAAATACGCACATACAATGCATACGTACATACATGCATTTCTGAATCTGGTACGGATAACAGGAGCGGTACCAATAATTTTTATGACGACGATGTTTTAAATTATATGAATGTTGGTTCGAATCCCTGTTGACTAGTTTAAGTCAAGCAAAGTACAAAGCTAATCCAGAAAGTAAGTACTGACTGCACATTTCAGGCGCTTCTGACAGCACATGCGTAGTTACATCACTCAACTCGAGAACAAATTAGCCTAGCCATTTTGTTTCTTTATGTTGTGTCCACTCTTTTATGTAACAGCTAAGTGTGTAGGGACCTTGTGAATAGATAAGCGAATAATCGTTTGGGTTTGGGAACAGAGACGTTAAACTCAAGAAGGATTAATTACCCTTTATTATTCAAAATAAGAATTTAACAGTTTTCTCTTTTCTCAGAGCTTACAGTAAAGCCTCCACTTGGGCTTGAACTCAAAGTAATAGGAGATAAAACTTAACTAATGCTTAACTAAAAGATAAAGCTGAGGTTATCAAGATTCTAAGTAGTTACCGTCTAAATACCGATTAAAGTAGCAAGCTTTCAAAGGCCTGAAATATGGCCGGCCGAGCGTAGTAAGAGGTTTGAGAGAGACGTAGCTAAAAAGGCGATCGCGCGCTATTCAGAAACTTTGAGGCTTTCTAACGAAGTCAGTGGAACATCGAGTTAAATACCACTTTTACTTATTTGCATTAACCGCAATTCTAAAAACACATTCTGGTAGGAAATTTTAAGCTTATAGGAGGGACAGCAAAGTAGCTCTAACTAAAGATAACTGTTAAAAACTTATGATGAACCTTACAATGTTAACAGTTGAAGTCATTATTTGTCGGCAGTCATGTTTAAAACAATCAATCGCCAGCCAGCGAGAATGCGATGAGTGAGGGTATGATGCGAAAGTGGGTCAGGATATTTAACGAAGGAAGGGAAAACGTTTACGTCGAGGAGCGCCGTGAACGCCCGTCGTTTGTCACCAAAGAGGTGGGTACGCTGCATCGACAGAAAAGTTTGTTCCAATATGTATTTCACGATTTCTGGTTTAACAATGCATTTTCGAAATATGTCACGGTCTTTATTACATGAAACTGTGGTCCCAATGGATATCGAAACACTAACGGAAGTCCAAAACGGAAACCCATGGGCCTTGGAGATTTTGAAGCCTTATACGGCAGTAGGAAAAGATTTTTTGAAAAGGATTGTCACAAGCGAAAACACGTGAATTTATTACGAGATACCTGAAAAGAAACTACAGTCACTGAAATGGCAACATAGTGTTTCTCCGAAACCAAGAAAGAAGCTTCATCGTTTTCTTCAAGAAAAATCATGTCCATCGTGTTTTGGAACTGTCAGGGACTTCTATTAGCGGAGTGGATAGAAGAGGCAGAAAAATACAGCTTACTGTGAGACATTGATGGAATTACGGGGCGCGATACAGAAAGAAAAAAAGGCGTGCCCGCTGACTTCTAGTATTGTGTTCGTGTATGACAACGAGCACTCACGTACCACGCGCAACGACAAGGATGCTTCATTTATTTTGCCGGGAACAATTCCGTCAACCTTCTTAAAGTCCGGATCTAGCTCCATCGGACTACAATTTGTTTTCCCATCTTAAGTTCTCTTGGAATTTCTTGCCGGAAATTTCTTGCCGGCCTGCACTTTGCAAGTGAGGATAGGTTAATGTAAACGTGCAGAACTGGTTCAGGTCACAGGCGGGCAAATTCTACGAAGCGGCTGTGTTACAATTAATATCAAAATATGACACATGCCTTAATTCGAATGATGAATATTCGGAGTAGTTTAAGGTGTGTAGATTTTTATGTAATAAAATACCAATGAAAACAAATTGCTGATCATTTTTAATACCCAACGGAACTTACTTTAATAATCTGTACTTATAATTCACAAATTCATAAATATATTTCGTATTTGATAACTTTATTACATTCAAATTTATGAACTTCCCTTTGGTATATTTTTAGCAATTAAACAAATGGAAGCAAATGAAGAACAGGAAGGTGGTAGAGAAACTGCGAGAAAAGTAGTTATAACAGCTCTGTTGATATCCACGTATATTTGCGTTGTAAGAATTCAATTATTATAAGATTTTATTTATTTACTTATGGCATTTCACTGTGAGTGGAAGTTTGTAATCGATTTATGATTTACTCCTAATAAGCTATCGATTTCAAATTTTGTACCATTCTCTTTGTAGATGAGAATGTAGTATGGGGAAACGATTTTTTTAAAAAAATTAGATTTAGATTTTTTCATTTACATACATATTTTTATTTAGCAAAGAAAATAAGCATGTCCAAATTTTATTGTTAGCCCCATCGAACTGAGAGAAAAAACTAATTTTTTTAATGAAACTTGTATTAAAATTGCAATTTAGTTTCTGAATTTTTGTCGAATTAGGAAATTAGCTCGATTTCTTTAAACTACTTGATGTTTATGACATTAAAATATCTCTATCAAAAAGTATAGGCGATATAAAGATTGGAAATAGTCAAAATTATAAAACAGATGTTTTGGAAGCTTTTAAAACAAGGATAATAAAAATAACATTAACTGACTCTACATATTTTATCGTCTTGCAGTCTGCAGCAGATGAAAGTAGAAGAATGTTTCTAATTTGCCATCTAAAGTGCTCTTATTGAGGTTATGGCGATATTCGTTTTTTCATTTTAGCTTTAAATAAAATGCTCGTTGAAACGTTATTATTGTATTTAAGTTCCGAAATTGAATATTCAAAACAATTTCTTCATTCTTAAATGACATTCTGTAATTTTTCTTTATTTCATAATTTTTTTATAATTTATTATACATGTTTTAATAATGAGTAAAAAATTCATCATTGATAACATGCGATTAAAACTTTAAAAAAAAATAAAACACAATTAAGAAATGGTATTTGTAAAATAAGCTTTTATTTAAAATGGATATGAAAATTAGTTCACAGAAAGGAGAAAAATAGGTTAACATATAGTTTAATGGAAATAATAGAATAAATAATTCTGTTTACAGAATTCATCTGCAACGCGGATAATAAAAGCATGGGACGCCAATTAGAAATTTAAAGAAGATGATGGCTTATACGTATAAAAATGCATATAACTTAATAGATTTCGCTATTTACGTGCAACACGCTTTTATTATTCGTAATTAGTAGATGTATTAGTAGACGTAATTTAATTCGTAATTAGTAGACGTAAATTAGTAGATGTATTCCGTAAGTAGAATTATATTTACTCTACTTATGGAATTACATTACATTATGCCTATTAAACTGTATGATAAATTATTTTCCTCTTTTTAGTGCATTAAATATCATATACATTTTGAAAAGAAGCTTACTATATAAAAAATCTTTTTAACTATATAATTATTTAACCTAATGCTATTTATATGATTATATACTATATTGGAATTCTTTTGCTTTATGTGTCTAATTTGTTAACAAATACGATAGTTAAAAAAGTACACATAATACTTTCTAGTTAATACATTTTTTTGCACGTTAGTAATATTGTCATATGTTACAATTCTGAACTGAAAATCTTATTGTCAAGCTTTATTCTGCCTAATGCTTACATTGGTTATACTGTCAGAGCGAGTTACGGGCAGAACAAGAACATGAGTGCTCTAAGTAAGTGGAACTATAAATATACATTTTTAATACTAGCGGTATTTAATTCAAAATATGGTATAACGCAAACTAAAATGTCGCTATCTTGCACATAATTGCAATAGCTGGTTAAAAAAATTGACAGATATAGCACAGTCAAATTAATACCTGAAAATACTCTTTGTAAGTCTAATTTCTCAGATGGTATAAAGTAATGACGCTGATTGTCGTACCGATGGGCCCGGGTTCGAATCCCAGAGATAGCATGAATGTTTGTAAGTGTATAGTGTCTGTGGAGCAAGGGGACACTCAAAATACACGACGAGCGAAAGTCCTCTTGAGAGGTTGTACTAGGAGATGACAGTTTAATGAATGCTTCTCAAAGTGTTTTCTCCCGAAATTAGGGTGGAATGGCACAATGAGTGCGTCGGGACTATACCTGTATGACCAATGGTGAAATTCTGATGTACCTGTAAATCTAATTCAGAATTCCTTTGCCAAACAGTTAATACTTTACGATTAGGTAAAATCTCAGCAGAAGCTTTAAGCCCAAAAGCGTTTCACTGAAGCATGAAGTAATCTTAAATCGCACTAAATCCAGTTTGTAAATCGCACTTTTTGAAAATAACTCTTGTATATCTGGACATCGCTTCAAGCTTCTGAACTGGAAGGAGAAATAAGATGAGAGGCAAAACAGCAAAGTGAACGTCTAAAATTTGGTTAGTAACTTTTTTCAATTTAATGCAATTTAGGTATTTTTTCAGCTTGCTTCTTAGATAATTATCACAATATAACTAAAATCAAAGTGTCTTTTAGAAAATTGTCTCGCTATAATTCAAATTTAATTATCCTTGATAATTATCACAATAAACGATGGCAATACACTAACGTTTTGGAACGTATCATTTTCGTTTGCTGTTGCTTATTTTCCAATACCGATGGCAGTTTATTAGGTATAAAACTATTGGTTTAATGGCTCAGTTAAATTTAAAGAATAAATAATTACTTTATTCTATAAAGCTTCTTATTGACGGCGATCCAGGTGATTTTGGCCTTTGTGAAAGTGATCATTAATAACAATATTCATGTACAGTCTAAAAAGCTCTAGCCATTTTAGATGTTGTTGCCGCATATGTCTTATTGTATTCAAGCTTTAAATATTGCACAATTTGATAATCAAACAATGAGAATCTAAAAATAATATGACACAGAAATGTAAACACAATAAAATGCAAATAACGTAAGTGATAGCTTCTTTTCCATTTAATAATCAATTTCCACTTAGAAAACCAGCAATCCGTCTAATGAAGATCTAGTCAAAATATAGAGAAAGACATTTGTAGACCTTCGATAGGTACTTCCTTTGCATTTCGCTGTATATTAATTTAAAAAACCTCAATGGAAAGACTAAACTAAGAATGTCAAACGAGAAGTTTGTTACAATAATATTAAAAATTGGAGGAAATGGTTTTAATTAAATACAAGGCAGCGATCTCAAATACAAATTGCGTGCGGCCAGACCCCCGACCTGAAAACATCTGAGAGGTTAGATAATTTTTTAACAAAATGAAAAACTTTTATAAATAAAATTAAAAAAAAATATTTCAGATGTATTTTAAAATTCGCTTACTAAATTTAAAAAAAACCATGCATAAGCAATAATAAAGTATTGCAAATGGAAAAAGTTAAAATTTTATTTTATTTTATATCTCAAATCTAAATTTTTGTAACTACAAGACATTTTCATTGATTACACATTATTCCACGTCTAACTAAAAGTACAAATGTTTGTATACAAATAACTCGTTACTACAGCTTAACATTCAGTGATGTTTCAATTTTGCTAAAGTCTGTAGCCCTGAAGAGAAATTACAAGAAATTATTTTCATCACGGAATTTAGGCGATTGGAGTATTTTCTTCTTAATTTTCAACGGTGAAAAAAATGGCTAAGAACAAGCGATTATTCTTAGCGCAAAAATTCGTCACGCAGTTTATTTATTTTTTTGAGTAGAAAAAAATTATCCAATCTTTGTATAAGATTTACATCTCGTTAGGAATTAATTAGCACAATTTTTAGATCTTTTGGTGCATTATTCATGTTCGTTTTGAATGGTAATGAACAAAATGTAAACTCGAATTTCAAATAATTAAGCATCTTAGAGTATTTCTAACAGCGTATTTGCAACAAACACATAAATGAAATGCAATCGCGGGCCGCATAAAATTATTTCGGGGCTGAGATCACTATAGTACGGCATAATGCTGAAATCCCTAATTCCATGCTCTAAATGTTTTATTCTCAGTAATATATCAGCTTTCTATCCTAAAATGTGTTAATAATTGTGTTAGAAGTCATAGTAATTCCTCTTATTGCGAAATTTACAAAATTATATAGTATTATGAATTTTGATGAAACTTTTATAATAGTCTAAAAGTATTTACTTAGTTATAAACTTTCAGGGTGCATATAGATCTATACCAGGACCTACCCTGATAGATTTCAAACACATTCTTGGTATAGAAATGACCAGCATGCCTCTTATTCTTACTGCCAGAGCATTGGGCTACGTAGCAGGGTGTTTAATTGGTAAGAAAACACAAACTTCGCACTAATATGCTTCTTTGGTATTTTCATGTGCTGCTTATGTTATTACAGTATATGTTCAATTATTTTCTGTGTATTTTTCTATATTATAGATTTTGTAGCTAAATGTTTGCAACTACTTTTTTTATAAAACTAAACCGCTGTTGAATTACGTAAAAGTGTAGAAAATTTCACGTGCAGCCATGGATATATTACTCTTTAGGTTTCTTATGTTTTCTGAGCTTTCTGTGGTGGGATTAAATAGGCCATTCGTTTTTATTTTTTAGAGAAACCTGCCGTTCTAATGTTCCTCACCCCACCAGCGGCTCTTAGCCAAGCGCTGAATACTACTACCAGTATTCTGGCTTTTACCTCGAGTCCCGACGAACGGGCTGGTTGCAAGGGCTTTCTTGTGGTTTTCCTCATACCTAACGTATATATGAACCAATTTCCTTTAGAAAGTCATCCAGAAAGGCATTCCTCCTAGGTAGTTTAAATTACTTTGCCAAAATCAAATAAACCAACCAAATGATGAACTTTTTTTTAATGACGAAGATGCACCTAAAATGCACTTGATGTACCTAAAATGTAGACATTAGTGACATGCAAATTTCACCATTTTATTTTAGATTCACTTTATAATTTTTGAAGTAATCATTTCCGTTTTAGACGAGAAATATCTCATAACACAAACAGAAAGGAATTGAGAGTTTAAATAGTTCACTTTTTCTTATAAAAGAAGTATTTAAGGTGCACTGAGCTTCCTTTCTAACTTGTAGGCACACAATGAAATATGAAAAACAGTCTAAGATTATTTGGTCTAGTTATTTGAGTCCAGATAGGTACATGAGGACTACTTGCCTAAGAGGGGGAATGCTCTCGTGCGGGACTTCCAAGGAGAAACATTCAAGTTTCGAATACGGGAAATCAGGAAACACCACGGTGCAGCCAATCCGTTTGCCTGGGTTCGAACCCATAACCAAGAAGGTGTTTAAGATGTTTACCAGGAACTATTGAAAACCACAGCAACCTTAAACCGCTTAGCCACAGCTGGGCCCAATTTAAAATGGAGTTTGATTGTCGGATGCGTTTTGTCCTAAGTAGAGTTAGAAACTAAAAATATATTTTCGGGAGTGCAACTATTTCCGATTAGAAAGTGGTGTAGAATCATTGGGTTATTTTAAAGCAGGAGACGTGCAAAATTTACAATATCATTGCCGGGACTCGAAGCCTAGACATTTCGAATACGCGACGAGTATACTTGTAATCACACCACGAAAGCATGAGGAAAGGAGGGATAAAATACCTTATAGTAGTTTTTAATCGTATGTATTTTTATTCTGAGTGGTTTAAAAACGTTTTAGAGTAATACTGATAAACAATTATCAAATTTTATTTCGCTTACAATTCGTTCATAAGCAGGATCCTTTCATGTGCGATTCGTTTAAGCTTTTGAAGTGATGCATATAATGAGTATAACGACGAAATTCAGATATTCTTAAACTATTATGCAGATATAGCATAAAACACAGAAGACAACCTTCTGTGAAAAGTTCCTCAATTATTTTAGGAATTTGAAATATCATCCGCGGCTGACAATAAGATTGTATTCATTTCCATTCATATATATATATATATATATATATATATATATATATATATATATATATATATATATATATTATGATATATAAATGGAATTCTTTTTTTATACCATATTAAAATCAATTGTCTTTGACGGAAAGAAAATCATAGATCCATATCCAAGTTGAACAAAATAAAGCGCAAGAAAATAATGTCTTTAGGGAATTGAGAGCATACGTTCTGCACATGAATTTTTTACGAAATTAACTATTCATATACAAAGTGAAAGCATCAAACATAATCTAAATATTATTTACGTAGGACGAACTTTAAAGGGAACGTTAGCAAAAACATAAATAAAAACAACACACGACAAATTTAAGTTTTACAAATGTTTAAGACATGTTATTTACTTTTTCAAGAAAAATAAATAATCAAATTAATCACAGGAAAGAACATAGCTCCTTTGGGAGCTGATACTGGCATTTCTAATCCTTCTAAAATGTAGAGAATTGTCTAGAAGCAGGTTATAGAAACCTCTCGCTGAATGATATTAGAACGAGAAGAGGTACCTTTCGCTAAATGAGATGACTTCAACTTTCCAACGCAGTTTTCAGTTTTCTGGAAAACTTCTTTTTATCAGTTTTTCCATTAATCTTGTTTTATTTGTACCTAATCGAAGGTTCACACAGTCCAAAAGCATTCTTGACTACATCTACTTCTGGCTTTCCATGTTAATTTCTGTTGCTAACTACACCATACTTGAATCTATTTAACTGCCTTTTATCCAACGAAAGAGTCATCTGCTGAGAAAGTATTCGATGCTTCGTTTTTGTTAAAAGACAACTTGTCGCGCTCAGTAATTCGAGAAGTTTTTTGCATCAATTTGTACCACATACATTTCAGCCACACTGTTTATTAATATTATTATTAATGATAATAAATGCATTAAATTAAAGCCGGAAAAAGCAATTTCATTTGGGTTTTCATCTACCAAACAGGCAACATCTGAATAATTTTTCAGGTAACGAAAATTCATTTCAGTTTTCGAAATGCAATGAAACTCTTGTTTGTATTCCTGTAAAGTGTTTAAACCAATGAATTTATTCTAATACGTACTCTGAAAATCTCCCTTCATCAGTAAAGATGAAACTAATTCTACGCATAAGCTTAATCAGTATTTCTAGTGAAATAATATTGAAAATTTTCGACACATTTTTTAAATGTTCAAGCATCAAGAAACCAATTTATGCAAGGAATTACATAACTTCAAAAAACGCATTTTTTTCTGTAACAGCATATGAATTTTGTAAGACCAGGGAGCAGAACTGCTTATCAGATAATAAACCAGAAAATGAGACAAAAATAAATAACCTATGGCTCACGAATAGTCTTAGTAATTATTCTGGATTACTATGGCTATTCGTGAGCCACATGTTACTTATTTTTATTTTAAATCTTCAAATTCTAATATCAATTTTCATTCTTTAAACGCAACATTAGCACCATAATCTCCAGATTTGGAAAGCATGTTCTCTTTCTTCCGTTGCAATGAAATTATCAATTTCCGAAAAATACGAACATCAAAATATTGCAAGCACTTTGAAGATACAGAAGTTTCCACGCTCATAAATTGAATCTATTTTCACGTTTAATTTTGCGTTATCTAAACAAATAAAACTTTAAACAGTTATTATAATACCATTTTATTGCTAACTGCTCCGGTTCACTGGTGAGCTGAAAAAAGGGGTCGTATTCAAAAATCATTCAACTAAGACGAGACGCCACCTTCAGTAATCGTGTATAGTCCAGTACAATATGAATGACTTACATATCTTACAGACACATTCTGCACTAAACGACACAACATCCTTAGGGCTCTCGGGGAGATATTAGTGTCTCCAGATAGTGGAAAACGTTTACCGCTGCTTAAACCTGTTATACATCGGGTATCCTCGGCTTCAATCACTTGTCACCTATCACTTGCCAAACTGTATTTACTAAGCAATTAAACTATTACTGCTTCCTCATGTGCAGTTAAAATCTTTTCTACTAGTCATTAAACTTCTTAATATTTTAGGCGGCTTCATTTTCCATTACCTTGAAGTTATTAACAAAAAGAAACTGTTCATGTCTCCATTCCTCTTCATTATGTCCATGACTGCTCTTGCTGTTCCTTTTTGTCGCTCTTTAGTTGCTCTGAGCTGCACTTTCTTTGTTTCAGGTATCTGTATGATCATTTTGTCAATGGGTAAGTTCGTTCTACTTTTGTATATCTGTGTGTGTTTCATATTATTCTATTCTCCCATACAATTGACAATGAAAACTATACGTGCCCATGCACACATCATTTTTAACTGTTTTCCTAACGAAATGATCTTATTCTCTATGCATTTACTATAATTCCAAGAATACGTTTAATGTTTATAAATGTAAGAATATTATTGTCAATCATATATCATTTTAAATATTGCATTCAGGTAGTCAACTTTAATTTAGAAGTCAAGCAACAGCTTAATCAGCGTTATATATAACGCTGACTTTTGTTGCTTGACTTCTAAATTAATACTTGTTCGGCCTGTTATTTTATCTTAATCAACTTTTTTTATACCTACAGTCCACTTTGTAGGTAGTAAAATGTCCTTACCGCTCACCGGTTCTACAGTAAACTTACTTTAACATAAAAACAAAGTAATCTTTGAGTGGGTGCTTAGTAAAAATATATATAGTCAAAGTTATTCATTTATTTACATTTTGCTTATATGTATAAGAGGCAGAAAATTTATGTTTCGCGTAGCTAGCCCGGACTTTGGTTCCAACGAAACTGTTTCAGCTAGGAAACCTTCAATGGTAGTTTAATAGTAGGAGAAGTTCGTTTCTCGGAAAATTTTCTTCTAGCCTCAAGCTTAGTTAAGATGTGATAATCTGTGTAATACGATGTGTGAGTAAAATTTAAAATATAGTGTTAGTTGTAGTTTTTAAAATAAATCGCAATTAAACCCGTATATTAGCAAATGCTTTTGTGTACAAAAACTATTTTCTGAAATTCAGTTAGAACAATAAATCTGTAATTTTAATAGCCAGTTATTGAAATGTGCAGGAAAGAAATAGAAGGCATTAGTAGAAAAATAACATTGAAGCCATCATTAGTCAAGTGGTAGCCAAGAGAAGAGACACCATTCTGTATAATTTTTACATCTTATTAGCCAGCTTGCTTATTTTCTTCATATTCTGAGAAATTTAACTCTAACGCAAATTTTCATTTTAGAAAAGCAACGCCAGTTGAATAACTTTTCTTCATTCATTTTATAATAGCATGATATTAAAATGCGTAAAACGCAATTCCTGATGAATTACAGCTCAAGTCATTATAAAATATTGATTTTCCGAAATTTAGATCACGTTAGATAGTGACAATAGTACAGAAAGATAGCTTTTAAATTTTCTTCGAGTTCTGCCATGTTTTGCTAGATTATATCACTAACATTTGTACATTAATAGTTTATTTGGTTCAGCTTCTTACTTAAAACAAACTTAGATAGGAAATTCATCGGCCATATAATATAATCTCCAATTTGGCCATATAATCGGCCATTTATCATGTATAATAATGGTCATCCACCTCATGATAAACGGAAAACCTC
This sequence comes from Stegodyphus dumicola, assembly GCF_044657685.1. Classification (NCBI taxonomy): domain Eukaryota; kingdom Metazoa; phylum Arthropoda; class Arachnida; order Araneae; family Eresidae; genus Stegodyphus; species Stegodyphus dumicola. Next base: position 109,186,201 of record NC_140771.1, read on the forward strand.
AGTTTGTGATGGCTATTATATTAATGCATTTCATGTAACCTTATCGTTTGGATTTTGGCACAGATATTTTATTCTAAACCAAAGTATAAATTTAAATTACTCAATATTTAAAATTAGTATGCTTTCGTTAAATATAATATTAATTTATACACTCAATTTAAGTTTAAGCAATTGTAATGAGAAATCTTTATTCATTCTTCTAAAGTTATTAGTTTCATTTATTTTATTTTAGGAGTGAATGTGTACTACTTTAATATTTGGAGAGGTGATAATATTTATTACCTAACTCTCCAAACCTTTTACGCAGTTGGATCATTACTTGGACCTGTTATTTATGGAACTTCCTCTCAAGTTTCTTTCTCTTTCATAAATTTTAAAACCTTAAACTCTGAAGCGGACTCTAGAGATTTCCTTAAAATCTGTTATACATATTTTGTTCTAAGCTTAATGATGTTCTGCATATCTGCTATGTGGATTGGAATGTACCGGTTTACCTCTGTGACTATTCATGTAAGGGACATATTTGCAAATGGAGAGTCCAAGGTAAATTGAATTCAATTCAAAATGCAATTTTTCGTCATAATTTTTTGTGGGTGAAGTTTATTTCCTTCTTTTGATGTAAATTAAAGAAAAAAATTGTGCAAATGGATATGCTGACAAACAGAGATTTTACTTAATTTTAAGAAATAAATAAATACAAATACTTTAGTTAAGTATAAGTATAATGAAGCTATTTCTTTTATTTAAGCAAATGTGAAAATTGACAGATCCCTATATATATAATTGAAATATCTTGATGAAATGACGATAGCTTCAGTGGCTTGGATGTGGTTGATGGTTGCAATGTAACAACCTGGAGAAGGCTTTCTGCGTAGATATGAAGATGACACTTAAGGGCAGCCAGTCGCCGAAAGCAAGACATAATTTATTGCTGGACAAATAATTCTTGATGCACATACTCATATTCATACATAATGAGGGACGTAATAGTTTGTATACAGTTTCTGGAAGCTTGCAATTTCAGACAATGGACAGTAGATAGCAATTAGCGGCAACGTGTTAGCAGAGCAAAGCAAATTGTAAAAGTAAATCCGCATTCAGAAGCGTGGGAACAAAACATATCTTGGTCTGTGATTGGATAAGAGATGTTCACATTGCAGGTTTACATAAAAAAGCATGATGCTGATTAAGTTTGAACTGATGCCCGTTAGATCCGTATATTAAAAACAGTTACTATTTTTACAGGGTTCGTACACATTTCCTAACATGAAAATTAAGGACTTTTAAGGACCATCAAAGAAAAAATTAAGGACCTATCAGCAAACAAAAAAACGAATAGAATAAAGCAATTATCCATACAACCGACTTCATGCTTGTAATTTCACTTTAAAAAACTAACAGAAGTGTGTATTATGCACTATTATTAAATTCAATTTAATACTTACCATAAAACAATTTTGAAAATTAAACTAACTTCCTACAAAACATTAAATTAGGAACATAATTTCTTGAAAAACATGTATAAGTGTATTTTACACTAATAACAGTCACTATTTTAGAGATTTAATGATTATTATTTAACTTATTTGATATTTATTTAAACACAGTCAACTACTATTATAATCACAATGTAAGAATATTTTGCAGAGTAAAATAACTAATTTGTAAACATACAATTTATTTCCTTGGCTTTTTGAAAGATACTAGAATAATGAACTGTACAATAAAAGATACAAAACATTTGTGCTTTTTTTTAAATCTGAAATCTTTTCAGCTATTTTAACATCTAATTTATTTATGTCTATTTCCTTTTCTTTAACTATTCTTCATTATTAAAGTTCATTTGCTTTGATAAACAAATCAATGTTCCTGCTGGTCTCAGCTTCATCTGCTAAAGCATCTACTTCTTCATTAATATCTATTATGTCCCTTTGAAGAAATTTTTTCTTCTGCTTCATATAATCAATTTATTCCTCAATAATATTTCTTTTCCTCTTTGAATTTTCAAATTTAGTTAAAGATTTTTGTTCTTCTAAATGCTACATATATTTAGACCTTGCAGAAGCTGCTGCTGATTTCATTTGTTTATTAATTTCGATATTAAGAACACCTCCAGAAAATTTTATGTAATCAAATACTGTGCGTTGAAAAATGTAGGATGAGTCACTTAAATTTTAAATTTCAATTGCTTTATTTACAGAAAAGCCCCTTTCCACAGGGGCCTGTCCATGTGACAAGATAAGAATCATTTTCACTATTTTCCATACTTTTGAACAGTGAAAATAATGAAAATAAGAAGTGAGAAATGTGCCAAGAGAAAGATTTTGAGGATCAAAAGTAGAAAATTCATGTAAATTTGTCTTAACTACTTTGTCTAGAAACTCTCCAAACTGCAGCAGAATTTCATCACAATCATCTTGTAAAACACGCTTATTCCTCATTAATACCGTTAGAACTATTTTCATATAGTTCTGGGCTTTTTCTGGACTTAACCATCAATCGCGGGTCTATACAAGATGCATTTCGAATAAGAGAATAATTTATTGGACATTTAGACATTAAGTGTTGTACCATTGTTAAGACACATTGTTGACCTTCTTGTTTCAATGCAAAACTTTCAGCTTGTGAAATGTTCTTCTTGCGGCATTTATCATTCATTAACTGCTCAGCAATGAATCCCAAATAAACTTTACTTTTATCATTATAAAAATTTGGATCATTAAAATTAAATTTATAAAGATTTTCTACTTTAGTTATTTTTGAATATTCTAGTTTCAAAATTTTAAAGTGCTGAAGGCAATCATTTATAAGTTTTAAGATATCTTCAGCAAAAAAGGGAATAAGTGGTTTATCACTTTGATAATATTCAAGGAAAGGCAATAATATTTTCGACAGAGAGAGAAAAAAATTAATTTTATAAGAAATGTTTTATGTTTAGTTGCCTCCAAAATATTTGAGAAAGATTTCGATGAATTTTTTTTAAACTTCCCCATTTCAAATTTTTTAATTTACAGTAGCAAGTCATCCCATATTTCAATGGCTCTTTCAACTGCTGGGACATTTTGCAGTGGATGACATCCTATGCTTGAAAGCATTGTTAAGAATGTGTAAACCGCATGTCCCTAATGTCAAGCATTGAATGTTATATTCCTTTGTCAAATCCTGTTACAATAAATCATAAAATTTCCAGTTTACTGCAGGTCCATCCATCGATATTTGTAAGAGTTATGACAAGTCTAGTTTTTCAACACATTCATAATATTTGGATAAAATAATTTCACTTGTTGCATGCCCTATAAATGCAGAAGTAAGGTACTGAGTTCTGACCTTGTTTTCGTGATGCCAGTACCTCACATGAATATCTAGTTGCTTCTTTTGATTTGTCAAATTAAGAGTCTCATCAAATAGTAATGTAAAAAACTCAGCATTTTTACAATGCTTTAGTAACAAAGTTTTAAAATAAGGGCCAAGACCAAAATAACAGATATAAGCACATTTCTTTTCACCACATGAAAACTGTTTTGCAATGGAACTATCCGGGAACATTTTAGTGAATAACAGCCCAATATCATCGCACGATTTAAAAGAATAGTGGCTTTTGATGCACTTAAAAGCCCACAATATTTCTGCATCTGTAACTTCAGATTTTAAAAGAAAAGAATTGATTTTATTATTTTCTACACTTATTGATGTTGAATTAGCAGTTACATATTTTCCTGAAGTGGATGGTTCTTTTAACTTGACAAAATTCATGATACTGTTAGAAGAAACTCTGCAGTTGAGAAGGGAGAGATGTTTTGCACCTAAAAGGGGCATTACATGCAAGGCATTAGTAAAATTAAGTATCGCATATATATGTATATAATGTATATATATATATATATATAAGAAGAAATGTGTACTAAAAATATAAATTTTTTACTATATATATATTCCTTGCAAAAGAAAGCTGAATTCAAGTTTACTCTGGAAAAGCAAAAATTTTTACTTCTTGGAAAATGTATACGATAAAGTTCGAAGTCAGTAGCAGAACTAAATATTTTAAGATGTGATCAAAATGTGCTATTTTGTTAAACAATGTCTACGGGGGTGCCAAACGTTGGGTGCGGTCGGTAAAAATTATTACCCATGAAGAGGGCGATCATCACTCTAAAATGGCGGCGAAGAAACTTCTAAAAGATGCTGTCCTCTTTAAAATCTTAAAACTTGAAACAAAACTGGCTTAAAGCTGAGGAAAAAGAAAGCATACAGGTTATAAATGATAAAAGAATGATAAAAGTTTTTCACGTAATCGGGGTACAGTACGCCTTTAAAACTAGAAGCCTCATTTTTTTTTTTTTTTTTTTTTTAGCAAAAGCAAAATTTGCCAGTTTATTTAAATTGACAAAATATTAGAAAGATAGTATAAATAATAAGTGAAAGAGAAAGAAACAAGGTCTTTGTACATGTTTACATGAAATTTCTTATCGTAGTCATCCAACTAGTACCTCCGATTAAGGTTTAAGTAACAATTATCATTTCACTTAAGATTTCTAATTTCTATAATTTCTAAATTTCCTGTAATAATATGTTTGTGATGCTGTTCTACATAAGGGCGGTATTCTAGGAGTTTCCAATTTCAGCTATCTGGAGCATCTTCGATCTTATGGTGGGTAATAATTAAGCTACTTAGTGCTCCTTCATATCGATAACCTGGTACTTTCAAAGCGAATTTTGTCCGGAAACAGATGTTGGTGTAGTTTAATGATCTTATTAATTTTTAATCGGTCATAAACGGGATCCTTCAAGTAGATGGTACAGAAATGTTTATTTTCAAAAGATTTGTTGCTATGCAGTTTGTATTTACAAAAGTCTGTTATAATGGCTTTTAGTAAGGCCTTCATATTTAAATTAAAAGTGACATAGAATTTGCTTAAGGATTTTGTGTTTGAGGGTGTGGAGTAGCTTGGTAATACTGTTGGTGAAAAAATGCTGTTGAAAAAAATTAAGAAATTTGGTAATTCATTTTTTTAATCTAAAGTAAAAAAAAATGTCTTTTATTTTTATTTCCACCTCACGTTTTGCACAGAATCTTACAAACTGACTATAAACTAAATTGTCTTTATCTCTTAAATTATTCTGTATGTAAGAATTGAGCCAGTATGGGTACAGTGTTTTATTTTGTAATACGTAAATGGTTTCTTTAAGTCTACTTTATTGTTGAAAATATTTCCAAAATAGAAATACTAATTTTTTCGAAATCGTGCAAGTGAAATGTTCAAGAATGCTGAATGGATGAATGAAATGCTCAAGAAAAATGTATTATTATCGGCATCATTCTGTTGTTTATGAGGTAGATTTTTTAAATTTTTTTAATATGAGCTCGGTGGTTATTAATCCTACGTTAAGTTTGTTCTCGGTCTATCCAATATTAATTAAGTTACATTTATCACAAACGATTTTGTAAATACAATTAAATGTTTTTCAGTATTTTTTTTAATGAGCGGGGTAGAAGTGATACTTACACTTTTTCAAAGCGAATTTGTACATTCGACTATTTCAATTGACTTTAACTGAGCTCAGGTATAAAAGTAAAGAGGAAGCTAACCTACTTTACGGTTAGTGGTTTTCGAAGGATAATTTAAAACCTAAAATTGATCAATATTAAAGGAAAAAAACCTTGCAAATTAGCCAGTCTGAAAACGACCCAAAAACCTTAATAGGAAGCAGAAATACATATATATATATAAGACTATTTGATGCTTACATAGTTTCTTTCTTTTATCAATTTTTTATACCTGTTCTAATATTTAGTATCATAATATTAAAATTGATATCTCCTATTATCTGCTTTTTTTCAACTTTTTAAATCTTTTATTTCTTTCTGAAACAAAAATATTTTCTACTGTTTGTAATGTGTCTGTTAATTTCATAACAGTTATTTTTAATTTTGAAACACTTTCCTTTCAGTTCTTATTTCCCACTTAACAACTCCCTACCAGATTGAGTTTTTAGAACCGCGTTAAATGCAAATGAGTTGGAATTAGTGTTTAAAGGAAGTTGGACTTACTTCGAAAGAGAGTGCATAGGCATCCTTAGTAGCGCACGTTTGCCTTCTGGCTACTTCGTTCTTGAATCTCTTACGCCCGACCGTATTGTACGTGCCTTTTGATAATCGCCGGTAAATAGTGTAAATTAAGGGCCAACTACGTTAGATATTTGAGACTAGCTTCAGCTTAATCTATTTTAGTTAGTACTATATTAGTTTCTTATCCTGATTCAGACAGCTTGAGTGGAGGTTTTACTGTAAGCCCGAGAAGGGGCCATCTGTATTATTTCTTTGAGCGAATAAAAGGGTATTTTAACTCTTCTTGAGTCTACGCTGCAAGTACTTGAACTCAAGTATTTGCAGAGTAGACTTGCAAGTACTTGAAGACGCTACTTCGTGCACTATGTTCCTCGATATTTTTTCATAGACAAAGTAGCAAGGCACATTTCAAGTTTATAAAATACATTAAGTTATGTCATTTTTACAATTTAAATTACTATTTTCCTAGTTTTAAACAAGTCTATTTTTTATTTTTAGTTTTTACTAAGCAGTAAATCTTACCATTTAAATCCCATCTCTCTTATTGCTACTTTAACTTCAGCCCTTTGCACTCGCACCTCACGAAATTTACATGGCGTTCTTCAAATAGGAGATAAAAATTGATTTAACATCCAGTTTTTGCTTTTATTATTAACCTAAGTCCATTCTCATTTTAGTTCTCTTTATTTTTATTTGAAATCTGTAATTATACTGAATTTTCTTTTATGTTATTTACTTTGACCTTCAAATGTTTCCAATTTTTCTAAAATTTGGCAACATGTTTTTTCGTTCCTATATTGTACATGTTGGCTCTTTCTCCCAGTCTTAATTGAGATTTGATTTGGAATTTTATGAAAGCTCATAGTTTATGAAAAAAAATAAAAAGCTTCTTTTAATACTTTTTAACATTAAATGATCTGAATATTAATATAAAATATGTAATGTTATAATTTTTATTATCTAAATGTACGTTTTAATTACGAAATATCATAATTAATTAAAGAATTGATTCTGTACTCGATATAATGCTCTAAAAATCGTTCATTCATTTGGCATTCTTCCAAAGAACTCTATAAAGTAACTATATTTCTATTGAACATTGTGAAAATATAAGTAACTAGTAAGTCAAAATATAAGTAACTAGTAATCTAAGTAACTAGTAACTGTGCATTTCAGGCTTTAGTCAGCACCAAGCAGCAATTTAATGAAATGATCAGATGTTAAGCTTTGGTTTAACGCATATATCTAAGAGGATTATTTGTGAGATGCTAACAATTACTACTCTTCCCTAAAGATTAAAAGTGAATGCTATACCATGACTGTTGTCGGGCTGACGTCTACCTTGATATACACGATTGGAGTTCTAGACATCGGATACCCACAGATGATAGCAACCTATACTTACACTAGCTATGGAATGTCCACTCTCCAAGCCGCTGATATTACCTCTGTATTCTGGGGATGTTACGCAGCAGGGAGGTTACTTGCAATTTTTATTGCTCGCAAGTAGGCAGTTTCATTTTAAACGTAATTTTTCAAATTTTTGGAACATATATTTAAAAAAAAAGCGGAGAAAGTAGACTTTCTGAAAACTGCTTATCGTCGTAATTAATTTTAAAAATAAAGAAATTAAAATCCACTTAGCTATCATGATGTTTAGGTAGTATTTAACATTCTAGTTTTGAGTTTAACGCGTGAGTGCCATTTAATATCAGTCAAAACTCTGTACCATGAATTTTCCTATGATTTAACTCCATGCTTTAACTAAACAAATGCATTCAGACTTTTGTTTAACCATAAAAAAATGTACAATAATCTAGATATTAGTATAATTACAAATAACATTAATAGTTAATATTATACTTAATTACGCATTATTATTATAATATTTATTTTATTATTTACAAAAATTTTAATTTATAATACATAATTTTTTATTTTTTATACTTTAGATAAAATTTATAAAAATAACATTTCAAGATTATTTTTATATTTTTTAATTAAGTTATTTTCTATAATTTATAATATAATTTTAATATTTAAATGTATAATATTAATATTACCTTCTTGTTGTTTAATGTTTTATGTAATCAGTTGAAAAGAAATCCAATAGTACTGAATAACGTTTTAAAAGCATATGATCGTTTTTAATATACATTATGTTTTGGGGTCAAGAAAACAGTATATTACGATCCTAATACTTTTTGTTGTTGAAAAAAACTTTAAATAGATAGATATGCGTACTAAGATATTATGCATACTTAAAAATCTGCAATTATTAGATCAGTTGTAATGTTTATGTTGCAGTCTTATAAATGACAACGATAGACATAAAATTTGGCACATGAAACGTTTTTTACATTTCCACGTAATGTTTTCACTACATACATTCATGCAAGTTTCTTTTTATTACCCGTGTATTTGTACAATAGAAATTTTAAATATCGCATTTTAGTAATTGTAGATATTTTTTTAATAATAACTGATGCATGTAAAACGGAATCAAAATAATTAAAGTTGATTTTTAATATATTCATGCACATTTATATTTATAAATATATTGAATTAATTTCATACAGTAAATTAGTTTATTTTTCATATTAATAAATCAAAATACATAGGTTTCATTTCAGTTAAAAATACTCAAATAAATAGTTTAAAAATATGAATAGATTTTAATTATAGATTAAAAATTACCTCGTTTATTAACAATAATGAAGCGACAGTAAATAAAATACTTAAAGAATATAACTAAAAAGAACAAAATTAATAAAAAGAATGTGCCAATGTAGAAGGTTTTTATAAGTTTTCGTTTAGTTCACTCACTACAGTTTCATTGTGGATGAAATTTTGTCATCGATTTTTAATTTCATCAAGGTAAGTTTTCTAGTTCAGATTTTGTAGATATACTCTTTGTCGATGACAATGCAATGTGGTGAAGCGCTGTTTCTAAATTTCGATTTAGATGTTTTTTATGTTTAAAGGATTTATGGTACATAATTTCGTTTAACAAACAAATTAAAGATCTCAGAATATTTACTTTCTGCACTATCAAAGAACACCGAAAAAATATCTTTTCAATGAAACTTGTATGAAATTGTTAACGTAATTTCTGAATTTTTTTAACTTATTAAAACCGCTCTATATTTTTACACTATTTCAAGTTTGTGATTTTAAATTTTCAATACATGTAAATGCAACGAATATAAAATTTTGAAATTTTTACAGATTATTACAGATTATAAAATAAACTTGTTTTTCTCTTTACCAGGAAAAGAATGATAAAATATAAAACGTTTTTATCCCAATGGTGGGCACTTGCCTATAACAGCATTGGCCACTACTAAGGTCAGACGTTGTGACCATTTTATTATAGAGACACCTAATAGGCTGCTACCGTTACCTCCTATGAAGGAATAGACAATTTTATATTCATGCCTTCTCTTGGATTCGAGCCCGGGCCCTTTGGTATCGCAGTCACGCTCCCTTAACCACTATAACGTTTGGGCGGCAAAATAAAAATGATCAATGAGATATAAAAATGATAATAAAAATGATCAATGATAATAAAAGTGATCAATGAGCAATAAGAATGATCAATGAGAGAACTAAAACACTTGTAAAAATATTAATTGAGTGATTTTTTTACATTTTTTTAAAAATGTGTTTCAGTCTAAAACAGGCCAGAGTAGAAAACGTTTCGAAATTGCCAGTTTAGCACATTTAAGACGAAGTTTACAGCTTTAACGCATTTAATGACAATCTGGCGATATTCTTTTTTCATTTTAGTTTAAAGTAAAATGTTTTTTGTTATTACATCCAGTAAATTCAGAAAGATTTTGTTATTCTCTGAATGACATTCAGTTACTTTCCTGTATTTCATAATTTTCTTATAATGTATTACTTGTGCTTTAATAACGACTGAAAATTTCATCATTCATAACGAGTGATTGAGACTTTGAAGAAATAAAATACAATTAAAACAAAACGTTTTTACACAATAAGCTTTTATTTATAATCGATATGATAATTAATGCACTAAAAGAGGAAATAATAATTTATCACACGGGTTAATGGAAATAATAGATTAAATAATTTTAATTATGTAATTCATCTATAATCTTATATCGAGAAGAGGCCTCTAAATAACGAAATCAATTAATTTAATTTCACTGCCGAATGTATGAGCCATTATAATTTTAAATTTACCATAGACGCCCTACGTTTTTATTTACAAGTAATTAAGATCGATTTTAAATGTATTGTATTAAAAATAATAATAAACTGAAAATGGAAATAAATTCCCTCTTGTGCTAAGAATGTGTGCATTGAAATGAATTCATAGCATGTGATGATGTGAAAATATGCCAAGAAAGTTCGTAAGTCATCAGATAGCTTATGTTGTACAAGGGATGACTTTTACTTTTGTAAATCGATGACACGTTTAACTGCTATATTTACAAATGTACTATATTTCTCTATTTGGGCTGCAAACGAGAGATGTAGATAAATAATGGACTTTTATGTTGACTCTCTGGCTTGTAAAATGTCTGGATATCGACCGAAAATGTCTGGTGTACGAGTTTTGTAATGTGCAAGTAGCGGCATGAACAGTAATGGCATCAATTGGACTGTTAATTCTGTTCTATAAAATAAAAAAATCATAATTAAATACATTTGCCATCTGTAATGAGGTCAGTACCTCAGAATGAGGGCTTACCTACTTCAGGAACAGCCGACAGTCATATTCTAACCGTAATATATGGATCGGTATGAGGCACATACCGATGTTAAGGCTGCATGATGATACTTATCTTAAAGTGTATGTTCTTGTATGTTTCACAATAACATTAAAGCGAATGTAAGGTAATAATATTTGCCCTGCAGCGGATGTAATTGGATGTAAGCATAATAAAAGTTACGATTTTTCATTTTCTATACTATGTTCAGCGGAATGGATGCAAATTTCTTTTCATACCATTAGCTTATAAACTTAACCAATTATCTAAAATAGAAAGTCTAATTGGAAACATTTCAGTACATAACCGTATTGCTGAAACAAGATGCAGTTAAAAATCATTGCATTATTAACAGATCTGTTTTATCTGACATGGATCTGACAACATGTTCAAAAAAATATCATGATATTTTTGAAATTATGGCCAAACTGTAAATGATTTACATTTGAACACAGTGCTAAATAGGGACACTGTATGAGTGTAAAAGTGCATATTTTTTATATTTAATTTATGCGTCGCAAGGCAACCGTATGTGTTGGAGAAACGTTTCATACTGATTTAAATACATTATGGAAAATGTTATTAATTAAAATCATGTATTGTTCTCTCATATGGAAAAAAAAAACGTTATGATTCTCAAATAATGTTCAAAGCTCAGACTTCAACAGAAGAGAGGGGGCAGGAAGGAAAATTAATGAATTACGTATACCTTTTTTTTTCTACGCTGAATGTGTTCATATAATTAGATTAAATGTTTATTTTATCAATAAAGTCCTGATGCTAGATTTCAATATTATTATGTTTCTCTGCGAAAATTCGAAAATGTAATAATCCTTTGAATGTTTGTTCTATTTTAGATTTCAGCTGATCCAGCTTATCGTTCTGGACTTATTTCTTGAAATGAGTGCTGGATTAATTTTCACAACCTTATCGAGAGAAAATGTAGTGTACTTGCACCTTGCTAATGCTATACTTGGTTTCGGAACGGCTGCGATTTATCCGCTGACCATCAACTGGTTACGCAGACATATAAATCTTACCAACAAAACTATTGGAGCTGTATTTCTTCTAGAATCGTTTTCTGAAATGGTATGTAATTTGAAAAACGTTTGAGTATATAACTACCGAAACGAATTTCTTCAATAGATCTGACCTCTCTGAATACTGAGTCGTATATTCTTTGCATTAACATGTTCAATTACCAAAATTCCCAAGTGTCAGCGGCAAGAGTGTGTCTTCGGAGGGAATTATTGATAAAATTCGTACCACTGGCTTTTGTGGTTTTATGATAGAAGATGTTTTTACACTTTGTAAATGCTTCACAGCTTACGCCAACAAAATTCTTTAAGAAGATTTCTTTTCCCCTATCATTACAGCCTTTACAAGCAGATTAGTATTTCACATACAAAGGCCTGAAAGCCTTTATATGTATAGCTTTTATATGTGTATTAATCGTTGTGTGCGCAGGTAGAGACAGAAGTAAGCGGAAAACTATAAATTCACCACTGGCGTGTTTTTGAGGATTTTGGCTTTCCGTGTATTTTGACTCATTACCACACGTACCTATAACAAACATTTATACCTTCTCTGGGTTTCCACAACGGGCTCGGTCAAGCAGCTAGCTTCACTAACCACTGTACCAGTTTATTTTTATGCAATGAAATGATGTATTTTACGAATCTCAACTTGTAATCCGCTCCCCTACCCAATTTGATGTGATAACATTAAATAAGAGGTGTGAGCATATCGAAAAGAAACTATTCTTAAAAGAATGATTAGTTTACTGAAAGAAAAGCAAAACAAATACATTTTGGTATAATAAAAACATTTATACTGATATGATATACCTATAAATTGGATTGTGTCAGTACTTCACAATGTATTTAATAATTAACTTCGCAATACTAAGATTGAAAATATTGATAGTTCTTGTTTTCAGCATCCATCTCTGCCCACCAAATCAAAGTAATTTAGCATTGATTTATTATTAAATTGCCGTTTGATTTGGCCACTTGTCATTATGTATGTGAAAATTTCTTCCTCAGCAGCGAAGAGACCTTGGGCGACTTTTTAGATGGATACTTAACCCGCTCTTAACTTACTACTAAGTTACATTCAGCAGAGACAAAGAAAAGGGGACGGAGTATCAGAACTTTGTCAGTGACTTTAACAGGTATTGCTCCGCTTCACTACTATACCCACTGGGCGTTCGGTTGGCACGTATCAGAAGCCAGCCTAACAAGACATTTACATAGTTTCTTTACGTTAATTTTAGATTTACGTATTGAATATACAATTACAAAGACAAGGTATACAATTATTACGAAGAAATTAATCGGTTAATAAAAGTTGGATTATGACAAATTAATATAACATAATTACTTCGAACATACATCATGCAAACATTCATTGTACATCGTACGTTGTACATTGTACTTCATACAAACAATACATTTACCGTCAGCAAGGAACAGTTACCGGTCAGTGCCAGTACAGCTAAATGATTTAAATCGTTACAAAAAGAACTTTCACATGTTCTTTTTAAGGCTTGTAAGTTTAAAATATTCATCTGCATTTGAAAATAATGAGAGTGCTGTTTCTTTTAATTATACTTGCTTACATAAAAGTAGTTCTTATCCTGTGACTGTATGCTGACATATGAAAAACTGAATATAAGCAATGAAATGAACATTTTTATTGTTATCTGTTGCCTCGTTTGGCTTAACTGGAAGCAATTTGTCTCGCAAATTCTCGAAAAGCTGATGCTGTACATCTTCTGTTATATTACTAGTTCGACGGGCAAAAATATCATTTGATGTGATCACAAAACGTCTGATGTGGACACCACATGACTTATTTGTACTGACTTGTATTAAATTATACATATTTTTAGCTGGGTTTCATTTAAACTTATTTCCTAGAATTTCCTTAGAGATATACTTTTCATTCAATTAATTCAGTTCTCAATTCGCGGCAAGGCAAAGATACATGGAAACTCAAAACATCTTCATTAAAAATTGAAAAATGTAGAAAAACATAAAACACCAGATACAATTAAAATAGTTAATTTTTTTATAATTAAAATTAGAGTTTCTGCACAATAACAAGCAATTCGAACAGTGGGCAAGAAGGCAGATTTTTCGGTGCACAAAATTGAAAGTTTATTTTTGGTCCCACTCGGTAAAAAGACACTGAAGGGGCAGAAACTGAATTAACTATTCTGCTAATGTTCAAATGTAAACAAATAGAATGCTTAGTCGCACTTAAACAACTGCACTAGCTGTTCGTCTAATTGGTAAAAAATAAAAAATGAAGGAGTTAAAGGAATAAAGCCCTCTCTGTAGAATTTTACATAAAAATAGGAAAGCCGTTCACAGAAATATTTCTAACATATCCAGGGATATAAAGATGACTCCATAATCCGCACACAATGCTATGTTTGGTTTTAATGTTTTAAGGAAAACAGAAGTTAATTTGCCGAATATCTAAGAACTGGACGCTCATCAACAGAAGTCCAACATGTTCATAGTGTTCTGTTAATTTTTATGACGTAAGCAGACAGTCTACTAGAGGATTCAAAGAAATCAGTGATGTTTGCGTAGGAAGAGGAGGGGAGAATCATTTTCGAATGTTGCGTCATAACAATGCTCCAACTCATGCATCGCTCCTTCTTACTACTTATCTGATGAAATATCGCACTTCCAATTTGTGGGCCACAGTAAAATATTCGTCAGATTTGGTGTCCGCAGATCGTCTTTCTCAAACTAAACAAATTTTGAAGGCAAATTGTTTACATTATATAGAGGAAATTCAGGAAAATGAGACGAAGGTGTTTTAAGCCATCGAAAATAAATTTCCAACTGATGTTACAAAAGTGCTAACGGCGAAAGTGTGCTGACACCAGAGGGGAGTATGTTGAAGATGATAGTGGTTGATAATGAGTATGAATAGCAATAAAACAAGAACAGCAAAATTTTTGTCTTTTTCTCTAACAGTTTTCATATTTTCAATTTTTTTTAATATAGCATCAAAAGCATTTTATCCAACCAAAGATTTTAACTACGTACATTTTGCACGATAACAGCTATCCATGACTCGTTGCTTTTCATTTCGCACCTAGCAACTCCACAGTCTTTTAACATTTTATGCATAAGCAGCCGTCTCCGGATCCCCAAAATAGTACAGTAATAACTGTGAAACATGCAACACAGTAAAGCAATTGTTGGAAATGAATGAAATTTGCTTCATATATTACTGATAGTGGTAAAAATAAACGATCAAATTGACAAGAAAAATAAAAAACGAACTTCGGAAAATATTACTTCATGTGTCCGCCACCCTGAGATATGAGAGCCAGTACAAGTCACGGCATTGAATAATACAGCCTCAAAATGCAATCCTGGGGAATAGCATTTCATATGGTTTCGACTTGACGCCAAAGTTTTGTCTACTTGAATGCCCCACCAGCTCTACGAGCGATTCACCGACTGGTGAAATCCCAAATATGTTTAGTGGGCGACATATCCGGGGAATAAGCGGGACATGGAAGAAGCAAAATCTGTTGCACCCTAAAGAAGGTTTGTGCAGTCTGAGAAATATGTGCACTGGAATTATTATGCTGAAATACAGCTCCCGGAATGCGTCGAAGAATGGGGAGGACCTCTGGCTCCAACCCGTTTTTTACGTAGCATCAATGTCTCAATCTGCACTAGATGGGATCGACAATTATACACAGTATCTCCCCACACCATGATACTAGGAGTTTGTGCGGTAACTGTGGTAATAACATACTGTGGGAGCAGACGTTCCCCTCCGTAACGTCTGACGCGTTCACTTCTATCATTGCACTCCAGATTGTAGGGAGAAAATCGGAAAATTTCATCTGAGAAAACAACTTAGTACCACAGGGCACACAACGCATAGTGTTGCCGTGCCTATTGAAGTCCTAGACGTCTGTTATTCAGCGACAGGGGAACCCTACATAGAGGAACCCTTGCACGTAGTTCATGCTATAGCAGACGGCGACGAACGGTGGAGCTAGAGCACAACACCCGTAGCCCTGCTCCAAATTTGTACTAACATACGAGAGGAGGTTTTATATTACAGCCATGCGGATGAGATTACTGTCGTCTCATGGCGTTGTGCTGCTGCTTGCCCCATTGCCAGGATTTCGGCCTATTTGGTTCTCTGTCCGTTTCTTTCAAACATGCATCACTGTTGTAGCATTATGCTGCGTGCGGGCTCTACTGTTGATGAGTATATTGACCACTAATTAACCGTTCACCGCAAACAAAGGACGAAAACAGATTTCAATGTAACTTTACAGTCCTTTATATACATGAAACAAGTGGCCATTTCTCATTCCATGCATGCTCAATTGCTTTGTAATTACAGCAAATAGAGGACGATAAACAGATTTCAACCCAACTTTACAGTCTTTTATATACATGGAACAAGTGGTCGTTTCTCATTCCACGCATGCACAATCCCTTTGTAATTCTAATCTTTTGCATGCTTTACCTCACTTTGCATTTCATGTAAGTTTGGTTCAATTTCCATAATTCCTTCATGGGGTTACAATTTTCACAAACATTAGCGCATTTATGATTCGCAATGAAATGAGCGTAAGCTGCTTTTCAAGTTTACCTATTTTGTACGCTCGTTAACAGTCTGAATAAATCGTCGATCAATCTTATTACATGATCGACGATTTTTGTCATGATTGTGGTTGCTCTTGCATAATGAAATCAGAACAAGAAGGAGTTCAGCCGTTTTCTAGCAAATATCCAATATTGTTGAAGAACGTTGTGAGCCTTGCTTTTCTAACGAATGAGCAGACATTAATCTACTTCCACAATTTTCTTAGGGCAGCTTCTTCGCTCATTTGATTATTGGATTAAATGTAGAGAACATACATCTCTCTCGTCTGATAATAATCATCGCAGTGCTGTTACATACGACACACTGGTATGGAACCAGTTGTAATCGCATATTTTGTTTTCGATTGCAACGTTTTACGTTGCAACTTCAAACGCTTTCATTGATATATAATATAATTTTGAGGCCCTTTTCGCATAATTCCAATGCACGATAAACTACTTCTTTTGAAAGCGTCACCCTCAGCCTAAATAAAAATTGTAAATTTTTGGGGCGAAATAAACATATATATGCAACTTACTGACAGATGTTATCTTTTTCAGTCTCAATAAATAAAAAAATGCATTTTCGGAATAAAGACACATTAAAAAGGTATGTTTACATGAGGCATACTCACAGTTATGTACTTCTTGAAACAAGTGAATAAGCGATTGCTGTTAGGAGTGTCTTTCGCAATTTGTCTGAATTCTTGAACTCTGCGTTATTTATTTAACTCTTCTCATGTTTGTGATTAACGGTGTGGCTGACAGGTATAAATTATTATTCACCTTTTTCGTATGCTTTAACTGCTCCCGAATAAAAAATGATTTCGCGTTACCATGGGTACTACATTATTCCAGTAAATCGGAAACTGGATGTATTAGTCTCCAAAATGATACAGATTTGTTTCCTAGCAGGGTCACAGGCGAAAACATCGCTGCAAAAATTTCGCAGATGAAAACGTCGCGAATAAAACAATGCAAGATAAAAACATCTTCGTATAACGTCGTGGGAGGAGAAAAGAAACAAGAAAGAAACATCGCAGTTTTCTAAAACATCTCGGTATAAAACATCGTCTTTTAAATAAAGCGGTTCAAAAACATAGCAGTTTTATAACATCGTCGTAGAATACGTCGTGGTAAATATTAAAGCACCCACAAATCATCGCATGATGATCACATTGCGGACATGTTCTTTTCAGACTTTTAAATTAACAAATGCATATTCGCGTAATGATTTCTGTGAGCTAGAAGGAATGAGGAATACTTTTACTTATTTATTTCATACTTTTTAAAAACTAATATACTAATACATTTTTGCTAAAACTGCGACAACGAAACTTAAGCATTCGAACTGGAAATGAGTAGAAAATTAATTTTAATCATAACGAATAACAGCATTTTAAACTTATGTACTTAACTATTAAACTATTCTTTAATTCATTTCTTTTATAAAGCTGTATTGAAGTTTTTTATGAAAAATATAGTCTAGAAAAGAACATCAGGTAAACAAAGTGAAAGAAATTTACTTTACAAATTCAAATTATTTAAACAATTCTAATATAAGTAACGTAACCCTCAAGTAGTTACTCCTCTTCTCTTTTCTGATCTTTTTTGGACTATATTTTTAATACATCTTTTACAAAAGATTAACGAACAGTTTACACATGCATGATTAAATTTTATGTTTACTTGGTCAATTAATCCGGATCGAAAATTTAAGTTAAATTTCTGTTCTTTCAGACACTTCCTATAATTCTTGCTCAAGCACTGACGGTAAACCATGACAGTCTTGCGTATTTCATGATCGCAAGTCCGGTTTCGTATGCCCTAATGTTTGCACTTCAGTATGCATTCACTTACTGGTACCAAAATAAACACAACATTTTGCAGCATGCACCAACAGATCGAGAAAGGCTTTGGATGGGTCCACTTGTTCCGAAGTTCTTTGTAAAGAAACCTACCGAGAAAAAACCTGAGTCGGCGCAAGTGCAGCAAGAAAAGACTATGGATATATTCCATGAACTGGATGTCCTAAAAGAAAGAGTGCAAAATAAAACCGCCGGTATTATACGAAGCCTTAGAACACTAGAATCCACTGGAATAAGAGTACCGTCTGGTAATCCTTGTGTTGAATAATTCTGAAACTTTATTATAAAAAATATGTGATACAACTTTAAGAAATTTAACTGAAACATATCCGTAATTCTAAATGTAGATTTCTTCTAAAACTGTAAAAGATACATTTTAAATATTGTACATTTTTCATACTTACATATCTGATATATACGTATAAATCCTTTGTTATTTCATGTTTATCAAAGGCATTTTGACTCACTTGAATCTGAATCATATCTAAAGGAAAAAGAAATTATAAATGCTTGTAGAATAAGCACGAAGATAACAAGAGTTACTTAAATATTCTTCTGAGCAAGGAGAATATTTTCTTGAGCCTACAGGTGTTCTTGTTATATGAAGGGAGAAAGCATTTTGCTCGAATTTTGCTATTGTAACATTTGTGAAATCATTTAAGTTTATTCATTCAGCCTGTAAAATGATTTCTTTTGTCGCACAATGTAAAATGCATTTATTCCTTTTCCTAATTATGGATTGCTTTTATGTCTAACTGCTTGCAGAAATATCCAAACTTCTTCCATGAAGTTCCATATAATATCTTTGAATTGAACTTCAAGAGGAAAAGTTTTAGAATGTTAAGTTAAAAAGAATTAAAAAAAAAAAAAAAAAAAAAAAAAAAAAAAAACCGAAAACGATAGAAATAAATCATAGAAAAAGTAATAAATGCTAGATTATGCACCGCTAGTTTACACATTAATTTGCTTTTTTTCTGCAATAAACATAATAAAAACTAGAATCATAATTGGTAGCAAAATCAGTCATCTGCTTAATTTACTAATGAAGTATAAAATAAAGTTTTGGGACAAATTAATTTTATTGTATTAGGCCCATTTCTAAATTAATATGATGTCTGGCATTTCTTTTCCTTACAGAAGTGGTCATTGTATTCAACGGCTTTCATTACATTTGATGTAATAGGATACTTGAGGGCTTATTGTGGGATAGGACACTCTGTACTGAGAGAGAAATGTTTTTGTAAAGATAATAAATCACAATTAGAATATAAAAAAAAGTCTTAAGCCATTTGGTAAAGCAGACATATGCATACTATTGACAGCAGTTTTTTTTTTTTTTTTTTTTTTTAAGAAAATTCTTTCAATTTATTATTTCCCAGTGCTTTTCCTTATTTAAAAATATCTAAATGTCCATAAATTTTACTTCTGCTATTGAAGTTTCTATGCTTATTCGGAATTAAAAGAATTAAAATTTCTAACCATAGGAAATGATTACATTGAAAGCTCTGGCTTGATGTTTGTTGGACCAGATGCATCTAGCTCGAATGCATACAAAATAATTTACAAGAAAATGTAAATTTTTAAAATGTGCTGATTAGAATTTGTAAAATCTATTGAAACAAGAAATACTACTGAAACTACTACTAAGTCAACTATTAAATACTAGAAGTTTGTTGATCTTCTCTTGGTACATATTTCAATAATCGTACGGCAGATGTCGAAAGCCGTTTCATGCAACGCTATACGCGTTTATCCATTCTGAAATTATCACTGCCAAGGCTATTCGATAATCTGCCATAAATTTTGAAGATCTAAAAGCTTTCCAGCATACAAAACGTCTTGTGGTAGGGCCACAAATGTATTAATTCTATAAAGTAATATCGAAATTTTTGAGACTTTGAGGGAATCTAATTCCCTCGATACAGACAAAAAACTGATTAAATGCAGCTGATTCAATGAACTATAATGAAACGTAAATTATACATTTGATATTTTTGCGTGCGATATGTTAGATATAAAGGTATTAAACTGACTTTAAGAAACTACTTATTACTTATCTTGGTTTTATAAAATTGAAATTTTAAAATCATTTTTATAGATTAAAAAAATCTTTAATACACAGCAAAAGAAAAAAAATTATATAAATATTTCCCCCCTTATATAGCCTTAAAATGTTTGTCCTTAATTTCACGAAATCATTGAATTTCTTTTCTTCAAATTATCCTGAACTCTTGGCTTATTATTTGTGCAGCTTTAGTTTTATCTTAAGATAGAAAGTTTCTCGTGTTTTTTGACTATTTAGCTTTATTCCTTCAGCTTTTGTTGCACAACTTCGAGTCTTTTATTTCTAATTAAGAGCTTCAACTAGCTTGTTAATCTCAAATCGAAGGCACAGTGTCTAGAGGTCCATTTCGCTTTTCTCGAATCTTCCAATATCCAATTAATTAGACATGTATGTTTCGTTTTTTATTCTATCTAAATGAGTTATGTGGACCTATAATACAGATACCAAAAGCATGAAAAGTGCTTACAGTAAAGATTTCAGTTTTTGTTTCACCAATTTATGTTTTTGTTATAAATATTACATCTTTCGGAAAATGTATTGCGGATACTGTTTATAACATATAACTGAGAATCTTTGAATTATAAATATCCCACTTGAAATCATGTTTAATAATTCAAGTAATCAGAAATATATATTCAATACCCGTGCAGTCTCAAGTAAAGATTATTTGTAAATTAGCAAAAAAACTTTGTGAGGTTTATCTATTTATTTTTAACTTATAGTTTATTCTATGTTGAAAAGCCTTTCCTATTACTCTCTTTTCACCTACGGTTTTCATGCCAAAATGTAAATGAGTTAGCGATAGTTCATTTAGATTAAAGTAGAATAAAGCGCTATTTAAGCAAGAGTTTCGGAAGTTAGTTTCAGAGTGTCTCTGCCTATTCCAGGCCACGCTGTGCTGTGATTATTAGCAACTTGCGTTAGCGGCGTTGATGTGTTCTCGCCTTTAGGCTTGTCTCGCCGGTTGCTGCTTACCAGAGCTCTTCCTCCGCGTTAAAATATCTTGTGAGCCCTTAGGCTAACCTGCCACACCTTGAAAATATTATTTGTTATGTATTTCTGTTAAGCCAGAGGTGTTGGCTTTCTTTAACCCAAGTTCGGTCGTTTGTTAATGTTATGCTTGATTAAAAGGATCTTATAAACTCTTCTTCTGATCTCTGTTTAGTTTCCCAAAGGCTAGAAAATAATTCTTCAAGAGACTTTTTAAATGTTTATGTATCTAAAGAAACACAAACTTTATAAAATGGATAATTTACTTTGTAGAATGATAGTAAACTATTTTATCTTGAGAATAATTTTCTAAAAGAGATGCTGAACTGTTTGCTACAAATGATATTTATAGCAATCGTTCTCATAAATATAACAAAGTATTCGTCGCTTGACACGGAGATTTTGCTAAACGTTTTGTAAAATATCTTTATCACATACCAAGACATGTAATATTTACTGTAGGTTTTAGTATCTGTTTCATTTCATCGATCTAATTATATTAAAAAAAAGAATTAAAACATTGTGTACTTATAAGGAATGAACACAATTATTTTGTGATTTCTCAGCAAGGAATAATTAATTAAATAATTATAACAAAACATTAGGTACATACAACTAGTATCATTTCTTCTTCTAAACTAATTGATATCTAGTGGGTTGTTTAATCACTTGCGTTACAATAAACTAGGTACAAACCAGTACAAATGTAGTCCACCTGGAGAAAATTTTCGAGTAGAAATATGCTATACATATACAGTGCAACATAATAAATATGCTGTATATTATGGATTAAAAAACTGCTTATAGTTCAGTAAACAATAATAAATGTTCAAATTCGCTTAAAAAAATTGGCATTGGTATACTGTCATTTCATTGTTCCTATACTTTAAAATTAGCATAAAGAAATGTATGGCAGTAAATAATACTTTTTCGAAAAAACGAAATTTATTTTTACAGTATGTATTATTGTATGTATACCTTAATTAAAAACAATAAAGCACTTTTGTTTTAGTAAGATTTGAATGTAATTATGAAACAGTAGGAATTATTTACATAAATAAAATTGACAGATGAAAGTACCTAAGTACAGAGTAAGCAAAATGTATATAGGATGTTCATAAACTCATGGTACATACGTTAACGGTTGATAGGACAAAACTGGACAAGCACATATCACTACACAGCCTACAGTCAGAACTCAAGCGTTAAGGCGCTGGAGGCTAAGACGTCCTGTGTCATGAAATGATGAGAAGGAAGTAGACAGTAACGGAATAAAAGGACACCACTGAAATAAGAAAAAGGATTTTATTAAAAAACGTAAAATTAAAGTCTTTATCGAAATGGAGCCTGCCAACAACAACGAACGCTTCATGCCATCCATGGATTTACGACCATACACTAGCGAATATATAAGGCATCTCTGGTGTGGTTTCAGCAGCTAACAGATAGCCGGCCAACAAATTCTTCTTCAAAATCGATAGGACTATCCATGCGATCTGAGAAGAAAAAATCTAGACATGATAAATCAGGCCGGCTAGTTGACTGGGCCTCCGCGAACAATTCATCGTTCCTGATACATGGCGTTCCGTACATTTACATCGTAATGGGCTGATGCCGCGTCAAGTTGAACTCACAAGCGTCTTTTGATATCTGCTTTAATAGGGTTCAGTTCCTGTGCCTGGAATGTGCATTCGTCAGTGCACATGTGCTGAAAAATCGGAAAAGCCAGGTGGCAAATGAGCTACATGACATGTAATCCGTATTTAAAAGCTCTTGAACTCCACATGGAAGAGGGTGCATTCATTCCTCTTGAATTCTCGACACATCGTCTGATGGAATATATTAATAGCTTGAGAGAATGACCAACTACTTCATTGTGGGCCTTTTTCATACGATGCAAAGAGTTCTCCATTACAGAGGGTGTTCTTGTACTCATTCCACTCCTGCAACTAGAAAAAAACCTTCTTTCTCCCTGTAGTCGCTGAAAACGTCTAGCATCTGGGACACGTCTTGCTAGAAATCTCTCTTGGAAAATCTTGCGGCTCGCCTTGCACTGCCTTGCGTCGCATAGGTAAATGTAATTGACTAGTTGCGTTGAGTATTTTTTGGAAGCAGGCGACTTGAAAAATGAGCAACGACCTCGCCGAGAATCGAACCACTGTTCTCTCGAATACGCGCCGAGCGTGCAGACCACTACAGCACGAAAGCACGCTAAGAAGGCGGGAGAATACCTTATATACTCCCCCCTTTTAAAGGGAGACTGGGGATTAGGGGACTCAAATCCTGGGGGGACCCAAATCCCAGGGATTAGGGGACCCAAATCATCATTCACCACTTTTTAGTTGGGGCGCCACTGTAGACACATTAGGTATTTTTTTGGAAGCAGGGAAATTGCAAAATGAACAGTGCCCTCGCCGAAAATCGAACCACGGACCTCTCGAATACGCATTGAGCATACATACCACTACACCACGAAAGCACGCTAAGAAGGCGGGAGAAATACCTTATAACGTCACTGGATAAATTCCTGAATCTTCAAATAATTCGACTGAGAAATCATGGGATGTTCCATTTATGATACGATATTATGTTCTATGACGTAATTTAAATTTATACAACCATATAGTCGAAACCCAATCGCTCTTCAATTTAATCTGCAATGATGTGGTTTTTGTCTTTTCCGTTAGTACTAAATAAATTGTCTGCTATTTGCTGGTATGCACATCCAAATATTCTTTTTTTTTTTTTTTTTTTTTTTTTTTTTTGAACACCCAACTTCCTTGAAGTAGATTCCCCTTTAAATTTTTGATTTTTTCTTCCTAATTTCCTTCTTTACTTCTACATTAGTTTTCAGTGCGGACACAAGAAAATTAACATTTTTCGATTGCCACACTTCCATAAATTTTGCATTCTCGTCAATTTTTTTAAAATAACCGTTGCATCAAATGCGTTTCAGCTGAAGATAGCTTTTTATTTTATGGACATTTTAACTATAAATAAAGTTTAAAGCAAAGTCCAAAGGGTAAATTTTGAATTAAAATATTTTTTTTAAATGAGAAAAAAGAAACCAGTCCAGCAGTGCTTATCCTGTACCACGTGGGTGGCCCGATTCTTACATCGGGTGCAAACAATCTAAATCATATTATTTAGAGTTTTTAAGCCTACTAATTTCTATATTAAAGAACATGTTTTTTATATAATCTACAACACGAGAGAAATTTACTACTTAAAACATTCTTTCTAAGAGGATTAACGTAAAAATCTATATTTATATAAATATATATATAAATATAGATAAATATATATAAATATATTTATCTATATTTATATATATATATTTTTTAAAGCTGGGACATGACCAAAACTTTTAACGTCCTGTTTGCCGGAAACTTTGTGAAAATAATCATCAAACGAACTTTCTTAGTTTTAGACAATTCAATTTAAATGAAGTTAAAGTAAAGTAGCAGACGATAGCACGGCGAAGGTAAAAATTTACAAATATTTAAAAAAAAATCTGATGTGTACACCACATGACTTCCTTGTACGGAATATTAAATTATACGCATTTTTTTCTTGAATTTCATTTAAATTGATTGGATTGAATTAAATCTACTTCGTCGACAGCGCATAAACCACAATAGAATAAATGCACTCTTTAAAATTCACTATATTTGTTTACTATAACGACACTCTGAATGCACAAACTTTATATCATTTGAAGAATTATCTTATCATTGCCACATGTTCTATTCAAATACTATAATAAAGCTAGAACGATGTATGAAAGAAATTAAGCAAACAAGACAGAAAAGAAATCGTTTTTCACAGACGATTTAGTATTTCTCTTTCGATTAATTCCGTTCTCACTACAAGGCAAAAATACATAAAAACTCAAAATATCTGTATTAAAATTTACGAAGTAAATCTTAAACACTTATTTCCTCGAAAAAATTCCAGAAAGGATTAAGCATGATTTAATTCACAATGATAAATGAAGGCATTTTTTTTTTTGTTGTTGCGAAGCTTAGTCTCTCTAGATTGGCAACAAATCTACAATTCTGCTCTTTCAAATGTAAACAAATATGTCCGCCATGTTATTTAAAACTTAACCGCACGATTAACGACCGGCCGATTGCAACCAAAACACGAAGTGCACATCTAACATGTTATAGCAGTCCTATATACAAAATTTCAACGTTCTGAGGCTAATCATTTTCGAGTTATGCAAGATACGTACTCACATACGTTGGTACAGACACCACGAAAAATTCTCTTCAGAATAAATTTTAAAGCAGTTTTATAATTTTTTTGGAGGAAACGAGGCTTTTATTCTGTCCTTATGTACAGATATCACGCAAAAACATCGTTAAATTGCATTCGATAGCGGTCAAAATGGATATTTTCGTTGAAATATCCTGGCTGAAACTTTTTGCGATTACAATACTTCCTTTTTACTTCGTACAAGGAATTAAGAAAGAAATTAAAAAAAAATTAAAATTTTGAATAATATCATCTGTAATTAAAAAAATAGCTTTTCATATAGCATTAATAAATATTTATTACGCATCATCGAGGAAAAACATTTCATATAAATAATTCTCCTTAAAAATTTATTTGAAATTTAAGGTTAAAAATATCTGTGGCAATTCACCGTGACAAAATTCTATAAACCACATTTGGCGTTATTATCGCTCAAAAAAAGATGCCAAATTTCAAAACGCGAAAACATGTAAATTTGTGTATATCTTAGAATATTTTGAATAAAAAACTCTCATTTTTTTCAGATATGCTTAGAAATACACCTACCTTAAGATGATGGTAAAAATTTCATAGGTTATAATTCAACATTTTTTTTCGAAAAATTCATAAAAATTATTTAAACATACAAATTTTAAAAATGAATAAAAAATGGGTGAATTTTATTTGGAATAAACTTAAATTTCGAAATGAGAAAGGAAGAATCAAAAACATTTCATAAAAAAGAGATAATAGTAAATATATACCAAATTCAATTAAAATTGAGGAGCTAAAATTTTAAAACCTAAGCTCTATGTTTTAAAAACTACTCGGGCGATTTTTACAAAACTTGGCAGTTTGGCATAAATTGAATCGTAGAATCGAAATATGTAAGAACAGTAGTATGTTATTTCAGAAAAAGTCCGACTCTGTGTCAAAATATCTATGTTGGAAGAGTACTATATATAAATCTAATCTATATCCTAAGTGCGCTTTTCGAGACACGAAGAACGCAATTTGAATTTCGTCAATCAGCGCAGTAGAACGTGAGATATAGAACTGTCCCATTTTTTCCGAACATTCTTTTTCTTTTTATGATAAATCTTTTAGGTCGCTGCCCACTAAAAACGTCTGTTTTTCAAAGAAATAATATAAAGAATATAAAAAAATGTATTGCAAGTCCTAACACTCTATCGGGAATTCAACAACTATGTTGTTTTTAAATATTTTGTGATTTTGCGTTTGGGTTTTATGTGAAAACGATGCTTATAAAAATGCAAAAAGAAAATTGTGCTAGCAGTAGTGATTCCAAGAGCAGACTGATTACCTTTCATGCTCAGCGAAAGTGTAAAAATCTTTAAATCTTTTGGTTAAAATGTTAATCTTTTTCAGAATTTCTTAATTTCTTTTCATTTTTTAAAAAAACCTTTCTAATCTAGAATACTGAAAGCCCATATTTGACATTTTCCTTATAATCATGTGCTTTGAGACGCTTCAAAATGTGTCACATAACTTCGATTTCTCTTTAATATACTTGTGTTAAAAGAAACATCGCACTTCCAAAGCTCATAAAACTGTCGTGAAATGCCGATATATAAAGCAAAAGATCCATTAGTCATTTACTTAAATCTTCGATTAAAAAAACATATATATAGCATTTTACTTATCTTACTAAACGGAATATATTGATCCCCAAAACAGCGATATCTTATTTAAAGCAACGACTACTTATTTGCTACAAGGTAACTTTATTTCTTATAAACGAATGTTACACGCAGTTTCACAGCGAGATGTATTTAATCAAGATTCTTCTAAAACATTATTTTCAATATTTTCCTTAATGCCTCAGGAAAAGTTCGCACAATTCCTTTTATCTAATTCATTTTTTCTTTCATATCTTAAGAATAGTTTTCCATTCGAATTCAATATTGGAATTTTCTCTTCTTAAATTAAATTTCTATTCTAAATCAAAATGAGTCTTTTTCTAAGCGAAGAAAATCTTGTAATAGCTTGGAAAAGCTATAATTGAGGTGTCCAAGTCCATTCGGCTCCCATACTAGATAAGAGAGCTTTAAAAGAAAAATTAATGAAACGTTCTTTTACTTTTCAGACATACGTCATGGCAAAAAATAAATCAATTTTCTCCTAGCGGACACAATTTTCTAAATACCACACACGAATTACTGGATTTAGAATAGACATTCAATTTTTTCGTGTGAATAAAAAGATAATATTTCTTTCCTCTGAGTAAGAACTAAATGTCTGAAATCGCATATTCCTTCAAAGAATCATTTTCTGCTCGGTAAGGAAGGACTTTTAAAAGGATAACGAAGAGTACGGATTGAAATTCAAAAATAAGATTTCGTGATTCAATCTATTTTCAAACAAGATAATAGCATGCTCTCTGCTTTAAATGTGATATAAAGATTCTCTGTTTAGCAATTTTAAATATGAGGCATATTTATTATCTCTAAGTCTAGGAAAAGGAAAATTTTGTTTTTCTTTAGAAACTAAACTTATATTTATTTAAATCTTTATTTTTTTCTCTGAATCTGGTAGGTGTTTTAAATGAAAATATTACTTTCTACATCTTTAAGTATATCGATTATTCCTTTATAAATGTTAAGCTCGTGAATCTTATGTCTGAATGGAAGAAGAGTTTAATTTTTGGGTGCATTAAAGGATGTTTACGTTATTTAATTATTACTAATGAAAGTAGGGTCAGATCGATGGGCAACGTTTAAAAAATGATCGTTAAAATCGTCATATTTTGAAATTTGACAGTTTTGTACATGTTAATATAACTATTATTTTCCATAATATACATATCTTGGAATATACATTATAATTACGAAATGTTTAATAAATATTAGAAATATAAAAATAGATGCCACTGGCACATTAAAGGAAAGTGGTCGCCCTCATTTACCTGGGGTGTTTCTATTTTCTTTCTAATACAGGTAGCTATTTTCTTTCTAATACAATATCATCTTAATACAAAAATTTTAATACAAGTCAGTCTTAAGATTATTATTACATCTTATTACAAGTCAGTAAAATGTTTAAAACTGTTTTGAGCATGATTCATAAATAAAACCTCCTGGTTAGAAGCTAACACAGGCCACTGATTCACAAGGTATCAGGAGATGGATTTTTGTTCAGTCTTTATAATCATAAAATAGGCCTAATGCGAGCATCTATGAAAACTGAATTTAATTTGTTAGAAACAATTTAATGAAATTGAGAATTTGAGTGTAATTTGTAGTTAGGCTAGTATAAAAAGAACAATAACCATAACTTGAAAACTTTCAAATAGTACAAAATAATTATTAAGCCTACTATTAAGCCATAAATCTTACACAAGACTGCTAAAATTATTCGTTCTTGATGAGTTCAGGTCCAGTTTTCGCAATAATACATTTTGATCCCCTTTCTACACCAGCACATTTCTCATAAACTCACACTTTACACGAGAGACACTGAATCATGTCTTCCTTGAAGTCATCACAGTAGATACCCATAGAACCATGCATCCTTGTTTGAATTGATAAGATTATTTATTGAAAGCTATGGAAGTTTAGTCTTTACGGTCTTCTGCGATCCAGAAGTTTGTAGTCTACTTTTCACAGCGGTGGCCCCGATTTTATTAGTTTAACATAAAAAATCAGAGATGTATGACAGAAAATCACAAAGCGAGTTTCAGATCGCAAAAATATGTACTGTATATCATAAATTTAATTTCTGGCTTTTGTTGGCTAAAGTGTTTTAAACGTTCTAACTAGAGTCCGTTGTTGTTGTAACAAGTTCTTGCTGAGAACAACAGTAAGATTTACGCTACCCTACCATTGAACTTGTTAATTTTCTGATTTATTTCCTACACTATGCAAGTTCTTTACTATATTTATTGTGTAGATAAAATTTTAATAAAAATATTTACGCTAATTTCAATCAAACATTCATTATACACACTAATTAGGGATATACTGGTTTCGATTAAAATTAGATCAATAGCTTATAATTATTTTTATTACAAAGAAAACGAGATCATTTATAGATTTAATTACTCCTGATAGCTTTTTGTTAAATCAAATACATGTTATTCTTCAATTTGAAAAAGTTACGAAATGTTAGCCTCGATATGGTTTCCATGGTTGGACCATCAACCCGTTCATAGCAACGCAGGCTGGCTCATTGAAAGCAGTTAGTAGTCGGTATGTAATACGTTCGTGATTTCGGTTATAACAAAGCAAACAACCATTGTTAATACATCCAAATAACGCTGATTCAACACAGTTTTAAATGTTATCAGTAACAACTAAAACACAATTAACTTCTTACTGATATCTATATTTTCTCTACATTAATAAATTAGAAGAGAAATATGATAATCTTATCTTCTTGTAAAGCAGTTTTGTTTGAGCGTGGATCAGCTCACAATTAAGATGGTGGCTTTCAAGCTTCAGTCAATGGGTAACGCCTACTATCTATAATCAGAAATTAATGGAGGTGGCTCAATGGAGGAGCCGACCCAACGACAGGAATCTTACTCTATATTTCACAATGAAAATA
The DNA here is from genome assembly GCF_044657685.1 of Stegodyphus dumicola. Lineage (NCBI taxonomy): Eukaryota > Metazoa > Arthropoda > Arachnida > Araneae > Eresidae > Stegodyphus > Stegodyphus dumicola. Next base: position 109,216,374 of record NC_140771.1, read on the forward strand.
TACTCTGTAACTACACTTCTAGTGATCTACACTCCATTTCTAGTGTACCATTAACTTTAATATTTGCATGAGCAAATATTATCGTTAATGATGCACTAATAAATTCATACTCTTCGTCTAATTTCGACTTGAAATGAACTGACTCTATGATTTATGTTATTGTTTTATATGTATTGTATAAAGTACAGGCACAGGTATGAGTAGACGCTGTCTAATGAAAATTCGCATTGGTCGTACAGGTACGGACCCGCTGCACTAACTGTGCATTTCTCAGTTTTACGAGAGAACATATCAAGGGTTATCTGAATGTCTCCCACTTCTCTTTCTCTACTACCAACTTCTTGAAAGGATTCTCATTTTGAGTATCCCGATGACGCACAGATACTATACTCTTATAAACATCCATGCCTTCTCTGGGATGTCGAACCCGCATCTTCGGTATAACAGTGAGCGGCAACTGTTATATCCGGCTGAACGGATAGTTGTATAAGTTCATTCTTACTGGGTAAAGGCACTTATACTACAGATGCTTATCAGAATCGATCTAGAATGTTATTTACGAAATCTGTTTGGAGAATGATAATTTCAGATTTTGTAAATGAATCAAGAAAACACAAAACTCGAAATGATATATATTAAAATCCATGTAGCCGGGGTGTGATGCAAATAAATAATTCACTGTTCCTATCAGTAAAAGTAATTGAAATTAATTTTTTCCCTTTCAGTCAAGTGGCATGATAATTGCAATTTCAAATGTTCGTATACGTTTTGGAACTTGACTAATTATGCTTATATATACTCCATAAAGCCGGAATTAATCAAAATAATTTTTCTTTTCTTGCGAATTCTGAAAATTTCACAAAAGGTGTAAATTTATATAAATATATTTGTTTAATGTATTCTATTTAAATTGGTTTTTATCTCTATTATACTACTGCATGTTATTTTTTATCATTATATTATATTTTTACTATTGTAACTCTTTGTATGGTCCTTGTGAATATTTACTGTTTTCAGTTTGGACGGACTAACTGTATTTTTAAAATTAACTTAATTGTTGCCATTGGAGATTCCTAGCCTGTCTGTTCCAGAAACGAATTTCATGAGCGTTTCATAAACCAATTTTATTATATTGTTTTCCGAGGCATTTAAATATTTTCTAAATATATTTAGATAAATAAACTTCTCATCGCATAATTAAACCCACATTTTCCAAGCTAATTAACTATCTGCTATTAAAATAGAAAAAAATCTAGAAAATGCCCTCCAAATTAAAATTTAAAAAAATCTGGAAGATTTCAGATTTTATATTATGCCCCAAAGGAAGTTTTTTTATCGTTTCTTTACCTTTGTTTATTAAATATCATGTCCTTGGCACTTAAACCACATAAAATTCAATTCAACAGCGATATCATAAAATATTTCAAAATAGCGAAACAGCCTATCTTTAGAATTACCGATTCACAATCTTGGGCACTGGGAATAAAAATGCTTTTTTCGTACAGTGTTGCCGTTGCTCGCTTTGAAATCGTTGAATTTGTTAATCGAAATTTCGTTAAAGTTTTACAAAATTTGAAATAGATAATAAAACAAAATCGAAATTCAAAATTCAGGCTCTTAAGTGCCCATGTTCGGTTGGAGGAACTACGTTATTCAAAATTTGATGGCTCTAAGTACCGTTGTTTTTTCAAAATGCGAGAAACATTCATACACATTCTTCATTATTTGCTTTCTTCAAATGTAATACATAGCGATAATATTTGGTGGGAACAGTTTGAAAAGTGAATGAACGTAGAAGGTAAAACGACACAAAATGCCGTTTTAAGACTAATATCTCTTTGGGTCTAACGTCACTTTATGCTAATAACGCATGCATTATTTGCCCTATTAAGTCAAATAAAATGTTAAAGATATATAACGAGTTTCTAATTCTATTCGTCGACTTCATAACCAATCAGTTACTGATTTTCGATATTTACTCTGATTTAAGAAGTGATCAGTCAATGCTCGCTGTTTATGCAGATTTAAATTAAGCTTTCAGTTTTTCAGTCTCAGATACAAAATATATTTTCTAATTATAGCCAATTTTATTCGCTATGACTACTATTCGAATTAAGAAATATTCACATTTTTTGGTAGGCATATAATGTTGATGAAATGAAATAAGTTATATGTTCGGGTGAGAATGTTATGTAAACAAACTTCAAAAGACATTAAATCCTACAAATAACAACGTTCTGTACATGCATAAATAAACGCATTCTTTTAAACTATCCATGAAATCTGTTCATCAAATTTCGATATAAATATTTATGTAAAATAAAAAGTTAATTTTTGCTTTAAAATACGCCTCATTCGTTGCTAAAAATTCCAAGATATATTTTGCATTTTTATACATTTTCATTCCGATAATTTTTTATTGTTTTTTCTGAAACTCTAACGCAAAACAGTATGTGTTTGATAGCTGTCTCTGGTAAGGATTTATCTATACATCTTACTGTCAATATATGTATATATATATATAATGTCAAATAACGTTCAGAACGAGTAAGAAATAGCAAGCTTGCCAATATTTTTCTGCAACGTAAATACCGAAAAGCTGAAAATGTCACGAAAAACGATTTTATTTCGACAATTTATATAACTGTAATTCCATTTATGTCAAAGAACGTAAGCTCAAGAAAACGAGGACAAGAAGAAAAAACTAATAAAGGAAATACAATTAACTTTTCTAGTGAATGATCGCACTATAAAACCCAATTTTAAAATCGTGTAACATAGATTTGTATTGAAATATGTCTTGCTCTTAAAATAGTTACTTTCAAAACATGAATATAGGAGCGGGAACCATAGCATTTCTGTTTCAATATATTCTAATTATAGCACATAACTTACTAATAGTTCAATTTTTCCCGCGTGTTAAACCATTCTATTTAATATTCTCAATATGCAAAAGTGGACGAAAGTACGGCTTTATATAGCCTATGAAGACAAGTTACATAACTAAGTTTATTTCTCCAGTTTAAAAGACCTGAAGTATATGTACTACACATATTTTATAATTACGTCAGTTAGAAAAATATTAAATTATTTTACCGCCTAATTGCTTCCAACTTGCTAGGAAGTAGTTTATTGCTAAGCTTGTATGTGTTCATGTTAAGGAGAAGATTGTTAATTGAAATATTTTACCCATTTATATCAAAGTTATTCTAATTTCTAAAAAGAAAATTATGATACCATTAAAATAGGATTTGAAAGAATTCTAAAGAAATTTTGAATTTAAATTCTTTGTGGCATTTGTCTTAACATTAAATTAAAGAAAAGTTAATTCAATTCTTCTCTGTCTGCTTTATTTCCCCACGAGGTTTGTTTATTTCAGAATTTATGTAGATTTTGAGTATCAAGCAATTTTACTATAAATTGTAGAATTTTATGACAAGGAATGTGAGGGTTTCAGACTACTTCTGCTACTCTGCTGACAGGAGAAAGAATTGTTCCTGCTGGAATTATTTTAGGTTGAATGTAATTCCTCCTTGGTACGTTTGTGTTCGGATTTCTGTGGCAGTTTATATCATCTTGTAGTCTCTGCTTAGATTCGATTCAAAATATTAATTAAAACTAGATCCAGGTCGAAAATTTGTCAAAATGAATTTTTACGAGTTAACACGAGATTCATGTTCCATGACAGATCATTTTTTTATTTACTCCGAATAAACTCGCAATATGTTTTTCGACGGAAATTTGAATCTCTCTCAAGCGAACTAGGTTAGTAATTCAGCCCGTTTCACAACTAAGCGGAAAATACGCTATTTAGAGTTTGAAAATTAATTCTTTTAGGATTTTGTCGAAACCTCTTACAAAAACAGGTGATTTCTGCCCAGATTTTAACGTGCCTTTGTGTGTAGTGCATTGCATTGAGGTCTACCGCATTGTTTCTAATCTGAACTAAACGTTTGGTGTATATTTTTTGTTATTTGTTTCAATAATATTTTCTATGTAGATTAATATTTAGTTTATGATTATTAAAATTTATTTATTTAGAAATTTCTTTTTGTTTTCAATCTTAATAAAAACATACTAACGAACTAAATAATTATTTACCATTAATTTTTCATCCTGAAAGACTCAAATATTTTGGAAAATTGTTGAATTAATTAAATGTACATAGTAAAAAAGAACGGATAATTTTTTCACTGAAACTTTAGTTAAAGGGTGAAACTTTAACAAATGGTGATGCACCGAACCAGACAGTTTCGCAGCAACTGGTTAATGCAAGTTTGGTATCCAGCTGTCTTTTACAAAAGCCTCCATCAACAGCAAGCTATCGTCCTGAATACGTATCAGGATTTTACAGAAATACTGTGTGAAGACTGAATGGAAAATTGCAGTCTTCAGCGATGAAGTGTGCTTGCGTCTGTGTCGCACATGATGATAAGCCTATCAGAGTGGGGAGTCAATGCGGTGATGAGGCTGATGCCTCTACAATATCTGAATAAACCACGGCCTATAAGCAGGGGACGCTGAAGTAGTGTGCTGTTAATAATAACATCCGTTCCTGCATACCTATCTTTTTTCATATTTTTAGGACATATCAAACGATATTTTTCAATATGTTAACGCTTGACCACACAGTCCTCGGCTCATCCTGAATGCATTGTGGGAAGTGTAAGTGCTTTCCCTATTTCTCGCTGATCGAGCATTTGTGGGACAATATTGGGAATTTGTTGAACTTTCGGAGCACATAAAAACGCATGGTGCACAATATTATAGGAAAGTCATTGGTTCGTTGCAAATGTTTATTCAAGGATATGTCACCAGAAATGGAACCACGTCAATTTATGGATACCTTGTGATCTATATCGAATTTATGATTTTCTTTGTATATCTTTTTAAATTAAACCATTTTAAATGTTGTATTATTTATCTATATACAATGTTTGGTCCTTTCCCAATTGTCCTTTCATAGTGAAGCATTTACTGTATCAGGAAATGTATTATTCTTTAAAAATTATATATGAGAGTTATGCTTTTCTTTGAAAATGTACCTAGAGAATTATAGTGACAGGCATTTGTAATGTTTTATGAATTTAAATAACAAGTTATTGTAATACATTTATTGGCAATTTCCTGTCCTCAAAATTAACTTCTTACCAGAAGTATGCAGATTAAATCTGTCTTTAAGAAGATACTGCGAGATATAATACGTAGATGAACAGTAAATTTTAGTCAGGAGAGCCGCACTACTTGATTTTCTTCTCAATCCCATTGCATTCATTAGCCTTCTCAGCTTATTAACTATGAGCACACTTTGAAAGTTTCCATGATGCCATAAGCTGTAGGTGTGCTTTAGTAATATACAATTACTTGCAGGACTAAGTCTAACTGAAAACCAATCTAACATTTTACAATCCGAATGACAGAGAGTGGTGTATAGAACTTATATTATTGAAAATATAATTTTGTCCCAATTCGTGCACGCTTCAGATATTTGTCTTGTAATTCTAATTTAGTTACAGTTTTATTTATTATGTACTACTGTTTCTCTGAGACGATAATTGGCCAGTATCAAAGACCGTTAGCTTGCCGGGAAGAATTTTGTAAACTACCTAAGATTTATAAATCAACGATTTTCCACGTTCATAATATTAAGATGATTTGAATTTTTCAAAGATGTCGATATGTACCCAAACGGGATTTCATATTAATCAATCTGCATTTATTACTTTGAATTTCTCTCTTCGTCTTTGATGCGACCCGATAATTTTTGCAAATCTAATTACCTTGCAATTTACGTTCCTATCAATTAGATGGATTCGATACTAATGCAAATATTAGCGAAGAAGGGATTTCATCATCAAAAGTAGTAGGCAAATTTAACATGAGCAGTTATATCTAGAATGAAGCAAATTATTTATGCATATTATGTAAAAATACTGTTTACGTTTGTGTAATGTGTTACCATAATTGTTATTGGTATTAATATTTATAGCCTGTTCAAAAATGCAGCAGTTCTACTACATTCTCATATAAATGCTATAAAAATTAATTATGCAGTCTTCAGCGATGTGAATTTGTGCACGGATAAAATGTTTTATGGGAAAGCAAGATTGTTACTGATTAGTATTACGTCAGATCCAGATTTTATAGTTATTAAGAGTTTGCTTAATATAAGAGAATTTTGTTTATTGTAACTGGATTTAGTTCCAGATTATTATGTTTCTTATCTGAAGATGCCTACAACCATTTTATATATTATTCTTCAGGAGCAGTTTATTTTAAATGTCTGCAAATGTTACTTGCCAAATTAAGAAACCTAACTTTTGAGAGAGAATTATGAGGATAAAATAATATGTAACTTGATATAAAATACAATACATATCTCGTTTTAAGCACCATATAAACTTTGAAATGAACAAAGCAAACAGAAACTCTGAGAAATAATTATAGACCATTCAAATTGACTCGGGATACGACATATTGCTGACGCAACAAACAATAAGTATTTGCCCCTCATAATATCTGAATTTCCACTTCTTTGAAGCTTTTAGTTCCTTTCATACCTCTAGGCAAATCTCAATAACTTTTTTTTTTTTTTTATTTAAATGCATTCATCTGAAATGGAAAATATTTAAAATGCATCTCTTTTTAAAGGAGATTTATTTAGAAACAAATCCAGTCTGCATCGCCATAAAATCATTCGTATTCAATGTATATTTTATTTACATTTTTCGTATTCACAGTTTATTTTATTTCAACTTTGAATCTAGGAAAATTGGTCGTCAGCAATTTATCGTCACAGCAAATTATCACGTAAGCAATTGATCGCTATATTTATCGCCAGACAATACATGTAATAAATTTTACGCATAATCTCTCTTTCTTATTCAGAATCTGCCTTAGGGTATAATAGAGTAAAATAATTTTTAGGTACATTATGGTTTTATTTATTATGGTAATTTTAGGTACATTTGAAGTACGACGAAATGTAGTACCGTGATAAAATGGCAAAATTATTCATTATAAAACAGCAGGTCATATTTGAACCATTGCTGAAAATGTTACATTACAGTATTTATTAATAAGAAATTATTATGTACTATACCTCTTTAAAAACGAACAATACCGCACCTCTCATCGTGTGCACTAACGAGACTTATTAATGCGTTCATCACCAATCGCGACACTTCTTTCTTTTTTTTTTTTTTTGTTCCTCGGATCACTTCCACTTACGGACCTTCGGAATAGACTAGTTAAACCCCGCCCACAGGATGAACAACCACCACTTTTGTACAATATTATACTGTAATGTACAAATATAACAATAACACAAGATTGGTATAATCCCTTCTCTTAAACCGATTTACTTGTTTACTGAATAATATATTAATAATATATTTTATTTCATTTTGGAACCGGATATACCCATTAATTTATAATTGTTTTAAGTGTACCTACATTGAAGTAATAACATGCAACAAATTTGTGAAGTACCAGAAAATTGCATTGCCTGCCTGGTGATAAATATATTAACGATCAACTGAAGGCTCTAATTTGCTTATGCGATAAATTGCTGTGGAAAATTTCATCACTTGCTGGCGATCAAGTTTTCGGACCCCTTCGATTTTCTGTTATTTACATGGCATGGCCTATTACATATATTTTATGTAGACATTACTAAAGAAAGATGATAACACATCGTTTTAGTTTTGATATTAATACCTTCCCTTATTTTAAATATGTTAAACTAATAATATTGTCTTTATAATAAAAAAATATCTTAACCCTATGATCGTATAATTAAAAATGTATAACCTAAAAAAGACTGAAAATTAATTGACAGTTCTTATATTAACTTTGTCTTTAAGAAAAGACAGTATTAGGGCTTCCAAACATCTTTCGGGCCCTCCTATGCCCAAGTTTATGATTATCTGTAAAAAAGGAAATATTGTGAAATGAAGAGTGGCAAGTCTCCAAAGACTATTAGGTTTTTCTGTAATTTTCTTTACGAAACGTGAAAAACAAAATAAAGTCATTTCAAAAGTGTTTCATTTCATCCGTTTATAATTATATAACTAACGTGAAAAACAAAATATAGACCTTTAAAGTCATTTCCAAAGTGTTTCATTTCATCCGTTTATAATTATATAACTAACACTGTATTCGGGTTTCGAAAAGCCAAACTCAAGTCTTTAGCGTGATGTAGTAAACCTTTACCCGCTACAGTACGCTCGAAGTATATGGTAATTTCTTGCAAGTTTACATAATCTACGCTATATACTCGTATATATATATATATATATAAATACATTATTTAAATACTTAACTTAGACTTACATTTTCTTTGTCTTCCAAAAGAAAGTTAATTTATAGGTTTGTTTATGGGATATTTTTAATGTCAAGTATACTTATCTGCGGTCTGTATGTATCCCATTACAGTGTGTTCATCTCAGTGTTTCTTTCCCTGGCTAATTTTGTAATTTTCGTCAAAAATAAGACACATTTCAATGATAATGATGTTACATTAACATTTTATCTACACGTTGTTTCCTCTTTCTTTTAAAACACTGTTTAAAACGTACGTAGGAACGGTACGTTTTATTGTACGTACGTGTTTGTAAGAAGAATACTTATAACTATATGTTAATTATTGCATTTAATTTGCTTGTAAGTATTTAAAAAAGATTCTCTTAAATAGTCCTCTAATTATGGTATATTTTATTCTTTTAAAAAAAAACATGAATTTTGTTTCAGCCATGAAATGAAAAAATGCGCCATTCTTGACCTAATATTAAGACGGATAAAGTACTTTAAAAAGAAGATATTTATAAAGATTGCTGTTTCCTTTAGGACATTAATTCTTTTAAGCAAATTGAATTCCAAATTAGAGAATAAAGTTAAATTTTCTGAATAGACAATATCATTGTTTCATAAATATAAAAATTCAAAGGTAGTGACCACGAACGTTTTGGCGCATGAGATAATGAACGAATAAACAATAAATTTCTCGATCCGAAAGTAAAAACCTTCCATTTTGTCTTTTTATAGAAATTCAAAATGTCATACTTGGCATAAAACTCTATATTTTATTTCACATAATAATCTTAAAATGTTTTATTTTTATCTTCAAACAACTCTTTCCTAATATTGATCACGCTATATTTAGTTCGCAGAGGTATTGATTCATTTTGGTGAGACATCTGTAAATAAAGTAATGGAGTTTACAGCAAAAGTATATTTTCAACTGTACCTTTTATTTCACTATTTTTAAGAAGAGAATTTATGAGGTTCCATTTTCCCTACCATTAACTTTCGGAATTTTATTATTTATTTGACAGTTACAGGGATTACGAGAAAAGCAGAAACATAGTCCGCGAGGTTTCCTTTTGCGGTTTAAAAGTCTTATATACTTTTTGTATGCTTATTTTTCCGTTCCACCGACCGTGAGATTGGCGCGATAGGTGGAATATTTTTTCCTACTTTGTGTACATACTGAAATTCTCAGTAATGTCACGTAATGTCGTTACGTCACCCTAAAACTTCGATATATGGATTTTACAGTCTGCTAAAATAATCCTCTTTATTTCTGCGCGTGTGCAAATCCCAAAATAAAGGAACGACACTTAACATTACATTCTCTTTAGCACTTACGTGGCATTAAATTCCATCATTTTATGTCCAGTGTAAAATCATTTTATGTAGTCTAAAATAGATTTCAAAGTGCAAGAATGTTCGCATTTATTATAAGATTGCCGCTCGACAGAAGTTATTTGCAATTTTTTTAGAATATTCTCTAAATTGTCATAGAAAGAGAAAATGATAGCGGTTTCAACTAAGTTGACTGAAGTTGTTTTTGTTCACGAAAATTTAGATCTTAATGCAATAAAAAAACACTTTTAGTCATTTTACAAAACATTTTATTCTATTTTTCATAGTGTGCATGTATAAAATAAGACTTATTAGGTCAAAAAATGTAAAGAGGGAAGTGCTAAGAAGAAATTAAAGAAACAAGAATTGAAGGTCTTTATCAATATGACATACATCGGAGCTTTATCAATATGACATACATCGGCAGAGAGAACTGGGAGCTCAAAGAACAAACTGGTAAATAATGTCGTTATCTTTAAGAGATCCATAGTACTAACTTTACATTTGTAATTAATATTTGTTATTTATATCTGTAAGCTACTAATAATTCTTTTTATTAAATAATAGCAGATGTAATAATTTCCATACGCGGTCTTAAGAGATTGTAAAATTTTTCGGCCATTACTTTCAGGTGAAAAATGTCAAGTTAAAACAAAAAAAGAAAAAAAAATGTCTTAAAGGTTTCAGATTTTAACTGCTACCCAAAATGGTTTGTAAGATTTTTTACGCTGAGCTCCCAGTCTAGCAGTCTGCTGCTACACTTACTCCAGCTAACCCATTTTTTATGTCTTCTTAGCTTTATTATTAAGTATCGCTTTCTTCAACCGCAAAATTACAAAATGTTTATACCATCTAAGAAGCGTATGTTTAGAATTCCGGATGCAGCATTAAATGTTGGCATACATATGTCTGTTTTTTCTGCAGTCTTTTCTCAGTTCATCATATTAGTGTTAAATTTTCTTACTAAGATGGCTTTACAAACCTATTTTTGTCTTTTTATTATTATTATTTATTTTTATCATTAAATATCACGTTCTCTGAGCTTATGCCACATAAATTTCGATTCAACTCCAAAAGCACAAAATATTTAAAAGCAGCATATCTTTAGAATTTCCGATAGACAATCTTCTGCGCTGGAGATAACAATTCTTTACAGTGTTGCCACTGCTCGCTCTGAAATTGTTGAAATTGTTATAAAGAATTAGTTAAGGTTTTGCATAATACGGAATAGATTATTAAATAAATTAAAAATTTAAAATTCGGGCTTTCAGATGACCATGTTGAGGTAGCGAGCTACGTTATTCAAAATTTAATGGCTCTAGGTAGCGCTGTTTTTCACAATGTGACAAACATGCAAATTCTTCATTATTTAATTTCGTCCGAGGTTCGAATCCCGCGAACGGGCTGGCAGCATGGGAGTTTTCGTGGTTTTCCCCATGTGTAACGTGTATACAAGCCAGTTTCCCTTAGAAAGTCCTCCACGAAAGCATCCTTAAGCAGATAGCTCTCTAGGCTTTGCCATAATCACACACACACACACACATTATTTAATTTTCTTAAATATAACACAGGACAAAAACATTTGATGGCAACAATTTGAAACGTGGTACACATTTATAGTAATTCAAAGCAAAATGCCGTTTCCAGATTAAAATCTTATTCTGTACAAACGTCCCTTTTGGGCTAATAAATACGAAAAAAGTAAATAATCATAAAAAAATTCTGAAAGCTTTCAGATTTTATATTACGCCCAAAGGGACTTTTTTAATGTTTTATGTGTTACCTTTATTTATTAAGTCTCATGTCTTTCGAACTTAAATCATATAAAATTCAACAGCAATATCACAAAATATTTAAAAACAGCATAACTTAAGAAATTCCGATAGACAGTTTAGCGCGCTGGAGATAATTTTTTTTTACTATATAAAGTTACCATTGTTCGCTTTGAAATGGTTGAGTTTTTTTATCACAAATTCATCAAAGTTTTACAAAATGTGAAATATATAATAAAATAATTCGAAATCCAAAATTCGTGCTTCCAGCTGCCCATGTTCGGGTGAAGGATTACTTTAATTAAAATTTAATGGCTCTAGGTACCGTTGTGTTTTCACAAAGCGAGAAAACTAATTACATTCATGCACATTCTCCTTTATGTAATTTCTTTAAAAATAATATACGACGATAATATTTGGTGGCAACAATTTGAAACGTGATTCAGCCTTTTACAGTGATTCAAACCCTGTTCCGAAACCCTTCTGAGCTAACGCTCCTTCGGGCTAATATTAACTAATAATATAAAGGTAAAATATAACAAAGGTATATAAAATCAAAAATGTTTCAGATTTTAAGCTACGTCCAAGGAAGCGTTTTTGAACGTTTTGTGTGTTACCTTTATTTATTAAGTATCATGCTCTTTGCACTTAAAACATAAAATTAAGCTCAATAGCAGTGTCGCAAAATACTTCTAAAATGAGTATCTTTAGAATTTCCGACACACATTGCAGCGAGCAGGAGATAAAAAAGTTTTTTTTTTTTTTTTTTTTTTTTTCCCGTAGTGTTTAAGTTTTAGAAAATAGGAAATCGATAATAAAACAAATTCCAAATTTCAAATTCGGTCGTCTATATGCCCATATTAGTAGGAGGATTACGTCATTCAAATTTCGATGGCTCTATGTACCGTTGTTTTATCACAATGCGAGAAATATGCATACATTTATGCAAATGTTTCACTATTTAATTTCTTCAAATATAATGTAGGACTCTAACATTTGGTGGCAACAGTTTGCAAAGTGAAACGGACATTTATAGTGATTCAACGCAAAATCGCAAAATGAAAACAATAGTCGTTCAGGGACGAAGCTCCTTTGGACCAATAATAAAGAAAAACTGAAATGTTTCATATTTTAAATTACGACCAAAGGGCGTTTTTTTAAAAAATTTTCTGTGTTACATTTATTTATTAAATATCACGCTCTTCGCACTTAAACCATGAAATTCAGTTCAACAGCATTATCGCAAACTAGTTTTAAAGTGCGCATATCTTTAGAATTTCCAATACAGAGACTCACGCACTGGAGATAAAAATCTTTTTTCTGTACAACGTTGCCATTGCTCGCTTTGAAATCCTTGAGTTTGTTAATAAAAAATTCGTTAAACCTTTACAAAATAGGAAATCGATAATAAAACATATTCCAAATTTCAAATTTGGTCTTCCACATACCCATATTGGTAGGAGAATTACGTCATTCAAAATTTGATGGTTCTATGTACCGTTGTTTTATCATAATGTGAGAAATATACATACATTATGCATATTTTTCATTATTTAATTTCTTCAAGTATAAAAAAGGGCGATAATACTTCGCGGCAACAATTTAAAAAGTAATTCGCCGTTTATAGTGAATCGACACAAAATCGCAAAACGAAAATAGTCCTTCATGGGCAAAGCCCCTTTGGACTAATAATATAAACTAATAATATAATGGCAAAAATAGTATTAAACTTTATTCTTAAGACACAATAACACGCCGAACAAATACTAATTCAGAAGTCAAACAACAAAAATCAGCGTTAATTCACAAAATTTTCACAGGACTAGTTTCGATGGTTTTACCGAACCATCATCTAGAAAATCCAGTTCTCCAATGGAAGATGTTTTTTGAATAATTTTGGCAGCAGAAAAATTGAAAGTGTGATTTTCGGACGAACAATGTTGAGCAACAGAAGACTTCTGTGTTTCCTTTTTTCTAACATATGCCTCATGTTCTTTGACGCGAAATTTTAAGGCTCTCTTAGTTTGGCCAATGTAAATTAAACCGCACTGGCAAGGAATCCTATAAATACCCCAGGAATTCATATCCGGAATGGGGTCCTTGAATGGTCCCCAGGAATGGTCCCCAGGAATTCATATCCGGAATGGGGTCCTTGAAGTTGGAATTTTATTGATGAGAGAGTAAACAAAAGTGTGTTTCCTTTTTTCTAACATATGCCTCATGTTAGAAACAATTCCAACTGGTCACACGTAACACATCCAACTTCAGTACTACAGTTTACCGTAAACCTTCATCGGTTTGCCTTCCACCACACTTTAAATCATGTCATCCGACTAAACAAAAGTTAGCTTCATTTTATTCCTATGTTTTCCGTGCTCTTCAAGTTTGCTCCTCCAAACTAGCCCTTGATGAAGAACTAAATTATTTAAAAGCAATAGCTATTGACAGGGGCTTTTCACCCAACATTATTAATCAAGCAGTTAAAAAATTCTCATCTCAACACACTAAAAGCCACACTCTTATTTTAGGAGATTATAAAAATTCTGTTGTCATTCCCTTCTTTCCATCAATTAGCTATAAAGTTGCACATATTTTGCAGAAATTTAACTTTCGGGTTGTTTACTCTCCCATCAATAAAATTCCAACTTCTATACTCAAGGACCCCATTCCGGATATGAATTCCTGGGGTATTTATAGGATTCCTTGCCAGTGCGGTTTAATTTACATTGGCCAAACTAAGAGAGCCTTAAAATTTCGCGTCAAAGAACATGAGGCATATGTTAGAGAAAAAGAAACACAGAAGTCTTCTGTTGCTCAACATTGTTGGTCCGAAAATCACACTTTCAAATTTTCTGCTGCCAAAATTATTCAAAAAACATCTTCCATTGGAGAACTGGATTTTCTAGAGGCATTTCACATTCATAAAAATCTTTCTGTTCTAGTTAACGATCCTAATTCCAATCCAAATTTGCCTTCGGCTTTTAGAGAAATTATGTTTTAGTTCTGGTTTCGCCAACAGATGGCGCCACTTGCTTATTCTTGTCCAGGCTTTCTTATCTTATCTAAACATTATTTCCTATCTTGTTCATTTGCGGTTTTGCAGCTGAAGATGATGGTTCGGTAAAACCATCGAAACTAGTCCTGTGAAAATTTTGTGAATTAACGCTGATTTTTGTTGTTTGACTTCTGAATTAAACTTTATTATTTTTAAATTAATCTTTATTCGATGTAATATTCAAAGCACTGTGTATAGTCATTAGAATATTTTGGAAGCAGGATCTCAAGAAAATCCGCAGTGCTATCATCAAGATTCGAGCTCTGGTCTTCCCGAATAGCTGTCGAGCGTGCATTCAATTTTAGAGGGAGAACATACTGCACATACACTCCCACTTTCAAGGGGTGACTGGAGATGAGGAAACAAATCGACAAATATTAGTGGTGCCGAATTATCATCCACCACCATTTATTTCGGACACCACTTGTAAATAATTTTATGAATAAATAATTAAATAAAAATTTAAATGGTAATAATTTTATGAATAAAGTAATAAAAGAAATACGTTTATGAGTTTTATGAATAAAATTCATCTTAACTATAATTCATCGTAAATTTTACTAGTAAAATTGATCGGTGGTAAATAATTTTATGAATTTATCGACTGATAAAATCCGCAATGCCATTGCCGGGATTTTAATACCAGACTTTCCGAATACGAGTCGAGCGTGGTTCCAGTAACACTACGAAAGAAGTAACACTAAGATACGGAAAGAAGAGAGAAAATATCTTATAATTGTTACGAAATATGGAAAGCTTAAGATTATGTGGTTAAGCTAATTTTTTTGTTTACTTTTAAGTCTGAGACTCTGAAAATTACATTCTTAAAACTACAAATTTAAGATTAAATAGAATTCCGATGTACTTTTTCCATTAAGCTTATATACGTTCAACAGCATTTTGTTTCTATTCGTAGATCTTTTCCTCAGCCATATGGCTTCAATGATGGTGTTATTTAATTGATTACAGATAAACATGAAATTCTTTCTAAAACAAGAGATGTTTTGGGAAACGCTATTCGAAGGGGAAGTAGTTTATATTTACGTTACATATTGCTGGGGATGAGGAATAACTCTACTTTCTCATGCAAATAGTTGTCTGATAAGAACTCAAATGTGATACCAGCAAGCGGCTTCTTTGAATCGATTGTGAATCGAAGTTGAAAATTTACTTCTCCTAACCTAAGGATTTTCAAATTAAGTTGTCAGATCATCCTCTCATTCCATTTACTTCATTGTTGTTCATGTACAATCGAATTTTTTTAACAAAAGGAATTGCCCTCTACAGGCAGAATCTCTCTTATTACTGGACATGTGTGAAAGTATCACATGCCTCATGCATGCTCTTGTGAAGACAGTTGCCAACATATCTTGCCAATATTTCTAAGACTCTTGGTTCGAATCCCACTGAGAGTGCAGTTGAGTCTTCTTATTTTATATGCAGCTAAAGTAATAAGAATCACTAGAGTGGCGCCCAAATTAAAGGTATGGTAGACAATAATTCATCGCCAACTTGATTCAATCAACTAAGTGTCTTGTCGTTCTGTAGTAGCATTTTAAGTGACCAAGAATCGTATTCTATTACATATATTTTTATGGCACGTATGGTTATCAAATCCTGCTAGCAGCTGGATGATCTGTGAGTGAAACCTTCGTAAGGACATTTTTATGCACCAAAACTTAATATCTATCCCCTTAAAGAAAATATTATGCTGCGTTTAAATTATAGTTTATTCGTTTATAAATATATTAACCTAATGCATACTATATAGTTAAATAGCTAAACTTCCAATTTTACATTTCACAGAAATAAAAAAATCATAAAATTTTCTTAACTAATTGCAGTTTATGTTTGCAAGAATTTGAGGTGGTAAAAGTTTTGAAAAGAGAAATTAATAAACTGTATAAGTAACGACTATGTTAAAAGTTTCTTTTTATGCTCCTCCTCATTAATCGTCAGAAACTACAAGGAACTGTAACCTTTATTCCTTGATTACATATAAAAGAGTCAAAGAAAACTTTATGCTTATTAAATGCAGAAAGGATACGATTTTTCAGTTTATTACGAGTTCAGATTCAGAGGATCAAGTAATAGGATGCTTGCAGTTATATTAACAGCTTAACGAAGGATTTAACTATTGCCAAAATGGTAATTATATCAGGCTCAGAATAGTGATATTTCTCTTTTTCTCATGTTCTTTAACTTTGTCTGCAAGTAAGCAGCAGTGAATAAACGAATGAAGTCTTGGAATAACATATTAAATTTTCATTTAGTTTTCTCCTCCCCAAGATATCTGGATACTCGCTAAAAAATTGAGAAAATATTGTTTTGCTTAACACATTTGAATTCTTCATCCAATTGAGCGCTTGCTTTATCATGAAATATCACCTGTACGATTGAATTTACGCAGTTCTACTCACATAATTCAATTAACATTCGAAAAACGAAACATAAAGATTAAGTAACAAATTATACTATTGAAACTAATAAGTAATTAGCTATACTAAAGACTGGTAATATTACAGAAAGTTAACTGTATTATTTTTCTTATGCGTTTGCTACCAACTAAGCTAGAAATGGCACGAGAGGGCAAACAGGGATTATTTTGAACTGAAATCATAGGTTCCAGTTCCTGAATCATAGGAACCATTTCACTGAAATGGGTTTAATAATAACTGAATATCCAAGTTGAAAATATAGGTTTTCGAGAATCTAAGTTTAAGGTATATATGTTTTTGAGTTTTCAGTTAAATGCAGATATTACATGGGTTTGTGTGTTGTCTCTTCCTGGGTAGTTTTTTCATGTTCATCCTATAACTAAATTTAATTTAATTTGTCATTTTTTACTTTGATTTCGAAAGTCGTTCTTTTTGATAAATCTCTCATTTCCTTGATGCGAAGTCTGCAATCCTTCTATCTTACAAACTTTAATTGCGAAAGCCAGGTAAAGTAATCTTAATATTTTATTTTCCTCAGCTCGGTTTACGCGCAGCTAAAGTATTGAAGCTCAGCAACTCACGGCGGAAGAGTCTGCCTGTACATCTACTTACACAGTAATGATTTAACTTTCGCAAGAAAGTTGCAATACAGAACCGAATGCATTCAAAAGGGAGAAAAAATTAAAATAGTAATTTTAAGTTTTGAAATTGTAAAACTTTCTGTAAAAATGCATTTACAAATTTATTTAACGAATGAAAAAGGAGTAATAAGGTAGCTATGATAAATTTGTAAAGATAATATCCTATATATTTGAAAATGTAATTAAATACGTAGATTTTTTTTATCTTACAGACTCTTACGCCTTTATATTCGTGATAATACTCATATAAAGAAGTCCATCAAATTTCAAGTGTGTACCAAGAACCGTTTTTAAAATATGCGCGCAATAGTGAAAATTCATGTTTTGAGATAATCAAGTTTTAATGTAAATATTTTTTTAAGAATACGTGTACGTATCCAAATGATCAGAAGGTTGTTGACGCGTGTTCCTTGATCTATTGCACCAAGATATTTTACTGTACATTTATTTACAATTTATTTACAAGTCGTATGCCACCTGGCATGTTTACAAGCGTTATGCCTCCTGGCATGTACATGATAGACATATTCTGCCACCTGGCATGTGAATTGATACATCATACTAGTTTTCTACCACCTGACAGATACGATGCAATTACCTCAATTAGCGGTAATACGCCCGACATTTTGGCGTGTCCGCTTCCCTTACGTTCTGTAATGCAATTAACTCTTTGTGCGGTGCGTTCTCTGGGCACAAATCACCGCAATCACCGAGGAGGCCAAAACATCCTCCCCCCCTCCGATGAATTACATTCATCTTAATACAATCTTCAATATATGCAAACAAGTAAATGAAAAATATAGAAACTGAAAACATACAAACACCTTCAAAAAGTATAAAATTACATATCACACTTACCAATCTTCTAGCAAAACATCTTATATCTTACTATATTGAAACGTTAATTATGAGGGTTAAACTAGAACAAACAAATAAAATTATTAGTACAATAAGAAATAAAAATAATAATAAAACATATTCAATATAAACCAAACACTTAAGTTAATGTTCTTCAACTGGTAAAAGACACAGTTTGGTAATAGGACGTTTAATGTCTCCGTGCACAGTTTTTAGTCTAACCACTCGGACATTATTGTCTCTTCCAGGAAACACTTCTATTACTCGCCCGAGCTTCCAACGTAATGAAGGCCTATTATCTTCTTTAATGAGAATCAAGCCATTTAGGCGAATATTTCTGCTAGGCTGTAAGTCCCTATAATAAAGTGTCCAGGAGTCAAAGCTGTCAAATCATTGGAATCACTGGAGACCGGTGTTATTGGCCTCGAATTTAAGCATGCTTTAATTTGTGGAATTACAGTTAGAAACTCTTCATAAGTCAAAATTTGAGTTCCAACACATTTCTTTAGATGCAGCTTCATAGATCTAACAGCTGCCTCCCATATACCACCATGATGTGGAGCAGCTGGTGGGTTGAATTTCCACCTTATGTTTTCATTTGCTAACCACCTTTGAAATTCTGAGGTTGACTGGACAGATGAAACTGCTTCTTTGAGGATTTTATTTGAACCTATAAAATTAGTTCCACAATCACTTCTTATTTCTTGAGGTTTTCCTCTCCTCGAAGCAAATCGTTTTAGAGCAGCTAGGAATGCTTCACTTGATAAGTCGCTAGTAATCTCTAAATGGATAGCCTTTGTAGCTAAACAAACGAAAATACAGATATAACATTTAATTGGTCTTATACCTCTTCCCCTTTTCATTTTCACAGAAAATGGGCCGGCATAATCAACGCCACCCTTTGAAAAGGTTCTACTTGGAATCACTCTACTTGAAGGTAGTTCTCCCATTAATTGAATAGATGTTACTGCTCGTACTCTGCAACATTTTATGCATTTCCAAATGCATTTTTTAATTTCATTCTTTGCACTTATTATCCAGTATTTCTGTCTCATTGTGGATAACATTAAATGCAACCCTCCGTGTAAATGTTTTTCGTGATAATGCTGTATCATTAATTTTGTGAAGTGATTATTATTTGGCAATATAATGGGATGTTTACTTTCTCTGGTAATTTCTGCGTTTCTTAATCTATCTCCTACTCTTAAAATTTCGTTTTCATCTAGAAATGGATTAAGTGAAATGATTTTGCTTTTAGTTTTAATCGGTTGTTCTGTCTTTAAAGCCTTAATTTCTTCTGAAAATTCATTAAGTTGAACATTTCTTATAATAAATTCTGAAGCCTTCCGTAACTCATAGGCGGTAAGCACACCAGATTGCTTTTCACGAGCGGATTTACAGTTGTTCACGAAGCGCAGAACATAAGCCATTATTCCCAGTACTTTGGTTAAATTTCCGTACAGTTCAAGATTTAGTAACGGTTCTGTAGATTCCACAAGTGTTTTCAAAGTAACACATTTACGTTCTTCACTAACGTTTTGCAAGTCAGCTTCGGTATTCATTTCGTTTATGTGATGTCGAATATCTACTTCCGAAAGCCAGGGTGGCCCAGAAAACCAATCACTATCATTAATTAGAGCTTCAGCATCCATCCCCATCGTAAGTTTATCAGCAGGGTTTGTCTTCCCACTGCAAAAGTAACAGTTGTTTAAAATTGTTTTCTCCTTGATTTCTACCACACGATTTCTAACAAATTGTTTCCACTCGTTGGCAGATCCCTTGATCCAGTGAATGCAAATTTGGGAATCAGTCCAGTAAAATATATTTCCCTCATCCAACTGCGGAAATATCGATTGCAAATACGAAACTAATCTTGCAGAAATTAATGTTCCCAAAAGTTCAAGCCTAGGGAGTGTTACCCTTTTTAATGAAGCCAAACGGGATTTCGACATTATGAAACTTGTTTTACATTTATTTTTCTTCTTAAATCTAAAATATGCTACAGCACCATAACACTTGGGACTGGCATCAGAAAATATGTGAACTTCTTTAAACTTCCAACACATATCACTGAAGTACTGTCTGGGAATTTCGAAAAACTTTTCAACTTCCTTTAACCATTCCTGAAATATGAATTATGTATCAAGGGGAACATTTTCGCCCCATTGAAAACCCTTTTCCCACATAGTTTGCATTAAGAGTTAAATTCGAACAGTAAATGGATTCATAATTCCCAAGGGATCAAAGAGCTACCACATGCTGCTAAAATGATGCGTTTAGTTACTTTGAGATTTTGTAACTTCTCAAACTGAGATACATCTATTTTCAAATTATCATTGACATTGTCCCAGATAAGACCTAAAACTTTCAACGGTACCAAAGATTCTTCAGATGTTTCACGAGAGTCAATTCCATTAAATTTCCACAGTTCATTCAGCTCAGGTGAGTTTGAAACCCATCTACGTAGATTCATACTGGCCTCGCTAAGAATGAAAATCATGTCCTTGCTTACATTAACTGTCCCAGAAATTAAATCATCTACGTAAAGCTCTTTTAACATACTGCATGCCTCTTCGTAGGCATCTTCATACTTTTTTAAATGCAGTCTTACTGTAGCTGTTAATAAATAAGGTGAGCACTTGACCCCGAAAGGAACTCGATTGTGTTGGAGAACTTGTAAGTTGGGATTACTGTGATCGAGATTTGACCCTTCCTCACCTATCCACAAAAACTTTAAAACATCCCAATCTTCTTTAGCTAAGCTTACCTCTAAAAATGCACGCTGAATGTCGGCACAAAACGCAATTGAATGTACCCTGAATTTAATGATAATCTTTAGCAAATCAGGATTTAAATTAGGTCCGCTTTCCAAACAATCATTAAGTGATAAATTTCCCTTACTTTTAGAAGAAGCGTCAAAAACTATTCGAATCTTTGTAGAATCCTTCTGCTCGCGCACTACCGTGTGATGAGGCATGTAATACCCTGTTTTCAAATTACCATTCAAATACGTATCTACCCGTTCCACTATACCATCTCTCAAGTTTTCATTAATTATCTCATTATATTTTAAATATAGCTCGCTATTTTTCTGAAATTTAATATTTAAAAATAGTAAACGCTGTTTCGCGATTTCATAATTGTTATTTAAACCTTTAATACCCTCTTTCCAAAATAATCGAGTCTCATACCTTTTATTCTCGTAAGTTGTATTTCGTTCAAATGACTCCAAAATTTCTTTGTCTGATAGAGATATTTCTTTATCCGAACTTATCCCAATTGCTTCTAATTCCCATAATTTTTAACTCTTTCATAATTTAAGTCCTCATTTACAACAGTTATATGATTAACTCTTGTATCCTTACAATTTGATCCTTCGTCCTTGCCTTGAATCACGAAACCGAAAGTGCTTTCTGTTGCGACTAATTTTTTTACAAATTTTCACGTTTCGTTCTCCTAAAATTTCCCAAATATAATCCGAACCTATTAATACTTGAATTTCGTCACTCGTACCAGCATCTGCTAATTCTATTTCCTTCTCAAACGCTATCTGTCGTATCCACCGAGAAGGAACTTTTACTTGCCCTAGTGTTATAGAATCAATGACTATTGCGTTAATTTTTATCTTTTTATTGGGATGGTTTATATTTTGCAATACTATTTCTACGATATCATAAAAGCGCTCTTTTGCATCTTTGCATCCAAATGTGAAAATAATAAGCGCTTCTTTATGAATAATTTTCAACCCCAGTAAATCAACCACTTCTCGTAAGATGAATGACTTTGTTGATCCTGAATCTAGCATACAACGTAATACCTTTTCGTTTCCCCCTTTACACCTCACTGTCGCCGAAAACGTCTGTAAAAGAACGGAAGTCGGTGGTTTAATTTTGTTATTACTTTCATTACATAAGAGCGAAAGAGAAGCTTCAGAGATTGGCGTTTGTTTTGTCTGATTGGAAGTATCCGTTTCTAAATCTTTCGATGCGACGTCACATATTAACGAATTATGTAAACCTTGGACATTGTACAGTCTGCACTTTTCATCTTTATGAGCACAGAAACGCCTGGGATGCCCTTTTCTCCATGGAACGTGAAAAAATGTTTATCATTCCATTCACTTCCATTTTTTCTGAAGAACCAACATGATTCTTCAAACAGGCCTTGTGTTCACTTACGCCATTTCCTTGAAATGACTCGCCACCTTTGCAATATAAAGACAGTACTTCTGTATCGATTACTTTGTTGCTTTCTGACCCTATTACGGAACAGACTCCAACCAAAGACGCATGTCCTCGAGTCTTCCACGTACCGTCTTCACTTACAGTCACATTTAACGACGAATTTGAAAGAACTGCTTCTGTTTGCGCAGCTTTCTTCATTGATCTTTCCGCAGCATGTGTTGTCGCAGACAGAATATGCTTTACATGCATATTATAGGAACGATGTGCAATCACAGGAGGGAGATCCGTAACGCAGCAGAATTTCTGCATAGCAGCTTGCTTTCCCTTGACCAAGAGTTCGCATTGCATACGTAAATCTTCTGTTTAGGTCTGATATATTTTTTCGGACACCCAACATATTAGAGTTTCTGAAAGTTCTTTTACATGAACACTTTGAGCATAGTAACTCAAATTTTGAGCTTAAACCATGATGAAATAGTTCACTTAAATGAACATTACCTTTACAAATTTTACAACATAAATTATTTTCAATAAATTGAAATAGGATATCCAAATCAAATAGTCTATAACCACTAAAATTAGGCTCTAAATTATCTTTATCTCTTGGTGGCAAAACAGTGTCACTATTTAATTTTTTAAACGAAGAACTGACACCACACTTCTTATTCATTGTAACATTATGCTGATTTCCCTGGAACTTTCTTTTCTTTGTTCGAGTACCAGAAGATCTTTTATTTTTTACATCTTCCTCACAATTTTCCATAATTATCAGGTGATAAAAATACTAAACAAAAACTGCAATGTTATAATAAAAACACCTTCAAAAAAGTCAAAAGAAATTTAGAAATCGCAAAAGAGCTTGTATACAATCACGCTTCACGCTAATCCAAAGATGGAGTAAGATTTCAACACACAGCTTAGAAAAAACTCACGCAAAAATACAAATTATAAAACGAGTTAAGTTGTGCAAAAAATGTTTACAAAAAATCCGTGTTGATAGCCCTTGAAACCCAAACAGACAGCCTCATTGCTGACGCCAGCTGCGCCAGCCCTTTAAATCAACAAAATGGCCCCTTTAAATCAACAAAATGGCGCCTGACTGATTTTTTATATTTGGTCACAGGGAAAAAACTACTGCAGTTATATCGTTGGGAGTGGTGTCAAAATAAGCAGAAAAAAGATTAGCTTTAAAATGAGCCAAAATTTGAAAAATCACTTTTTTTGAGATTTTAAGGTGTACGAGACCCCTTAAATTATATGTATGATAAATTATTTTTCTTTTTTTAATTCGTAAATAATTTTATAAATTTCAAATAAAAGCTGATTTTATAAAACATTTTTATTTATCTTTTTGTTTCTTCTTTTTAGTCTCAATGATTTAGTTACGAGTTCTTCAATTGGAAAATCGTTTTTGTAATAAAGAATAATCACGTTTTTACTTCCAATGACTCTGTTATTATTCACAAGCTCAAAGTAAAATATATTAGTTATATTTTTACATTAAAATTTATGGGTACTCTCGGTAGAAAGAAAATTCATGTAGTTGATACTAGCCTATCTTGAGTGATTTGTTCGCATTCTCTCCACTACTTGAGAAATATTATTGTCAAAAAAAATTTTTTTTAATCAGCTTTGTATTAGCCAGCCCCTGAATAAGTCCTTTCCATGTCTTCGTATGTCAAGTATACGTTTCTTTCAGCAAAGTAACTTTGATAAGAGACAGTCATTCTTGAACTTCTGTGAATGCTTTTTTCTCTTACAAAAATTACCACATCTCCCATGCATTCGCTGCAGAAAGTTATGCATATTATCCGAAGACTGGCCATACAAGATGCTAGTTTTATAAAACATTTCTCCTAATTATTTTTTATCATTATTCTTTTAAAAGAAGATGAAAAGTTAATTCTATAACCTGTAAAAATATTAAATCTTTATTATTGTTCATTTTTGGATGTTAAAATTTTAAAATCCAGTACAAGAATATAACATTACGTTTCAACACTGTAGGGTCCAGGTAACTTAACTTCTATCTGGATACAGGAGTAGCAGGAAACTACAGAGAAGAAGGGTTCAAACCCTTTATTAACTCTTTAAAATTTACAGTGCATCAACTCGACGCTAATAAACTTCGCCTTTACTTATGCGGTAACTGAAAAACAAGGAATTGAAAATTAAAAGTTGAAATGTTTAACAAGTGCTAAAGTAACCTACGGGGCTCAGCGAGATACCGAACTTCAACCCTCCTTCTAAGCTAGTGGCAGAAAAGCAAAGCAAATTAAGTCACTTGAACCAGCAATGAGCAAACGTACCTACGGCAGAGACGACAGCTAGAGCCAAACTCTCTTAACTTCCCTTCTAAAAACTCGGTATTTAAACTTTTCCTCCTCAAGGTAGAATTTGCATTCTTCCACGCGCGCTACCAAAATTTAACTATTCTTGCACTGACAATTAGGGAAATGAAGGCTTATACGAAATTCAGAACTAAAATTTAAATTATTAGTTAAAATAAATATAAATCCATACAACATAAAGTAAAAAAAAATCACCCTTGAAAATGAAATACTTTGAGTTTAAATTTTTTTGTTATAAAACCAGGGTTCTTTGTTTTGTTCATATTCTGGTAAGTACTGTCGACATACAATTGTATATTTTCAGCAAAAAATACGCTCGCCTTGGCATTTGGCAAAACATTTCTCCGAAAGTTTCCAGATGTCTGTGTTTCACTAAACTCGTGTTCGTGTTATATTTTATAAATGGATTATGAGAGTACAAACTAATGAATGATTGCTTGTTAACACCTGTTATGCAAAATTTCAATGTTTACGATCACGATCGAGCAGCTTTCATCTGCACCTGATTCGAAAAAAGCCAAATTGCCATCCAAATTCGCCTAGCAATAGGTGTGTCAAACAAAATTTATCTTGCAATTAAACCATACTGCCAGAGGTGGAAGTGCTGTGTCAAATCATGATTGAAGCTGTAGGAGGATTACCAAACTTCAATATGGAAATAAAGAGCTCTTTTCAATAAAAAAAGATGATGTTGTAGTGTTCCTCATTGTTTAATTATAAGTTACTGTTGGAAGTGAAGAACCTTAAGAACTGATAAGCGAATAATCGCTTGAGTTCGTGTGACAGGAAATAACAAGATAGAAGGGTAAAAAAACTCTTTATTATTCAAAATAAGATTTGACAGAACTCCGTCTTGGAGTTGAACAATAAAGCCAACACTTGGGCTTGAAAAGAAACTAAGAATTAAACTAAACTAATCTAAACTAAAGGAGGTATAACCGAAGCTATCAAAATACTAACAGAGTTGGCCCCTTAACGTTAATAGACTGCGAAGCTATCAAGGACGTAAAATACGGCCGAGCGTGATAATAGCTTACAAGAGAGTAGCCTAAAAATGCGGACACGTGCAGCCAGAATACCTGGTATCTCTCTCGCTAAGACCGAAGAACTTCGCGGTTAAATACCGCTCTTCCTCATTATGTATTTAGACGTGATTCTAAAACTACGTTCTGGCCGGAAGTGGTAAGTTGAAGTTAAGAAGCTACAGGAAAGGAAATTTAACTGTTAATAAAATTAACATAATCCTTACAATGTATCAAACGTAACTTAAGTAACTGTATAATTAATCAGAAAAACTGGCAATCCAAAATCGCAACATTTAAAAAACGGTTACAGCCGAAAATATTACGGTAAAAACACCGCGGAGAAAATAACGAAAGGCAAAACGTCATGATACAAACATCGTGGAAGAAAAGGAAACAAAGAGAAAACATCGCATTTTTAAAGCATCGTGGTACAAACAGTCGTAAATTAAGGCTATTCAAAAACTTCGCAGTTTAAAAATATCTTGGTAAAAAGTAAAGTACCTACAAATCATCGCATGACGATAACATCGCACACATGCGTTTTTCATGTTTTAAAATTTGTACATGCATATTCGCATTAAGATTTGGAAGGTCAAATAATGTTAACAATACTTTCTTTAAGAATAAAAGGAAACAAAACAAGGTATAATTTTCAGGAAGACAATATCAGGTTAAGAAATACGAAAGTAATCTGATAATTCACTAAGGAGTTTTTATTAGGAGGTAACATCATGCAGTTATTTATGTTCCTTTTTCTAAACATTTTTCATTTAGAAATAAGCTGTATTAGAAATTAGCTGTATTTAGAAATTAGCTGTACCGTACAGTTTAATTTAATAACATGCAGTTTAATTTCTTATTTTTGTTATTTTTCCTGAACTCCTCAGTTTCCCCTCGCATTTCCTTGCCAGGATATAAATTTAAAATTAAGTAAACTGAGTATTTTAACGGGGAATCTGTGGAGTTTATTAAGAGCGTGTTTTTGCTAGCCAGCGCACGTATCATTTCTGACCTTGCTGTTGCGCGGAGTTGCGGAATTTGAAATATTATCACACCTGATAGCCAACATAGGTTTAAAGCCAACCTAGGTTAGCTTTAAAGTATACTGTTAATCCCGCATTATTCTTTTTAGACTTGATTTGTGTAACAAAGCTTAAGTTCCACCGCAAGCTGTCGGTGTTATTGTAAAGCACGAAGTACGTGCCTTTCTGTTCATAACTGAAATTAATAAAGAGTTATTTTGACCCTTTTTTTGTACTGGTATTATATCTCTTCTGTGCGAGAAGTCGCGAGGTACATTAGTAGGATCTAAATTAGTTTATGTGGTCAAAGAGAGTTAGATCTTATAAATATATATATTGAATGCTGCCAAATTGTACGTACACTACAGACTCACAAACACCCATGCATTGTCCAGGATACTTTGGTATGACAGTCAACGTTGTTATGAAATTGTTATGCATTATTTTTGTTGTGTACAATTATTACGTATTATTTTACTGTGCATAGGGAATTCTTAGTGATTATATTATTTTACTGTGAATAATGAATTTTTAATGTTCTTATTTAAGAATTAATGTTTAAAATTTTCGTTCGATTACGGCAAATCTCTTTTAAGTTTAGCTGAAGAGTTTGATACAACTAAAAGGGCTGGTTTTAGTTACTTCCTTTCTCACTTTGCGATCAGCTGCGTTTTCCTTCCCCCTTATCTTTCGCCGGGTTGACCACGTGTTTCGGGTGTGGAGGCGAGAAAAGGTAGTCTAGCCAGCTATCTTAAATTATAATGTTTGGAATATTAAATAAATGTGTTTATTGATTTAATTATTGTATGTTTAATTTGAGTATTTGAATTTTATCTGTGGTCTACTGTAGGTCATCCATGTGATCCTTACGGAAAACGTGGTTATCTTCACTTCGAACCTGGGTAATCTTATTGCGGTAGTAGAAAAAATAATGTTAAGTGTTTTGTGACTGTACAATCGGCTTACTTAATTTATTTGAATTGGTGATTAGACTTCTTTGTCATGAGCTTTATCTTTCCCTGGTGTTTTAAAGAGTTCTGAGTTTTATTTTGAATGGAAAGAATTTTGGAGCTATCTCTAGATTTGTATTAAGTGTTTTTAGGTTGGAGTTCTGAATTAGCTTTATTTTATTGAGAGATAGCATATTGATGATTTTGTAGCGGAAGTGCATTTTCACATTTTGTTTTGATAAATAATCTTCGATTCTAGCAAAACACCAAGAAGGATATTTTCTGTTCTTTTTTATTTTTTTGTTTTTTATTATTATTTAATAAGTGGAGAGTTGATATGTTAAACTTTATTTTTCTGAGTTGTTGATTTAAGGGAATTTGTTTAACTTGTTAGTTTGTTAGTTTTGTAATCACCAAATATTTAAAGCCTTAGGATAAGAAGTTTTATTATGAGAGAAGTAGCAGTTTTTTATTTAATAGTTTTTTAAGTAGTTTCTAGGTGGTGTTTTTTTTTTTCACGGCAACGAGTAAGAAGTCAATTTAAAAGTTTAATGTAGAAGTAACGTTATTATTTTTTCTACGTAACAGCGTCACTACCCGTTATCCCGTCTAGCTGGCACAAACCGGGTAGAGGATGCATTAAAGCGATGTTCAGCCATGGCTTCAGATTCAGTCCCATTAGGATTTTGGTCACCGCTCTCAGCCACACAACCATATCAGCAATGCTGTGGTTTGGATCGATCATGCCATATTGGCATGCATGAGAATAAACGGATTATCTCATATTTGCCTATAATGTGTGTTAAAAGAAAAACATTACGCATTTGTGGAATACGTAAGAAGAAAAACTTCGTTAGTTTATCGCTGTTTTTATACATAATTGGCATCTGTTGCGCGGTTTTTATGTTATTTAATTGAAAAGTTTTTCCTAGAACAACGAACAATGTATATATAAGTAAAACGTACTCAGATGTTACAGCATTACTATACTCCAATGCATATCTCAGATAAAAATTTAAAAAAAAAATCAAGGAATGTACCGTATTTACTCGCATATTTTCCCACTTTAGTTTACTAATTTCATCATTCGAAAACTGAGAAGGAAAATGATGCGAATAATTGAATTTTCAAAGAAGACGGCTGCGGTATGAACATAAATGAAACGTAGTCATGGATGAACTACAAATAAATAATACAATATCATTTTTTGAAAAGAATGCTATATTCCCACATAACCATTACCATATCTTCATATGTTTATTTACGCTTTCCTGTAACTTGAATCTCCCTTTCTTATTGTTATCTCTGCTACTACTTAGGCCTGAAATCATCCATAAATATTTAGAGACTGTGAATGTTTACCTAACTTATCGAAAACTTAGAGAAAATGTTAGTTCGCATGTGCTTTACTGTGATGGGTCGGTTCATATATTCATTTGGCATAAAATTCAAAATTTAAATTTAAAGATTCGGCGTGAACTTCGCAATAGTTTTCGAGGGTTTATTAGTTGGACACTAACAATCACTACGTAGACGAACCCATTTTAAAATTTAAGAGAGCTCTTTTTCTGAAAGCACTCATGCAGGAGTTGTTTACACGAATATTTTTAAGATTTTCAATACCTGGAGTTAAAAACCAGAAAGGAAAATACGTAACAAAGTACGATATTGTTGCGTTTCTAAAAAGCTTTTTGACATGAAAGGTAAGATATACGTTTCAGAATTTACTAGAAACATTTCATATATTTTGTGTTCTACAATTCAGTAAACGTAAATTTGCTAAGATGAACGTACATATAAATAATTTATTAAGCAGGTGAAATCATATGCTGCATACTGAACAAAATTTTTCCCTTTATACATTTTAAATAAATTCATTATTTAATTACCACTTTTGAAAGAAAAGATCTTAAATCAACACGTTAATAGACCTTTAATAACTGCGTTAATGAGAAAGTATTATGCATAAGAAAATTGGATCTAAAAAACAATAAGTAAAAAAAAATTCAATTTGGTCATTAAAAAAACTCAAGACTGTAATCTTTCATGTGCAAAATAAATTAAAGAAAGTACCAGAAAAGGTCATTGTCAAACTTATCAGATGACGCCATCCTTAATTAAAATTTCCTCTGACTAGGAATTTATATGAAACAAAAAAATTATTATCCATAAAAAAGGAACACACTAATAATCACTGAAAACTATGATTTCTTTCATTATTTTCATTAAAGATAAATAACAGTGCTCTTCATAAGACTGTTATTTGCAACCTGAAAAGCTTATTATAAAGAGAATGTATTTAGTCGGAAAAAATATGATGTTTAAAAAATAACAAGGCATTAAAAAGTTAATTGTTAAAATGTGGCTCATTATGTATGCACAAAAATAACTTTAAGCGATGTTTGTGCTACATTATGAGATTTTACTTCAGTATTGTTAACCCTGCTAATAAAACAAATGGTTTAAGGCAGTGTAGATGTAGAAATTTCCACGTCAATTGCACTTACGTTTTTTAACACAATATTCCTTTAAGGAAAAAAGGTTTTCTACTGCGTTTCATTCTTTGCTCTTCTTTAAATGCATATGAAAAAAGATATTACCATTTCTATGCATTCAAAATAACTTAAGCGTACTTTGTTTAGTAATTAGAGTTGGTATACACAATATGGTTTTTACACGCGCTTATTTCATCATCTGCGCATAATATCACCTAAAGTTTTGATAAGAAGTAATTTGATTCTTATTTATAATTATATAAGGAAACTTTACACAAAAAACACATGCAGATGCTATCTGCTTGAACCTTTGCTTTTAGAAAGGTGATAAATTAATACTTAAAATATTACCTCTTTTCGATAACCGAAGAGGATTTTCGCTTTTACGAGGAAAAGTGATAACTGGTCTTTTCGATTTTAGGAAGGTATTATGATATGGACAGAGGCAGACTTTTCCAGATGATTTGAGTAAATTCATAGAACTCTACTATTAAGGAAAATGTCTCAATCTGAGAAAAGCATGCACTTCTGCAAGAAATTTTCTCCTTTCATATTGCTAGAACTGGAAGAACTTCCAGCTGGCAATCAGGAGTTTGGGAATTCGAACGCCAGCGAGGCACAGATGGGATTTTTTTTATATTTCTCGCTTCGACAAACCTAATAGGCATTACAGTACCAGTTCAAGCAATTCGCATGATGCACAGCACAACAAATTTCGAATTCCGACATTGGGCCAAGCAAACAGATAAACTATAGATTATAGATACCAATAACAAAAATGTTTAACTAGGTCATCTCCATTGTTTTTCTATCTTCTCGTTTCTTCAGTTTATCCTCCGCATCTCCCACTGTTAACTCTGCGATGGAAAGTTTGCCACTACATTTATGGCTACCGTTGTATTTGACAATCCCCCCCCAGATTACTTAAAAATGGACTGGGTTCTCTTCATTACAACAAAACATGCGAGGTCTATTGCGTAACCAAAGAGGTCCCTCATTAAATGTTAAAAAATGGCTTTATTCACATTACAAACGGGAAGAAACAAGGACACACCCACGTAATCAGCTACTATGAACTCGTGTCAAAATACTAGAATGTGGGTACCTTATGGAATTGGCTTCTGAAAGCCACTTTTGGAATGAAAAATTACATTATATATGCTTTATTTCTTTTTACATGTTGCATGTATTTACCGCACCATTATTTATTTTACATTTATTTTTAGTTTAAAAAGATTTTTGGTATGAGTTTATAGACTTTTTTTTTTATTTCTAAAGTCGTTAAGAGATGGTCAATATATTTTCCGTATTAGTGTTCACTTGCTTCTTCACAAAAGCTTCATAATATTCCTATGTTTTCACAACGCAGGTTTGGTTAGTTCACTGAAGTACTCGACAGATGTCTGGCAAAGGAGAGATTCCTTCCGGCAGAACTGCTAGTGAGAAACTGGTTTGTATTCATTAGGGAAACCATGAAAAAGCAAAACTGCCATCTTCTCCTTCAGGATTTGAGACAGAGTCGTACTACAGATATTTAGCTATTTGATCCACTCGATCACGGGGCAAGATGTTCATTAAACACAAAGCTTAAATTAACCGACGGGTGCTTAAACAATGGAACCTTGGAACATGACTTTGAATGGGAAAACTTTGAAGGCCACTGCTTCCTGAGAGAAAATGCCAGGACTGGATGGAGTTGTAGAAGGTATTTCTCCCGCCTTCCTAGCATGCCTTCGTGGTGTAGTGGTTCTGCACACTGGGCCGGTATTCCAGAGGTCCGTGGTTCGACTCTCGGTGAAGGCAGTTGCTAATTTTTCATCTCTCCGGCCTCGAATTAACCTAATGTCTCTACAGTGGTGGCTGAACTAGTGAGTGGTGGATGATGATTCTGTCCACGCAGGATTTAGCAATTGGGTCCCCTAAAAACTCCAGTCGCCCTTTAAAAAGGGGGAGTATATAAGGTATTTCTCCCGCCTACCTAGCGTGCCTTCGTGGCGTAGTGGTCACCACGCTGAACCGGTATTTCAGAGGTCCATGGTTCGATTCTCGGCGACAGCGCTGCTAATTTTTCTATCTTTCTTGCTTTCAATTAACCTAATGTCTCTACAGTGGTCAGGTACTGTTCAGCTGGCCACGTGGCCTAAAGTAGGGAATCTAATGTCATAAAGGGGCTTGGCTTACCAACTACTATGATAATTGTAAAGATACTTGCACATAATTCAAAATAATTACATGAAATATTCAGAAATTGATAGGTACACTATTTACATGGTAAAGGAATGTTCTTTTAAGAACAGCAATGAAAAGGTTGTTACTTTCCAGGATGCTGGAGGCCGAAGATTGCCTGGCTGATCGGTGGCATGTGAAGTCCAGTATGTCAGAAATCAGAATAAAGGGGGGAAAAGTCTTAAAATTACTTGCTAGTCAGTTGCGGTGCATTAATTAAGAAAAAAAAGAGTTAATTAAATCTGACGACCATAGGAGGCTATCTGCACACTCATTGGCTGGCCTGATTTGTTTGTAGTCGGTGGGCGGCGATAGGCCGTAGAAGATTGTTTTATCTCAGGATTTCGTAGGAAAGCACTTCGGCGAAGTTCGCGGGGTTGTTTATCAAAGCTCTTGCGAACAAATTTCATTAATCCTATTGACGAAATTTTGAATTGGTTTTAGTTTCAGGTCGAAATGAAGACTTATTTCGAACGTAATACGGGGTACCAGTGACTGTGCGAAGAAACTTATTTTGCACTACCTGAATTTTCTTAATATCATTATCTGTGGCATTGACCCAGGTATTCAAAGTCTCCGTGAATGTTTCTAGGTTTTATAACAGCTGCTGTATGACGCTGACAAGGATTTACATTTTTACGACAGGTTTTTGCAATGTAAAACGCCCTCTGGTGACGCTATTTGTAACTATTTGTTTTTCGCTGAAAGAAATTCTCATCTTTTTATCAAGTCTGCCACAAAATTTCACAATTTTCTGATCACTGGTTTCCCTTGTAGACAACTTTGAAATAAGATTCTTTAATTATAGACACCCTGTATTTTGTAATGAAGTCAAGCCATAAAGGATATATTCTATAACAAGCGATGAATTGTGAGGTAAATATCTACTTCAAAGTGGATTTTTAATGGACTTCCTCTGTTGAATGATACATCATATCAAAAGGGATTACTTAGCTGAACTATCAAAACCAAAAATACCAAAATTTCCTAATTTTCTCGAAATCATTTTACAATTAATCTTCGACATTTCTGTCAGGAAATATTTTCGGTGATAACCCAATGATAGTCACAAAATTCTAAGAATATTTTCTGATACTTCCACTTTAAGTTTGTTTATGCATAAAGTTGCTTTTATATGTGTTTGTTGAGAATAAAAACTATAAGAGAAAGTCTGAAACTTCTGCAGAGTAAAATACATTCTAAAATAATGAGAGTATTAGAATTCTTATGGATAGAGTGAGTTTTGTTCACATTTAATGCAAACTTGTTTTAAGTGCGAGATTGTAATAATACGTGTATTACGCTACATTAAAATCAAAAGGCTTAAACATATTTTGCAAACTTTTAAAAAATATAGACATGCAAATCCAAAACGTGTTCTTGCGTGCGTATGGATGGTACAATGCGTGAGGGCAGCGTTTTTTTATATTTCTTTTGTAAATTTTAATAATCTTTTATTGGACTTGTGCATTTAATCTGTTACGAAAACGTACGCAAGCAATACGTAATCTGATCGAAGGAACTGCAGAACGCCCCATGCCATGAAAAATAAGATAGACGTATTAAACAGACAAGCCAATATGCTTTCAGATGGAATAGGAGTGACAAGAAACCAAATTGCTGGAACTGCGGTTCTGAAGGCCATATCCGAAGGAACTGCAGAACACCTTAGGCACGGAAAATAAGACCGTTTAATATAGCTGTAAAGAATGTGTATCAATATTTCTTTGATTGAAGTATTTGTTGAAGTAACTCTGATTTCTATAGACAGAGGCCATAGTGTATGCTAAGATGTATTTTATGCAACTCACGTCTTTCAGACTGAATTACAGGAAAAAGATTCTGCTGCAGAAAAGAACCTAACACTTAAAGCCCAACTTTAAAACAGAAATGTTCATTGTAGCATTTGTAAACTTACGTTATTTCAATTAGCATTTCACATTAGCAGTATATTAAAAAAATTAATGATCCTCTCAGAAATAAGCAATCCAAGGTGCTGTTAATGTGTCTTTCAATAAACCAGAAATTTCTGTCATTTTTCCATGAAGTTTAGAAGACTGATGTTTTCAATTGGTGTCTAAATTAATCCATCATACCGTAATAACAGGCCTAAAATTCCTTCGAGAAAAAGTAATATATCATTTATTTGTTTGCCTAGAAAGTTTCGACTAACTTTAAGTCTGTGAATTACACATCTAAACGAGATATTATTCTTTACGTTAACCTTGTCAAAGAAAATGTAATTTTTTTAATAAATATGGCAGCCGAAATTTTTTCTAAACCAGCACATAATAAGCACATATAAGTTTAAAATTTCTTTATTTCTATATCTGTAATAATTTTATTTAAAGTATAATGCTCAATCTGTGAATTTCAAATTTACATTTAGGGTCAAAAGGGAAAGTTATCTATCTTATATTTTAAAAGACTGCCATTTATTATTTTAATTAAGCAATATTGGAGAATGATTTTGGAAATAATTAATTTTAGCTTGATACATGCAATTTTACGGGACGCTCACAGAAACAAATACATGTATACTGTACTGGCATCTCTGCATACACCATTAATCCATTCTAGATTGTTGGACATACGCCAAACTGGACGTACAGCAAAAGAACGTTTTCAATAAGAAATAAAGGGAAATTTAGGTGATCTATTTTGATAAAAAATCCTATTGCTATTATTATAACATCGTTTAATATTAGAATATAATCTCAGAGAGTAAAGTGTTTACTGTACAGAAATAAAAATTTAATCAATTATTCATCTCGTATCTTTTGTCAGGCCTTTACTTGGACCTAGTTGTGGATTACCAGGTTTGACCTTTACTAAGATACCTGTACAAAGAACTTAGCTTCTGCCTTCTCCTTCTGATGTTTCGGAAATGTGACATTGTTTGTTCTTTCCAAACAATATTGTTACAGCTTTTTGGAGCTTTGCTGAGATGGTATTTCTCTACAAAGTTTTCGACATCCCTTTATTCAGCAACTATTTGGTATTAGAGGTTTATTTGCATTTATTATTGTAAGTTTGCGCAAACGTGGTCGTATTATTGTATCAAAAGAGGTAAAGAAAGGTAATGCACACAGTTATGGCTCATCGATCTCGAGTAGTATTCCAAACAAATGTACAGAAACAGAAGTTTCAAACGAACAAACAGAAGTTTTCACATTTAGATAGGACGCATACCAAACTGAAATTATTGTACAGCAGACGTATACCGAGGTACCACTTTTCCACATTTTACCATTGTTCCTCAATTTTAGTATAAATCATTAATATATAATTAAAATTTTAACAAAAAGTCAGTACTTTCGTTAGAAGTTAATATTAATACACAATAAATCATGGAGGCGTTATCTGTTGCTCATTACGTGCTATTAGGGTTAACTTTATTAAGTTGGAGTAGGGCTGATCTATAAAACACAGTTATATTAAACAAATATTTAAAATATACTGTCCAATATAAAATAAAATGTATATTGGAAATCTAAACTGCAGACTGTGTTTAAGGATATTATTAATTCTGCATGGAATTAACAGCTAAATAAGTGTCACAAATGTAGTTCGGATTTTATCTTTTGTGATATTAATTTAATTTTTCATAATTAAGCAAGTTCGGACTGAAGATATGAATACAAATTAATGTTCCTCTATTTTGCTTTCATAATTTCATAGAGTCCCTAGAAAAATCATTTGAAAGAAATGAATCACGTAACTTTCAGTTCTGAAGTTTTCAAAACTGCAAGCAAATATACTTGAATTCTTCAAATTTAAATCAGTTAATATAATGACATTTTCATTAGCTATATTTTGTTGAAGTATATAATGTTTTTGCTTTCGTTATAATTTGCTGTGAAGACGTATACATGAAAATTAGTAAAACTACCTGTTTTTCCCAGCAGTCCATAATTTATATTTAAGGAGCATTCATAAAATGAGTAAATCTGACAATCAGTTTTGCAAATGATTGTTATGTTTCTGTTATATTTAATATATATATATATAGAAATTGCTGTATGGAGTAATATGAGTATGCATCTAATTATGTCATAATTTGTTCTTGCAAGAATTATCAAATACACATTATTTTGCAAGTAAAATGTTAATTCAAATTAAAGAACAATAGTAATAACTCAGTTTGTTTTACTTCTAGTAAAACAATCGCGTAACAAGTGTAAATTTAAATATGTCAGCAATGAAACACACAAAATCATTAAGTACATAATAGGACTGGCAGTGTGAAACATATTGCAGTTAGAACAGAGTCCTGTTTTATTTGGGAAGACGGTGATAGATCTGTTTGCAATAATATTGCTCTAATTCCATAACGACTAAAATTAAATTTTCAGACTTAAAAATGTCTGTTAATTTTTTATTTATTATATTTTATTATATATATTTATTATATTTTATTATATATATTTATTATATTTTCATCTTAATGTTTTTAAGAAAATAAAATATTTATACCAATTAATTGACAAACAAGAGTCATGCATAGACTGAAGAAAGTAAAATAAAATGGAAGTTATTTCTTACATTAATAAACAACAGTAAGAATAAATCCATTACTTTTTAATCATTTCAACTGTTACAACTTTTATTTTCAATAATTAAATTATTAGAACATTTTGCTGAAATTTTCATTGTTGTAAATATATTTTCATTTGGTTGTCAGGTGTTGAAAGTGATATAACAGAATTATACACCATGGAGAAAACTGGATATAAAGGAATAACAATATATCTTTAATGAATCTTTCATTAGACTCAACAGTATAGACGAACAATACATAAGTAAACTTATGACTATGAAAAAATATAAGAAAGACAGATGATAACTTGGCATGGTAACTCTACGTCATATCTGTCAGGCCAACTGAGAATTATATGATATCGTGAGGCACTTGACTACGAGTCGATGCGATGCTACATAGTAGCTATGTACTGGGTGCTATATAAATCTCTAATAGACTCCTTCGTATTTTCGATAGCTATATCCACGTCAGAATTCTGCACCTTAAAATATCGTTTTACGACAACAAGTGTTGCATCTGAAAATGCAGCCATAAAGATACCTAGAGCTCTGGCTTCTACTGGCGTCTAAATACATTTGCACTTGTTTCCTTTTTCAATACTGCAGAGGTCCAAGCGGTAATAAAAAGAATCCTAACATTGTTAAAATTGAAATTTCGATAAAGCAGCTTTCACAAAATGTACCAAAAATCTTGCTTATCATTTTCACAAAGTCGAAACACATAATTAGATCTTGCATATTATGACAAAAGTATTTTTACCTAATTTCTTGATTCATCATTATTGCAGAAATGCAAGAAATATTTCTTTGTTCATCACATCTGTAACAATGAGTAATGGAGGTATATGAGGAAATGGAGTGCATATGACACAACCTTTAAAATCCAGGCTAAAGAAGACGTTATAGTATAATGTAAGTTCCTGTAAGGTGGAGGTTAGTTTGAAGAATTAAGCCATCAGAGCCATTGAGACTGATACAAAGGAATTAGAATTACTTTGTTTAAAATAATTGAATAAACGGTTCTCGTAGTAAACTTTATAAATTATATTTCTTTCCATTTTATGTACATGAAAGAAATCCCATTCTAATAGCTACGGAGTTACGCTTCTTTGATTTTTCATAAATCTTTTTGCGCCAGATGTAGTAGAAAACCAGTTTACAGCACTTTCAATCTTGGTTTTCGTTTTTCCCCTTATTATAATTTTGTATGATAGGAATGCCTTTTCCATGCGTATACTAATTGCATAAGATGACAGTTTGTGAACCTATCTGGCCTGTTTTATTTACTCAAATGATAAACTTTTCTCTTTGCTAGCATTTTCTGAATTGTTTCATTAGATAAAAGGAACTCAGAAAAATTCTGAATATTTTACTTTTCTTTATTATTACAAGCCTTTTTCTAACACCGAAAAGAAAATATAGCTAAGCTTTGAAGTTGCGAAACTTAAATTAGATTGGATTCTTTTCAAGTGTTTCCTTTTTGTTTGTGATATTTAAAAGAGAATTCTTATGGAAAAAATTGCACTCTTGCATTAATGACTTTTTTCTAAGTTTATTGATTTTAGTAGTTTTCAAACATGTAAAGTTGGTTGTATTTCATTTATTAATTCCAGTCCTTCTGCGTATCTTCTAGTGAATAATCTTTCAGAATACGAATCTAAAGTAGATAAAATAAAATGTAAGTCTGAATTATTCTATGCATAGTTTAAACCTCTATGTTTAAATTTTAATTTTAACTCTTTAAACGTATAGTTTTATTTAATCAGTCTTTTCATATGTTTGTTTACGAGATTTAACTTTTCAAAATTTTAAAGTGCTTTTATGTGAAATAAACCCACTAGTTATTTAAGTATCGAATTTTCACTAAGCGAATTTTGTTCCTCTTATATTGTACCTTACTGTTCCTGTTTTGTACGCTGTTGAATTGAAGCAGATCCAAATTTTATGAGAAGTTAGTTTGATATAAAATTTTACAACAGTACTCAAATCATTCAGAATGTTTAATTACACTGGAAATCTAATATTTCGTTAGAACAAGATTCAAGAATTAATTCCGATAGTATAAATTGTTAGAAAAAATGAATTTAAAATTTGTTAGGATAGACAAAGAAACAGGGTTAGTAACAAGACTGTAAATTTCAATGAATACCATCTCGTAATTATTCTCACTGATTATATTTATTCAGCATTCATTTAAGTGCATGACGAAAAATTTTTAGTTTATAATTCTTTTAGTTAGTGTAATCACAGGTTATTTTCTCTTGTATTGCTCTAGCTTCGTTCTCAGATTTATTAATTTTTCTGTATAATTATTTCTATAATTTAAGTTAATTTCAATTAAAATTCTAATTCTGACTAGCAATATTAAGTTTCTAGCTGGTAAACAAGCAGAATTGAAGCTCTTGACTTATTCCTTACAACTGTAGTTTAGATTGTAGGACGTTAAAATAGGTTCATAACAGTAAACCACTGTAAATCGCAAATTTAAGATAGAAGTAAATTTCCTCTGGAATTTTACAATATTACTCATAATTTAATTAGTCGTGAAGGATATTTAGCCGTCTTTAATATCATTTTAAGTTTATTACAATAACATAATTTTGGAAACCTTAATTACACAGTAATCCAGGTCTCTCGACCAATTAGGAGGAATTCATATACAGGGTGTTTCATAGATCATGAGACAAACTTGGAGGGGTGGTGGAGCGTACTAAAACATGCATTTTTTGTATAGGAATGTAGGGTCTAAAGTGAAGAGTTAAGGCAGAAACTCAAAAAAAAAAAAAAAAAAAAAAAAAAAAGATACAAGAGGAAAATATGTTTATGTACAAAATTAACGCCAAGTGCTTTTTTTGCAGCATTACAGTATTCACAATAAATATTAAAAAAAGGGAACATAACAGTAATAGGAACTACAGCTGTGATTGGCTGGCAATGCAGCGGTAGAGGGCGGTAGTGAGCCGGACAAACCACGATCCGATGCATCAGAGTATCATTTGCAACTTTGATGTCGAGCGTGATGGGCGAGTTTACGCACAGGAGGAAAGCTGACATGCATTTCATGTATGGTGCACGGCAGAACAGCGCTACGGTTATACCAGGAACGGTTTCCGAACAGGCGTATGCCGAAGCACACAATGTTCGAGAGGTTGCATCGATCTCTGTGGGAAAACGGGTCATTTGAAGCCACGTCTGATACTAGGAGTGGAATAAGAAGTGCACGACAACCTCGCATTGAAGAACCCATCTTGAATATTGTGCATGAATCACCTCAGTCAAGTACAAGAGCTATTGCACGTGCCCTGCAGCTGAGTCATTCCACCGTTTGGAGAGTATTGCATGAAAATGGTTTCCACCAATACAATTTGCAGAGAGTCCAGCCTTGCAAGAGACAGATTACCCTCTTCGAGTTAATTTCTGTCATTGGTTCTTGCAGGCGGATTTCCCATCGGATGTGCTATTCACGGACGAGGCAACTTTCTCACAGGACGGTATTTTCAATAGCCACAACATGCACGTGTGGGCAATTCATAATCCACACAGCACACGTCTACATGCATTCCAAACACGCTTCTCCTTGAATGTGTGGATGGGTGTTGTTAACGACTACCTCATAGGCCCATACCTCTTACCTGCACATATAAATGGCTTATGTTATCATATTTTTCTGCAAGAGGTGCTATCGGAATTGCTGCAGGATGTTCCGGCTGTCGTTCGTGATAGCATGTGGTTCCAGCATGATGGTGCACCTGCCCATAACCACGTGCGGGTCCGCAATTACTTGGATGGGACATTTCCGGGCCGATTAATTGGCCGTGGTGGACTCGTTCGATGGCTACCCCGTTCGCCAGATTTATCCAGCTTGGATTTTTTTATGGGGCCATCTGAAGAGCATCATTTACGAGACTCCCGTTGACTCACTCGAGGACCTCGTTGCACGACTATACATTGCGGCTGCAAGCGTGATTCCTTTCTGCGACGTTACCAGGCATGTATTACTGCTGGTGGTCGCAATTTTGAACATTTATTGTGAATACTGTATTGCTACAAAGAAGCACTTTGAGTTGATTTTGTACATAAAAACATTTTCCTCTCGTGTCCTTTTTTTTTCCGTTCCTGCCTACCGTCACTTTAGACCACACATTCCTATAAAAAATGCATGTTTTAGTACGCTCCACCACCCCTCCAAGTTTGTCCCATGATCTATGAAACACCCTGTAGATAGCATTGGTATCCACACTCAAGTTCGCGAGAACTAAGTTTATGTATAATCTCAGTCGACAATATATATTTAAGCCTTTAATTGAGTTTCTGGTGTTTCGGAACTGATTTGCAATGAATGAATTGAGCAAATAAGACAAAAGAGTAAAAGGATCATGAAAAAGAAATAGATGATTGAAAAATTTACCATATGCCTAATTCACTTCCTCGTCAGCTTTTTCACTTTACGGTATATATCCATCTTAATTTACAAAATACCGTATTTTCTTGCACCCCCCCCTCCAATTTTAAATAATATTTTTTTCCGAAATTCGATAGAGTAGAATTATGCATATAATTTTATTTCCGAAGAAGTTAGCTACAGTAAGAACACATCAAATGGAAAAAAAGTCATGGATAAAATAAAAGTAACTATCATAATACTATTTCTTAAAAAAAAAACCTATATTTCAATAGTAGCATTAACACAGTAATAGTAAATTGACATAATAATAGTAATTTCATAATTTCTAATAAGTTGTCTTTAGTTCTACTCCCCTAAAACCTGAATCTAGCTCATTCTTATCGTTCTCTTTGCTACCTTTTACACTTCAAATCATCCATAAATAATTAGAGAAGTTGAATGTGAAGCTGACTCGAGAAATTTTGGATTGAATGTTAATGTTAATTCAGGTTTGCTTCGATGTGATGTGTAGGTTCTTATATTAGGGTTACTCTCATATTAGGGTGGCAAGAGTTAAAAGCAAACGTTATGCATGACCTTTCCAGATAGTTTGAGAGAATTTATCTTTGTTAGTATGACTAATACAATCACTACGGTGATGAATCCATTTTTTTAAAATTTAACGAAACTTGTTCTCTGAAAACACTGAGAAAGTGAAAATTGCGAGAATATGTTTAAAGTTTTCACGAAAAATACATTTTTCTACAGCTATGCAGGATACGTAATTTCGTTAAAATTATTTCAGAGCCAACTAATGTTCAGTCATGCTTAGTTTGATTCTGATATTAATAATAGTTGAGGATAGTTAAAAGCATTATGACTTCTGGATAAAATTGTTTAATTCTTTTCAGTGGAGTGTAAAGCCATTCACATATTTTTTTTCTATAGCTCAGCTAAATGAATTCTTAATAACTCAGCTGCATAAGTTGTTAAGTATGTGGGCTAATAGTTCTCAGCAATAAAGGAAAAAAAATCCTGTAATATCCCTCTGTACCAAGAATGTACAGGAACCTAGATCAAAAGACTTCCCTGCATGATTTTTAGCGCAGACATTAAATTGATAAGTTGCGTGACTTCTGCAAGACTCAGTCACGTAGCGAATCATATGCAACAATCTTCTTCACACGACGGTCAAGAGTGAAATAAAGGAAAATTGAACAAAAAGAAATGAGGGCACGCAAGGACATAGATTTAAGTTTCCAGTCATCAGTACAAAGTAGGTTGTGAAAAATAATCTATTTATATATTCTAATAAAAGGCATATAGGTTAATGGATACTGAACAGAAATCTTTCTATTTCCCTAAAATTAGCGTTTATGATGAAATATATTTCGTACATTTAACTATAAATGCCAGAATATGGTAAAAAACGTATTTCACGTGAATGATAATATATAGTAAGTTCTAACATTCTTAACACTGAAGTTTTTATATTCAATCATTGGCAGTTTTTAAATATAAGCGGAACGCATAGTTACTGGCATCTATTTTTAGAAACGAGATTGATTCTCACAGTTTGAAGTTTGAGTACAGATATTCTCTTTGAAGGAAATATAGATTATATATCGATTATAAAAGTTTAATTAAAGATATATAATTTAGCAATATAGAGATTGCAGATCTTGCATTAAAATATAGAAAATGCTTTGTGTTGTATAAAATTTTAAGCATTGTTGTATTATTGTAACTTTTAATTAATTAGCATATAGCGATAATAAGGAATTATATTTTTTCAAAATATTTATAAATATGACGAAAGAGAATGATTTTGAAACGCTTTGATCTTTTCAATTTTTATTATTTATTATTAGCATTAAATTAATGAAGCAAACTGATTTATGAGACGTTTGGAATTGCCAAACAATAGAGTATCACATTTAGCATCGCGATTTTAGATGTGTAAACCTATTAAAACCATAATGGAGTAATTTTAAATACGCCTCACGCTATCTGTAATTCTAAATTCTCATCCTGAAGCATTCCTTAACCTCAATAACAAAACTAAGGAACTGAAAAATTATTCTGTTTTTAAAGACAGAAATAGTTCAAGAATAAAAATTACTTGAAAAGAGATGACCCCACAAAGTCAAACACAAAATCAGTGTAAAAAACTAGCATGCTTATAACGCTTGAAATCTCTTACTAATTAACTACAGTGAGGGTTCCACAAACTCTGGTTCCTCAAACGTTACCTTAAAGCTCTGATGCGAGATATCATCTTTAGGTTAAACTGACTGTGAAGAAAGAAATAAAATCTTAGCTTTTTTTTTAACCTCGTAACTTGTGAATTTTAAATTAAAATAATATACAGTTGATAGTTGAGAGAAGGCGAGGGTACCAGTGCTTTACCGTGGGCCCATCGATTGTAGCTGTATTCAACAGCAATTGTCAGCAGATGCTAGCCATCGACTGCATATTAATGCATAAAAAATGTCTCCTTAATTGACTGACTTGAATTTGTTATGGCCTAAAGTACTAGTCAAATGGATATAGTAATTGTAATGTTTCTGTTGAAGACTGCAACACACTTAGATAGAACAATTTAATCCAAATAAAAACATATTCAACAATTGAATCCACATAAAAACTTATCAAGTGTTAGAACAAGCCTCATATTGTGAATTTCAATATTTATCACTATCGAATCACTGACGATCTGAATAAAAAAAAAGACGCCGGACCGGAATTTTTTTTCTCTTCAAAGGTGAGAGGAAGACGAGTGAGTAGACACTGCATCTACCCTTTCGCCTCGTGTGGCAGCGAAAAACATCCAAGATGCTGCGTTCGCGCTTATCGAATCCCACGATGCTGGGAAGTTCTTCTACCAGTAGTATCCTAGGCCTTACTCAGTAGATGAGAAATTTTGCAAAAAATGCCTGTGAATGCCATTTCGTTTCATCCACAGACTGCAGTTTACAAGGGAATTTTCTTGGGAACTTGAAAAATAATTGAGAGATGCGATGAAGCGCTATTTTTTTAACATCAGACGAGTCTAAGGACTA
The DNA here is from genome assembly GCF_044657685.1 of Stegodyphus dumicola. NCBI lineage: Eukaryota > Metazoa > Arthropoda > Arachnida > Araneae > Eresidae > Stegodyphus > Stegodyphus dumicola. The sequence continues at coordinate 109,261,024 of NC_140771.1, forward strand.
TCCTGTTTTCGAAGAAGAATTTTCCTTTTCACGTGATAAATAACTTCTTAAATTTCAATCATGATTTTTCTTATATGTAATTTTATTAATCATTTGTTAAAATATAAGCATTAGAGATAATGAAATTATTAAATTATTCGGCATTTCTGTGCGATCCTGTGGGACTTTAAAAATTATATAAACATTTGTAGGAAGTGGTTGATTGGCAGCTTTAATTTCCTCAAAGATGACCACATTTAGTAGCTAATAGTATGAAATAAATAATGTTGTGGTACTATGCAGTGTAATTAACACTAAATAATGTATCATCATCTAAATTTTGGTTTATTTCATTACATATCGCAATGAACTCTTTATTGCAGTTAAATATTTTTAATTATTCTGGTACCAGTTTTACAAAACAATACCTAAACATATTTTATTATATTAAGCTAGACAAATGTCCGACAATATTGTCACTCGGGCAGTCTGTTTCTGACAAGGCAAGTACCACAACAGAGACACAAGCAAACACCTTTATACTGCAAATCATCAGTTATGATTCTTATTTTCTGTTTAAATTATTCCAGTTGTCAATTAATTCTGTACAAAATCTCTGAACTGAACAAGTATGTTATGAAGCGAAGCAAAAGAAAAGATATAACATAAATTTTTACCTGTTTAACTCGAATGAAATGTCACATTGTGACCGTCGTACTGCAAGAACACACGGAAGAAATTCCTCAATTCCTTACACTTTTAAACAATTAAAATTAGTTTCGCAATGTTTAATTCACTTTCTACTTTGATTCTAAACGTTTTAATCTAGCATAGTGAATAATTAAATCTCTAAAAATTTTAATCTGTCATTTAATTCATTTTTAAAGTTCATTCTATGCAGAAAATTTTGTCTTTTAAATAGATCTCATTTCACTGATGAACAGCGTAACATATCTCAAATTTCTGTGAACATTCGTGAACAGTTCATCATGTTATACTGTGATTATATGAACCAGTCGAAGTCAAATCATTCAGTTCATATTTCAAGTAAAAATTGTCTGGAGCTGGCTAATGGCTTCATTTATTCACTTTGAAAGAAAACCTGTTTCCACAGAGGGTGGGTTTTAATGAGTTAAAATCTGAGCCATTTCATAGGATAGGACACAATTATGTCCTAGATTTATAAATTTTTTACAGATTTAATTAATTTTTATTTAGTTAGTATGAGTATACATGAAAATGAAGTTTCTATGCACACGCGAAAAGAAACCCTATTTCCTTTTACAGCAGCTAAGTATTCGGACGTATAAATATTTATTAAGGTATTCTGTGACATGAAATATGAATATTTTGTAGCCATTTTCGTTTGCAAATTACAAATCGAATGTGATTTTATAGTATTTTCACCAGTGGTTAACACTAAAAACACAAGAGGTGATAATTTATTTCTGTAACAGTGATGAAAAGAAATCACGTTTCAACATTGATTTAAAATATAAAATGGTAAGCCAAGAAGAAACATACGAATTCACAAGGAGTACTAGTCGCAAATTTAGAAACGTAAAACATCTGCCAAAAACGAAAGCAATGAATCGTGATAGAAAACGTAGACGCAGTATTTATATGCTAGTCTTGCAAATTCAGTAGCAAGTGTTTTATATTCTGACTATGTTTCATACAGCTGAAATCACTTTCCTGCATTGTATTTTTATGCATAAAAAGAAATGTATTCTTGTCTCAATTTCTTCAAAGCAATATATGCTTTATGCACTTATATTAGTATAAAGAGAATAAGGTTTTGTCGCTATTCCTTTTCTGTACACTTTCAGCATATATTTTCAGGTTTCCTGTATGAGACACAAGTTTACTCTTTTATTTAACCTAAGTAAAAAGCATATTCTATTTTATTGTTCTTTGCGAGTTTGCTTAAACCGTACTACATTTAAAGACTGAGTTAAAATAATGCACCAAATAACGATTACTGAATTGCTAAAGGCAACAGGAATTAACGTAATATTCATAAATTTTCAGGACTAATTTATACGGCCGAATACTTCTTGTCCAGTTGCCAGAAATGCGAAAATTTTACACGTGCTAGATTTATTGAAAAATTTGATGTATTATCCAAACAACCAATAAAACTGTCTCTAAGCAGAGCGATTTAGCGCCAGTTGTAGGAAAATGTGTCGTGGCAACGCAATTTTAACACCTGCTCTTTCGCTCGATGCAACCCCGACTGATTCTCGATAAGCCATCTTTTGTTTTTGTAAACAAGGATATAAATGATTGCTATTGCTCTAATTTTCTCTCGTTTTAAAAAGAAGTGATTAAAATTTGGGGGCCTTTCTACTAGAGAAATCAGAAGATTATATTTACAGTTATGTGATCCTACAATCAAAACCTTTTGTACTAATGGAAATGATATAGTCAGCAGAATAGGATCCCTCCGACCCCCAAAAAAACAGATTGGAACTCTAACCTGCCCGAAGTTTGTACTCATAGCGTTCTAAACACAGCTTCCGGTAAAATCGGAAGAAATTGCAGAAATCAACGAAGGCCTTTTTACAAAGCGCAAAAACGAAGCGGATCCATTACTGACAGTTTAGGAAATAAGGAGGTGTGGTTTTCTTTATAATTCTGCTAGAACAATCCTGCAAATTTGACACGATCTCCGCCAGTTTTCATGGTTCAATTATAGCAACTTTTACGCTCGGTAACATGATTTTAGAAACATCAGTATTTAATTTCGGGATGCAATGTGCTAAACCAAACGTAAAATGTGTAAACTGCAAAATATACCTTCATACCGAATGTTTGTGCCTTTTAAGTCTGTTAAACACTGTTTCTTGAATATTAAAAATATTTAATATATAAAAGCTTAATATTTTTAAGGAACAGCTAGAAATTATGCATGAAAACTAAGATTTAAAAATTGGTCAACAAAACCATAAGGAGGAGGAGGATTGGTGAAATATAATTCAGTTTCTGGCGTTAATTTTGTATATAAATTCTTTTCGAAAGGCTCTAATGCACATCACTATCCTTCATATAGGTACAGGTACAAGTTGAAAGATCTAACCTTAGTATAATATGGCGTATTCCACCTACACAGGAACCAATTGTACACAGGGAAACATCCCCTGGTTCCCTACTAGAAATCAACCGTGGCTCCCAGACTGCTCTAGCTAGACTAACAAGTGGCCAACTTAAATGTCTTTCCTTTGATAGTGGCAGAAAAATCCACCCTTCTTTTAAAAACTCTCTGACCATCCAGCTTCACCGGATCACATACTGGGTTGCATCGGACTTTCTAAGCAGGACTTAACATCCGATCCCCTCACTGTTATTGACTTTTTTTTACGATCAACAACCTACTGGAGCTGATCTGACACATGTCAGATCTTTCGAGGATAAACAACAACAACACAGGCACAAGTGAATTGGATACCATACACTTATAGATAGAACAGCTATAATTCAACCGCACTAACTGCGAAGTTTCGCCACAGTCTTAAGGAAGAGCACCATAGGGGGCGTCTGAGGGTTTTCCCCCCTCCTCTCTTACCTCTAACAACTTGAGATGACGTTCGGCTCGCAGTGTATTTTGACTGCTCTCTTGCCGCACAGATATACATTTATAAGTATTCCTACCTTTTTTTAGATTAGAGCCTGAATCCAGTGGTACGGCACTCATCATCACTAGTACTGTATCATTTAGGCGGCCTGAATGGCAAATTATCGTAATAAAGTAGGAACATTATACTTTTCAAAAATTAATAAACTGTGTTCAAATGCGTAGAGTTTATTAACAAAAATAATAATATTAGAATAGCACTTTTAAATACTTTTACGGTTCTCCAAAATACTACAAATAAAGAGCGTACTTTTGCTTTTGAAAATGATAATCTATACGATCACCGTCACAATTAATATAAACACGTAGATAAATAATAAAATGAGTATTTGTAGCACACGGACTTAAATACGCTAAATTGATGAAATTTTCATTTATGTTTCCAGTGCTTATTTTAATTCTCTCTAAAATTCAAATCTTTTTATAACGTAAAATTCCTTCTGAACATAGTACATCGTTTGATTTTAATGATTTGAGTTTTGGTTTATTTAAAAGCGCATAATTACTTTGTTACTTTGATACCTTGTTGCGGTACTAGTTTCAGCATATAATTTTATGTGGTATTACTAGCAAATTAATAGGTACTAGTAGGGAAACCTTGCGCATGGAATTTTAAACGAAAACCCAATGTTGGAGAAATTTGAGAAGAAAAGTATATATAATAAGGACTAGGGATCGTGAATTGCCAAGAAGGACAGAATGTTTCCTTACAAAGAACTGAAGTCTTCCAAACAAACTAGGATTGAAAGTTGCGAATAGATTATATAGGCATCATATTTTGGACTTGAAAGATATCGGAAAAATTCTCCAAATAATCAGGAGTGACAGCAGTTGTCAGATAATGACTACGTTAAATTACGGATGTAGGAGAGACCTAAAGAATTCATCAGCGAAAATCACAAATCTCGTGTAAATTAATTTGAGCAAAGAGGAACTTTTCATCATTTTACAAGGTTAAGTCTTACTGAGAAAAGTTTATTAAGGGTGAGAGGCATCTCTGAGAAAGTTATAAGTTCAGAGACGGTGTAAGACCTGAAATAGCAGTCTGCATCAGTAATTTCGTATTTGAAGTTTTCAGCGTAGTGAGCGATGTCATATTCTATGACTTTTTTAAAAGAAAGTTTTATTTAGTCTGTAGATGTGGTCTATTATAGGATCATTTTTTAGGTCTCTATAAATAATTTCGTTTCTTACGTACTTAGTGATTTACTTTAGTACTTTAGTGATTTTTCTGAGAGAGGTGTTTTGAAAATCTGCAACATATGTAAATCTGTTCGTGTGGCCGCATTCTATGCAGGCGAGGTATAGAATGGAGTGGATGCCTGCAGCATAAATACGCTTTTTGCGTATTTATACGCAAAAAGCGAATTTTAGTAAAAAAACGCTTTAAAATTATAGTATAAATACGCTTTAAATTTTAGTATAAAAACGCTATAAAAAGCATATTTAATATAAATACGTTTTTTGCACAAGTCCATTAACGAGGAGTACCAAAAAGGCGCTTGATCTTCGAAAACATCTCAGTGGCTTTGCCGATAGAGTTGGTGATATTGGCATTCCGGGTGAGAGAGAGCCGCTAAGCACATAGTAGTAAATCATTTCACTCTTCAAAGTAATGCATTGTAACATAATACTAACACAGTTATTACAAAGTTTTATTTTAAATTAAATTGATGCTTTTGCAAGAATAGATTATTAATAACATACCTTAACGGCAGCATACAGAAATGGGCAACTCCAAAAGCTCCTTTGAATTCATAGCATAACATCCTAAGTAAGCGAATCGAAATTTTTCATATATTATTCAGCTGAGTTAAGTTTTTTTACATAAATAGAAGCTTTTAGCTGGGTTACGTCCACTACCGCAATTGAAAAGGAAGACTCAAAGCCATAGCCTTCCCAATTTACTCATGTTATGCCAATTCGTTCTTGGTTAATTTAATTATTTGGAATATACTTTTTGGCATATTCTTTTTATTGCAATGAATATCTTATTTTAATAAATGATACCTGCTGAAAATTGCTGTCTGAAATGTATTCAGTCCATTTAGTTTGGATAAATGGAATTTTACTGTACTCTTCTTTCTCAGTTCAGGAAATATCTGGTAATTTAACTTTCATCTTAAAATGCGCATTAAAAATGAACATTACCTTATTTCAACAGAAAAACTTTTGCAACAAATAAACTAAAAGTTTTAAATCTGCTATAATCTTAATATTTATTTCCTCATTGCAGAGCTTTAAATATAAGATATATTATCTTCTTTCTTATTTCTGAGCTATGCCTATTCTTTTAGGAAACAAATAGCCTATGAAAGAAGAAGAAATAACATTTGAAATTGATTTTGAGTTTATTTGCTTTTAGTTAAAAATGTCACAATAAGTTTCCTTGTATATCTGGAAAGCTATTGGACCGAATTTCATATTTGTTCAGACGTTAAGACATCCTTAAGAAACAAAAAATATAAATCAAACTTTTATTAACAAAATTAAAAGTTCATTCTGTTTAATTTTAAAAATAGAAAACCTTATACAGATAATAAATATAAAAATATAGCTATTATTTTTACTAGATTTAATTAAGATTGTTTTCAACACTTCATTCCCCTGTCGAGAACGTATTTAAAGAAATTTTTATGATATTATTTTAAACATTTTCCAAAGCAACATAAACATAAATTTAACTAAGACAGTTTAAAATTATATCTTTATCACTTAGATTTCGCATTCGGTAGTATCGATGTCGTATACACAAGAAAGCGACAAGTACAATTTAACTATTGACAATATGCTTTTCGTTTATTTTGCACATAGTTTAAAATCTAAATATATGTGAATCATCATGCATTAGTAAATTAAATTTATCGTTATTGAAATTATAAAAGCGCGTATTTAAAATAGTTCCCTTTGTAAGAATGGTGCAGAATGATGCAAAAAATACCATTATATAATTTTATCACTAAATGAACTATCGTATGCGTATGAATCAATAACATAGGCCTATTTTATCTGAAAAGAGAATCAAATTTTAATTTTTAAATTTGAGTTTCACATTTGAGCAGTTTTAAATATTTTATAAAACCTAATTTCCTTAATTATAGCTCAAAATGGCTGATACGTATTATATAACTAAATGGCATCTTTTTTTTTTATCTGGCCCATCAAAGGTCGAGTGGTTATAAACACTGGAATATTAGTAAATGATCCCGGTGTTTTGCCAAGATAATAGTCATGGGTTAGAAACATTTGTAAGATAAATGATGTATCATATACATATGTATGGATAAAAGTATTCTATTTTGTCCAAATGTGGTTTATTTCTCAAATTGAAATGAAATAAAAAAAAAACACATGGAACATTATTTTATGTGTTAATAAAAGCTAACTAATGAAGCCATAGCAACATGCTTAAATCTCCGTTCAGCAGACAGTGACAAATGTTTGTTATAATGATACATATAATAGAAAAATTATTTTATCTGGAATTAAGGAACAACTAGATATCTGCTTTCCTTAATATCCTGCAATGAGAAAGGGCAGAACTTATTTTAACTTTTCTATATTAAATAGACTAAATCGCGTAGAAAATTTTAAAACTTATATAAACTTAAGATTCATACATCTGGAAATCTGGACAATTCTGGATGAATTCTTAGCAAAATGTTGTGAAGGTCTTTAGGTTGTTGCCTTCAGATTCTCAATATAAACTGAATATGAATTGTGGTTTTTACTATATTTTAATAATTTTCTGATGAATTAAAATATATTAAAGTGAATTTTCTTTTCAGCAGTAGTTTAAGTATCTCTAAATATTTATTTACCACAAGTACTTTTTATAATTAAACAGAATGAAAGGAATTTATTCCATGTTTCTGCGCTCAAAACATTATGCTCATTTTTCAAACATATAAATATAATTCATTTGCCAAAATAAATATATTTATATATATATAAAATATAAAATATGTAACTATAAACAGCATTTTAAATTAGCAATAGTCCCTAATTCCTTTTTTCAATTTGGGCACTCCCTCTCTGTATTGTAAAAATAGTAATAACATTTTGAAACTGTGTCGTATCTGAAAACTAATTATCTTAACCATCTGCACTGCATATAAGAAAATGTTTGCTATAAATATCACTGCAAAGAACTACGCAGCTCCCTTTGCCCTTTCTTTCCTTTTTCGCCTTCTTTCTGCAAGCTACGTATAGTTTACCTTTTCCTAAAAATGATGTAAGCTTTTAAAATGTTAATTACCCAATTTAATTACAAGAATAAAACTGTGCATAAATTCAGTGCCACTTCTGCTAAAGTTTCTATTATCCGTTGTTGTGTGAGCTGATGTATCTTCTAATCCTCTTCTAATCTACATGGCTCATTTGTTCAATACATTTGCTCTGTGCACGAAACTGGGACTCAACCAGTCATCTACACCGAATCATCGTAATTACGAACACAGAAATATAATTTAAAATGCGTGTGTGTGTGTGATTATGGCAAAGCCTCGAGGGCTATCTGCCTAAGAGGAGGGATGCCTTCGTGGAGGACTTTCTAAGGGAAACTGGCTCGTATACACGTTACACATGGGGAAAACCACGAAAACGCCCATGCAGCCAGCCCGTTCGCGGGATTCGAACCTCGGACCGAACTACCAGTGTTCAGCGACTTTACCACTCGGCCGCTGGTGGGCCCTAATTTAAAATGCAATTACAATGTAATTTATATTACATTGATACGATGTAGACGATTTCATGATTCAAATTACATGTTACACTTTTATATTTTACTAGGTTTAGCGTTAAGGATAGTTTTTGCTAATACAGTACACTATATTTATGTACTAAAAAAAGGAAAAAATGGGACCGAGTATAGAAATAATTACTTTTTAAATAGTAAACATTAAAACCGTAAACAGTTTTATACAGATTATTTATAATATTGAAAGGCAGAAAGCCTTAAAATCTTTGATTAAATATTAGTTTTCATTTTACTGTTTTTCTAAAACCAACCATTACAATATTTGTCTTTCGTATAAATTCACTTCATCGTTCTTCATCACATTTCTCTTATAAATTCGCAAATTTCGGCGAATTTATTTGCATGTTAATTATAGGTTCAAAAATAAAATGATTTCATTTAAAGTTCTTATTTCTTACCCTTTTCGAGGAGAAGCATTTTGCATAGAATAAATTTATTTTCGAATCATGTTAAATTTTACGCTTCACCAAAGATTTAAATATCGGCCAGTTTACCTTCCAAACGTTACTTTGATTTTACGCAATAGATTGCGTTGCATTTTTAATTTCAAGTGACTTTATGGCTTAACTTTGACTTTCAGTCAACTTATTTATTTAATGCTCGCTGCAGTTTCGCCATTTCATGAAAAAAAACAAAGCATAAACGTGTCTTCGGATTCCTGTTTCATTTTATTTTTTCAAAACTGAAATTAATATTCATAGAAACTGAAACTATCAGTTGCTGCCTGACGCTCTCGCTTTTGTCAGAAATATCATTTTATATCTTAATCGAATTTTTTTAAGAAGATAAAATTTTCTAATGAAATGTTTACAACACAGTAACACACATTTACGAACATTCTGCGTTAAATTCTAAAGTGTATAAATACATTTATGTATTATATGCAGAATATTAACTAAAAGATTTCACCAGTGTTTAAAGGTAAATTAAACAGAAAAGACTGAAAAGAATTTCCTTCATTTAAGTGAAAAAGTAACAATGGCTTTAATATTACAAGAATAATCATTGGGTTAATTTTATAAAGAAGAACTCTTTCGTTTTGGGAGATTATAAGAATTATGCTATCATTCCTTTCTTTCCACTGATTAGCTATAAAAATGCATGTATTTTGCAGAAATTCAACTTTAACAAGTTTTTCCTTCCATCAACAAAATTAGCAGTTCCTTATTCAGAGGACCCTATTCTAAATATGAACTTGTATGATATATACAGGATTCCTTGCCAATGTGGTTTAATTTACATTGTTCAAATTGATACAGTCTTAATATTTCGCTTTAAGGAAAGTGATGCATATGTTAGAAAAAATAGAAATGCACAATAAGCACACAATTAAAAATACAAAATATAGATTTTTTGGCTTTTAGTGGAATTTAGTTTAGGATTTACATTGAAAACTGTAATTTGCCATAAAGTGTTATATTTGTTTAAATGTTAAGGTGTTTTACTTATTTATATATGTTTAGAGTTTCGCGTGGACACCTTCGCAACAGCTTTACTATCCGAAATGTATATTAACGAATTAAAATACTCATTTTACTGGACACACAGAGTATTTTGAAATACGTTATGGTGCTTAGATGTACTACATTTTAAGTAGAAAGACATGCAGGTAGAAGTTCCTTCCGTATCAGTAAATGAAATACAGATATAAAAGCGATACTAAAATACTTGAAAGTTATACCATATGATAGCTACATAGATAGTCTCCAAAGTTATTTACATAGTCTGAGACACATCATATAAGTTCAGTTGTTTACCATTCATTTATGCTAACTGGTAAAGATTTTAAAATGAAGGTTGTCAGTTAGAAAGCTCTGCACTCAGTTGGTTTTACGAAGTTACGGTCTATTGGTTAAATTTTACTTTATACGTTACTTCAACTGATCCTATACAGTGAAGATCTCTTTCAATTAAGATTATAATTACTCTTCATTCTATGTAGGTAAAGTGAAATTACCGTTACAGGAAATAAAGGGCAAATCCTGCTGTTAAGGAAAAGTATAATTCTCGATTAAAGAAACTAAGTGCATCGGCAGAAACAATATTATTCATAGGATGTAGAAACCTGGCATTAAGTGTTAATCATGAATTCATCGAGAAACTCTAGAAAATTCAAACTAATGCAAAGGGAAGTGAAATAAAGAGGGAGAGTAATTTAAAGAATAATTTGCAAACATTTAAGAAACATTAAACTTAAAAATAAGTATAAGAATTTAAGTTGTATTAAACCAAATGTGATGTTACATTCAGAAAAAGGAACTAGCCCTTACATAGATTTATTGGTAGATTATCACAGGACGCAATGAAATATGTCTGTGTATTGCTATAAATCAATAGTACACAGGCCTTAGGAAAATATTTATCATGTTATTTACCCTAATAGTAAAAGTAAATTTGATATAAAACATACGTTAAAAAAGTGGAGCCGACCCAACTTATTCAAATGTACTAAGCATTAAATGCTAGACGCCTACAAGAAAGACATTTTCAGTTCTTTCCTTTGTTTATTATTTGCTCCGTCTTCAACACTACGCGAAAAGAGAGGTTTTCTCCTCGTAGGACTTTCTAAGGGACACTGACTCGCATTCAAGTTACACATGGGAAAAGCCACAAAAGCACTCATGCAGCCAGCTTAATTCACCAGACCGGGAGTCTAGTCCGGGGATCGAATCCCGGACCGAAATACCAGTGTTCAGATGACGTTACTGCTCGGTCGCTGGTGAGCGACATTTTGCAGTTCTAACGTCTAACATCACATTCAAGTTTTAGACTTAAGCCTGGATTTCTATGCCAATAACATTTCCCTTTATGACTTATGAATACAGCGAATGTAACAGAGAAATCTGCTACAAGTTTTATATAAGGCAAGAATAATATATAGAAAATTCCTTTGTGGTCTGGCAAATACAATATACAATTAGGCGAGTTCAAATGAGTTTAATAGTTTCCCTCTTAACGTCAAACAAAAAAGTTAGGACTTCCTTCCCAAGCTAACCGGATTCGCATAATATAGTTCTGAGTAATAACTTGCAATAAAATGAATGTTATCATAAACGGCTTATAATTAAGTTCAATTTTTGTGTTGTACTCCATTTAAATTTATTTATACGTTATAGACTTAATAAACTTTGTGATGTAGCCGTTCCTCAATAGACACTAATGCCGGCTAGCTTTAAAAGGATTTATTAACAGAGCACACAGGAACGGTTACAAACAAAAGAAATATATATAAAAATGAAACATAAACGAAATGGAACATCAAACATTGAGAATTACATAACATAGTAAGCTATCATCATGGCGGCTGGAGGTCGACTGACTTTTTTTTCATATCGCCACGAGATGGCGTTTAAATAAAATAGTTCGGTTACAGTTCATGAGTTCATGGCGTGAATAAAATAGTTCAATTACACTTAAATAGGTCTGTTACAACTTTTTAATTAAAGTAATGTAATATTATTGAAACGTAGAAATTGGAGATGAATTACATTGGAGTAAATCGGTTGACCAGTTATCTTCCGCCCAGACACTCGTAGTTCACCAGAAGACCAAAACTAGTTTTTCGCTCTTTTCCTCTTCTGTAATGGGCATCGATATCAATTTCCCTTAATGGGCTCGCTCATACACCTTAAACCCCTTATGATCTTCGAATATGTGATTGTTACAAGAATTGGGATAACTTATTTATTTTAAAAGCAATTACTTCCAACTTTTTATGGCTGACTACATAATATAGCTGATTTCTGAAATCGTAATCAGAAAGTTTGTGTTGCCGCAAATATTTTTGTAATTTAATCCGCTTTGGGACAAAAATTTTCGTCATGTTTCCACCTTGCGCGCATAGTTTAAAATTATCTTGCATTAGTTAATTCCATAGTTTATATATAGCTTTTATAATATTTGGAAACTACTGTAACCAAAAAAAAAAAAAAAAAAAAAAAAAAAAAAAAAAGAAAAAGAAAAAAAAAAAAAAAAACTGAGAATTTTATGTTAAATTTTATTTGGAGTTGAGTTTATAAAATGTATTTTATTAAAAAAATCTGTAATGTTTTCGTGAATAAAATTTTTTAATATTCAAATATTCATCAAATTTTTGATTCAGTTAGAAAATAGTGCCCATATAAAGAATTCCATCAAATTTCAAGTATGTACCATTAGCTATTTTTAAAATATCATGCGCGCAAGGTGGAAAAATGACGAAAAGTTTTGTCACAAAGCGGATTAAATTACAAAAATATTTGTGGCAACACAAACTTTCTGGTTACTAGTTTCAAAACTAGCTATATTATGTAGTCAGCTGTAAAATGTTGGAGGTAATTCCTTTTAAAATAAATAATATATCTCAATTCTTGCAAGTCACATAATTTGAAGCTCATAAGGGGTTTAAGGTATATATAAGCCCCCTTAAAATACTCCATTCTACAGGAGATAAAACTAAGTAATCTAATCTTATGCACTTTACAGCATTATTAAGCCTGAGATTATGTGCTAAAAGCAAATGCTTGAAAATTGATTATTTAATCATTCTCAAGAATACATCTACCAAAAAATTAGTTTTAGAAACATTATTCAACATCATACTCAACATTAGGTTTCCCGTCTGGGTGCTAATTTACATTTTAATGTCCAGGATCCAACATTTTTACATTTAAATTCTGTGTTTTCGGAAACAACAACAAGAAACCTTAATTAGGTACTTTCAAAACCACTAAGAACGTCATTAAAACAACTAAGACGAAAATCTCCGAAGAGGAAAAAAATTAATTGTCGCACCAGTAGCTAAACAATTCTTACCGAGCGGAAGAAAACCTCAGCTCAGAAATAAACCCAGAAGTGACTCGAAAAGCCATTAAATGAAATACTGATTCAACTCCTTAATAGATTTCTTTGGGGACCATCTTTCGCATAATTTGGCATCCGGGATAACTTCAGTTACGGTTCCAGTTTTAGGCAGTGAATCTTCTACTCAGGAAGCAGTTTTCCCATTACGTACATCTCGTGATGGGACAAATTACTTTCCCTATAGCGCCGTCTAAGGCTTTTCTGAAATGGATTTTTTGCAGCAGCTGGTGATATTTCACGCTCTGTAGACGAGTATTTTTCTATAAAATTTTAGAGAGAAAGTAAATACCTACTGCATCTTGTTGAGCAGGTTCCACTGAACCTTTAAAAGGGCTATTATATTTTCTGAATCATGAAAAAAAAAATATTTAATGGAAAAGCGGTTTGCACTGAGATGATTTTTAAGGTATGATAATAACTTTAAAGCATTTAGTTTCAGCAAGGAGTTTGTCGATTCAGCTATTGTATCAGAAAATTAAGTTTTTAGCATTTGTAAAATTTAATCACACCTAACCTCCATATCACACATCATTTGAGTTCTTGATTGGAAATATTCTTTTCAATTGGCACTGAACTTAATTTACATATTCTGTATGATGCCACATTTTTGTAACAAAATAAAGTCTCATATGTCTTAAATTTGTTTGTGATATTCAATTCTTTCATTTTGAATCGTGAGAAAAACTCGATACTGAATTAGTAAATGAAAATAAGCAGTTTTTAATACAATGAAGAATTTATATCCTTTGTAAATGTTTTATCAAATTAAGGACGTTATCGAATGGCATTAAGATATAAAATCTGGATATGCCAACTTAGAAAGAAACTTAAAAAGTTAAAAACTTAAAAAACTTAACTTAAAAAGAGAGAAAATATGACTTACAAACTTAACTCACGCATTTTGGTAAAAATTACTTCAACCAGAAAAGATTTTAGGATAATGATTTTAGTACCCCATTTCGCTATTGGATTGATTTATTTAATTACGGCAAAGCTCTTTAGGTTTACCTGCCTAAAGGTACGGATGCCTTCGTGGAGGCCTTTCTAAGAGAAACTGGCTGGTATAAACGTTACATACAGGGAAAACATAAAAACGCTCATACAAGCATGCCCGACCGCAAGATTTGAGCCTCGAACCGAACTACCAGTGTTCAACGAATTTACCGCTAGGTTACTACCACCTTTCGTATACTATTTGATTTGAGGGTGTGGTTGCTATAGCTTAGATTAGCGGTCGTCAACCATTAGAACTTCACGAACCATTTATATATATAATTTTATATTTGGCCGACCACTAATATGAATTTAAAAAAAGTAGCAAATACATTTATACAATAATAATCAGCAAACTACACATATATCGTTCACATTGAAAAATTACATGAAAAGTACAAAAATCTTACCTTCGTACAGAAAGCTTCACATTTCCATATCACTGAAGAGAAACTTTACGAAAAGCAGGAACGAATCGGCAAAAGCAAAGTATTAACAATAAACTGATCGTGTCATGCCACCAATTTTTAATTATTGTAAACATAATAATCATCGCTTACTCAGTAATGGCACCATCGATCAACAGTTGGACAAAACAAAAACGGAAACTTCCAATGATGCAATTATAAACAAGAATGAAGATGGCTCTCATAAAAATCCCTCAAGCTGCCTGTTGACACGACTAAAATAGCGTTATCAACGACTAAAATAGCGTATGTTTGTAATTCAAAAGGAAAAAAAGTTGTAATTTTTAATACATAAAATTTCATTTCAGGAATTAATTTTGCAATTAAAGAAATTAGAAAGAGATTAAGAGAAAATTAACTATTATTATGATTATAAGAAGAAAATTAATTTTGCAATTAAGGATTAGAAGAATTTTTCCTGGTTACTCTCTATAACCATTTCGCAATTTAATCAAATATCAAATCAATATTCAAGGATATCTAAAAGTAACTTTCCTAACACATGAATAGTTTGGATTTTTCTCATCAAAGATTCTGCTTCGGAAAACCAAAAGAACGGGCATTATTAAGCATTTCCGAATATGAATGATTTTGATTCGAAAAATGTGTAAAGGATATTTTAAGAATATAATATATTGCAATGGAATTTGTATTGCGTTTTGTTGTAATAACGATAGTCTTAAATAACTGCAGTACTGATTACGCTTCTAAAATGCATTTATACTAAATTTTAATTTTATAATTTTTGTCTTTCGAACTGTTTATTTGACCTAATTAAATCACAAAAAGACAAGAATTATATCTTCGGATGCATTCTATTTTTATGTAAGATTATTAAGATTAATCGCAGATTTCAAAAGAATATTATTATTTAATGAGTGCAGTAAAATGTGTATAGCGATATTTTAATATTTTGAACCGCTGCCAAAATAGCCGAAAAGAATAAAGAATTTAAATTTGAATTGGCTGTGTTTATGTTGAAATCGAAAATAATCCAAACAGAAAATAATTTATAATTTGACTGGTGTGCTTTTATATTCTGGAACTAAATATGAGATAAAACATGACTTAGCCATGAAGTAATGCGAAAACGTAAAACGTTATATCTTCAGCTGTAAGACAGATATTCATTCAGAAGATTAATGCTTGAAAAATATTCAGCTATTTTTAACCAAATACAGCACATGTCGATGTCGTGTCCTCGTGATTAAAAATGAAAAAGGCGTTAAAGAACTTGCCTCTGGATTCATTTCTGAATTTATTGAATATTCATTATCATAGCAAGGTGTTTGATGTGGAAGCAATTGTCATAGTGATGGATAAATTTTAAAGACGTTTACAGGTTGCGAAAAGGAATACTCACATGAAGAAGTACGAAGAGTTGCTGTTGAAAACTGTCCCACCGGAATCGGAGAGCTAAGAAGTCTCCGGACATGTCTCGTAGCCTACATTTACCGGTGCGTAATAAGAAAACGAGAAGAAGTAACCCTAATACCGTAATAATACTTTGATACTTTCGTCAGTATACTGGCGTACAGCAGGAGATTCTACTTTTCCCTGCTTTTACCAGATCGAGATTCTAAGAGATTCCCGTTTAGAGCCTGACTTTTTAAAATCCGCAATCAAATATATCCTCTAGATGAGATGAATTTGACGGGGAATACGTTTGGAGCACTTTACTCTTGAAAACAGAGCGGAGGAAACTAGGATCTGTCCTAATACAACCTAAGCAACCTATTTATAGTATTTTTATAAAGCGTCCGTTGCCACAGTCAAACTGGAATCCAGAGTGAAAAATGTGAAGGCTTACCTTTACAATGAATCACCATTCACATGAATGATTTTACGTACAAGATGGAAAGATTCTAAATCATGGCAAAATAAAAAAAAAAAATTAATAAAAAACACAATTTATAATGGTAACAAATTATGAATTTATTAAACGTTAGATAAGTTTTTCACTTAAAACATGCTATTGGTTAAATATAGACATAACATTGATGTTCATTTTTGAAATGATCTAAACATTTATGTCTCAGATAACATAAAAATAATTTTTATGTGAAAAAGTAATTGTCAAATTACTTTTATGTTCTTTTGCCGTAGTTCTTTTACTCCAAGTGTCATACCTTTCTTTTAACATTCTCAAAAATAGCATGCAAAAAATACATTACTCATTTGCAAAATTAATGACATTCAAAGTGAAGAAAATGAATAACGTTTCTTTAAATATTACCGCATGTCTTCGTGGTGTAATTGGAAAGCACGGCTGGCTGGCAGTCGGCGAGTCAGGATTTCGAATCTCGGTGACATAATTACCGATTCCTTGTTTACCGGGTTCTAAAAATTATAAGTGAATTTATAAGTAGTTCCCGAACTAATGGTGGAAGATAATCCGTCTCCACTTGGATTTGGTGAGTGGGTCCGCTAATCTCAATCGCCCTTTAATGTACTGTATATATGTAAAATATAAGTTATTTTATTCTCCTTTATCATCTGCCTTCATTTTGTAATTTGAAACATGTCCAAATAGCAACAGAAAAGTCCGGAGATCGAATGGCGTTGAAGGCATTGCCAAATTTTCATTGTTCTTTCTACGAAATACTTGGCATAAAATGTTTTTAATACTTGGCATAAAATTTCTAAACTAAATTTTGAAATAAATTCGTTCAAAATATTCAACTTGTCTCTTGTTTTCTGTAATTGTTTCTGTAATACATTATTAACTTGAGTAAAGCCTGCTTCCAGTAGGGTAGAAGAGAGAAAAGTTAACAATGTTGGTAAATAAAAACATTATTTTTGGATATTTCTCTCGGATGATTTTAAAATTCGAAAACTTTGCTAACCCCAGTGTTTTAAATAAGACTTGTATTTCAACATCTTCCTTCAATGCAATCAACTCTTCTTGCGTCATATTATCAAGGCTATATGTATCGCAGTTCAGCGATTCAATGAGCAATACTTGCATATTCGAATTTTCAATCTTAGAAGTGAACATTAAAATCTTTTAATTGCACAAGTGATTTTTATAGAAAAATATATCTTAACGGACATACAGTAACAGACAATCGCATTTGTGTATTTTCTCCCTTATTCTTATTTTATATGAAATCTTGCTTACTCTTTGTTACACCTTTATATCAATATATAAATTATTATCAATTTTATTAACACGTTTTGTGCAATTAATTGGATTTGATTATGCCGATCAATTGCCTGAATATATTCCACTATGAACTACGAATCCACTCCTTGACCATCATTAGCTCTCTTTAAAATTTCATTGACCCCCAGTGGGCTAGTACCAAATCTCTGCTTTAAATGAAGAATAATTGTGTGCCATATGAACTTAGCCATAAGGGAAGAAATGAGCGTGTAATGAAACATTTGAATCTGTTCAATAAAAAAGCAAAATGTCTTTCATATGCAGGATCGTCATAAATAATGAAACACTGTTGTGTTAAACCAAATGCAAAGAACTCTTGGTAATTTTATTTAAGCAAGATTATGAACAGTGAAATGCAGTATTTATCCCAAAGAATGTGTTATGCATCTAGTAGGATATGGGTAATATGTTTTATGAATTCTTGAAATTATGTTAAACATAATGACGATCACAACAAGCAACAATTAGTGCTTTTGAATAACGAAATAGATAGAAACATAAATTTACTTGCAAAAAAATGCGTCCCTTTAAATTTCTCCGTGATAATGTTAAGTTGGGGTTGCAAAATCAATTGCGAAAAGGCTACTGAAGCTTGCTTAGGAAATGTTTCATCGTCCACCATATATTCCTGAAGTAGTCCTTTCAGAGTATCATTGATTAAACTTGCTCATGCAAAATACTTGTCTGTTACGTACTACCAGACATCCGATTAAGCTAAAATAATTAATTCATCGCGTTGCATTATGAAATGTTCTTGAAATTCAAATATCTCATTCAGAGACGAAATTATTTCGTAGTACGTCAGATACCTAATCAGTTGCGGAAAGTCACAAATCACAACTTTTATTTTTATCATTCAAGGTTATAGTTTCTTCTTAAATACAAGTTGCATTGTCCTGAAAACAAATTAAAACTTAATATTAACTAAAATACCACCTTGTGAAAAGATTTTGAGGACACTGAAGAAAACAACAATCAGCATTAGTTGCATCAATACATGGTGTGTTATAAGGCAACTTGTCAATACAATGGAAAACAAAGCTCTCGACGCAATGCTATAAACAGCGCCAGTCGCTTTGTTTTCCTGTCAGTTGTTACCATGTGAACACAGGTTTCCCTTTCTTCAGTTTCGCTTTTGCAGCTAAGATTCTATTCACACTTTAAACTGGCCCGCAAATTTACGGAACTTGAGCTGATTCCTATTGCGCTTTTAAAGAAGATTTTAAATTACATTTGACATTTACTTTATTATGGTACAGCATGAATGCATTTTATTACAATATAATATCTTTAATATATTGAATATATTTGTTTTGCAAAATGGTGTTTGTTTTGAAAAATGGAAAAATTTTTGAGTAAAAGAACTACTTCGAATTAAAAAGTGTTTTGCGGAGGAAAAAATATCAAAATAAAACGTTTAGAAATGGTAAAACTGTATATATTTCTCCTGTAATGGTGCCTTCACAGGCCACATATAATCCCTTTATTAAATCTTACACTGCAAAACATAACCGCTTTCTAAATATTTTTATAAAGCAAATGGGACTAAATCAATGTAGTGCTACAAAAGCAATTTCGAAAACATGATTTTTCAAATTATTTTTATTTCTCAAAAACAGTGTTTCCTTATTCGAAGTTTCGTATATCACGAAATGTTCATCTCAGAAAAGAACCATTAAAATAGAAAAAATTAAGCTTCTTTTTAGTTACATCTTGAAATGTGTAACAGTAAAATTTATTGATTGGATGATAATTTTCACTCAATGTTATGGCGTTGCATTTTTACGTTTCTAGGAAAATCTATAATTAATGGAAATTTTCTTTTTATATGACCAAAGCTACGCGTGATGTGAAAAATTCAGTGATATATAACTAATGGATTCAAATCTGGTGTAAATAATTACTTTCCGCAGAGTTTGAAAAAAAAAATCTGAGGAAGTTGAGTAATTCTGCAACTCCACATTCCGGACATCTATAAAGACTTCGACGGTAATTATTCATTCCAAACAAAAGCATCTATTTTCCGCGATGGAGATCAACGAGAACTGGAGAGTTTAACATTATCGAAAAATATTTAATGCTCCGTTTACCTAAGCTTCCGTGAGATAAATGCTTTTCCAGGGCTATGCGCGTTTAAAGAAAAAAAAAAAAAAATGTAAGCTTAAATAAGTACCCCGAAAACGAGGTCTCGGGGTGCTGTTTCCTTGAATGGTAATGACACAAGCTTACCCTGCGGAAAATGTTAAATCAAGTCTGTAACAGCTTTTTCCCATCGATTAGTCATCCGAAGGTGAATTTAGAGAAATAAGAGTTAATGATAAAATCTACAGTAACATAATTTAGCAGATTAACACAAGAAATCAGAGGAAAATACGACGCGAAATTAAGTATTTTTCCCTAAGTACTCCCGTGTAGTAGCTTGCAAACATTAATTTAAAATTTTGTTTGCCCTCAGAAGTAATAAATACGAGGCGTATTCGGAAACAAAGTACCGTTTTGAAAAAAAAAAAAAAATAAAAATAAAAAAAAAAAAATAGCAAAACAATTTTTTCGAATCCAATTTTATTTTTACATGAAAATACATGTCTTAAACTATTTTCCAACATAGTTTCCACCAATGATCAAACACTTGTCATAGCGGGTGACCAGTTTTTGTATACCATCGTCAAAGAAACTTCTCGCCAGTTTCGATAACCACGACTCCACAGCATTTTTCGTGTCATCGTCAGATCGAAAGCGCTTGCCACCAAGCTCGCGCTTCATGTGCAGGAACAAGCGATAGTCGGACGGCGCCAAGTCCGGGCTGTACGGCGGGTGATCGAACTGCTCCCAATGAAACTGTCGAATTAACGATTGAGTGACGCCAGCAGTATGGGGCCGAGCATTGTCATGGAGCAACACAATTCCTTTACTGAGCATTCCTCTTCGTTTGTTTTGAATGGCACGCCTTAGTTTTGTTAAAGTCTCACAATATCGTGCCGCATTAATGGTTTCACCTCTGAGAAGAAATTTAGTAAGCAAAACACCTTTTCTATCCCAGAAGACAGGGCACATGATTTTTTGTGATGACATTGTCACTTTGAACTTTTGTTTTTTCGGAGAATGAGTGTGTCTCCACTCCATCGATTGTTGTTTCGATTCTGGTGTGAAATGACACAACCAAGTTTCATCACCTGTCACAATTTGGTTTAAAAAGTTTTCTCCCTCATCACTGTACCTACCGCGTGAGAAATGTCAGGGCACTACCAAGTCGCTTTGTTTTGTGAACATCAGTGAGCATTTTTGGAACCCATCGGGAACACAGTTTGCGATAATTCAAGCGGTCAGACACAATTTCGAACAAAACAGTACGTGAAATTTGTGGAAATGCCTCTGAAATAGTTGTCATTGTGAAGCGTCTGTTCTCATGAATTGCTTCATCAACTTTCCTTACCAAATCATCGGTGACAACAGAAGGCCGACCACTCCGAGCCTCGGCGTGGACATTTGTTCGAACTGCATTAAACATTCTTACCCACTTTCGCAGCATCCCATCACTTATCGCGTATTCACCGTAAACTTTTGTCACTTGACGATAAATTTCGCCCGGTTTAACATCCCTCGCGTTCAAAAATTTAATCACGGCACGAATCTCACAGTCAGCGGGAGAACTAATTGTCTTAAACATTTTGAATGTGCACAGCAAACTGAAAACACAACATAGAGCAACCAAAATGGCGACAATTGAAAGTCAGTGAACAAGAAAGACTAGTGCGCATGCGCGGGACGCCTACCATAGCGCTGCGACGGCGCTAGAATGAAACGGTACTTAGTTTCCGAATACGCTACGCAGTACACTTAAGTGCATGTAACAACATTTTAGACAATGTTGTCTTTTGTTTAGGCACTGGAAATACTCAGACAATCCAGCCTATTTTAGGAACAATGAAGTATTAATGAGTTTTTGTTTTCTTTCCAAAATTCAATGTAAGTGCTGTTATTAGGTAACTGAAAATTGCTTTCCTTTTAGAGCCATTCTCTTACTAACAAAAGTAAATCTTAAGGTGTAATCAGTGACAAAGATATCAAGTAAGAATGTCTGAAATATTTAGAGATCAATTTCTTTATATATGGTCTACATATAATTTCTTATGCCTTTTCATAAACTATCTTTCGTAAATGTAAAATAGAAGTGCAGAGAAAAGAAAGAATACTAGTAACAAGGAGACTGTTAAAGAATTAAATCTCAGCAGCCTAACGACAAAAAATTATATGACATGGCTTTGTCTTGCCACTTTAGTTACTCAAATAAAAAAATATAAAATGATAGTGCGGAGGGAAAATGATAGTGCGGATATTATAATGTTTTCTCTACATCAGTATTTCTCTGCAATAGCAAGCATATTTTCATAACTGTGCAGCTCGTTTTCATCTTCGCGAGATGCACATTATCACAGTGTGATATATTTTAACTATCCGAGAAGCAGAAATTATTTTGTGCTTCAAAATACATGCCCAAATCAGTTTAATTATGTATCCTTTTCATTCTTTCAAAATATCACATACAAATAAGATGTGGATTGAAGGATGTGTTTTTTCGCTTTCCGAAGAGAAATAATTTTCTTCTATAATTCAAAAACATTACAAAATACATCATATTTAAATTTCTAAGTGCAAAATACGGAAAATATTAGTCGAAAAGCGAAACATCCTCAATCATTATTTTTACGTTGAAAGAAATCTCCGAGCGAATACTCTGAAAACTTACGTACTGAATGGTTGTAAAGTTAAAATGTTGATATCATTAGAATATCCTTCGCAATTTACTATGCATAAATATTCCTAGCATTAATTTTCCAATAAACAAAAGTGTTATCAGTATTTGTCAAAAGAATTAAAACTATCGTTTAAGGGGAAAAAAGTAAATATTTTAATTTTATAATATAGTTATAATTTAATAAATGTGAATGGAATTCGTTTCTGTTGAAATCCAGTTTAAGAACAGAGCGAAATATAGACTCTCGTTCTTTTTGATAGCATAAAGTAACAAGCTCTATATATGAGGACTTATACCCAAGTCTTAGTACAACAGAGAGTCAGAAGAAAGGTGTAAATACCCGTTTATTCAATCCAATATAATTGCACAGATGGCCGCACATGGTCTTACATAAAGCCAACACTTCTGGCTTAACTTAAACAGGTAATGTGAACTTGAAATAAAATGTACTAAATCTAGGATAATGTAACGTACTGGAATCACTCAACGCCACAGAATCAAATCGCTAGGAATTCAAAATAACAACGTGGCCTTCAAGCAGGCATAATACGCTCTGAAATCTCCTTTCAAAACCTTTTGCTAAAATAGCATCTCTTTCTGCCGCAATTTGAATACACACGCGCTATCTCATTAGCATTCCTGCAGGAAAGCATGAGTGAAACTGTTAGTCAAACTAAATAAATCCCCACAAAATCAATTCACGTGTCATCACAATATAGAGGAAATTGCCGTCCTTCTTTGGTTATGTACTGATAATTAAACTTATTTTTTTAGAATCGAATTTTATTTTATTTTGCCTTTCCTTATAGCGGAACGTTATAAAATATTTCAGACTGAGGATTTAATCTAACAATCTGATAAATATAATTAATGCCTAGTCATTAAAACTCACAGTTATAAACGTAAAAAAAATCAATACCTTATGCTCTTATTTTGTTTTCTTTGATATCTCAACAAAACATAAACGAAAAATTCCATAATTCTTTCTTTTAGAGATACACTTCAAGTGCTTTCTTTCAAGGATGCATGAACTAAGGATTCTATGCCACGAGTATTTAATCCGTTGATCTTCTACTTGCGTCATTACACAAGTCTATCAGTTTTAAACTGCATCAAAAGCGTTGCACCCATGCAGTTTTAGTTTTCACTTAATAATACATCAAAATTTTTCTTAATGCAGGTCACTTCTCTACTTATCAACTATTTTGTCATTATATTTGGCGATTTTTCTTATATATCTAATAGTTGTTTCCTAAAATATTTTATTACAATATATAAGAAACTTATTTTTACTACAATAAATGGCATTAAAATTATGTTAATAAACAAATAATCTATGTCAGTACATGTGGTTTATCCGTATATCATATTATTGCTCGTAACTGAGAATAATGCTATTAAACTTATGTAACAGAAAGACCGAAACATTTAATATTTCCATTATTAAAAACAATTTCTATATCCAAGATTAAGTATGCTCTGTAGAATGAAAACTATAGCTAAATATTTTATATGATTTTTATTTAATTAGGAAGCTAAATACTACGCATATCTAATCCCAAAATATATTTTGCAAATTCCCCTTTTTATAGACATTTCGCTGACCACGTATTCGGTTATGATATTGCATTAACGCAACGGGCATTTTAAAATATACTCCTACGGACGCCAACTACAGGCATGAACGGTAGTGCGTTTCGTGTTTTATGTCTTTTCTAACGATTTTGAAGCATTTTCTTCTAAGATCTTATTTTGGGTCAAATATTGCATCATAAAACTTTAGCAAATATTACATCATAAAATGAAGTAAAATCAGGTAACATTCAAAAATACATCACTATAGCCATTAAAACAACAATTATAAATACTAAAGCCCTTATGGTAATGTATTTAATTAAAGAAAATCCATCTATTCTAGCATGTGTATCAATCTATAAAGGACGTTTCCTTCAATGCACTAACAAAAAGATTATTATATTGCACATAATAAAACCCTTATGGTGCTGTCTTAATTAAAAGAAATCCATGGTTTCTAGATTTTGCGGCAATCTAAAAGAGATAATATCTTTCAATATAGGCAACGAAGATAATTGCACGTAATAAAGCTCTTATGGTCCGTCATAGTTAAAGGAAATCCATCTTTTTTAGATTTTGCATCAATCTGAAAAGGGCATTTCCATCAATGTACACAAAAGAAGACAGATGGAGAGTACTTCTGCAGCAATTCATAGTTACATATGTATGGATAATATTTCTAACTTATCTATAAAAGTATTACTTGGATAGATCAAATAATCATTCTTTCACTGTCAATAATCACTTTGATTCTACTGCTCTACATTATTGTAAATGAATGCATATTTTCAAAACTCTTCCTTATCATTTCTTGCTACAGGAATGCTAAGCAATATTAAAACATTATTTCAATGATTATTTAAATACTTCTGTTTCCTCAAATGTAATCAAAATTAAGGTTATTTCTTTCAGAATTTTCTATAAACTTTAAATTAATAATGATATTATAAAATATATAATAGATACAATATCCAAATGTTCAATGTTTAATTGTAAAAAAAGTGTGATTTAAATTTAAAAGCAAGAATAACATTTAACCAAGAACGATATCTGAATTATAATTTATGGTAGCTACACTCTCCTTTCATAACGTTACTCTTTAATTAATTTTGTAAACCATCTTTTCCTTTGTTTTGCTAGTGATAATTCATTAATCTACAGCAAAACTCGCAGCTGCTTTCTACACATACTTGCTATGCAGTCATTCCGTGAAAATAAAATTAATAAAGTGTTAACAAACAGATAGCTGCTAATACTTACCTCGAAATATAATTTTATAAATGCAAATTATATATAACGGTTTAGTTTTAGGAACTTTAAGTTAATAAATATAGTAACTATGTTTAATCTTCGAGAAAATAATTGTAATACGTTGTAATGTATTACAAGTATACTACATATATTAGTTTAAACAACATTTTTAAACATTCACTTTGCTGAAATTTTTGTTTTACCAACAGTCTCTACAAGTGCGAGAAATATAAATCAGTAAATTAACTGTAACAATATTAATAGTTTTAGTTTACCAATTAAATCACTATATCATTTCCAAAACTAATATAAACGGAGTTTGCATTGCTAGTTAATACACTGTTCACTTGACTAAAGATATATATATATAATAAATAAGAGTTTAGAGATTGGTATGCAAATGAAAAAATGGGGGATAACTAGCTAACAGAAAAGCATAAATCAAAACTGAAACAAAAGCAAAACAAAAAATATTAAAATTTGATAATGCAATGTAATAAATAGTTGAAATTTCTTTGGTCCTTTTAAAGAAGCAGCCGAAAAATTTGTGCAAATATAAAACAAGTTTAAAGTAATTTAAAATAAAACTATAAGACCATTAATTTTTAATTATATAAATAAAGAATTATTTATTATATATAATTAATTTTATTATATAAATAAAGAATTAATTTTAATTATATAAATAAAGAATGCTTTTAAGAATTAAGTTAAAAAATTTCTTAAAAGTTTTTTAATGTCATCAAGATATAATCTGCTCCGTCATGACCATAATACATCATAGTATATAAAAATAAAGCACCACAAAAGTATAATACTATTTTTAAAACAACCATTTCTATTTAAACAGAACGCTGAACATAAGGACACGACTTTGCACCACATAAAACAATAGCTTATGGAAATGCAAATTAAAATAAGAGCAATCAATTCAATTTAAGCATTTGCGTTCTAAGCTTATACAGTTAAATACTAAACAATAAGCTGGTTTAATATTAAACGGCGGCTCAAATTAAAGTATCGACGGCGAGAGAACGCAAAGCCAAGATAGTTACATTTAACCAGAACTTACAGAATCTAACCGCCTAGAAGCATACTCTCTCAAGTTCCAAACACCTCATCTTAAACATTCAGCTGACTAATTTGCATAGTCAGGAATACGGAAAGGAGTTAAAGATCCAAATCATAAATAACTGGCTAGTTTAAAAAGAGGCACTTGCAAAACAATTGGAAAAATTAAAATAGTTTGGTGAATTAATATTCAACTACTTAAAAATGGCAAAACTTTCAAATAACTGTTGTAAAACTAAGGTACTTAAAGTTTAAAATCAAAATTTAAGGAAATGGAACCAAATTGTTTGAGTAGTTTGTAACATTGTGAGGTTTTATTTATTTATTTATTTTTAACTTTTTGTTCTTTTTGTTAGCGAGTAAGCTTCATGTTTTTGCTTTAAATATTATCTCTTTATTATATATATATATATATATAATCAAAATACTATGTTACAAATACTGCTAAGAGGAATTAGTTAACTATTTTTACACCCTTAATCTTTGGTGTATTCCTGAATATTATAATTCTCAATCTAGATCTTTTTAGATAATTACATAAATCTGTGTCATTCAGAAAAACAACGAAAAATCTATTAATTTCTTTTATGTTTAGAGTGTTTGTTTCTTTTAACAACTATGTGTATTAACTATATGTATTCTAAAGAGCTTTGAGTTTAAAATATTAAATTGCAAGTATTTTAGATTTTTTTATATTAATTGTCCAGTTTTGCTAATTAATTTCGATATAGATACGAATCCAAAATTTCCATCTAGAAACTAATCTGAAATTTTCCTATTTATGCACAGAAAATAGGAGGGAAAAAAGAAAAGAAAATTATAACGCAGACAAGACTACATTAGCCAGCCATTAATGTCCCAAAACTGTAAATACATCCATGTTAATGAAGTATTATTATTAAGGTATATCTTTCTTTTCCATGTATAACGATTTTATGCATTACTGTGCTCTTTCTAGAATAAATACATAACATTATTTCTTTCAGATTTTGTATTGCTAGCATTCTTGAACAGTAATATCTAATATACACATATGTTTCAAAATGTTTAAAACATAGTTTTTCTTATAAAGAATATTTTTAATTTATTACGCACATACTATTTTTCGCAATAAATATATCAAAGACTAAACAATAGTTCTGACTTCATTACTTAGGTTTGATGTTATATACCCATTAAAAGATTAAAAATAATATGAACATGCGTAGTATGAAAGATGTGAAATGACGTTGATTGGAAAAAAGTAATTAAAATTTAAGTTACTGATCAATCGGCAAGAAAAATAGAAAAGGGCAAATAAGAATTTGAATTCCATTCATCAGTTATACAATTGCTGAAGAAAAATTCTTCCTCCTTTAGCAAATAAAAATGCTGAATAAATAGTAGATACATACTTGGACTGTTTTCTTGAATCAGTGCATTATCGCTCTTTACAAGTAGAAAAGAAGCGGATTTACGCTTCGTATTATAGATAGATCGAGAAAAGTACTTTTAAAGGACATTTTAATAATTTTACGTTGCATAAAGAATGGAATGCTTAGCTAAGCAAATAAAATTTGTGATTTATATTATTTCACATTTCACTATTTTTCAAGGAATCTTTCATGTATAAAATTACTAGGCATTCTTTAAAGTATATAATTATTAAAGCTAACTTTGGGTAAAATATTTTTGTTTTTTACTCCAAGAAAAAAGGCACATCACCTTCTGCTTTTAAAATTTAAATAATTTATAAAATAGCATTAATAAGTTATAAAAATATGATTTCAAAAATTCTTTAATTTTCCCATATATTATAAGAATATATGAGAAGTATTATTTTATGGGATTAAAGCATTCATCTCAATGTGCTTAAATTTTACAAAACGTCTTCAAATATTCATTTTTAATTAAAGCTGTCAATATCATGATGTAAAAAAGCAAAACTGATTGAGTTAATTTCCATTAAATTAAGATCAATCCGTTTTCCTGCTTTTTTCCTGAGATAAATTCTGATCCATAAAAGGTCTTCCTGGTACAATATTTTGGCTGTGACAATAAATTAACTTTTACAGAAATACCCATTTTAATATATCACGTATGAATAAAGGCAACAGTAAGAAGATAAGTCCTTTCAAAAATTATAATCTGTTGAAAGATATTAAGTCCTGTTCGAACACATCATAATTCATTTATTTTTCCTTCACATTGGTCCAGAATTAAAAGCGGCCCACAAATTTTATTCCTTTTTCTTTTCTAAACTTACTTCTGATATTTTGCCCTCTAAGGCTAGAAACCATTCATTTAATTTTAAAGAGGTGCGTCGAAAGAGAAAGTATTGAAATTTTAAAAAGTGGTAATTTTGATGACTTAAACTCAGAACGCTGGATTTCAGTAAACTAATCTTTCAACTGAAAGGCTAGATAAAAACTGAAAATATTCAAGTGTTTATGATTAATGGAAGAAAATATGTCAAAATATGCCTTTAGAAACTACTAATATTGTGTAAAGAGATAATTACCATATATATGTACATATACATACAAAAATACATATAATATATATATATATTTATATATATACTTTCGTTTAAAAAAAGATTATTTTTTCCCATGTAAGCTTAGAAAGGTTATCATTAGAAGTGTTAAGTCTTAATTATTTAATTCAATGAACTTTTCGGAATTAAATGTTAAAAATATCTGCTTTTAAGTTCATCACATTAATATTAAATCATTATAAAATTCGGCAAAGTTTGAATTCACATGTATAGTTAATATGATTCGATAGCGGAGTTATAATAAAACTTAAAAGTTTATTTTCAAACATTAAAAAAATCGCTTTAAAATTCTACAGCATATATTTTACGAATTTTAAAAGCCAAATTTTTTTTAAAATTATTTTTCTGCACCTTTCACAAAGAAATTTTAAAATACATGCATTAAGCTACAAGTGCATTCATTTGAATATGAAAAATACATATTTTGTGATCAAAAGTCAAATTATCTCGCTATTACGTTCTTCATTATTTACTCTTTTCTTATATACAATATAAATGAGAAATGAAATTCAAGAAATAATAATAGTTACAAATGCATTCTGAACGTCATAAAGAAAAATCATTACAAATATCGATAAAATTATGTCACTAATTAGAATAACAACATAGTGAAATACAACAAGTTAAGAATGAAATAATTTTTCAAGAAAAGGATTAGCAAAATAAACGTAGAATCAGTCATCTTTCCAAATGCAATTAACATTTTCTCGTGAAACTCTACAGTAAATTAACAAAAGCTCTAGAAATGGTTATTGGACTTCATTTTAAATGTATTTTTATGTAAATAAGTAAATGGTACTTTTTATTCAAATTATATCATTAAGCAAATCAATAAATGTATACATAAATAAAACTGCCCTCCAAAATTCTATTACAAAAAATTCTTGTGGTAAATAGTAGAATGCAACTTTATATAAGCAGTAATGCAATTAAAATATGGTAGACATTCGTCAAGTGAAAGCGAAATTTGTGTTAAATAGTAATAAAAATGCGACCCTTGGGCTGAACCTCATAATAAGTTAACTATTTTTAACAATAAAAGCTGCGGGGCTTTTTAGCGTTCATCAAGCAAAGTATGCTTTGAGTAAAATAGTTTTCTTATAAAATCTGAGTGCAGTGCATTGCAGTGGCGTTTGAATCACGTATAAAGTGCAGTGTGCTTAATATTATGTACATACACATACAAAGGAGTGTCCACTTCTCGGGATCCAGAGAGGTCGTTTCTAGCAGAACGTACTCTCCTGTTGACCAGCTCATACCTTGTGCCAGAGTGAGCGTAAGAACTCCTTCTCCTTCTACCTCCTCTTTTGAAAAAAGAAAGAGCTGATCCCCAATGCTTCATCTTTAATATTTTCTATAGTCAAACTCTTGAAGCAAAGAAACAATCCCTAGATATTTCTTTACTAATCATATTTTTGCAATATTGAAGTGCTGTTAAATCCCATAGTTAGTTATCTTTAACATCCACAATTAGAAATGGAATATTACCAAAATTTCTAAAGATTTACGTCAGTCTGTCAATGATAAGGAAATGTTGAATAATCAATAGTGTCTTTTAAGTCTTATCTTCAAAAAAAAAGTTTTATTTCTTCACATCCTTGCCACATATTATCTAAATTTATTTAATCATTTGCCAGTTTCCCGTTGCAAAGATTTCAAAAGAGATAATACACATAGTTTGCATGCCACATTCTAGGTCTGAAACACGAATTGCTTTACTTCAAGGGTGATATTAAAACATGACCTTGTACTAACATACATGCTAACGATCATCACTAGAATTTGTAAATAAACAACAACGCACGAAACCATTAACAGTCGTCATAGTGACAAAACGGCGTCCAAAAGTAATTTGCCTATTTTTATTAGTTTCGATTCTTCTATGTACATGTGACATCCGAATACCTTCTGAACAATATCGAACGAATTCTCTCACTCAAGCTGTTAGTCCTTGTGCACCCTCTCGACGCATACAACAGCGGCAGTAGTCATTTACTGATATAAGAATCACCGGGCAGACAGACTGAAAGTATTTCTCTCTCCGCTGAGCATGGAGGCAGAGACGCGAAAGGTTTCTAGGGCGTTACGCTTTCCACATCTCCATTGGCGTCCTTTTAATCTTTAATGTAGTAGTTTTGGGTTACCCGGGTTACGTGTTATCGGTGCTCTGTATGTACCGTCGAACGAACTTTCCACATTTTTTCTTTTCTTTTTTTTTATATTCGGGCGTTTCTTTCACATTCGGTAATATTTTTCCAACAAATGAATGCTTCAATGCATCGCAATGTAAAAGTAATAATGAAAAGAAGAAATGGCACCGGATACTTGCGCACGTATCTAACTGGCATTTGCCCAACTACTATTTCATACTTTTCTGCTATGTAACTGAGTTTATTTTTACCAAGCCAGATAATCCTGTATTTATAGCTATACCACTTTTATTTTCCTGAACGTTAAGTAAGGTATAAATATAGCATATATAGCTTCCGAAATTTCATTTGCAAAATGTATAAAAAATGACTAAATTTATGACTTTTGATTGCATTTTAAAACAGTTATAATTATAATAAATGTAAGCAATTAACTTGCGAAATCGAGGAGAACAGCATATATTGAGATCATAAGTCCTCCGTTAGGAAAATAAGTCGAAAATTGTATAATAAATTAATTGTAAAGTAAATCTTTACTTTTCCTTTCAAGCCAGTGGCATTATAAATCGTGAATGTGCATACTATACAGTTTCGTTTCTCCTATTTATAATAATAATTTCTCCTATTTATAATAATTTATAATAAATAGAAAATACAGGAACAATAAAGATTTAAAAGTTATATAACAGAATTTAGAAGAATAGTTTTTAAAAATTGTTCCCTGTGCAAATGTTGAGGTATTCAAAAGAACATGTTGTAAATATATATACACAAGATAAAAAATATGAAACTCAAAATTAATAATTTTCATTTGGCTATATCTCCTTTCTGGAATCTAAACTTCGTCATATCTTAAAACCAATCCACACACTATGTCATATTATGCTCCTGCCAGCGGATGGCTCTCATCTAAGTACAAAGCTCGAAATTAAAATAAAGATATCAAGTCTTTAAATACATAGATTAATAATACGCAGCTTCCTTTTTATCTATTACGCCTTACTTCTGTTATATCAATGTTCCGTTTTGTCCGTTTTGTCCTTTGTCTAAAAAGAGGGGCAACCATAAATGATGCTCTACGAAAATAAGATCTAGTATTCAAATCCGCGGCTAGGTCTGAATTTTTTTTTCTCTTATAATAAAGTACCTACATAGCTATTTGCCACGTTTCTTTATTATACTTGGATGATTATATATTCTTGAAATAATTCAAAGGAAAAATTTTAAAAAGAGCAAAAAATTTAATTAATTAAATAAAAATTATTGCTAAAGCACTCCTTTGTATGTGCTTCAACTTAATGCTCTTTGTATGCGCTTCTACTTTTTAATTTAATTAATTTAACTTTTTGGAACTTCCTTTTTAATTCTTCTTTTCAATTATTTACTATTGAATTAACGCAAAAGCGTCGTCCAAACGGTACTTAGGGGAGCCTGACTGCGATAACGAAGGGCCCGGGCTCGAATCTCGGAGAAGGCATGAAAGTAAAACTGTCTGTCCTTCCGCATGAGGTAGAAGTCGTCATAGACGACCACTTTTGGCCTTTGTAGTGGCATATACGGTTATAGGCAAGTGCTCGCCATTGAAAAAAAGAATATTGAAAATGCACTGCACTGCTTGCACATTTTTTAGATGATTTTGCTTTGTTGTAAAAAATTCTCTCCTTGGAATTTTTTTTTAACTGCAACTATATTTTGAAACACTAAATTATCGTCTGCTAGATGACAATTTTTTCTTGCAAAATAGCGCTTTTAAAGAAGCAGTGGTTCGAAGACTATGTTTGTACTCTTTTCGAAAAAAAATATTCATATTTAATTATTGAAAAATGCTGTGAAAGACATGGTGTTTCGATATCTAAAGCTAAGATAGGTAAAATTGTTAAAACGAAAGGAAGAAAAAAGTCAAAGTAGGGCTTCAAGTGGAATAATTGCACCAAATACATATCCAAGCAAAAACAAAAAACAAAATGTTTCAAATGTTAAAATGGTAACATTTTTATTGTTAAAAGAAAGTCTGCCAATTCAGAGGACAGGTGCAAAATCATTAAAATGCTCAGTTTCAACTTGAAGCAAAATAATGGTGATTTGAATCTTAAAAAGGTGAAAAACCATAACGTGCATGGTCTTTTGCTACGACATATCGCCGAACGCACAAGGAGCAGCAGAATTCTTTATGAGAAATATTTATCCGGTCAAAAATGGCATGTGTGTGATTATGGCAAAGCCTCAAGGGCTGTCTTCCTAAGGCTAGGACTTTCGAAGGGAAACTGGCTCGTATACACATGGGGAAAACCACGAAAACGGCCATACAGCCAGGTCGTTCGCGGGATTCGAACCTCGGACCGAACTACCAGTGTTCAACGACTTTACCGCCCAGCCGCTGGTGGGTTCGGTCAAAAACGGAGAAACGTTATCACAATAGATGATTCTTGGATGTATTTAAATGACTAGAATAAAAGAAGATCGGTACTTTTCCGTTTCGCCGCCGCAAATCTCGCTAAGCAGACTTTATAGGCGACAACATACAGTAAACACATAAAAAATGTTAATAAATATTGGTTCTACGATTTTTTATTTTGAAGGCATAAACATTTTAATTTAGCTTAAAATTTTGTAAAAATCCAATAAATAAAGACAATAAATTTGTAAAAAGATATTAAGTTAAGAATTTACTATAATTACAGGGTTCAACATCCTGATTCGTCGGTTTATATCATGTGATCTGATCTCACGTAAATTACGCTACAAAAATCCAATTCTCTCAGTAATTATCTACATTAATTTCTCAGTAGTTATCTAAATTTTTTAACATTAATTTTTACTAGTTGTTTTGGAATGCAAGTTTAAATGCAAAAATTATTTCAATTCGTAAGAATAGTTTACTCAGAAATTATGTAAAACCGCAGTGCTTTACTTCGCTAGTGCATTCTCATTAGAATTGATAAATTTAACCCTTTATTTTGCCTTTTCTATATTTTCGCCTTCGGTGTAAAAGGCTACCAGCGAGGATATTCCGTTTGGAATCAGTAGTACTATTATTGGCGACTTTATCGCCCGCGCCGGCAAAACGGAAAAGTACCAAGAGATCTATTTATTACCATCAAAGAGGAGAAAAGTATCTTGAAATATGGTTCAAAGAATTTAAAGAAAGTTTTCCAAAGAGGTTTATGATTGATGGCTTTTCGTATAATGACGAATTAAAAAGGAGGAGAGCTTAAAAAGTGCTTTAAAAGATCAACTCGTATTATCAAGAACATATTGTATACCAAACTTTCAAATAAGAGCTACTTTCTGTTTACCCACAGTGCCATCAATAAGTAGAACTGCATCAAGACAAAGCAAGCAGCAACACATCAAAATCTACTGTTCATTTCCTGTAAAAAGTGGAGCAAGAAACGGGCTTCATTACTATATTTCGCATTCACACGTCTACTAAATCTTCTGATATTTCACGGGAGCACCAGCGGCCGAGTGGTAAAGTCGCTGAACACTGATAGCTCGGTCCGACGTTCGAATCTCGCGAACGGGCTGGCTGCATGGGCATTTTCGTGGTTTTCCCAATGTGTAACGTGTATACGAGCCAGTTTCCCTTAGAAAGTACGCCACGAAGGCATCCCTCCCTTTAGGCAGATAGCCCTCGAGGCTTTGCCATAATCACATACACACACACCTGATATTTCACCCCCGGAGGTTTGAGTTTTTGGACTTTTAAAAATCGGATTGTCTAAACGTCGACTTACAACCTTCCTAGGACTTTAGAAAGCTGTTCCAGTGTAAGAATTAAAATACTTCTTCCGATACTAGAAAAAGCTTTATAGTTTTGAAAATCAAGCTGTAGAAAGATAGTGAATAATAGATAATCAAATATAACATTTAAATCATCAGTTGTAGCATTATTTATTAAATCACAAACATTTTAGGTAAAAGATTTCTGTAAATGCAATGAAAATCGTCAAAAGCATGCGCGAACATCCTTTGTATATGTAGTACTAACACAGTCTCATGTCAGATAACCAGCGAGGATATTCCGAGGATTTTACTTTATTGTTAGCTAAGATTTAAAATTCTAATTATGTTGCTCTATTATTTTCCCAAGCTCCTAAAACACGTGTATAATAATCTAAAAGATGAGTGAAGGAAGAGAAAGAAGGCGAGACAAGCCAACTGATAGAGCACACTGCTTTTAATATGTTATTATCTATATTCTGATGTCTTGCTGATGGAATGTTTATAATTAGAACTAATTTCGAGAATTCTAATTAGGTAATTTTAATTAGAGAAAATAAAGCTTCGTTAGTCTCATTTGGGTTGGTAACTGACAAAGTTCATAGATATCCTTCCAGTGTAGGATTACATTATTATAACTACATCTGCTCTTGAGTAGCTAATTGTAAGCTTGTTATTGCATTTTAATTTGTCAACTGTCTAGTCTAAATTTTAGTTTAGGATGGTTTTATCCTTTCTAGTTTAGTTATACGCAATAGAGACTTACTCTTTTCTTCATATCAACAATATCAGAACGAACACTTTATTCTTTATCTCTGCATTATTTCTTGGCTTGAGTTCAGAAAAGGATGAAGGTTTTTCGATGACAAAAGTGATATTTCTGAAATTCCCAAAACCCTTCTGCTTCGTGATTTGGACTGGAAGGATTTTGAATTTCACTTGATAAAATTCTTAAACTAAAAGCTCTGAAAATTGCTTCACGTTGAACTTCGGTGGCACATTTTGGTTCATTATTGGGCATATTATATATAAAGAAGAAATAAAGAATAATATAATAATAGTATATTTCGCGTACTTCAATAAAATGGACACGTACCTATGTATTAAGAATTATGTATTCATTTACGTCATTGTAAAGTGTGCTGTTTTGTAGAGAAAAAAAAATTAATTTGAATGGCTTTCAATTGGAAAAGCGACTACCCTGTAAGTCAAAGTAAAGGTATGAAATATTTTATGCGAATCAATTAATAGATGGCTGCATAAGCTAAGTGCATTTTTGAAAAATACAAGGTTGTTCAATAAGTTCGCGGAGCGTCATCTATTCATCAATATTAGACCTAAAACTTCGACGCCATTTTCATATTTCTTTTTTCTTAGGAACACGCCAAAAGTTTCATTTCGATCTGTTAATTTATTCATTGTTTAACCGCCCTTTATATCTAACATGTTGTACCTTTTTTCAGGTATGGATAAAATTAAGCAATGTGCAGTTATCAAATTCTTTGTAAAGAAAGGTTTAAAGGCAATGGAAATTCATACCGAAATGGTGAATGTGTTGGGTGAATCTGCTTCTTCAAAAAATATGGTTTGCAAGTGGGCTAGTTTATTCAGTGGTCGTACCAGCCTTGAAGACGATCCGCGAGAGGGACGTCCAAAAACTGCACCAACACCGGAAATCATCGAAAAAATACAAGATATGGTATTGGAAGACCGCCGATTGACTGAAAGAGATTTAACATAGGCTTTAGGCATTTCATTGGACACAGTGAGCAATATTTTGAGTGTTAATTTGGGTTTAAAAAAACTCTGTACAAAATGGGTGCCGCATTCTCTAACGATGGAGCAAAAACACATTCGGATGCGACTTTGCCAATAACATTTGGAGCGTTTTAAGAAGAATAAAAGCGACTTTATCCGTCGATTTATCACAATCGATGAGACTTGAGTCTACCATCATGATCCTGAATCAAAACAGGAGGCTAAGGAGTGGTGTGAACCCGGCTCTTTGGCGCCAAAGCGTGTTCGTGTGCAAAAATCAGCCAAGAAGGTGTTAGCATCAGTTTTTTTGGGATGCGAAAGGAATTTTGTTTATAGATTACCTTCAAACTGGCAAAACAATTAATTTGGAATATTATTGTAACCTTTTGAATCAATTAGACGAAAAAATTCGTGAAAGAAGATCCGTATTACAGAAGAAGAAAATCATTTTCCACCAAGATAACGCACCTGCGCACACAGCTCAAAAACCATTGCTAAAATAACTGAATTGAAGTACGAATTTTCGCAACATCCAGCCTATTCACCAGATTTAGCTCCCTCCGACTTCTGGCTCTTCCCATACCTCAAACAATATCTCCGTAGAAAAAGATTTTTTTTCAAACGAAGAGGTAATAGCTGCTGTGGAGGGATATTTTGCAGAACTGCCGAAAAACCACTACAGTCAAGGGAGCCATAAATTTGAAGACCGTTGGAATAAGTGTATTGAAGTTGAGGGAAACTACGTTGAAAAATAAAGACATTTTTACAGATAAAAATTGGTTTCTTCATTTCCGTTTCGCGAACTTATTGAACAACCTGGTATATATATCTGCATAAGCCGCATTTTTGAAGCTACAATTCTTTCATCTAAAAATGAGGCTAAATTTCGATATCACATATTCCCGACATAGCATGTCATTTGCACTACACTATTAAATTTTCCTTAAAATGATATTTTGATATTAATTAAAGCAACGTTTATTTTCCCACTAAAAAAATAAAAATAAAGAAATAAATGAGGCTAAATTTCGATATCACATATTCCCGACATAGCATGTCATTTGCACTACACTGTTAAATTTTCCTTAAAATGATATTTTGATATTAATTAAAGCAACGTTTATTTTCCCACTAAAAAAATAAAAATAAAGAAATAAATGAGGCTAAATTTCGATATCACATATTCCCGACATAGCATGTCATTTGCACTACACTATTAAATTTTCCTTAAAATGATATTTTGATATTAATTAAAGCAACGTTTATTTTCCCACTAAAAAAATAAAAATAAAGAAATAAATAAAATCTAAAAGCTTTCCAAATTTTATATTGCACGCAAACGGGACTTTTTTACTTCCTTATACGAAGTAAAGGAAGTATTGTAGATGCGAAAATTTTCGGATATCATATTATTTAAATGAAAATATCCATGTTGACCGCTATCGAATGCAATTTAACGATGTTTTGGCGCTATCTGTACGTAAGACCAGAATTAAGGACTCTTTTCTGAATCCATTTTAAATCCTTTCTGCAAAACGGCTTGCAAAAAGGATTTAAAATGGATTCAGAAGAGATTTTTCGTGACGTCTGTACATACGTATGTATCTCGCATAACTTAAAAACGAGTAACCTCAAGATGTTGAAATTTTGCATATAGGACTGCTAGAAAATGTAGTTGTCAGTAGTCTCCCTTTTCGGCTGTAATAGGCTGCACTAAATATATATATCACTCTGTTACTCGGCTCTCTGAGGTCAGGTTTTTTATTCTTATATGTTGGAAAATTGTATATTTTGTGCTTTCAAAATCATTTAATTACCTTTTTCTTATCTTTTGGTTAAGGGTTTTTACACCTTTAGTGAATCTGCATGCAGTAGTTATATAATTTAAAAAATTTAAAAGTTGTTTAATTGCGGATAAGCCTAATTTTTTGCCATATCAGCCATATTTATTTACCTTTGAAACTTAGTAGAATAGTGAATTATGTAATTTTCTGCACTTTCAGCGCCTTTTTTGTTAAATGGGACCAAAAGTAGACTTTCAGTTTAGTGCCCCGAAAAATCTTCCTTCTTGCCCGTTGGCCGCATTGTTTGTTTCTGCGAAAAGTTCTAATATAAAATTGCAAAAATTGCTGTTTTAATTGTTTTAACTGTATTTTGTGTTTTCTATTTTTCTATGTTTAATAAATATATTGAGGTTTTATATATTTTTGCCTTGCCGCTTAGTGAGAACTAAATTAGTTCAATAAGAAATGAATGATATGAAATTCGAGAAAATGAGTTTAAATGAAATGCAACAAAAAATGCATATAATTTAATACTTCTTACTACGAAGTCATGTGGTGTAAACATCAGATGTTTACACCACATGACTTCGCCCCTTTGACATAATAATATTTTAAAACAACATATTTCTAGACTTCCCGATAGACAGACTTGCGATCTAGAGATAAAAATGTTTTATTCTGTACTTTTTATTTATAATAAAACAAATTCGAAATTCAAAATTCGGTCTTCCATGTGCACATATTCGGATGGAGGATTACATTATCCAAAATTATATGGCTGTAGATAGCGTCATTTTTCCCAATAGAGGAACATACATACATGAAGATTCCATTATTAATTTCTTTACAAATACAGTGCCATAATACGTATTTGGCGGCAGTAATTTGAAAGTGATACATCACTTATAATGAACCGACCCAAAATCCCATTTTGATACTAACAGCCCCTTTTGGACTAAAAAGGTACTTGAGCATTATCCTGTGAAAGTTGGCTACTGTCGAACCATGACAGTTGGTGGAGATATAAGGAATGCACTTCGGGGCTGTCCCAATCGTTTCTGAAGAATGCTGAGCCGCACTTCTATATACAACTGTTACAATAATTTACAATAATACACTCGTCAGTATGTCTGCACAATCAAGCAAAATAGCCATTGCTGCGGAAGTATTCAAACAGCTTCCTTTTTGCGAAAAGCATTTCTTTGAATTCCCTTTATTTTACTACTCCCTCCAATTTAACTGCAAGCTCTTTTTAGAAATGTCATGAATACAAACGTCCCAGAAGTTATTGTCTTTTAATCCAATCTGTTATCTGTTTGTCAACCATATCCAGCTGTTGTACTCCTCATTCAACAAATGTTAATTCTGTTGATCTGTAAATGAACCTAAGTGCGTCACAAATGTGATTCTATAATCCTTGAAGGCATTTCAAAGAGCAGTTAATTCATACCCTTGTTCCTAAAAGCAAAAGATGGCGAATACAGAAACGCTCGGGGTTACATCAAACGAAAGTGCAGATGTTCAGTCTTGTGAAGTTACTCTTATCCATAACTGGTGCTAAATCGTACTACTTAGCGGAAGTCCACGGTCGATGACATTGTACATAAGTCCCAAAATAATTTACACAAATACAGAAGTGCAAAACTCATTCCAACAGTCAAATATGCATAATTTACAGCAGTTGTTTTATTTTAAGCATTATCCCGCACATGTCACAAATTTAAATTCATTTAAGTACTTTTAATATAATAGCAGGCGCTATAAATTCAATTATGAAGCATAAAATTAGCAAAGCATCAGAAGCTTCAAGAAAACCCAGTTCACCAATGGAAGAAACTTTTCACATTCACAAAGATTTATTTTGTTTAGCCAATAACTTTAAAAGTCCAACTCAATCCTTTCTAACGCTTTAAAATTGTATTAACTTGATTTTTCACTATTTTCATTCTATTCATTCATTCGAACAGATAGCGCTAATGTTTCGTTCGCTCTATTGGTGTAGGATATAAATTCAACCGTTGCGCACTCTTTTATCGCCAAATTGACAAATTATGTTCCCACAGTTTAACTTGAAAGGCTATTCAAAAATACTGTATAAATCCTAGCGAAGCAGGAAAAGTATTTTGCATATACTACCACTTTAAACATTTTCTGTAAATATTTTTATTACTTTTGTGCTATCTGTATCTTCATCTATACATTTAATCAATCAATTTATTTTTATTTACATAATATCCTCCATCGCTCTTATGCAGTAATCATCTCTGAATAGCTCCAGTTGGCTCCAAAGAAATTTGACATCTCAAATTTTCTGCCTGCACCTTCTAAGTTACTTACCTGCTCGAACCTCATTCCCTCCTCGTTTAACGGCAGCTCATCTTAGCGCTTATTCTCCATGCACTGCCAATGCCTAAAAGGAAATCCAAAGACAGGTTAAAGCCCAACAGTGGCTGAACGCTTGTGCACCACCACGATCCACGAACCACGACAAAACTATTGCTATTGCTAATTTTACTTTTCATTTTGGGGTTTCTCTTCTGCCTTATTTTGTAATTTTTATTCTTATTTCTCAGTTGCAATATATAATTTTAAAATATCATATATTTAAAAAACAGGATAATGCAAAAATATTACGAAACTTGAGATAAAGTAAGCGAGTACTAAGTAATGTATGTCTAAAAATGTATCTTAAATATGTTTAAGTTTTGTTTCAAATATATTTGTAAGAATGAAAAAAATCCTTAAAAGTAATATTTTTGCGCTTCTTTCTTTGATCAAATATCGAACGCCAGAATATTGTCAGATAAATCAAACCACACAGCACTCAGTTTGATTCTGAAATTCAGTGACTCGGACAAATATTCGAAGCAAGAAATTAAACTCGAAATAATCTGTACGTGGAAAAAGAGAAGACGAGAAAATACTTACATATTTTTTTGGTGCTCACTTATATTTTCTAGAATGATCTGTTATTTGCAATGCTTTCAGTAGTTTTTTCTTTAGAAATCTACCCTTTGTGGACGAAACTATTCAAACAATATCTTTCACCAAAATATTGTACTGGGAGTGACGTATATTTTATTTGCTTTTGGAAGGCTGTGTGATAGCAACTAAAGTACAGATATTGATCGAATTAAAGATCAGATCTTATGTTGCATGCCATTGGATTCTTTCTGTACTAAGACAAAATGTGAAAAATATTTGCCATCTGATATGCCGATTTCTCTGCATAATATTCATATTACTTTTCCTTCATTATTTCACGAAGTATATCTTTTTGCCAATTTATAACAAATACTAAATAAATATCTTGCTTTTCATTTCAAATACTTTTTGACTGCATCATAATTCAAATAAGTAAACAAATAAACGTTTTCAAATTAGCTTGCATCGTTTTGGTCTGTTAAATATGACATTGCTCACCTAATTTGATAACGTTCAAATATCCAGTGCATTTTCTTAGTGGTTTATCGTCTTTTAGGTATGAATCTTAAGTATTTAATTAACACAAAATGCAAGTTGAATTTAGTAGTAACAAATACTTGTGCTTAGCGGACGGAAGTAATTTGGCATTAATGGAAGAGCTTCTTCTGAAAGCGAAATAAGAAGATATAATACTAAAAAGGTTTGGGTTTATCAAAAACTCATAAAAATGAATATGGTTATATTATTTATAAAAACTAACATTATTATTATTGTTATGAATGTTCCCAACTATTTGATGCAATCTAGTGAACTCAATTTTACTACATGATTATCCTGAGTAAATTTTTCGTGGAGAACTTTCTAAAGATAACTAACTCGTATTCTCGTTATACAGGGGAAAACTTATAAAAAATTGCTCATGCAAGGAGGTCATTTATTGGTATATGCACTCAGCTCCAATAACTAGTTATAAAAAAAATTCCTCCTTTTCACCGCGTTCCTTCGTGCTCCAACTGAAAGAACGTCCAGTTAGCAATTTGAAGTTTCCAACAGGATTTAGCGATTGTGTCTCTTGCTACCCAGTCGCGTTTGGGGTGTGGTAAATGCAGGCAATTCTCTGTATAATTGCCGCGTAGCTTCTTGGTATAAATGAAACCAACATCGTGAGGACTGGATCTTAAATTTCGGTGAGGGCATTGCTAATTTCTTACGTTTCTTTCTTCGAAAACGTTTCAAAAGACTCTACACCTGTCACTCGAACTAAAATATGGTGATTTATAACTAATCAACATCTGTATTTAGCGACTGT
The DNA here is from genome assembly GCF_044657685.1 of Stegodyphus dumicola. Classification (NCBI taxonomy): domain Eukaryota; kingdom Metazoa; phylum Arthropoda; class Arachnida; order Araneae; family Eresidae; genus Stegodyphus; species Stegodyphus dumicola. The sequence continues at coordinate 109,303,702 of NC_140771.1, forward strand.
ACCCCTCTTCCTGAGTCATCCTTTAAATGAAGAAGAACGTTAAAATATTTTATCCTCTTTTACGGAGTGTAAACATGGTGTCATTGAAAGCAGGTCCGGTTTACAAACAGGAGTCCGGAGTACGAATCTATGTGACAGTACTGCTGAAACAAGGATGCGTTGGATGATAGTGCGTCACCACTTGGGCTGGAGACTGAGTTCTCTCCTCTCCAGATGCCTTTCAGGTAAGGAATTTTAGCCTTTTTTACCTCGTATTTTGGCTGAGTAAATAGAAGCTTGACTAGCTAACTATTTTAGCGTATGGGATTTGAATCGCAAAGAGGATATAGCTGCTTTTTCATGTTTCCGGATTCCGAAGCTAATGACAGTCTCTTAAGGATTCTACACAGTTTTCATCCGCCTGTTATGCAGTATTCTGGATTTAAGGAAGGTTAGATAATTTAAATTGTTTGTTTCACTTTCATAAAAGGCAAGACGAAATTTGTTGTTCAGGCAGATGCCGGGGGAAAAACGGATAAACAATAAGAGTCAGAATAAAGTATCCTTTCCTTTTTTATTTCAGCTAGCTTAAGACAGAAAAATGTTGTTTATAATATCGTTAATAATAAAACGATTACAGTATCGTTTTAACGCGCCAAATTATTTTATAGTCAGATGGGGCTCAGCGCAAATGAAAGGATTTTGTTTTAAAGGAATATGTTTCCGACATAAAACAGGTAGCTTAGAAAAATGTTTCTAAGTGAGCACGGGGATATTTTGTTTTGTGTAAACTCCATTTGAATTAATAAAGGAATAAAATGTAGACAGTCTTTCTCTTTCGGGGAGAAATAAGTGGGCGTGCATTGCGTAATTTTAATTGTTGATATGCTTGTAAGTGGTTGAGAAAACGTATTGTGATATACAGTGTAGGATCGTGTGAGACGTAGTTGCATAAAATATGTAATTAATAATCAAATCACGAATCACGTAACGATTTAAATAGAAGAAAAGAGAAAACGGAAGTAACAATGTATGTGTGCAGACCGATGGTCTGAAGAAATTTTTACTCGATGAGAAGCCGAAGAAAGAAAAGAAAGAGTAGAAAGATAGTGGTATGAGGAAATATATGATAGTTTATTAAAGTGAACAAGGAAGAACTGCAGATAATTGAACGGTCCATGCGAATATCTAAATGATGATCATCTGAAACAAATTGTTATTTAGTCTGGTATTGCTGTTAGTGTTTGCTCCAGACTGTTAACTAGGGTCGGATTCAAAACCAAATAGATGGAAAGTAATTTGTCACCTAGAAGGAGGGAAAAGTTTAGGGACGATGGATCAGCTAACTAAAGTGGTATTTACTGTATGCTGGAAACCGTTATTTAGTGTCTGACGGAAACAAATGACTTGAACGTGTGAATTCCAGCCTTAGAAGACTTAGAGTATGTATCATATGGTCTTGTTACGACAACTTAAGTACATGCTGTTTTTGGTGGGTTTTGCGAGTTTCTTCCTTCCAAGGTCCAGAACCTTCCCTGAATCCCGCAAGTACCCTTAGAAACCCGCTGCTTCATGCAATGACACTCTCGACTGCAAATAAAGATGTTCTATGAATCAGGAACCTGACACATACTATAGAGGATTTAAATGAATCTGTGATTTTAAAGCAATGAATTTTAGGCTGCCGTGCCTGCTGATGTCTGCCTATGTACTCCTCACATCTTCTACACATGTCTATTTAATGAATATAATAATATTTGTGTAATGTGTGCACTTAATGAACAGCCATTTAAAAGAAATTCAGGAATAATTCTAAAAATGCCTATGGTTTATAAATTATGCTTTATACCACGATTAAAGCAGCCTTCTCATTATTTGAATGGTTTAAATTATGATATATCTTTCTAAGGAATTTTATATCGTATAAGACATTGGCATATGTTATGCTTGTGTAAAAAACCTAAGGAAATATTAAAAATGATAATAATCTGTGATTTATATGCTTATCTCGTATTATGAGTCTATCATAATTGCTAATTCAAGAAATCTAAAGCGCTTTATCATATTGAATCTGAATTAAGTGATCATAGTTGTATTTTGTTATGCTAGAAGGATCTAGATCAATCAAAATAAAAAAAAAATGTGTTTATTAATTAGAATCTGATTATGCGTCAAAAAATATCTAGATTAATAATCAAATTATAAATTATTCACCTATTTTCATTGTGCAACATGTCTTATCCATTCAGATCTCTAGATGCTATGAGAACGAATAAGAGTGAATTTGAATCTGCCATTACTACAAAATGCAAAACAAAATATAAACAATGTAGAACAAAGCACAAAAAACATCCATGTTTTCCCCAGAGATCTGTTTAAGAAAACCTGTTTTGAAACTTCTGATTGACAGAATATACGCCATTGCTTCATTTCGCTCTCAAACTAATCCAAACTCAACAGAATTTGTTATGACTCCCATACTAAGTTCAATTAATTACTTAAATATGCAGGTTGATTGAAAAGTTTTAAACATGATCATTTTATTACGAACTAAATAACCATGTTTTTTTAAATTGAATTTCTCCCACTAAAATATATTTTCACCGTTTTATGAAAAATTGAAATATATACTACAGAATGTTTAGTAGCCAAAGTTATGCAGCCAGGCCACACCATGGCCAAAAAAACAAAAATTATAATCCAAGACAAATATATCAAAATGTACCTGACTTTGTTAGAGTAATTGCTTACATAATACTTAGTCAGGATTACAGAACTTAAATGCAATACGAGAAAGAATATAAAACATAGCAGTTATTTTCAGATGCATGCAAAGTTATAGAGTTGGTTGGTTGTTCAGATGCATGCAAAGTTATAAGGTTGGACTTCATTTATGCTTTGTTAGCATAAATTAATTAGGTTTTCAAACACATAGAAATAATTAGGTTTTCAAACACATAGAATACATTAAAAACACATAGAACACATAGAATACATTAAAAATAATTAGGTTTTCAAACACATAGAAAATTACGATGCAGCAGCATGGACCATTCTCTGAATTAAAAATGAGGAAAGAGATGTAAGGTAGAGAATGCCTAGTCCTGCTTCAGACAACGAAGCATTTTCGAACAATAGCGAGTCATTCATTACGTATTCCTGCAGGAATCTCTTTATCCGAACAATCAAAGAAGCAAACAAAGCAGTATTTCTGCAACTAAATCATCCAATAATAGTCCAAATTATTCTATTTGAAACAAATAAAAAATAATTAAAACTCTCCATTAATGAGGAATTCAGCAATAGAAATTTCAGAATCGATTTGAAGGCCACGAATGCAAACTGTGTGAATCCAGGGGCATTTGGCAATGATTCAAAAGTGAAAGTAAAAGTGAGTTCAGCATAGCTAATCAATAATCTATCGGATAATGAAAATGATGGAAATGATACTTATTTGTAGATAATGTAGTTGAACTTATTGCTATTCAACATTCAGTAACACAAGCAATCACCAACAATTTCTTGAGAATTAGAAACATTTTCTCAGGCCATCTCTCAGCTCTTCACACACCCCTAAACAACAAGCATATATTTATAATAGCGCAAGAAATAACTGTAAGTAATTATTGTAGAATCGGTACTTACTGTCTAGGAATATGATGTTTGTAAACTTACTTCTTAGGTGGCTGTCTAGAGGCTAATAAACTAGTCCGATTTATGTAAAACTAGAATATTTAATGAAACATGAATAGTTGCTACAAACTACAAAGTAATTACATACGTAGGAGGAAATAGGTGAGATTATTTACAAATGAAGTGAAGGAATCGTCTTTTATATTCAAACATCTTTCAGTCGCGTCATCGACTTAATGGCGGAATCGTCTGACTTCTATCATCGGAAAAGTAAAAGATTTATTCTCACAGCTTGTCGCGTCATCCGATTATAATGAATGACGCCATCCCACAACTGCTCGTCCATCCTGATGGAATGCGGCCTCGCATTCTTGTAGCACCACCATCTACATCTAGAGATCTGAAAAATAAAATTTAAAAAAAAATATTTTTTAGTTACTATTGAGGGAAAAGTCGTCTTAAATGGTTTATTTCAGCCATCTTCCCTTATCATCTTAATATCCTCAGAAACAACGGCGTTAGCTCTTCTTAAATGCTCTTTCAGTGTTCGTTCATCTTCAACAGTCTATCTGAATACATGTATTTTACAAACACGTCTTCCTTTGATGTTGTCTGGAACAATTCATCTGGATTCGTCTTTGTATTTATGTCTTCTTAAACATCCTCTGAATACGTCTTCTTAGATACCATCTTCTTGAAGCCGTCTTTCTTCACACTCTTCATCCTTACAATAGTTCATTAGTCAAATAGTGAAAAATTAGTCAAATCGGGAAAAATTTGTCATCTTGGGAAAACGTTTATAACCAGGAATCATCAAAATCGGTATTTCATTGTCAGAGCCTTTCGGGTTTCTTCCTATATCTTCTGAATCTGCTTTTTCGCTTCTTTTTTCTCACCTTCTTTAATTTCTTTTGTTCCGTCTTTGCTTTCCGTATGAGCGTTGTGATCAGGTTTTCTGACTGACTTCTGCTATCTGTGGTCTCTGTAGTTTCTTCGTCTCCAGTACCTTCTTTTGCTTCTCTATTGCAAGATATTTTACTGAAATTGTTCTAGTAGAATTCGCATTTGATTCATCATCCTTAGCAAATGACTCTTCTTCGGGAAAATGCTTCTCTTCAGAATCTCCTTCTGCAGTGGCGTTTCTCGTTGGCTTCGAAGCTAATTGTATTGTGCTTGAGTTTCCTTTTTTCACTAATTCATCTTTAATAGCATCATTTTCATTTACAGCAGAATCTGCATCACTCGAGACATCATCAGAATTCACAATCAGGGAATCAATGTCACTTGCTTTGATTGTAGATGAAGTATCCAGTTTGATCACATTCTGTGCTGTAACAGGAACTATACTAACAGGATCAGTTTCTGGTTTTGGAAGTAAAAAACCCTAAATAGCAACTTTTTCAAATCCTTCTTCAGAACCATTTCCATTGCAATGAGCATTTTTATGCCCTTCGGAATCACTATCTGATTTTTTATTTTTTACGATAACTCAAATATTTGATTTAAATAAAGAACCATCAACTTGGAATTCACCTTCAAATCTCTCTATAGGTTTGTTGCCAAATTCCGTTAACTGTAAATCTGCCGACTTAAGTTCAGGAGAACCTATCTTCTTATGTATATCTTCTCGGATTAGCGTTACTTGACTACCAGTATCTATTAAAGCATCAATTTGCAAATTTCCCAAATTAACAGTTTTATGCATTTCTTTCTGTCAAGTCTGAGTTATTGGAGTAACAGCTTTGGCATCTTGGATATTTTTAGATGATGTTTTTGAACAATCTACGGCTTTGTGTCCAAAAAAATCGCATTTAAAACACTTAAATCCTTTACTCTTATTGTTACACGAATTAGACTTATGACCTAAACTTCCACAATTATAACACCTTGGCTCTTTAATCTTACTAGGTACAGCGCGTGTTTTGTTTTGTGTGTTAGTACTTGAATAATCCTTATTTTTCGTATCTGGAACGCGAATTTTCTCATAAATTTTTAATTTCTCTTTGAATTCAGAAATAGTTTTACACCCATACAAAACAATTTTGTTACTACTCTGATCTTGTATCCCATTGATTACATAATCAAGAATTGATGAATCATCAACAGAACCGCGACTGGCTATTTCACGCATGGCAATTAAATATTCGGAAAATGATTCACCAGGTTTTTAAGTGTCGTTTCTGTAACAAATTATGAAGTTGTGCACTGTTTATTTGAGAACCAAATTCAGATAAAAGATTTTCTTTTAATTTATCCCATGATATTATACCTTTCAAAGACCTAATAAATACTTTAGCAGAACCAGTAAGCAATTTTTTAGCAAACACAATTTTCTGTAATTCCGATAACTTAAATAACTTAAAAGATTCTTCTAAATCACCAATGAAGAATTCAATTGGATATGTATCAGTGCCATTAAATTCAGAAACAGTTTCTAAGATATCACGAAAATGTAGGGAAATATTGTTAGGCATTATAATGTTTTCATCCACTGAGTTATTTATGGGAGGTGATTCTGACCTAACAGAATTAATATCATGATTTTCATCAGAATCATAAACACTTTCGTTTTCAGATAACTCATCATCGTCATCACTTTCGGATTTTAAAAGCTTAAAATCACAAAGACTATTCAATATTAAATCACAGTTTTTATCAGGATTTGAGTCATAATTAAGATGTAACAAATTACACACAGAAATAAAATCATTTGCTGTAAGAATTTTAAGTAATTTTTGTTTTTTTTTTCAAATCAGATGGAAAACCACAAAAGTCATGCAATCTAGCTCTATTTTTTCGATCACCCAAAGTTCCAAACACAATTTGATGTAAAAGTTTAATTGACTTAGTAGGCCCAGTCTTTAAAGAATTTGAAATTCTAGGAATAGAATTTAAGGTAGTCATCTTAATTCAAAGTATCATAGAACACTATTCTTAGAAGTAACAATGTGGAAATAATCGAAACAAAACTTACTTCTCTTCTTTTGTAATATTCATCATGTTTCTTCCTAGGCTCATCGCCGCCTGAGCGCCCAAATCTGTAGAATCGGTACTTACTGTCTAGGAATATGATGTTTGTAAACTTACTTCTTAGGTGGCTGTCTAGGGGCTAATAAACTAGTCCGATTTATATAAAACTTGAATATTTAATGAAACATGAATAGTTGCTACAAACTGCAAAGTAATTACATACGTAGAAGGAAATAGGTGAGATTATTTACAAATGAAGAGAAGAAATCGTCTTTTATATTCAAACATCTTTCAGTCGCGTCATCGTCATTAATGGCGGAATCGCCTGACTTCTATCATCGGAAAAGTAAAAGATTTATTCCCACAGCTTGTCGCGTCATCCGATTATAATGAATGACGCCATCCCACATTATCCTCTACTAAATATTATTTTCACTAAACCAGTCAAAACTCGTGAAGGTGACATAAGGCAGTGGCCTCAAACTGGTGACCCGGATCCTCATCATCGGAGTAATTTGTATTTCTAGCAAATACATTTCAGATATGCATTTGTTGTATATATGGTTGTTCTAGTTTCACAACTCACAGCTTTTGAGATATTGACTGAGCTTATGTCCGTAACTGCTACTGAATGAAAAAAGGATATAATGTATACTTTGTAACTCTGGCATTGTATATTTGCGTTCGTTTCATTTTATTTATATTAATTATAATCCCGCCAATGTAATTACTGCAAATCCAGATATAGGGAATTTATGATTTTAAAGTACATATCATGGGTGTCTGTCCAATTGCTCTCTATATTGTCTAATATAGAAAAATTGAATGCAAACACAGATCACAATAAATTTGATGTGTATCTTAGAGATACTGTTTCACTGAAAGTAGTGCAAGAGAACTAAATCTACATCATTTCTACAGCATTATCAGTTTTCTACGTACTTATATGTAGACTGTCAAACCATCCTTTTTTGAACTGTAGACGTGGCATCAGACATTATTTCATTACCTAAAGAGAAATCTTTTCGGCGCTCTTTAAGTAATGAAACAATGGGAGCGAAACCTGTTTTTTAAGCAAATCCGGTATTTTCATCTTTTTGGGCCCATGTAGGTAGGTGTGATTTCAGGATATACGCATATACTTCGCCGTTCATTGTTTGGTCATGGACTGGGAATGTTGACATGTATATATATCCAGGACGTGTTCATCGATTGCTTGCGTATTACCATATATTTAACCATATAAATAAATTATGACTACATGCGTTTCTAAGGCTTAACAAAATATTTAGTCCCATATCTCTCGTAAATTCTCAGAGACGTTCTTTTCTATCACGAATGAATGAAATAGATACCTTTATCGCTCTGACTCCTTACTTTACTTACTTTTCATACTCACGTACTTATTTTACTTACTTAACGTACTCATTTACTTACTTTATTTAATTTATTTATTTTAATTGAATTAATTATAACGATCCAAATTCTGTAAACCTTTGAGGCTCTGATAAATGTTTACTTCTAGCAGAAGTACAATGTAAGCGAATTTATTAAGATCATTATTAAGCGAAACTGAAAGTGTAAAAAAGAGCAGGTAATTGAAATAAAGGAGCATCACAGAAACTTGTTACATATTTTAATATTTTATCTTGTCTGTTTATTATTTGTTGGAAACATATTTATGCATGGCATGTTTAAATTCGACTAAATATAAACTACGCTTGGGGCTCATGACATGAAGTTTTAATCAAATTGCTGTTGTTGTATCTTTAAATTACGCATATATTTATTTTGAGTGAAATAAAGCGTTTCTCCGCTATTGGCTTTATTCCATGAGTTGTATAAGATTTTTATTTCGTGAAATTTTATTTTCCTCCAGCAGCTTAAAACATTTTAATTCACAAGAGATACATTGTCATTACTTGAAAGGCTAAGAAACACGTTAATATAATTAGTTTTAGTCAAATATTTTATGGATTACGGCAGTCTCTATGACTTCGAAAACACGAAACATTTGAAAAGTTATATACATTACTTAAAGAGCTTGTAGGATTCTGTTTGTATAGAAGCTTAAATGAATGTCCTCGAAATCTACCAAACTGAGAAGTAAGTTATTGCTCTATTTTAAATTAAGATGACAATGTCTTACAAAGATTAAAACAACCTATATATTGAACTGTTTAAATTAACAAGAGTCATCACATACGCTAGAGAATATAACTCCTCTATTTAAAGGTATTTAAATAGCATAAGGTGAAGTTAAATTCAAGTAAATTAATCTGAGATTACTAACTAAATCCGTCTACTGAAGCTGGCTCAAGTAATTAAATTGACATAGAAATAGTATGTAATATTCATGACATGGAAATAGTATTTAACTGCGAACGAGGCTGCCAAAGCTCTATCTCTAAAACATTCAAACCCTCGGCTTAACTCCTCTACAAATAACTTGCATTCTTATGAGGAATAATGAAAGAAAATTTTGTATTAAAATTTCTAGTCGTAATAATTAAGTACTTAATTTAATGTCTTGCAAGTTTTGTTAAATTCCACGCTCGCTGCAGTGAATTTTGTTCCTGAATGACAAGAATCCATACAAGAATGATTTTTGCAAGTGTTTACATACATCTGCAATCTTAGTGCCTGTCGCCGTCTATCGACCTGCGCTCCTTCATTCATTATTCAGATGTAGCAGCTTGTAATTTAAAATCTGTAGTTTTAAATATCTCACAGCAGAATGCATACTTTAAAAGAAAGCTGTGGATTCGATTAAACTATTGTTATTCTTTATTAAAAACTAGCGAAAGACAAAAGGCTGATTTTCTTTTCAAGAAAGGAATTCAGCTTCATTTATGTAGCTATTCATGCGTCCAGTTATTATAAAGATTGTGAAGTTTAAATATTGCTAAAATTTATGAACTCTTTTAATGAGGTATCTCGTATCTACAGATAAAATTCGTAGGCTTGGCTGCCCGTATTAATGTATCTGAAAGTCCGAAACAGTGTAAAAAGTAATATTCATTAACTTTGTTTTCTTTCTTGAAAACAGAAACAAATTCCAAAAGCAAGAATTAATTTATGTGATTTATGTATCAATGCCTCTATCATTGCTTCATTGAATTACACGGATCATGCATTATTGATTCGAGGGAAAAATTTGATTCGGCCATGGAAATAGTTAAGCTCCAAAACTCGGAATGCGTAAATTTCCTACGGTAGGTTAATTTAAGGATGTTCTTGTAATTTGAAACTGAGTAAAGCAATTTAACTGTACTTTTAATCTAGTTTGTTTTTGCTGTAGTTTATACATTTAATGTGAAATCATATATTTCATTGAAAACAGCAATGTATGTCGTTATTACAATATAAAAACCAGGGTAATTAAAAGAAATAAAAGTTGATTTTCTTTAAGTAATTTTTCTGATTATTTAAGTGTCCTGAAGCAGCATCTTGTTATATGTTGAAAAAGACAGGAATAAACATAAAGACAGTAAAATACAACGAAATCTGTGCTTCAAACCCTCATTCCATAATATGAGAACATCGCGGAAACACGGTCACCTGTATCATAATCATCCAGAGTTTGTAGTGCATTTCATTGACATCGGTAATGAGTAGAATGTTCATCTTTTTTCCTTGCTAAAAATGATAGATATCTGTCCACAGAAAAATAAATCAAGTTCCATCAACTCCCGTTCTTCCATATAACTGCCTCTTTTTCTCCATAAAAATCTATAAAATGTCTCATAGCTGAGAATACCGTAACGGAAAAAGGTCTTTGTACTTTCTCTCTACACAAAGGCAAGTTATATATTACCGAAATAATGCATTTTAAGGAAGTCCATTGGTCTGTGAATAATATTTCCTTTAAAATGCATATTTGTTACGAAAATGTTGTTCCAAATGTTATATTTAATCCATTACAAAATGATGCTTGACTGTACATTTTCCCTCTAAAGACAGATAATTAATTATAGAATTTTTAAAAACGGAATTTTAAAAGAGTTGCAGGGGTTTACTATGCTTATAAGGTTATTTTATTGTTCTGCAGAACCCAGTAAACTTACTTATCCCTTTAGACTGGTGCAACTGACCATGACGCAAGAAGATTAAAATAAACTTTTTATTTAACTTCTAAAGGAACAGATATTTCTACTTGTACTACAGACGGGAATTTAAACTAACATAAGATAAATTCAAATGAATTCATGAATGTTGTTTGTTACGTTATAATATTAGATATAAATATGGGAAGTTGTTTTTTGATTATTAGATGTAAGTATATTTTGAATGAAAGATTTCTTATCACGTTTATTAACTTCTTTATACAGTCTTTCATTTGCATATCTTGGATATATAGAAGTCAATGGTTATATTTCTTACTATGAAACGCGAATAAATTTGTACTTGCGTTCAGATAAAATACTGAGTATGTTACCTTAAGAACCTCTTCCTAATTTATCATGACATGGGCAATTTTCAATTTCTCTGAGATTTAAGAGAAATAAATGTGATAATGCTGCTTTTAGAAACCCTCTTTTTTTAATCCACATACATATCTTTACTTATGCAACTGACCATGACGTATGTCTGATTATGTCTGATTATTATGATTGTCTGATTGAGTTTTATTTACTTAAAAACCTACTATTAATGTTAAATATTTATAATAACCACTTTCCTAATTACTCTCACTTAAGAAAAAAAATTATGAAATCTTAAATAACCGTAACTTAGAAATTAAATTATTTAAAAATTATAGTTTAAAGTACTGAAAATAACTAAGTTATTATTAATTATGCATATTTAGTCTAAAGAGAAAAAATTGTATTATCTTCTGGTTTTCAGGAAATGATAAAATATTTAAACTTTAGAAAAATACAAGGAATACAAAATTTTAAAGAAAAGATAAATATATTAATTATATTAATTATTAAGCTTATTTTTCTGCATAAATCAATAGGTAAAACAAGGAAATAATAACAACATTTTCACAACTGTTGCAAAAAGGTGGAATTTTGTGAACATTTAGACGTCGTGATACGATGCTTTTACAACCAAAATATCACCTTTGAAAGACGCAATACCACACCAGCGAGAGCAGTTTGGCTGAGAATCAAGATGGGTCAGTTTAACTGAAGGGATCTGGATGAAACGCTTGTGTATTTTTCCCTCTCGGAGGTAGAAGGGGTGTGGGTGAAAAGCGCGGTTATTTTTTGCTCTCGGAGGTCGGTGGTCATTTAGGGCTTATTCTTACAATATTGCACTCACCCCTATATCACTGATAGCTATGCCCACTTCCGCCCCAAACCGGATGTTTGCATAAACCTGGAATACGTGGTCAGACAATAACGACGTCTATGCGACAAAAACCTCATCTGCAAAGACATAATGAAGACATCTTTGCAACGGTTGCAAAACAGTGGAGTTTCGGGGACATCTGGGTGTCTTAAAGACGACATATTACAACATTTTTGCAACGTGACTCGCGTCCAGTTTGCAACGTCGTTACGACATTGCCGTGCTACTTGGGAAAGTGAGCCTGTTTCAAATTTGCCTATAAACGAAACTGGTGATAAGGCAATTGTGAAATTTTGTGGCGGACTTAATGAAGAGATGAGAATTTATTTTAGTGAAAAAAAAAGATATAAATAGCGTCGCCAAAGGACGTTTTACTTTGAGAAACATGTAGTAAAGATATAAATCTTTGTCGACACCACGCAACAGCTCTTATAAAACCTAGGAACATTCTCGGAGACTTTGTTTTCAGTGTGCTTGTTGCACACAATGACTTCTAGGAGGTCCAATGAATGTTAAAATCCGTCGGAAAATGCAAATGAAATTAGAGAAAAAGAGTATCGTTTTTTGTTTATCCTAGAAGAGGTAGAAAACCTGTCTGCAGAAGCAGCATAGGAGGTTGCGCTTCAGGTGGTAGAGGACACAGATTTAAACTTTCAGGCTAGCGCCAGTATAAAGAGGGGTTGGATAGAAAACGTTCAGCTGTAGATTCAGCACAAGGTCTTCGGAATATCCTTCGATATTATTCTTACAAACTTTCACTAGTGCATCGGTTCTTTCTACATGATTTTGACGCTTGACTCCGGTTTTCACTTCAGTTTTTTGCTTGCTTTGAAGTCGGTACGACCTGATCTTAAAGTACTTTACCTGATCTTAAAGTCATCATTTCACGCCACGTACTAAACATTTCCCAGTACACAGTTCGATGAACTGGGGAACGTGCCATTTTGAGATTTCATATTGTAGCTGAAAATAATGGCCATCAAGTGGAACATGTTTCATTGTAACAAAATTTATAAAATTATTAAACTATTGTAAAGGTGGGCATCATGTATAATTTATAAATATAACGCCCTCTGGTGACGCTATTTGTAACTACTTTCGTTTTCACTGAAAGATATTCTCATCCCTTCATTAAGTCCGCAACAAAATTTCACAATTTTCCGATCACTGGTTTCGCTTGAGGCAGCTTTAAAATAGAGTTCTTTAATTATAGGCATCCTGTATACTCAACATGATGAGAAAGCGATTTACACTTTACACACATAATGTTTTTGAGAGTTGTTTCTTATTTTTTTTTTTTTTATTTGCTCGAAAAGTGAGAAATTGCTAAGAGAATATCCAAAATTCAGTAATGTTCCTATTTCTTGCTCTTCGTTCTTTCAGAATGCATATTTTGTTATTAGTACCCTCATAACAAATACGGATTAAGGAAGACACCACACATGGTGCAAGCTGCTAAATAAGAGTAATTCCTTCTTCTGTCTGTTATTACTTTTTTATTAAGAAAAGTTATGAGTAAGAGTCACTATGAGTGATCTATCTGATGTCCATGCCAAACTTCTTTTGCGTATAGTTTTGCATAATATCACCGCTAATGGTCTATATCAAGTATTACAACCTACATTATTCGATAACTTACTTAAATGTTTTAGAACGTTTTAAATAATTTTGGTATATAATGTTAATCGTCATTTGTCATTTTCAGAGTACAGTTAGAGACTACTTACTAGTAAATGTCTGTCCTATTGTTTCAGATATGTATAGCAATACAAATACAAAATAATAATCTTCTTTAAAGTAAAGCCATTTCTTTCGGTCTTACAGTTTACATGCGTTTATCAATACTGTACTTTTATTACATTCTATCAGAATTATGTCTGATACGCTCCTGTTTTTTTGCTAATGTACCATAATCTTAGAAAGAATTTTAAATCTTAGATCTGTTATGTATTTCGTATAAAATTCGCACGGACACGTGATCCTGAATTTGGAACAAAAATTAAAGACGGGGGTGGGGGAAAAAGAAAGAAAATAAGAAAATAGAATATGTCTAAGTTTTCAGTTAAACGTAGATTTGCTAAGGGTCGCATGCGTTTCCTCCTTATTTTGAAATAAATATCAAAGATGGCGTTTCATTGGACAGATAATCAAGTTTCTGGACTAACTGAGTTTAATAGAGAGAATGCAGTGTTATGGAACACTAATCACTCAAATTTCATAAAACCAGAAATTCAAGTATTCCCTTATTTTTGTAAGTTCTGCCTTCCCTGTTACTTCATAAATTCCAATATTAGTAATTACTAGTGACGAATCATTATAGTGATTAAAAAGTGACGAAAATTGTTTTATATAATACGTATTATTTATTATTATATATATTATTTATTTTTACATATTTTACATTTGTATAAGAAAACAGAATACGTCTAAGTTTGCAGTTAAAAGTAGATTGTTAATATGATATAGAGCTCAGCTGGCACCCCGCTATGAGGTATGATGGTCAGTACAAGTATAAGGATGGTGCCGAATTATGAAAAGACGACGTGCCTCAGTATAAACAAAGACCATAAGTAATTATCACTCCAGGCTCATGAATACAGGTTCTGCATCAGATGTTAGGAGATGCGGTCACATCATATCTCAGTATCAAGAATGGCAGAACTTCTGTAAGTGGTTCAAGAAATGTTCACTCTAACTTTCCAACCTGAGTTTTAGACCTTCGTTCGCCGACAAGCTTACAAATAGTCATGCATGTGATTGCTGTTTTGTATTATGTAGAGCTGTGTGAATACCGTATTTCATTAACATCCTTCAATCGCTTCCGAAGGCTACTGAACAAATGGAAAATTCTCTAAAATTCGACCACAGTTTAATGTGCCATTTTATTATATTATCAATTTTTTGATAACAAGCAACAGGAAAATTGCAGGAACTACAAGATCATAACGATGTACTTTATTTTTTCAATGTTCTGTTTAAATTAATCTGAAAGCTTCTGAAAGCTCTTATTGCTCAATTTAAAGTAATTGACTTTCAGTCATTTATTAGTAAAATTACTATTCTCAAAGTTATATGAATTATGGATGGGTATCTAAATACCTATCAAATGTGCAAGGACTGACCATTTTTTAATTCGATTACATCTAACAAAAGACTAATAACATTTGGCCTCCTATTATCAATAAATATGTTTTCTTCGGCAAATTTATGAAAACTGCTAAAATTAATATTGCTATATTTGACTAGACACTCTCTTAATTATGAATGAAATATTATTAGTTTGCATAAAATTTATGAATAAATTTTGATTTAAAATGCTGATAGATGTTTTTCAATATTAACATATAACACATTACTTTATTAAATTAGGGAAGATTAGGAAGAACTAATGTTCGCATTAAACTTGATTTTTATCAGTTTTGCAGCAACGAGAGAAGATCAATGCAAACGTAAAATGCTACGTAAATAATTAACTATCTTTCGTATACGCTTCCTACTAGTAAGATGTTTTCTTTTTCTTTGGAGATTTGGAAATCATGATATAAATTATTTGTTACGAATTAATTATAAAAACTTAATAATATTAATAAGCTTTTTTTTTTTTTTTACTTTCGTTACAACAGTGGTATATATACTATGAATGTGTACTCCAAATGCAAGTGTTATAGAGATAACCATATTCTCGGATTCTCAAATTAGGATACAGATAGTCAGCCATCTGTCCATGAAGCTAATTCTATGTGTGTGCATATGGAATTGTTAATGTGTCCACCACAGGAGGCTTTTGAAAATGAGATGCGTGCAACCAATACGCAACTTGTGATAATAGCCGTGCAAAGGATACACGAATTTAGCCCAAGTTTGCCTCATGAACTCCTAATGCTATTACCATGGCACTCTTGAGAATAAATTCTAATCATTGTATATGTCTCATTTGCCAGATATTAGGCTCTACTTAAACACATTAGATCAGTTTACTGTTCGCAGTGGAAATTAGTCAGCATTTGCAAAATATCTGCGGGCTGTCTGCCATCTTATATTTTGCTGACAGCTCTATCTAAATTTCGTCTTTATGTTTTAGCAGTTCAAAATTCCACTTACAAGTTTTCAGTTTTTAGTACAATTTTTGCTCTCGAATTTTTGAACGATCAATAAAGATCTATGTTTTATTCCATAATTTGGGAAAATCATTAGACTAATAAAACACTTTTATAGATGTAAGATATATTGAAATATATTAGATACAACAGAATTATTAACTAAAATTTTAATTCAAATTAAACGTTCAAGAAACGATTTCTTAAAAGATTCTCTGGATATTCATAAACATTTAAATTAATGGCAACTTAATGTACATTTTGTTTAATTAGAAAATTTTATATTTAATTCTACTTTGTTAAATTAAAGAAAATGCTGTCTATTGAATATTTACAAACCATTTAGCTCTATTTAACTTTTTAACTAACAAATATTCTCTTTAACTAACAAATGTAAAAATAAGCACTTCAGGTTGTAAAGTTGCGCGCTTCCAAACTGCACCCAACAAAGTGGTGACTGCTGAGAGCTGGAAATAGACCAAAGTCTTGAAAAGGGTTTAAATCCCTTTTATTCAACTTTCGAAGTTACAAATGCGTGCTCTTGACGCTCACAAACTACGCCGACCCGGTGGTAAAATAAAAATAAGAAACTAAAAAGAGATAATAACAAGTGACTAACTACGAGGCTCTCTAAACGTAACTAACCTCACCGCGTTCTAAAATACCGCTGATAATTCAGCAAACTCTGAATATTACGTTGAAAGATTAACAATTTGCCGAGGCAAGCACACAGGCCGAAACGCGTGGTTCTTCAATTTCTAACTAGCCACCTCCACACTCGTGAAGCAAGAAAGCACACTTTCGAACTCGTTTCTTTTCTATTTAACTCAGAATACTTCCGCTGATAATTTGAATACTTGCGCGTTATAATAAAATTTACATACTCTGGCATTGACAATTCCAGGGGAAAGTAAGGCTTGACAGGAAAGATAGTTTAAACTTAAAATAAATGTTAGTTAAAATAAACATAAACCCTACATTTGCCGCTGCCAGAATTTGGAAAACTTGGAAGCAGGTCCTACAAACGACCTGTTGAAAAGTTTCTACAATTCTGAACTAAATTTTAAGAGCCTCGTTTACATAAAAAAAATCTTATCTCACAAAAGGTATAATAAATTTCTGTGTATACTTATTTAAATCTCTCTTCTTACAGCAACTTTTCCTGGACTTCAGCAATCAATCTTGTTCTTTTTCTTCCAGCATCTGGAAGGAATAATTATCAGTATCTTTCTAAATACATTATAATTTACACTTTCTTGACACTGAATAAATTTTTGTTTTTAAACGATTTATTTTCCTTAGCTACTGCCTAATTCACATTCATTCAAGTATTCAAACATGAATTTAACTTTACCCTGGCTCTCCACCATGTGTGGTGTCAAACGGGAATATTCGTGTTTTAGTACTGCAACACTTCCCCTAACCACAATGGTTTGTTAGAATTCAACGACCAAATAGACACACCTTACTCGACATTCTACAACTCGATGAGCTACTTTAACATTCTTAAAATTCAAGTGTAGGTGGAGAACCCTACAAAACACATTCATTCAAACTTCCCCTCATTCATCTTTAGACATGCAGGCATTCGCTCTAAAGCATGATTTTATCTACAGTTTAATACTTAAATTTGAATTCATTGCTTTTGAGCATTTACTTTTAGCATCTAAAATTTTATACTTCTAGACTAAATTCTACTTTTACCAAACTTTCAAGTATTTACGTATATTTACAAAATTCTAATACATATGATTTTTACAATTTACCATAAAATGAATAAGAGAAAAATAAATTTTTACTTTACTCATTCTTCGCCAAGCTGGCGGCACTGAAACTAAAGTTCTTATTAATACAAGAATACGAAGTTATTTTTATCTTCGGCCAAATTTTGGCTTTAACATAACAGAATTAGTCTTTCGACCAACAGAAACTGCTTGTTCTTAGATTTTATACTTAAAGAAAATAATACTTTTGCCGTAGCTAAATAAAGTAAAACAAAACTAAGTCTCAATCGAGACACATTGACTTCCTTCAAAACATAGAACTTCGTATTTACGCATAACATTTCGGAACAAAAGAAAAAAAAAATTGTAGAAGATTTTAACTTATCTTTGAGTTTTCGATGATTGGAACTCCGTCATTCTTTTCTGGCAGAACTGCTCCCACGTTATAGATTTCATCGACGTCAGTCGTCTCCTTAGTGTCCTTCGAGTGCCGTACACGTTGCTTTTTCTTTTTCGCCCTCTGCATGCTGGCCTCTTGGAGTGGTAGTCGTCGGGTTGCTATCTTTTCCGTTTTGCCCCTGGGCGGCTGGTCTTGGCGTCCTCCGGTCTGGAATCATGCTTGTACTTCTTCTATTGGTGGTGGTCTTTTCGTTCCTCTGCTGTCTTTTCGTTCTCGGGAACGGCGGCCTTGTTTGCACCTGATTCTATGGCCCTGGGAGCGTTCTCCTCGATTCATAATTTCTACTGCGATACGTTGTAAGTGGTGTTTTCCTCTTTACCAAGATTTCTTTACGCGGCGGCTTTGCTTTCTTGTTTATCTTAAATGCTGGAGTCTGAAAGATTTCGTTTCTTCTTTTCGGTACCGTCGCATGGGTTCTAGAAGGGCGAGGTTTCTTTTCAGTTCTCTGCTTCTTCGGTGGTGGAACAGTTGTTGTTATCTCTGGACCTTCTACTTCGTTTAGACTTGAGTCCTGCAAGAAACTTTTAAGGATTCCAAATCATTTTGATTATAATATTTTTTCACCTGGTCTGGACTTGCTTTACAGATTTCTCCTCTCTCGTTCTTAAGGTACAATACGACTCCTTTGATTTCCTGAATTACATAGGGGCCTTCAAATTTTGGAGCTAACTTTGCAGTAAAATTGTTTGGGGCACTCGATAAAGAAAATTTCCGCTTCAACACTTTATCCCCAACTTTAAAATCTGCTTCACGGCGTTTTCTATCATAATATACTTTTTGCCTATTTCTTGCTGTATTCGAGCTTTTAACCGCCTGGTCAATAAGCGTTTGCACATCTTTCTGTTTAAATTCTTGCTCTCTTTGTTGCACAAAGAATAATTTATCTAAAGACGTAATTAACTTTCGGCCTAAAAATAATTCTGCTGGGGTTTTTCCCGTAGTATCGTGATTTGCCGTTCTTAAAGCATAAGCTAACTCATTTATGTAGCCATCCCAGCGCTTGTGATGTGTGCTAACGTAACTGCGAATTATTTTTACAATGTTTTTATTAACTCTTTCTGCTATGTTTGCTTGTGGTCTATACGGAACCATTTTGATATGGCGTATGCCAAGTCCAGTGCATATGTTTTCAAATATTTGACTAATGAATTGTTTACCGTTATCGCTAATGACTTTTATCGGTGCACCGTATTTTAAAATGTATCTGTGTAAGAATGCATCTGCGTTTTGCGAGACTGTTTTGGCTGACGCACGTTTAAGTGGAACAATTTCTGTCCATTTTGAATAATGATCTACAATTACTAAAGAAAACGATTTTTATTTAATTCACTCTGGGGGAAAAGACCAAGAAGATGTATGCCTAAAATTTCATTCAGAAATATAGCGCGAATGCTATTTAAGTAACCGGCCGGGCTGTAATTAATATCATTTATTAACTGACATTGATTGCAGGACCTGACATACGCAGTTACTATTTTGTATAGTTGCGGGAAATATACCGCCTCGCATACCCTTTATAAAGTCTTGACCCCTAAATGACCCGCTGTTTTCGCGTCGTGTAATTCCTTCAAAATGCTTAATCGAAGTGAGCCTGTGATGACTGGTTTGTACTCGAGATTTTCATTTGTTGTTTTCGTATAAAATAATAAATTATCTATTATTTCATAGTTTTCTACTCTATTTCTTATCGCATCGATATCTGTGTGCTCATAGCTTTTGGGGTCTTTCAAATATGCATAGATACTTCCAAATTCAGGATCAGCTTTCAGTTCAGCGATAATTGTATCTCTAGAATCTAATATTTTTGAAGTCAACACAGCGCATTTAAGTTCATTACCTTCATCGTCCAGTTTTATACGAGAAAGTGCGTCAGCTACATTGTTTTCCTTACCCGGTTTATATTAAATTATTAGATTATATTCTTGGAGTTTTAAAGCCCATCTTATTAACCTGGGCGTTAGGTTTTTCCCCGAGTAAAGTCTACCAACAGCCGCATGATCCGAAAAGACTGTTACTGGCGCTTTGTCGAAATAAACTCGAAATTTGTGTACAGCCATTAATACGGCTAATGTTGCTCTCTCTGTAGCTGTATAATTCCTTTGTGTATGATTCAACGTTTTACTAAAAAATGCCAAAGGATGGCTATTTTGCATAAGAACCGCACCCACAGCATATTCCGACGCATCTGCTGCAATTTCCAGGTTTTCGTCCCCCTTCGGGAATTTCAAAACAGGGGCATTGATGAGCGCTTCTTTTAATCTTTCAAATGCGGTATTTGCTTCCGCTGTCCACGTGAATTTACTTTTCTTTCTTTTAATTACTAACAAGGGTTCAACAATATTAGCGAAATCTTTTATGAATGACCGATAATAAGAACATAACCCAAGGAAAGAAGAAAGTTTCTTGGCGGTGTTGGGAGGTGGTAAATTCTTGATTGCTTTTATTTTTGAATCTTGAGTTTCTATACCCTTTTGCGAAATTTTATAACCCAGATATTTAAGTTCTTTCGTTGCGAACTTGCATTTTGAGGCGTTAATTGTAACACCGGCCTCTTTTAATAATTTTATGTATGTCTTCGGGTCTCATAGCTATTTGATAGTAGCCAGACGTTAAGTCCAAAGTAGTCATGTATTTAGTAGATTTAATCTTTCTAATAATTTCCTCTATAACCGGCAAAGGGTAAACTGGGAATTTAGTAATACTATTCAGTTTTCCGTAATCGATAGCAAACCTCCATGGCCTTTTATCCGAAGGAGGAACCTCGTTCTTTTTCCTACTTAGTACGACTGGACTCGCGTACTCACTATTTATGGGCGTTATTATTTTGTTCTTTAACATTTCCTGAATATGTTCTTCTATGATTAGCTTTTTCTGTTTAACATAGCGATAAGGTTTAGTCCTACAGGGTTTGTCTGCAGTTAACTGTATCTCATGCGTAACTATTTGACAGCTACCAGGCCGTTCTGAAAACAAGTTTGAAAAAGTACTCACCACTTGCTGGATGGCTTGACTTTCATGGTCATTCAAATGGCTAAGGTCAACTTGCGGTTGCTCCACTGGTTCCACCACCCTGCGGTCCATCTCCAGCACAATAGAATTGTCCTGAAAATTCAATTTGGCCCTCGCGGCCCTTAAAAACTCCATACCTAAAATAAGTGGATTTTGCAAATGTTTTACTACAAAAATTAATACTTTGAGGCTTTCATCTTTTACCTGTATGTTTAATGATAATTTCCAGATGCATTGACAGGTTTTTCCTTGCGCCGCTATAATTTCTGTATTTTTGTTTTTAAATAATCGTAACCTATAAAAATTCTTCTTGAAAAATGTATCACTCATAAAATTACCTTCTGCTCCTGTATCGATGAGGGCTTCTACTGGTACATCGCCAACCAGGACTTGTATACTTGGTAGATTGGAGTTTTTTACGATAACCGTATTTAAGTATCTTTCTGAGGGATTTTTCAAAACTTCCGGGGTCTGGACCCTCGCTTTCACGGGCCCCTCTACTCGTTTAAAGCTTTCCTTTCAACTTCTGCCTTCTGGGTACGCGGACGTTTGTTTTCAAATTTCCTTTTTGGGCCTTGACCTTCGAGGTTCGATGAGTTAGCTTGATAGCTCTTTTCCCCATAAGAGCGGTTTGCATTTCTGGTCTCCTCATTTGATGATTGCCTTCGGATACTTTGAGAATACGATGCCCCTCTAGCTTTTTCCGCTATTCTGCGATTTTGAAACTTGACCGCCAAATCGAAGAGCTCCTGCAATGTGCTTGGGCTTCTAATTCCGAAGTAGTCTTGAACAGCAGGTAACAATCTTGGTAAGATTATTTCAATAATCTCCGCGTCGGGTTTCTTCCCATACAGCATATCCGTCAGCTTAATTTTTCGCAGAATAAAGTCCGTCAACTCTTCTATATTCCGTTGATAGAAACTATATAGTTCGGCTTCTAGCCTTGCTCGATCTTTCACTATGGGGAAGGTTTTTAATAACGATTTTTTGAAATTTTCAAATGTATATGTCTGGCCTCCGAATTCCCCTAATAAATATTTGCCTATATTCTTCCACCATAGCGCGGCCTGTCCTCTTAGTGTAGATGTGGCGATGGCAAATTTTTGTCGTTCAGGCACAGGATAGAGCTGAAAGTGATTGTCGAGGCTTTCTAAAAATATCGCCACCGAATTTTTTCCGTCGAAATTGACGTTTGGCTTGATTGACGCTCTCAACGTCTGGACCAGGTATCGAAATCCTTCCAATTGGCTTGCCATTTCATTTTGTTGTCCCGCGGCTTCCATCCAATTTTTGGCCATTTCAGTTCGACAAGTGTTCGGGCGCCAATGTAAAGTTGCGCGCTTCCAAACTGCACGCAACAAAGTGGTGACTGCTGAGAGCTGGAAATAGACCAAAGTCTTGAAAAGGGTTTAAATCCTTTTTATTCAACTTTCGAAGTTACAAATGCGTTCTCTTGACGCTCACAAACTACGCCGACCCGGTGGTAAAATAAAAATAAGAAACTAAAAAGAGATAATAACAAGTGACTAACTACGAGGCTCTCTAATTGTAACTAACCTCACCGCGTTCTAAAATACCGCTGATAATTCAGCAATCTCTGAATATTACGTTGAAAGATTAACAATTTGCCGAGGCAAGCACACAGGCCGAAACGCGTGGTTCTTCAATTTCTAACTAGCCACCTCCACACTCGTGAAGCAAGAAAGCACACTTTCGAACTCGTTTCTTTTCTATTTAACTCAGAATACTTCCGCTGATAATTTGAATCCTTGCGCGTTCTACTAAAATTTACATACTCTGGCATTGGCAATTCCAGGGGAAAGTAAGGCTTGACAGGAAAGATAGTTTAAACTTAAAATAAATGTTAGTTAAAATAAATATAAACCCTACAAGGTAATCCTTCAAGTTACCTTTTAATTACAAACTATTTTTCATTAC
The DNA here is from genome assembly GCF_044657685.1 of Stegodyphus dumicola. Lineage (NCBI taxonomy): Eukaryota > Metazoa > Arthropoda > Arachnida > Araneae > Eresidae > Stegodyphus > Stegodyphus dumicola. The sequence continues at coordinate 109,326,813 of NC_140771.1, forward strand.
AATACATTTGGAGATAACAAACACAGCAAACGTATAAAAAGTATAACTTTCCTTTTTTAGATTTTGTCACATCTTAGAAATTTATGTTAGTCTTTTCGAATGCTTACGTAGTGCACAAAATAAAACAGTATTTAAAATTATTCTAATTTTACAAATATTGATTAAGATCCTATTTAGTGTAATGATAATTATATACTTCCGCTATTCAATTAAAAGCCAACTACTGGTTATCTGCAGATATACAAACTCCTGATTATCCGAAGCTCCACAGATCCTCCGCTCACAGAATGTGCAAAAAAGGAATGCAAATAATAAAAAGTAACCTGTTACACTTCTCGCACATTATCGTGTTAAATATGAAGTTGTGAGTTTGCAAGTGGTCCAAGGTTGCTAACAATTCTTGTAAAACATTATTTATACATATGTATGAAGGCCAAAAGTCGTGAATAATTTGTAGACTCAAAAAGTGTAAAAAATTGTTCAACATCTCCAGAGAGTTGAAGATATTCTCAAAACCATGAACTTCAGTTTTTTTATTATTTTTTTATGAACAAGAACTGCTTCTTCGCCATAGGAAAAGTTAACAAGTCTGCTTACTTAGAGAAGCGAAAGCCTATCTTTAGAATTTTGTGATTATTGAGCTTCTGTCTTGGGTATGAAGCTTAATGCTTGTTTTTTTCCTGATTCCCCTCCAAAGAGTGAAACCATCGATTTCGAAACAATGTCTTTCATATGCACGCGATGGAACTTTGCTCTTTCAGGACTTCTGTATACCAAAGTGTACCTAAAATCACTATTTAAACTGAACATAAACTCATCCGTGGACGGTATTTGGGCATAGTCATTTTGGATTGTGTGATAAGGAGAATAGTACCACTTTAAGCGCCTTACGCTGTAAAAAGCAAAAAGATTGACTTTTGACAACAAAACCTTTACTCTCAAAGTCTTCACTAAGCAGTATAATTTATTTATTTAAGTGCCAGTGATTATTTACAAGGCTTTAGCAAACTCTCTGAATTACAAGTATGATAATTTATTTTGCCACTAGTTAAAATAATGTTTCTTAAAGACGCAAACTGTAATTCGTCCAGACATTTAAATGGTGATTTCAAGTACCTGATACCACAGTGTAAAGTATTCATTTATTTTATCTAATCAGTTAAGTAGCTTTACTGTCATTATCCCTTTCCGTTTTCCGGTCGGAATGCTAATTTTAGTTCGTACGTATTCAAATTCAGTAAAAAGAAAGAGAATTTAAAGAGAAGTTTTGGATTCCTTAATCACAGCGTGTTCCGGCTTCTGAAAGCAACGCTGTTAGTTGAAATTGAAAGATGGCAGTCTGTCTGGAGCGTTACTTTTTTTTACGCTCGCCAATAGTGCCTGTCACGCCGGTATAAGTTTAAGCCAACTTGCGCCTTACTCATTGTTGTGTAGGCTTTGTCTAACTTAAGATTCAATCTAGGTTTAATTTAAATTCATTACTTTTTGAATTACGCCATAAATACAGGCTGGTTTTGTAAACATAAGAAGTGCCTTCTGTTAAATTATTTAAGTTCTTAATATAAGGATCTGTTACACCCTTCTTACCTTGCTCCGCCTTCTTACTAGGCATAGCGATAAGTCGCTTGGATCCATCTAGCCTCTTGTCTTAGCGTATGTTTTTCGAGAAGATGAAACTCTACAACACTTTGGAGAATAATTAGCTCTTTAAAGACCTGCGTGTCAAATTTACCAATCACTTGTCTATTTTAACCCTTATTTTAATGGTAATGTCTCTCGAACATGGTTAACAACAGCTGATCATTCTCAGACGTTTAATTACGGTATTTGATCATGGTTAAATATGTTTAATTTTCTGATTTATTTCCATATTCTGTGCGCAAAAACTTGAGGAGCAAGTGTTTTGTAAATTCAGTAACATGCACATATCATAAATATTTTAATTTTGTGAAAAGTTAGTATCATTTTTAGAATTGTAATTTTAAATCTGAAATAAGTCTGTAGTTTTATAAAAATTCATTTCTTTTTCTCTAATTAGCACTCATTATTACGTACAATTATGTGAACAGTTCAGACAAAAATGGAATTTTTTTATCAACTCCTACAAAATGCTATTGAAGTTTAATTCAATGTTTTCACATTCAGTTGGTTTTATCTCGTGCTATTTGAAATCACATAAAAAACTTCTTAGTTTTGCTTTGGAAGAATTTTTTGAAGACATGGGATCCTTTTTTGGGTTATTTGGGATGGAGAGAATTTTTTGCTTCTTTCGTTTCTTTTGTGCTACTGTTTGAAGGGTGTTTCTTTTACGTGAGCTAGTGTTATTGATCTTGGAATTCTTTTGCAACAATATAAAGAACTAGTAAGTTAAATAAGGTCTGTATTGACCTAGTATGTGCGCTTAGTGATACAGTAGGCTACCAAACATTCGTTTCGTTCAGATATTGGATATTATTATTCAAAAACTAAAAGGAACTATTTATAGTAAGTATCTGTTTTTTGTTGCTGATGATGCCATAATTTTGATATCGATTACGCATACGCAAATGTCAACACTTTTCATTGAACTCATAAAAATATTTAGCATAATAAGTGAGTAGATAAAATTGTTTTGATATGAAACGTATATTTTAAATGATATGCTGGCGTTAGGATTTCTACATTTTTAGCACTGAACGAAAAACTTAGTATTAAAAATGAGAAGTATTATTATATTTGGTGTTTGGCTCTCATGTAATGATAAGTAGTTAAAGTGTTTGAACTTTTATGTGTTCATCATCTCTGAAGGTTCATTTTCATACAATTTTTCGAAAATGTGCAAATGCTTCGTTCCTTCATGCCATGCAATCGTTTTTTTAAAGTATACTGCTGCATTATTGAAATGAGCATGAGTAAGTGACTCAGTATGATCTGCTGACCTTGGAAATTCATTAAGCGTTCAGCTCGCAAGTTTTAGGAATATACTATACACAAAAATGCTTTCACACATATTAAGTGATAGTTAGTAAATGACGTTCAAAAACTTGGCAATTAATTTTCCTATTAAAGAATTCTGATTCATTTATCCTGACCAATCGAAATGGAAATATTCAAACATAGATTTTGAATATCTGTTAGTACTAAACAAATATGTTTTATTCTAGAAGATCTTTCAATACTTGGGAAAGTCCATTTGGAACGTACATATACATACATTCACATGCGAAAATTTAAGACCTGCAGATAATACACAAGAATTCTCAAAGGTTGCGTCAAATATCCCCCTAAAAAGAGATAAAATTCGAGCTATGTAGCAATAACAGAATTCCTTACGATATAGCTAAGTAAACGTTATATAAACCAGTTTTAATTATTGTCATATTGTGCTAATGCAATCCACGCAGTTAGTTAGCATTAAGCTTTAAATGAAAGCAGCTAAAGATTCGATATTATATCATACACAAGGTTGGTTGTGACCTCCGTAAGAAGGCCGTAACACTGAAAAAATTGACGGTGCTTTCTTCCGTAAAAATTTCGTCCATAAATAAATAAAAATACTGCAATCTGCAAGTGTGCTTATAATTTTTTTAAAACATTTTCCTAATTCATTATTATTTGAAATAAAATAGCTTTTCATTAAATCTTTCATGTAATTGTTAAGGAAAATATATTTAGCATTTTCGTGACAATATTAAAGAAATCACAATCGAAAGATTTAAAATGAAAAAAAAATAGTGTGGATTTTGATTCTTTCAAAAATATGTTTTAGTATTTCTTGATATTAATGTTTAATGTAGAAGTTAGAGATTAAAATATTTAGCACTAAAGTTACAGTTTCTTAGGCTCTTTTCATCGCATCTAAATAATGCACTTATCTCTAATTTCTGCTATAGCGGGAGATTAAAGAAGTCCTTCCATCCAATCACACTATTGCAACAGGTTCTTCTATTTACAATAAAATTAATGTAAAATTCCTTACCTGCTGCATCTTCAGTGTTCGCAACGCCAGGCTTCTAATAATCACGTTTTCCAGTAAGAGTTTCTATTAGAATTAGCAGGCCATCTTGTCTTTTAATTATTTATTCAAAGAAAACGCTAATATACACTATTTACAAGGTAGGTGATAATTATTTTAAGAGAGTACATTTTTAATTCTGAGTCTTTACGCTCCTCAGAGCGGTTCCAATCTAGTCTCGTTCTCAGAACTCAATTACAGAAAAAGTAAAGGAAGAGATGCCCGCCATCTAGTGGCAAGAATGTGACATCCTCCCACCTTTTGATTTTACCTCGATAAGATGGGAAAATCAAAACAAAATTTATCAATAATCAAACAAAATTTCAAGTACAACTTTCAAAAATATGAAAAGTAACTAATGCTCTAAAAATTAATACTTACAAAGAAGGATTACACATGTAAACATTTTCTGCATTACATTCATACAATATCCAGATAACATGTTCCAATTGACTACTGTTAGGACAATTAAATTTCTAAAATACTGAAAAGAAACAAAAACTGGTATAGCAATTTAAAAATATGTAACAGGTTTTACAGTTTTACGTCCATATCTAGTTTGATAAATCATATCACTGTCACACTTATCGGCAGAGTTTTTTCTGTTCATGGTGAAGTCACTAAACAAGTTAGGTCTATCAAGTTCGAGAGGATAAATACGTTTCACAAGTCTTAGGAGTTCACCTGTTGCAGTTTTCACTTTGACAACACGTACTTCGTTGTCTTTCCCAGGATATAGTTCTACAACAAGACCTATTTGGCCAATCTATTCTCTTCTTGTTGTCGCTGCCCACAAACACCAAGTCATTTTTGTTGATAGTCCGAGTAGATCGTTTAGATGGTTTTTGCACTAAGATCATTTGGATCTTCTGAAAGGTACGTAATGGGTCTTGAGTTAATCACTGATTCGATATCACAAAGTATAGTCAACATTTCCTCGTAAGAGACACAAGACTTTCCGAGAACATTTCTCAACATCTTCTTCACTGTTTGTACCAACCTCTCCCACCAACCGCCCCACCATGAAGCAGTTGGGGGATTAAACTTCCACTGTATTCTCATACTAGTTGAATGACATTCTATTTCTTTTCAATCTATCAACAGATTTTCAGTTCCAACGAAATTAGTGCCATTGTCGCTGTAAATAATTCTTGGACGACCTCTTCTGGCAATAAATCTCCTTAATAACAAGATGAACGCATTTGTTGATAAACTTTCTATCAGCTCAAGATGTATCGCGCGATATACCGCGCAAGTAAAGAGCAAGATCCATGCCTTTTTTTCTTTTCTTAAATAAAGAGGACCGGCTACATAGACTCCGGTCACTTCAAACACCAGAGCATCTCGAACTCGATCTTCAGGAAGAGGTGCTGGAACAGTCTCTATATTCTTTGCGCTATATCTTCTAAAGCGAACACACTTCATAAGAACTTTACGTACTGTTTTTCTTCCTCTCAGGACCCAGAATTTCTGTCGAATATTGGCTAGTAAGAATTGCACACCAGCGTGGGATAGTCGCAAATGGTAATATAAAATTAACCTATGAACTAAGTCATGATTTGAAGGGCAACACAATTGGACAGAGAAAATTTTCTTCTTCCTCTCTTCTAGTAATCTTGGTCTTTAACCGAATAAGGCCATCTGAGTCAAAAAAGGTACAAAGGTTTCTAACTTTAAGTTCTTTGCCAAATGCTTCTATTTGCATTATCTTGCATATTTTCTTTTCTACAGTTTCTATTTCAAGGACAGTGAGTTCTCCTGATTGTTTAGAATCTGGTCTTCTGCAGTTGTTGATAAATCTGCATATCCAAGCAGTTATTCTTAACATGTTATGGTAAGATGAATATTTCTCAAAAAATTTTTCTACCCTTTGCGTATTTAGTGCAGAAATGACTGATTTCCTTTTTTCTGAATTCACTATTTCCATGTCCGGTATTTCCCTTCGTCTGGGCCATTCTTCCTGATTTTTCTTCAGCCAGTCGGGGCCTCCCACCATCTAACTACTAAAAGTTGTTTGGCGGTGCAACCTCTTGATGGGAGGTCAGCTGGAGTTTTTGTTCCAGGAATATGTTTCCACGTTTTTGGATACGTCAGTTTCCTAATCTCCCTGACTCTGTTTTCCACAAAGACAGCCCAGACAATCTCTTTCCTTTGAATCCACGTCAAAACTGTTGTAGAATCCATCCAAAAATGCGTTTCCACATTTTGCCATTGTAAACCATTTAAAACAGAAGAGCATAGTCTGACACCTATCGTGGCAGCTATCAATTCCAGACGAGGGATCGTAATAGATTTCACGGGAGCTACCCTAGACTTCGATGCCAACAGATGAACTTCAACTCCAGAATTCGTCACAGTTCTCAAGAAAACTGCAGCAGCATACGCATTACTACAGGCATCACAGAATGTGTGAATGCTGCAGAACTTCCTATTGTCCTTGCTGGAATGTATCCAACGTAGGAGGGATATTTCTGTTAAGAAAAAAAGGCTTTTATACCAATTCACAAAATTTTGTTTTGTACTCTCGTCGACTTCAGTATCCCAAGAAATTCCTGTTTTCCATAGGTTCTGCAACAATATTTTAGGATACAAGAGTACAGGACTCACAATTCCCATAGGATCAAGTATTTTGTGTGTTACAGCGAGAATTATTCTCTTCGTTATTATACCCATTTCAAAATCTTCTAGCCAATTCAGATTCAAAGTTAAATTATCTTTCTGAGAGTTCCATAACAGACCCAATACGGGTGAAATAGTCTCCTGTTTCAAGTTATCTCCGTTATGTAACCCACCTCGAAGATTAAACTTTCCTTCATACATTATTTCTCGAGATATTTCTATGAACTGGATCATCTCAGATTCTTTGTCTAAACTGGCAACAACGTTATCTACGTAGAAGCTACGCAAGAGTTTAGCTATCATCTCCGTATCATATGAAGAATTTTTCATGTACTTTTGTAGATGGAATTCTATAACAGCTGCCAAAAGGAAAGGACTACTCTTAACCCCAAATACTACTCTCGTATGACGAAATACTTTCGTTTTCTTTTCTTCCACATCATTCCACCAGAAAAACAGAAGCCAGTCTCTATCTTGAGGCTTTACACTGATCTGTAAGAAAGCCTTTCAATGTCTGCTATAGCAGCAAACTTGCCTTCCCGAAATCTCAACAAAAGAGAAGGAATTAGTTCTATCAAATTTGGTCCACACTCCAAACACTGATTTAGAGAAGGAGACGATTGTTTCCTCGCAGATGCATCAAACACCGGTCGAATTGGTGTTGAGCTATTTTCTTTGATCACCGGTCTATGTGGCAAATAATGTCCATAGTCAACCGCTATATTTTCTTTAACTTCTTCGATCACTCCTAAGTTACACCAGTCATTAAAAACTGCATTGTAAGAAGAAAATAAATTTTGAGATAGAAGTTTCTAGGTAGTAGATTGTAGACGTTTCAAAGCTAAATCCTTGTGGGTAGAGAGTGGTACATGATTCTCCGCCCACGGAAGTGCGACTTCATAACGCCCCTCTTCGTTTAGAGCAGTGGTTCTTAAACGGGGTGCCCGCACCCCTGGGGGTGCGGGAATGTATTTTTGGGGGTGCGGGAGAAACCCCTACCTAAACATAAAAATTATTAAATATCATTCATTAAATTTCTTGTAATAAAAGATTTGAAATCTGCAGTAGTGTCCCCAATACTGAAGCTCATAAAAATTGGTAGCACCTAGCTCATTTATCGGCAAAAGACACAGGAAAGAGCCGGTGCCGATGGGCGTATACACTACGCTACGAAAAGGCATGGAACGCTACAAATGAATGCGAACAGGCAGCTAGGTGACGGCGAAAAGAAGGGAATACAAGCGTGACCTTCGAGAAACCTCGATAGCCACGAAGCGACGATACAAGCGGAGAACGTTATCCCAGCTTGCGCATGCGCTGAGTTCAACATGTGCTACTCCAATGAAATCTACGGATTCACAGATTTGTATCTGCATCTACTGCGCTTGTGTTAGGTAGAGTCAACTATTGTGTCTGTGACATGTGTATTGTGTATTCTGACTTGTCCAGAAACCTCTTGAGACTAATAGATTCTTAATTGCCCGTTCAAGCCGAATAGAATTCAGTGATATTACAAATGTAAGAACATTATATATATTATATTACATTATTTCTAAATAATTAAATCGATTACAGTGAAGCCCACTATGTCAAAAAAACAACAATGGAACGATAAGTACGCCGGTTATGGATTTAACTTCACAACCGAGAAAGATGGAATGCAACGACCGCAATGCATCTTGTGTTCCAAATAATTTTCAAACAGCAATCTCAAAGCATCAAAGTTATTAGAGCATTTCAACAATGTGCATGGTGGCGAAAAAGCGCATAGCATGAACAACTTGAAGTCAAAGAAGGCTCGATTTGATAGTGGAACTATCCTAAAATTAGTAGTGATAATAGTGGAACTATCCTAAAATTGTGCGGACCAGCAATTCAAAAACCTATATTAGAAGCGTCATATCAAGTGACATATTTATGTGAAAAAAAAAAAGAAACCTCACACGATCGCTGAAGAGTTGATTAAACCTTCTGCTTTAATTATTTCTAAAACAGTTTTAGATTCGGAAGCACATAAAAAAATCCAACAGATTCCATTATCGAATGATATTATACGATCGCGAATACAAGATCTCAGTGAAGATATTTTAATGCGAGTAATTGAAGACATAAAAATCAGTCCACTAAAAATAAGCATGCAACTGGATGAGTCAACTGATGTTGATAATTGTAGCTAATTTTTGGTATTTGTCAGGTATGTGAAGAAAAAAGAGGTGATAGAAGAATTTCTATTTTGTGAGCCACTGGAGGTGAAAACGAGAGGAATTGATATTTTCAATCGCATCAAAGATTTTTTTACCAAATATCAATTACCAATGAATGCGATCGGCTCAATATGCACTGATGGAGCCCCAGCAATGTTAGGCAAAAATTCAGGATTTTTTTCACACATGAAAAGAGAATTACCGGAAGTTATAATAACGCATTGCATGTTGCATCGTCATGCACTTGCGTCGAAAGCATTGCCAGAAAGTTTAAAACAACATCTAACTACAGCAGTAAATGTAGTAAAATACATCCGACGGCGAGCGCTTAATCATCGCATTTTTCGTGCATTTTTGCGAAGAAATCGGTGCTGATCATATCGTGCTCCTATATCACACCGAAATACGATGCTTATCTAAGGGTCGCATGCTTAACAGAATTTTTGAATTGCGTGAGGAAATTATTCAATTACTGACTAGTCAAAATTGTTATTTAGTAAACGATTTTGAGAGTAATGATGCAATGCTGAGGCTGGCCTGCGTAACAGACATATTTAGCCATTTAAATGAATTGAATATATCAATTCAAAGATTTTGTATAAATATAATAATATCTAGTGAAAAATTATCTTCATTTATCGCAAAATTATAAATTTTGATACGTCGAGCAGAAAAGGGGAATTTTGCAAACTTTCCCTTGCTTGATTCTGTTATTGCGAAAAATGAAAAGAATACAATACATTTGAGACGACATTACCCGACATTGTAATACATTTGAGACGATTGAGAGAATCATTCAATGGATATTTTTCTACCGGAAATATTACCAAAACTCAGAGATGGAAACTGGAACCATTTCTATTTGACTTAAAATTTGATGGATGATAGTGATCTGAAAAAAGATCAACTTACTGAAATGCAAGCAAGTGGACATGTTCAAATGGAATTCGAACAATTAGAATTGCAACAATTCTGGTGTTGACAGTCACAACGTTATTCAGAATTGGCGAACGGAGCACTGCAGTTACTCTTACCCTTTGCTACCACCTACTTGTGCGAAATGAGATTTTCATCGCTTTTGCATATAAAATCTAAAGCGAGAAATCGCTTAAATGCAAGTGGTGACTTGCGCGTATGTCTTTCAAAAAAGGAACCTCGCTTCGCCAGTATAATAATGAACAAACAACAACAGACTAGTCATCAATAAAAATAATATTGTTTTGTATTTATATAAAATGTACAATGTTTTTCAATAAACAATAAGTTTCGCAAAAATGTATTTTTCTAGACTAATAAAATTAAAACACATTTTTCAATGGGGTGCGGGAGATATATTTTCAGATTCAATGGGGTGCGACTCGCTAGAAAGGTTAGGAAACACTGTTTTAGAGATACAGAATTTTCGAACTGCAATTTTGCTTGCAAATCCCTTTCCTCTCTAGCCTTCTTTATAACTGGATCTGTTATTCCAATAACATCAAGCCTCCACAGTTCTGACAGCGTGGCATCAGAAATATGTAAAGATAACGAAAGCGTGGAAAAGGAATTTTCTATTTCATAATTGTCAGTGTTCGCTTTCCCCATGACTGTCCACCCAAGTCTTGTACTTACAGCAACTAATCATCCCCAAGGAAGAACTTCGATTTTACCTGTAAATAAATTTGCAGCAACATCTGCCCCTAACAACAAATGAATCTCTTGGGGGTTATCCTGGAATAATCTGCAATTTCCATTTTCAAAAACATCACTGACGTAAATTCCTCTTCTTCTAAGTTCCCTAATCCAGTGTATATTTTTGATTTTAGGGACCGCAGAACATATTTTTCTTTCATCTAATACATTGATTTCGAAATTATACCGTTTATCTACGCTACCCAATTTTATTCTATAACGTTTATGTTTTTCCGAAACTTCTATGCCACCGAAAAGTCCGTGGGTTACATTTTGTTCACCTAAGCTTCTTAACTGTAACCTTTCTGCTGCATACCTGCTTATGTATGAGTTTTGACTTCCGGTGTCAATTATCGCTCGAACAAATTGGTTATTCCCTCTTCCATATATGCGAACAACTAAAGTTTGCAAATATACCTCTGAACATCCTGCTTGATTTGAAAGTACTTTATTTTCTCTCTCTTCGTCTTTTTTAATTTCCGAAACCTCGACAGAAGGATTTTGTTTATTACACATAATAGTTGCATGTTGTTTTTTACAAATAGAACAAGTTATTTTTGTTCTGCAGTTTCGCGCCAAATGGTCTGGTTTTAGGCATTTGCAGCAAGCACATTTCCTTTTTAAAATGTCCCTTTTTTCTTGTAATGATAAGCCGGAAACGAAACTACAGTCATAAATCTCGTGGAATTAATTACAGAAGACGCAGTTCATATTTTCCTCCCTGCATTCGGATTTTGTAAACAAAGCTGTAGCGGTCGAAATCTTTGGTTTATTATGTCTATTTGAGAGACCATATGCGCTTTTCGTTGCAGGGGGGGAAGAAGACTGTCGCCGATCGGATACTTTTTGCTGTTGGCGAAACCGTTGACCTTGTGCGTTCGCGGGATGAATGTTCTGCGTGTAAAAATGACATTAAATCTTTTATGTTATAATCGGTGCCAACATTTTGTGTTCTATGAAATTCAAGCGTTCATTCTGAAGGCAATAACTTCAAAATCATCGGACACAGCAAAGCGTTGTAAGATTCCGATACAACATCTAACGCTTCGAGACATCTAATATGTGTTTGTACTTTATCATACAAGTTACGAAATGTTGTTAGGTCATTCGCATTTTTAATGATTCAACATTCAGCAAATTATTCATGTGCGCATTAATAAGAATGTCTCTCCTTCCAAAACGGTCGTGTAAGATTTGAATTGCTGAATCATAATGTTTTGGCGATAACGGAAGTCCTTGAACGCAACTAGCAGCTGTTCCTCCTAAATATGCTTTCAGGTAATTAAATTTGTCTACTTTGTTCAATGATTCGTTATTATGTAGTGAGGACTCAAAACTATTCCAAAAAGTAAGCCATTGACTGCTGTTCCCATAAAATACGGGAATCGAAAGTTTTGGTAATTTGACATTAGGTGTATCTTTTATATTTTGCTGAGTGTTCGGTGCTTTTAAGTCATGATTAAGTTCCTTAATTCGTTTCTTAGCCTGAATTTCCATAACGTTATCTTCTCGCGATATTGTTCTATAATTTCGAATTCATCTACACTCAAAATTGGTTCAACTTCTACATCGGCATTAGATAGTGTTTCGGTTTTAGCATTAAGCTGTTCTAACAATTCTTCGAGCTCATTAATAGTACCTTCAGATTTATTTAATTCACTTTCGATTTTCTTAAATAGTTTTGTAACGGCAGTTCTTATGACACTTCTTTTCTTTTTTAATTTATCTACTTCTGCCATTATCTTTCTTAAATCCAAACACTTACACAAAAAATATACGTCTCATGAAAAAGAAATATTTAACTCTTACTTAGGAAACAAAATTATTATTCTGCTGAATACTTCAAGAACAAGTATTAAAATCTTCAATTTTAATATTCAGCTTTTGAATTCACTTTATTAGAACTTTTCAAAAAACCTGGCGTCCCTGTTCGGGCGCCATAAAAATGTTGCATCAGGTTCTTCTATTTACAATAAAATTAATGTAAAATTCCTTACCTGCTGCATCTTCAGTGTTCGTAACGCCAGGCTTCTAATAATCACGTTTTCCAGTAAGAGTTTCTATTAGAATTAGCAGGCCATCTTGTCTTTTAATTATTTATTCAAAGAAAACGCTAATATACACTATTTACAAGGTAAGTGATAATTATTTTAAGACAGTACATTTTTAATTTTGAGTCTCTTTACGCTCCTCAGAGCGGTTCCAATCTAGTCTCGTTCTCAGAACTCAATTACAGAAAAAGTAAAGAAGAGATGCCCGCCATCTAGTGGCAAGAATGTGACACAAACACTATCTAGGAATCAGTCATGTTTCTTTGCTTACTGTCCACAGACACTTTGAATAATATATGTAGTACCCTTTCGTGAATATTTATGTCTACTTTTCATTAAATAACATATAACAAAATCCTTTGTTCTTTTCGTTTATAAAAAATTTCATTGTGATGATAAGCATACAAATTTCGTGAATGAAAATAATATATTTAAATATAATAATAAAAAAATATACCAAAACTTATTGCTTATATTAAATAATTACCTGTCAGACAAGTACAATGTCAGCAATTTTTAAAAGGTACAGATTATGCATTGTTTAAACTAGAAATTGCTTAAAAAAGGAACAAACAAATTTCCAATTTTAAAAATAAATGTTCTTAATGAAATTTTAATTTCTTTCGTTTACTATCATTTGATATAAAAATATTGTAAGAGTTTCTTTTGTTAATTAACTAGCTGTTGTGATTTAAGTCTTTGCTATGACATCTTCTTTCGGTATTCTTCATCAGAATGCAAATTATGTTTTTGTGCATTTAAACTGAGGGTTCTGATTGTTTAGAACTCAGCTTCTGACAACGACGTCTTGCTGTTAATTAAACCTTCCCCAGCTCTGCTTAAGATTATATTGCGGCTGTAGCGGTTTATTAGTCGATGCTTAAAATTACGCAGTAAAATTCTAAGCGAGATTAATTTAGTTTATCTGTTGTCTCAGACTAAATGATCAACCTTTGAATTTAATTTTCTGTTATGTTAACAGAAGCTGTGGCACAAATTATGCCTGTTCTCTTCAGTTTAAGACTACATAAAAAGGTTTAAAAAAAACCTTCTCTAGTATTTTGTGATTTTTTTATCACCTAATGATTATGTGCTACTAATCTTGTAGGGTTTCAGGACTTTTAACTCTAGCTTACAATTGCAAAAAAACCCTACAACGCACATATCTAAAATAAAAAATTTTGTATATCTTTTTAAAGCGATATTTGCAAAATTATTTAGCATTTTCACGACATTGTTAAAGAAAGCATTGTAAGATTTCATTGGAACAGGCCACAATAATTAATGTAAAATTTAAAAGTTAAATCTACGCTTAAGCTAAACACTTATTTTGACCTTTTTGAAAATACATGTCCTATGTTTCGATGAAACCAGTAAGTAATCAAAATTGAATCTCACGTTAATGCAAAACACATACAGAAATTTAAAGAATTATATATTATAATACTTTATGTTTATCGAAACATTAGAATTCATATTGAAATATGTAAACCACGGCGCTACATTTGTTATACATGTTAACTTGCAAAACAAGCATTGGATTTCCTCCTAACATGAATGAATGCATATTTGCGTGCTTTTCTTCATTTGACACAAATATGAGCAACTTTCTTTTAGAAGGATATTCATGAAAACATCCATTTACTTTGGAAGATAATAATCGACTGCGTTTGCTTAATCAAACAGAAATTATAATTTTAATTATTAACAATTCAGGCTTATTTAACATCTGAAGTGAAAGAGAAAAATGAAAATTATAAATTTTAGCTTTGTATTACTTCTATGTAGTCACATGAATGATGAAATCTATACTTAACATTAAATGATAAATCATTACAATATTTTGAAATTTTGAATATATATTACAATTTTGAATACAATATTTTGAATTTGTAGCGTTTTGAAGCAATTCAGTTTTAAATTTTATGTAAATTACCTTCGTAGAATTTATGTCTACAAGAAAAAGAAAAGGTAAATGAATCTGAAGGTAATGAAAAGGTAAGAAAAGGAAAACTGCAACTGTGCTTACTGCTGTATGCTGAATAGAAGTATTAACCTAATTTCTAATCCATGAATCGTTTATCTGCATGGGCTATTTTGAGTGTCCTTACATGCATACAAAATACATCCTTGTTCCGTTTAGAAAATCCTCCATGAAGGCATCCCTGCTCTTAGGCCGATAGCCGTCACTGCTTTGCAATAATGAATTTATAAGGTATTTTCTCCCTCTTTTCCGCATACCTTCTTATTGTGCCTGGAAGCATGCGCGACGGGTATTCGGGATGTCCGGATTTCGAATCTTGGCAAGGGCACTGACGATTTCTTCAGTTTCCTAATGTCGGGAAATTCTAATAGACTTTACATTGACGCCCGAGCTAAAAGGTGGGGAATGATAATCCTGAACACCAGGATTTGGCAGCTGGCTTCCCGAATCCCCAGTCGCCCTTTAAAAGGATTAGTATATAAGATATTTTCTCCCTTCTTTCTGCATACTTTCGTGGTGCAACTGGAAGCACACTCGACTCGTGTTCGGGAAGTCCAAAGTTCTAATCCCGCGATGCCACTGTACATTTTTCACGTTCCAGCTTCGATACTAGTTAATGATTTAACAGACCAAACAAAGAAAAACAACAGAAGGATCATTTCTTTCTTTAAAGAAAATGAAAGAAAATGCTCTTGAGCAAAGTCAAACTTTATTAATAAATATATCAAGAGAATTTGGACAGGAATGAGAAAGGAATATTAATAAATCAAATTGTAAAACATCATTTCGTAAAGGAAACGAAATTTTTGGAAAAGACTTTTTTATGGATATTTTAATCTCACGAATAAAAGCAGAAAAGAAACGCTAATGGAGATAATCTCCTATTTCACATTTCTAACTGCTCAAAATTATTGCCATTGGGTTTAAGTATTTTGAAAAGTGCAGTTGAGATTTAAATATAAAAATGATATAAATGTTCCAGAAATTTTGATAAAAAAATAACTGCTTTTATAAAGAAAGCCACTTTAATGCTTCTAGTTACTAAAGCAAGATTATATGTTTTAAATATAAATCAGGTATACAATTTAGTTCTATTATGTTTGATTGTAAGAAACGTGCTATGATTACTTTTAAGGTTATCAGTTATTATGTTCAGTGCAAAAGAAAATTCAATAAGCAAAAAGTAATAAAACACTATGCCGAATCTACTTCTTGTTAAAAAAATATTTTAAGCATTACTAGTCTTTATATAAAACGTAAACTATAATCAAGTAAATTTTGAAAATATTATTTTCAACTTTGCTTCGTTAAAAAGAAGAAAATTTATGTTATA
The DNA here is from genome assembly GCF_044657685.1 of Stegodyphus dumicola. NCBI lineage: Eukaryota > Metazoa > Arthropoda > Arachnida > Araneae > Eresidae > Stegodyphus > Stegodyphus dumicola. The sequence goes on from NC_140771.1 coordinate 109,342,669, forward strand.
AGAAAATCTTGAAAATTAATGCTTACATTTTACATTAATTGTATTGCTATTTGTAATATTTTTATGTCATTAGCTCTTTATCAATAATGTGTTTTTAATGTTTTCCTACAAAATATAAATTATTATGTGTGTTACATATAAAGCTAGGAGTGAAAATCTTATAAGAGACATAGTATAATAATACTACAGCAGTGTTTCCGATGATCATAGTTGTCATTGTTGAACATAAATAAATGCGAATGTAGTTAATTTTACTGTATAGATGCAAGCATTTATCTCTTTGTCTTAGCATTAAGAAACATCTAGTGCTGAACCGAATTATAAGTACATGCGCGGAAAGTTACGCAGACCTGCAAATGTTTCTACATCACTTCTGTTGTTCCCAATTTGGATAAATTATTATTTCTTTCCAATAGCAGATTGTGAACAGTTACAGTTTTGTAACCGAGTCCATTAATCTATACTAAGGCCAGATGGGGTGGTCTCTTTATTATGGAGGCACCTAATAGGTGGGCCACCATTGCCTCCTATGAAAGGACGGACAGTTACAACCATGCCTTCTCCGGGATTCGAACCCAGGCTCTTCGGTATCACAGTCACGCTCCCCTAACCACTATACCGTCTGGGTGGCTGAATAAATTATTATTAACAATTAAAAAATACAGTTCCTATTGTCAAATACGTTTAAAGTAGGGAGAATAAATATGTGCATCAAACTAAACAAAGATTTATATCATACATTCACAAGGAAAGTCAACAGAATAATGTTTCCGTATTTACAGAATGGATGGTATAATTCAGCAATTTATATATTACACAAATGAATTTTTATAGAAAGAAATTTTGCATAACGTCACTTTGCATAGAGTAACATTACACTGAATTAACACACTCTGCATAAATGAAATTTGAACGAAAGAATTTATATACAAATAAAATTTTCACAAATGAACAACAAATTATACATAGCAAAGAACTTTTAAGTAGCATTACAGAACTTTGCACTAGAAATTTTGCAATTTTTAATCTTGCATTAACAGTCCTTGCATAAAAGAACTAGTAAATAACGGTTATTATGTAAAAGCATTTTGTAACAAATAAGTAATTGATTGAAATTACACATGAACTGCCGGAGATATATAAGTGCAAACTTTAATAAGTGCGTAAGTTTTAAATCAACTCAACTGTTTTAAATTATTCTAAATGCGAAAACCAGTTATTGGTCTAAATTTTTGTAAGTGCGAAAGCTACCACCTGTGCTAAATTTACCTAAGTACAGAAGGCACCAAATGATCTAAAGTGTTGCAATAGCTAGAAAACATTTTTTTTATGCTACTCGGGAGTTCTTGCGAGGTCCTGTGGTGTAATGACTTACCAAAGTTAACGAGATTCCATTTTTTTCTTATTGCTAAGCAACAGAATAGGTATGATGTTTCTGCCAGTGTTGGCCATATACGATAAAAATAATTTTCGAACATAGACATGAGACAGCAGCAAATAGGCAAAATAAGCACGCATTTGCATCCATTGGCTATACCGCCGGATTCACATATGTGCCCATAGGTCACACCGATGTTTCTTGCTGGATATATATATGCGCCATGTTTGCACATATCAGTCAAAAGGTTAAGCTGAGGGTTTTGGATCTTAGCACTGACACATTATTTTTTGGCATTCGCTCCATACTATTAGACTTCTTCTGACTCAATCTTAAATGTAATTATCTCCGCTTTAATGTCTCTCGCAGCCGATTGCTTTAAACTTACTCGCCCTTAAAGGTAGCTGAGCAAGCTTATAGCTTACTGTATTGCTTTGTAGCTTTAGACTACTTTAATAAATGTTTTAATTTAATTTAATTGATTAATTTACATGGCATATATAGTGGTTTATTTGCAGCACAAATCGTTCTTTTCTTGTGAAATTTCAGTTTAATAAAAAGAATTTTTAAACTTTCGCAAGTTTAAAGTGTCATACTATTTTCAAACATAACAATAAATCATTAATTGCCTAGTAGGGTTCAATTACATCCTTAGAACTTAAAATGTCAGTTCAATTACAACCTTAGAAGGTATTCAAAAATTGCGAACTCAGTGTATGCTAGAAATAGGTAAAAAAGAAATTCCAAAGTACATAAGGAAATAAATGTTTATTGAAGATACGTTTTCCTTTTCAAAATACTGCGAGAAAATGCCAGATTTAAGAAGCGAAATATACAATAAGGAGAAACAAAAAAAAAAAAAAAAAAAAAGAATGAATAAAGAAAGGAAAAAAGGTCATGTTTTTACAAGATTAGTTATCTCAGTTCCTCTGCGCATGCTTCAACACGTCGCAGTAGAATCTTTAAAGATGCTTAAATAGAACCTTGAGAAAAGTAAATTTCAAAGCTGCTTAAAAGTTTATTTAATTATTGTAACTTAACGCGTTTTACAGCTTCTAAAAATTGCAGTTTTTTATGCCATATTGAGTAATTCGGCCGAAGAGATTAGCATTTTTAAAGCATAGTTAAAAGTAACAAATGATGGACAAGTTTCAAAGTATGCAGGATATTTAATTTCGTCAGCTTTGCAAGAGTTTCATACCGTAAAAAATTGACATCTTAAAAGGAAAATTCTTCGAAGATACTTTTTGGAAAACTAAGCTGAAGTAAATCAAAAATGAAACGTGCGTATGGCAAAAGAAAGCAAACAACAGTAGTTATATAAGCAAAAAGAAATGCTTTTAAGCCGTGTTTAAAATACTAACATAGAGGTAGTAAAATAACAATAAGTTAGTAAAATGCTTATAAAATGAAATATAATTAAATTTATTTGTATTACCCGTATATCATAAACAACTGCATTTAAATATATAATGTAAAAATATAAAATAATCGAAATAGCACATTTTAAATTTATTTACCTTTCTTTTTCTCACCATTTATTTTTAAATTTCTAAATTTAAGAAAAGAAGAAATTAAGTCACAAAGAACGTACATTCGATTTTGATGACTCTTATATGGTATAAGGAAAATAATCACAATCCTTCACGAAATCTTTCCCTTATTACAAGGTATATTACGAGAAAGAACCGAAGCAAAAGCAGAAAAACATATTTACATAAGTATTTAACCCTCTGAGCGGCCAGGGGTTTTGCTAAGAAAGCATAAGTTTCCCCGAACTACTTTGAGAACAAATTAATTTTTTGATTTTAATGTAAAACCTCTCCTGTTATTTCCTACCTGGATTTTTTTTCTTTTGATATATTGCCTTAATTCTTTTGACATATTTTAATATGCCCGTATATATATGTTCTTACAGATATCACAGAAAATATTCTAGGCCGTATATATACCGCTTAGAGGGTTTTAAGTTAAATTCTTATTCGAATAAGTGTATGCTAATATAAAAACATTTAAGTTCAATAATTAATCAAATTACTGCATCCTAATGTAAAAGTAAAGCTATAAATCACTGTGAATAAATATACTAGTCCAGAAATGAAGAACAAAAGTTCAAAATGTGCTTAAAACTATGTAAAAAATGCGCATAAAAGGAAAAGTCCAAATTTCCTGTAAACAAAAAGATAGTGTAAATAATTAACATAAAATAGATCTAAATTTTACATCTTTAGGCACAACGTTGTCAGAGGGTTGGGGATTCGAAAGAAGCAAGTGAAACAGCTAGTTCTTTAATTGACAATAATAAAAATTAAATTTTAATTTTAATTAAACAATTAAATTAATTAAATTTAAAATTCTTTTTAAAATTAATTAAATTTTAATTAAAATTACATTTACTTTATTTACAGTATTCATATATGCGTGTGTTTCTGTGCATGTGTCTCATGTATTTTAGAAAAAAAAAATGGACTAGCATTTGCGTAAAGGATAATGCTCACAGGTTGAACCGATTTAAATACCCCCTTTTTTATTATTATTCAAAAATTTTAATAAGCCACTATAAATAAATGGACGCAGTAAGCGCCTGTTCTTGGAACTGGTATCAATACCGGTGAATTTCTTAAATGCGATTTTAACAGCAAAAGTTTGTAAGTTATGTGTGTCGCAGCTGCACGTAGAATCGTATGATAATTATTAATTATAAAATAGGACAGTTTAGACAGGTGTGTTTTAACAAACTTCTATTTTAGGACAGAAAGAGGAAGTCCCTAAATTGGAGAGTAAGAAATATTGCAAATGAAATTTAGCATTTTGTTTAAACATATCTTTTATCTTACATATATTTCTCTATCTCACAATGAACTGAGGCTACTCGATTATTAAGAAAACGGTTTCCACAGCTTTCTCGTTTTCGTAAGGGCAATAAAAAATTATGAGGTAACAATTGATGTGGTAACGTTATTTAGTCTGTTAACGCTAACAGACGTGAAATGAATTATCACTATGTCTGAAACAATAAGAAGATTGTGAGGAGGTTAAAAACAAATTTTCTATTTAAGCAGAATTTAGAGCAAAAAGGAATTCTTCTGTAGAATATACAACCTCAACTCGTGGTGAGGCAATTAAGTAGAACAGTGAGATTTTGAATAAATTGAATAGTGGTCAAAGACTAAATAAATAATTACTGTACTAAAAGCTGCTCAATACTAATACTCTACCGGAAAGTCAGAATTTAAATGTCGGTAGCGAGAAAACGTAAAGACAAAATACAATTATCAGAGCTCCCAGGAAATTCACAACTCTCATGTATGCGATGCCAGAAACACTCTCTATCTTAAAATCCAGGTTTAAAGAAAGAAAAAGTCTGAAGTTATAAATAACTGGTAATTAACATAAAATTCTCTACAATTTCTTCACGAGTATTTAAGTAATTGCACCGAAAATCTTAGCAAAGTCAGTGCAGAGACTTGCTAAGATTTTAAATTATGTATCTACAGAATGGGCAAACTTTTGCAGTCATTGAGAGTTTTCTCAATTTAGTTCAATCTCATCTTCTTCCAGGTACATGGGGCGAAAAACTGTTTAACAAAATATTTCACATTTCGTACGTTTTGAGCTTGACATTTACAAATTTATCAACTTTTTAACTTTCTGTTTCCTATAAACTCAGTTTCTCATCCCTCTTCTCCAGCATTGTCATGTATTAAACTCGTGTTAAAATATGCAGAGTTTTCAACAACTACCTGCAACTTACACCTACAATAACTTAACGGCACCCTATTTCAAGGCTGTACCTAATGTTTTAAGCTTTAATTTTATTAAATCTTATCTGTTGGCTGGAAATCCTGACTTTAACTGTTTAAATTCACTACGTTAGCTTTTACTTTACTTCAAATCCTTATCACTTGCTAGATTGTTCTTTAAAATTGATCATACATAATATTCAGAACACTTAACGTTTACAGAATCGTTATTAACTTACTTCATGAAAAACATGTAAAAGTATTTTACATTCAAAAGATTACTATGTTTGCACTTTACATCACAATGTACATGAATTGATAGTACTTATTCTGCAACTGCGACAAATTTTTCTCAATAGAGTCTCTTGTGTTAAAATCATAGTATCGTGTTTATACTAAAAACTGCAAATCCTTCAAGATGCTTGCACAATTAAATTGAAAAGAATCTTGCTGAAAAAAATCTATGACGTTCTCACTTGAGGCAAAAGTCAATTTACACAGCAACTTTTGAGCTAAGACATAAAATCAAGTGAATATATAAAAAAAATAATTTAAATTTTCGCTTCTTTTTATTTCTTTGGAATTGGTTCATCTTTTCCTCAGGAATTCTCGCCCGCACGAGAAACTACTCATGTGATGAATCCGTAGATTCCTTCTTAGACATTGATTTCCTGTATTTTTGAACTGGTGTTTGAGTTAAAATAACACGCCGAATAAGGACGAATTACGCTGATTCTTACTGCTTAACTCTCCAATAAATCGCCAACTAGTAGTTTGCGCGCTTCTGGGTCCTGTCTCAAATTCGTCGAGATTTCTTCTGGGCTATGGAAATTCTGGCGTAGCCACTTGCTTTCTTGCTATCCTTATGTGCCATCAGAAACCTCATCTATTCGCCTGGAACTTGGCCTAGCTGGTCATCTTTGGAACTCTCCCCGCGTAAATTCCTACAGCATATCCGATACATCTGTGATTTGTAATTTGCCGTTCCTTCAAGATATTTCAAGACGGAAGCATGAATTAATGCCGCTTTAAGTCTTTCAAATGCCGTGTTTGCTTCTGCTGACCGGATCTTGCACTTTTTTGTCTTTAAGTTTAATAGTGGTTTTGCTATATGAGTAAAATCTTTGATGAAATTCGTATAATAAAACTAAAAGCCCAAAAATGAGGCCAATATTTTTGCCGTATTAGACAGTGGGTAATTTTTATCATTTTAGATTTTATATTCATCTCCTTTGAAAGATATTATGGCACAGGTAACTAAATTCTTTTTGCCCCATTTAACCTTTAAACCTACTTTTGAAAGGGAAAACACTTCGTAAAATCCCGAATATGTTCATCAATTGTAATCGTCTTTGTAAATAAAGGTCTAAGTTTCAAGGACATGTCTTAAAATAATATCCATACCTTTTTGAAACATGGTGGGTGCTTCACATAAGCCGAACGCATTATAAGGAAAGTTTTTGTCCCATCCACGATGTGTTTCACACGGGTGAGATCTAGAGTCGGTACGTATTTTGTGAATTTTATTTTTCGAACGATTTTCTCAATTATTTGTAAGTTTCTTTGTTTGAATATTTTGCTATCTATTGTCTGTAGCAAAACGCCATGCTATAAAACTGGCAGAATGGAAACAATTTTTATTTCCACACAGTACTACAGTGCTAATGTTATTTTCCTTTTCGAGCAGTACTACAGGACTCTCATAAGGGCTGTTTATGGGAATTATAGATTTATTCTTTAACATTTCTGCGATATGCTGCTCTATTATTTCTTCTTTGACCTGAGCGGGGGAGACAAGTCGGCAGGAGGAGGGGAGTGATTTCCAGGTTCTATCGAGTGATTTATCACCTAAGTCAACTCTGCGCTTCAGCATATTAATATCAAAATTTTCTTACCAACTGCTCCAGCTTTGTTTTCTAGGCTGTTTCAAATTGCCTCAAATCCAAATCCAACGAGTAATTTTTTTTTCACGAGCTTCTTCATTTCAAATGTTCGCAGTAGCTTCCTGAATCCGCAGCCTTTCAGAAATTCATCGCCAATATTATATTTGTTTGTAGACTTTTCATTATATAATACCACTTTCTGGCTTTCATTTTTTAAGAATTAAGTGAGTGTAAGTGTAACATTGCGCACTGACACCGTATGCCTCGGGAGGTGATCGCTCTCGTTTTTCGACACCAAGTAATCTATACCGTTTAAAGATTTTCCTAAGGAATTTCCTGCCACAAAACTACTTTTTGCCCGGTGCCTAATAATTCTTCCAATGTTGATTGTTTAATAGAAATCGGATCAGTGGAAGGAACAAATTTTTATCTGCATCTTATTTAATTGAATCTTAGAGAGTTTTTTCTATGCAAGGTGGCTGTACCCTTTGTATTTCAGTATCCCTGACTACTGGTTTAACTTCTAAATGTCTTTCCCCTGTTTCATCTTTGAGATTTATTTTGGTGATCGGGCCACCAGTGGCGAAGCGGTAAAGTTTCTGAACACTGCTTTTTCGGTCCAAGGCTCGAATCCCGGCGAACGGGCGTGTTCATATTTTTCCCTATGTGCGTCGTGGATACGAGCCAATTTCCCTTAGAAAGTCCTCCAAGGAAGCATCCTTTCCTTCCCTTTACTTCAGTGCTTTGCCATAGTTAAATAAAGCAATCCAAATCTATTTTGGCAATCGCCATTAGCGGCTGAAAATTTCTTTCTGTTGACAAAAATCCTACTGGCTTGAGCTTCGTTCAGCTGTAGATTTACTAAAATATCCGCTCGATATCTGTTCATATCTTGCTGTACTTGTACTCGTGAATAATGGCCTAGTTTCGAACTTCACTTCTAGCTCAAATAAGTGCTCTAGCGTATGTTTTCGTAATTTCACAAAATCTTGAATTTGAGGCTTCAACCTAAGCAATATTATATGGATAACCTCTACATTAGGCTTTCGCCCTCACACCAAGCTGATTTTCTTTCCTTTCTTTCCACCGACAGCGAGGCAGCCGGTCCACTGGGTAGTTAGCATATCGGCCAGGCAGCCCCGCTGACGGAAATAACTTGAACAAAATAACACACGTATAAATACATATTGTGCTCAAGACGACTGCTGGGGGCAGTGCAAACAAATGCTGGACGAAGACGATAGTGCATGATGGAAGAAGGGTGCATTGCGGGTGTGAAGAACAATTTCAGTTACTTATTTACAGAGTTATGGATAGGTGGTTACAAATACTAAAAGTAATAAGAAGTAAAATAATACATAAAATAAAAAAAGGCAAAACAGTGGAAACAATACATAAAATAAGGCAAAATACATAGTTCAAGGTTCATAATTCAAGGTTTACAGTTCAAGGAGATAAATATATACAGGGAATAAGAAAAGCCGAATAAGCTAACTTAAGATAAAATTAGTTCACTACAGGTACAGAGCATACAGGGGCTGTGCTGGTGACGAGGATGGTGGCTGAGAATTACTCCAGCCTGTCTGAGATTTTGCGTGCAATGTTTATGCAATCGCATATGCGTTTCAATGCATTGCGATTTTTTGAAGTAGCTTCGGCCCATGCATGGATGTGGTTTGCTACTGGTTGCCTAAGACGATATTTGGCGGTCTCTCTGCAAGCGAACAGATAGTGGGCCGGATCTCCTACCATCCCTCATGAGCAATGCTCGTTTTCGCGTCGTCTGAAGCGATGTAGGTAAGTCAAGAAGGGACCATGTCCTGTTAGATACTGAGTGAAGTGAGACGAGCCAGATTTTAGAAGCTGGCAGACTTTTGGAAAAAATCTGTAAACTCTTCTGCCATGGTCTCTGTCTCCCACAGATGTTGCCAACGTTTGAGTAATTCTCTCTCGAGCTCAGCTTTTAAGAACGAACCCGGGAGAGGCACGCCAAGTGTGCGAACGTGGGGGTCAGTTGCTGCTCTTTCGGCTAATGCATCTGCAATTTCATTACCCAGTATCCCAGTGTGGGCAGGTACCCACTGGAGTTCAGACCTATAGTATTTAGGTGTTCTTAGTAAGAGTTTTTGTATGGCCCTGACGAGTGGATTTTTACTACATGTGCCTTGGATTGCCTGGAGGCTAGAGGCTGAGTCTGAATATATACTGGAATAGTTATTTTCCAGTGAGTAGACAAGTGCAGCTTTTAATGCAATCAGTTCAGCCTGAAAAACTTAGTTGTGGTGCTTAAGCTTTCTTTCCCAGGTCTTTAAGATCTGGTTCCCAAGTAGAACACAGTATCCGCTACCGGTGCCACATTCTTCTTTGGAACCATCGGTGTAGATTGCAGTGGCGTTAAACCACGTTGGTGGCCTGCAGTTAATCGAGATGTTGAATTCGGCCGGGTGGCAAGGTGGCTCGGGAATGCTTTACTCATAGTCAGTATAAACATAAGTCCTGTCCCATAAACTTATTGTCTCTTTGAGTCAGAGCACTCGCACTATTGCACTCTCGCGCTGAGCTAAGAGATGCAGAGGAGGTAGTCCTGAAATCACGATTAGAGCATTAGTGGGTGAGGTTTTATATCCTCGGGCTCAGGAGGAATGGTCTTTGTGCTGAGCGTAGCAGATTCTCCATTTTAGTAGTGATCGTTATGCCCCACATGGAGGGCCCATACAGTGCAATACGTTCAGCAACTACAGAGTACCACGTCTTAAGCATCCTCGAAAAAACTCTCTATGTTGGTGCTGCTGTTCTGAGCATGGAATGAAATATCCTGTGAAGTCGTGCCTTGACCTCCTTTAAATGTGGCATCCAAGTCAATGTGTCGTCAATTATAACTCCAAGGTACCTCAAGTTTTTGACTATTTTAATATTTTTCCCATGTAGGTTGATGCACGGGGTTCTACGATGGCGCTTACCTGGGCAAATAAGCATACCTTGGGTTTTTGAGTTGGCAATAATTAACTTATGGTCATTGGCCCATTTGGCCATCTTGTCCATTGCTTGTTGCGCCCTAGTCTCATATGCGTTGCGGCTGTGCCCTTTGGTTACCAGCAAAAAGTCATCGGCATAAGCCAGTATTTTCGTGTGAGGATCTGTGTTAAAGAGAGTTAGTGCTGTGTCCGCTACAAGATTCTAGAGCAGTGGCCCCAGACAGGATCCTTGAGGACAGCCTCTATTGATGAAACGTGAGTGCACTCCTGCGTCCGTAGTGGCTTGTAAGAGGCGATCACTTAGGTAGCTGTAAATAAGGTCAAAGAGAATCTTAGGGCTACCCATGTCCTGTAATCTCTTCAGTACATTGGGCCACCACAACGAGTCTAAAGCGCCCTGTATGTCCACAGAGATAATGAGACTATGTTGGTTATTTCTTCTGTTGTTTGCTATTAATTTTCGTAGGTGCTGCAGCGCGTGATCCACCGAACTGCCAGGAATGAAGAAGTATTGTTTGTCACTTATGCTTTGTCCAGACAGGATATAGTGTTTAAGTCTTTGAAGGACGACTCTCTCTAGTATTTTACCCGAGGCAGGAAGAAGGCAAATAGGCCGGTAAGACGTTGGTACATTAGGGTCTTTTTTCGCTTTGAGGAAGAGCACCACCTCACCAATTTTCGTGCCGGCTGGGAAATATCTGTTGCGCCAACACGCAGTAATGTAGGCATACAGTAACTCCGGATGCGTACTGTTAATGGCTTGCAGAATGCCATTATCTATCCCATCAGGACCTGGTGCTTTATTGGTGTTTAACGCTTTAACAATGTCGCTCATTTCTTTGGCGTTTGGCAGCGGTTCAAAATGTGTTTTCTTGGTATTGTAATATTGCTCAACACTGGCTCTGATATTTCTTTGTGCGGGATTATCTGTGTCTGCGTTATCAGGTCTAAAGATATTGTCCAGAATGTGAGCAACAACTTCTGTGCTAGTTGCTGCTCCGTGGCTTATTGTGGCAGTAAGATTAGTAGGTGTAAACATCTTATCATGTGCAATACGGAAGACAGTTCCGAACTTATTCGCAGTGTTGGTACAGTACTCTTTCCAGGATGAAAACTGTCGCTTTTGCAATCTGTCTTTTGTAGGCAGCTCTGTGCTTTCGAAAAATTAGCGAGTGTGTCTCTTTCTAAGGGATCCTTGCATGCTTGTATTCTGCGCCTTAAGGCACGGACTTTGCTGCGTTCAGCAGTCAGCGAGGTGCTCCACCAAGGAGTGCATTTCGGGGCGGTGTAATGTTTCCTTTTCAAGACTTTTTCGCACAGTGAGAGCAGTGTTTGCATAAGATCTTCATGCATGGCGTCGATGTCTTTACTACTGTTGCAATTGTTACATTGCTGACACCAAGCTGACTAGTTGTGTTTGCTTAATATAAACTCCGTCAACACATCCAACTTACTTGTTTGATACCTACCAAACAGTTCAGCTTCTAATTTCGCCCTATCTTTCACCGCAGGAAATGCTTTCTCATTCCCTGTGGTCAAGCGCGGTTTTAAATACTTCATACTTGTAATTCTCACTCCCGGGTTCACCCAATAAACGTTTACCGATGCATTTGTACACGTCAGTGCCTGTTCGTGAAGCGCAGCAATTGCTGTGGTGACCTTCTGTAATTCTGCAACTGAATATAAGGGTCCTTATTTGTTCCAGGAAATTTATTACGGAACTGCTACCAGCGAAAATACTTGCTGGTTACACTGATGCTCACATCGCCTTACGTTGTACTTCCATGGCAATACTAAATGTTTCTTTTTCTTGCGATATGTTCTGTAATTTGTTCGGGCGCCACTTGATCTGGTAATGCTATTTAGTCCAATGACCCTATCAGAAGTCAAACTAATTACCGCTTTATCTTAAAAAACAACAAAATAGTTCTATTTCTGCTACAGTATCTACAGGAAAATACCGACACAGAAACAGACAGGTGCAACCGTAACTAGCTAAATAACTACCAAGCTGAAAATAAACTCTTAAGGGCTAGTTAATTTCAACATTTTTACTGATCGTACCTGAGTGGAAAAATGACTTTTGCGTTATGTTTACCTACAGTTAGTCACAAACGTCTGCGTACAGACCAAATTTGAAATTAAAAAAAGCACTTAAAGCATAGAAAAATGTACTTTAATCATAGCATTTTTTTCTTCTATTAGCTAAAAAAGCTTAAATAAAAAGTAAATAATATCAGTGTAATACTTTTTACATTTTTTCCAAAATATATTTTGTCAAAAGAACTCAGAAATTCCTTCCAATAAGTCTGCGTACACTTTAAAAAAAAACAAAAAAAGCAAAATATAAGTTTTGTACATTACTTCAATACTTTGTAGGATATCCTTTATTCTTCAAAACAGCTTGCAGACGTCTGGGCATTGACTGAATTAGCTTTTCAGCGTCATCTGACGTAAATTTCGCCCATTCTTCCTGCAATTTACTAATTAGCTCATTTCACTACGTAATATTGTATTTTCGAATTCGTTTCTCCAATTTTGCCCACAAATGTTCGATTGGATTGAGGTCTGGTAACTGTGGAGGAATACGCAACTGTATTGGGAGTGCGATAGAGGAGATATTCCTTCACAATTTTAGCTGCATGTTTCGGGTCGTTGTCTTATTGGAAAATAAAGGTATTAGAAAGGTTTAAATTTCGGGCACTGTCTCGTAGATTTTTCTTCAAAATATCCAGATAAACATACTTATCCATGATTTTAGCAATAGTGTGAAAATTTCCAACTCCTTTCGACGACATACACCCCCATGCTATCACACCGCCAGCTCCATGTTTGACAGTTGGATTTAAATTTCTCAGATTCAGTTCTGTTCTTGGTTTTCTCAATACAATAAAGTGGCCATTAACTTTAAATATTGTAAATTTACTTTCATCTGACCAAATTACATTGTTCCAGAAGTCCTGCGAAGAGTTTAAATTTGTTTTGGCAAGAGCAATTCTTTTCTTTCTATTTGTCTCGGAACTGTATGGCTTAGACCTAGGTTTGCGTCCATGATAATCGGCCTTTCGCAGCACTTTTCGTACAGTTTCAGGAGAAATTTGCTTGTTGCTAGTTAAAAATGTCTTTTGCAATGCTTGCAGCAGAAAATTTAGGATTTTGTTTAATTCGTAAAAGAGTTTTTCTTTCTTCTCTCTGCATTAGCTTCTTCGGTCTCCCACATCTTGGTTTTACAGCAAGACTACCAGTGTCAAGATAGTTTTGAATAACTCTTTGCACACTAGAAAATGGTTTTCCAATGGTTTTACCAATATAACGAAGAGTTTTACCTTCATCTCCCAATTTGATAATTAGTTGTCTCGTAACTAAAGGAATTTCTTTATTGGTTGTCATTTTCTTCAAAGAAAATAGAAATAACAACTTCCAATCAACGTGAAATTCGCTTCGGAAGTCAATGACCTTGAAAGTGTAACCTTCTTTGCATTCTCAAGTTTGAAGTTTAAAAGTTAGATAAAAAATCCGCCGCCTCCTTCGCGTTGTAGGCAAACTTTATTGGCTTTGATTTCTGGCCACTTATCTTTAAAAAATTAGTGTGCATAAATTATTAGATATGAAAATATTACAGTTAAATAATTTCTATATAAACAGTTCACATTCTATATAACAGTTCTATATACAGTTAAATAATTTCTATATAAAAAAATAAAACTTTAAGAAACTACCCTTTTCGCACCTTAAAATTTGGACTTGATGTTACTTTTCTTGATGTACGCAGACTTTATTGACTAACTACATCCGGGACCGTGCTGTGAGAGGATCGGATAAACAAGATAGCAATAATTTATAAATGAGAGCATGACATATAAATTCCAAATTAATTCTGCGTCTATTAGATATTCTCAAGTCAAAGGAATTTCCATTAATTTTTATTTATACTTTCACTTTAATTTATTGAAATTTTTATGTCACCATAAAAATATTATCATGAACCATTCATATTTATCATTCAAGACAACACTCTTAAGGAAATTGTATAAAGAACACTACTCATTTTCCTTCTTGCTTTTAAGCAGGTAGTTTAACAACTAGTCTAATAATAATTTCAAAATAAAGAAATAATTTTACATTCTCAATTAGAAGGAACTCTGAGTTCAAATTATTAAAAAGGGCTGCGGGAAGGAGACGAGCTTACATTTCATTCGAAAACATTACAAACATTTATTATCTTCTTCTATTTCATTAAAAAAATATAAATCTCTTATCTGTAGCCATCTTGCAGTGGAGGGGAACCTTTTGCTTAAAACCATCCTTATGACACCTAGCTAATCCGCACCACAAGGACTCGAAACGGCACGGCAATAAATTCTTGCATCACACTCAAGGAAAATCAGCTACATCGTCCAGGGAAATTGGAGGATTCGAAGAAGAGGTGAGCCATTTAGAATGAATTGCCATAAGTAGTAGTCCTGGTCCATTTCCGTAAGAATATTTGCAGTAGCTAAGAAACTGGCGTGGCTCCTGAACAGTATACAGTTCACATCAAATTTACAAAAAGCTGGCGAGAGCATATTAGCAGCTCCCTGCCTTTGCAGTTGACGGCAAGAAAAAGGTCTAATTCAGCCAGATCGGAACGGAAAAATAATGACGACAGTCCATCCTTCAAGTCTTTCATTTTCAGAAGAATTCGCTCAACAATTCATTCTCGACATTTTAGCGAAACGCACGGCCATAATTGCCACTCCTCGCCGGAAGCACTGCTAGTAGGCGAACTACATGTCGTTTCTTTTTTCCCGCTCATCACAAACACACCAATGTATAAAGTGTTAATCATAAAGTGATTCCAACTCGAATTTCCTTCGCTTTCTTCACAAACACTGGCTCCCATAGTAGCTTCAATTATCGCTCCCCGTTTTGCGACTAAATTTGTGTTTCTTACTCTGAATGACTGAAATATGTTGGTCACACATGCTCACCCTTCTTCACTTAGCCAAACCGGACACCCAGATCGCCAACCAACATGACTTACATCAAAGATGAAGTGGCAACCTCTGACCTTTCCGTCCCGTATTAGATCCTGTCCTAAAGGTCAATTGCACAAAAGAAATTTGTTTTAGAATTTTCCAAAGGACAAAACAACTCGCGAAAGCATGACTTAGCCAAATTGGCCTCCCTCCCCGAATTCTTTTCAATGAACCGAAATCTTGGTAAAAAAAAAATTAAGTAAAAAAGGAAAGTAAATATTCTTAGAAGCATCTGTTTTTCCCCAAAATTAAAGCATTAAAATAATAATTCAAAATTAAATAAAATTAAGATTTTCTTAAATCAGAAAAATACTTCACCTGTTTTTTTTTTTTTTTTTTTAATAACACGGTCATACAATTATCTACACAACAAAATCATGAGAAATTTAAAACTAACCATTTATTTGCACAGAGTTTAGAACACAAAATACTACTCTACCGGAGCGTCAGAATTAAAATACGGAGAGCAAGAGAACGCGAAGCCGAATAATCGCGACTAAAAGAGCTGGCTGGAAACCAACGCGTAGCTTGCCGCATTGCCAGAAATACGCTCTTATATAATTACAAAACCTCAGTTTAAATATTGATTAATCATTTGGCATTCTGATGAGGAATAAAAAAGGAAGTAGTTATTATAGCAATGGTCGGAAATTAAAAATAACTGCTTAATTATCACAAAATTCTCATATTTAATCTTTAATAATTAGCGTAATTTCTTAATAATTCTTTTATACTTTTAATAATGTATAATAAATCATAGCAGATAAAGCAAGCTATAACCTAATTCACTTTTAAAAAATCTATTTTCCATGAGATGTAAAACATTGAATTTTAAAGATGATTTTGCATATTTAAAATTAAATTTTTATGCTTCCTCTAGTTTAAACAAAGAATACAGAGATATTTTACTTTTTAGTGGTTTAAATTTTAAGATGATTCCTTCACCTTTTATAAAGTCGCCATTCACGCTTTTTCATTATCTATCACTTTATTAACATAGACTAACAGAATAAAAATATTACATGTTTTTCTAGAGAAGTTAAAGAGAGCACATAGCTAGACAGCGTTAAAGCCTTATCATCACGAAAAACTTAGACATATATTCTTTCGGGAAGAACATTTTTATCTACCTACCGTAATAAATCACGTAGTGCACCAGAAGAGATTCGACAATAAGTGCACTCTATGTTAGCAGATATCAGAATTCCCAGTAATGAAAGCAAGAAATTACTAAATGCACCACTCCCTATTCTTTTTCATGCAGTGGTAATTGACGTCGAAATTAAGTAATTATTAGTAATTGAAAGTCAGCATTATTCGTTATTCATTTAAGGAGCAAATATATATCATTAATTGCTCGGTTTGAAGATTATTAGCTCTATGAGTGGTAAAATTACACAAGTTTTTAAACTTGGTATTGTTCTTATGAAATTACTCATTATGGATATGTCTTGGAATTTTGCAGGCAATTTTGAGAACATTTTTGTGTTTAATTCTTGAATCATAATGCAAATCTTATTATTAGGAGTTTATAGTATTCTAAAGGACGTTTTGCCAAAAAGTAATGTAAAAATATTTAAATTTATAGAATCTTCCTTTCTCAGTGCTAAACTCTATCTATAAAATGTTTCGAGTTATTACGAGAAATTTTGGATTAGAAAATATGTATCAATAATCAATATCTAAGGATATAGAGCCAGCAGACTCCATTACCATGCTGTCATTCTCGAGTAGTGTGCATGATAATAATATTTAAGAAACTACTTACAGAAATCAGGGACTAGATAATAGAGAAATTATTTGAAAATATACGGTTGTTGCGCGCTGCAGATTCGTGGCTGTCTCGTTAAGCAAACAGTTTGAATAAGCGGGAAAAAACTGACTATTTATTATAAACTGTGGGGTTCCTCCTTTTTATTTAACATCTAAATGTGTAGGAAACTCGTGAACAGTTAATCAAATAATTGCTTTAGTTCCAAGAACAGAGACGTAAATTTAAGAAGGATTAATTACCCTTTATTTTTCAAAATAAGAATTTAACAGTTAACTCCTTTCTCAGAGCGTACAGCAAAGCCTTTACTTGGGCTTGAATTCAAATTAATAGGAAATAAATCTTAACTAATGCGTACCTAGAACGATATAGCTGATGCTATCAAAATTCTAAGTAGTTGGCTCCTAAATATAGAATAAGCTAGCAAATTATCAAGGGCTTGAAATACAGCCGAGCGTATTACAGCATAAAGGGAGACGTAGCCAAAAGGCGCACTAGTCAGAAACTCTGAGACTCTCTCTGGAAATCAGTAGAACTTCGACTTAAATACAACTCATTTGCATTAAACGCAATTCTAAAAACACATTCGGGTAGGAAATTGTAAGCTGAAATTAGGAATGACTTCAAAGTAGCTTTAGTTAAAGATAACTGTTAAAAACTTAGGATAAACCTTACAAAACAATAATCACAGCAAAATAAAAATCTGGAAATAAATCAGTGAGAACCGAGATGTTAAGCTGATCCTCCTTGGCGCACAAGAAATGAATCCCCCAAATCACTCGCAGAGTGCCGAAATTCCGCAAACACGTTTAAACTGCATATTCTCATATTATACTCTCAGTTCAGCTTTCTGAAAAATCTGATAAACATTAATCATAGGTCATCCAAAATGCGTTTTCACAAAACTTTCAAAACGTCGCCATGTAGGCAACGATCGTGGTCGCTTTGAACCGTTAAAAGTGTATGTTTATCCTAAAAGGGGTATTAGTCTCGAAATCAGATTTTGAATCGATTCACAATAATTGAGTCGTATCATTTTTCATTCGGGTATGCTGCCATTCGACAAAATGTAAGATATTTATTTTTCAAATTCAATCTGCCTGTTCTTGATTTACAAACTAGGCATTTGAATGCAACAGATGCAGTTCTTAAGCCTTACTTTTGAATGGAATTGCCGTAAGTAATAAAAACGCATTTAATTCATGGTCTATCTAATTAAAAACATTCATAGAATTCATATTTTCATAGAATGTCATATATTTGTTATCATTTATTTCATATTTTGAAAACTTTAATGAACTTTTGATTAAAATAAACTCAACGATTTGAAAGCTATCAGTAGCAACAATGCACGGAATAAAACATTTTTATTTCCAGCGCGCGAGACTGTCTATCGTAAGTTAAAAAGATACGCTGTTTTTAAATATTTTGTGATTTTGATTTTATGAATTTTGTGAATTGAATTCTATGTGTAAGTGCTAAGAGCGTGATCTTTGATAAATAAAGTTCACTCAATAACCGTTAATAATAAAACGACAAAAATGTTTTGTAAGACATCATCTTATTAAGAAAACTTCTTATTGATATGATGAACTAAATAGAATCTGATAAAGAATAGAAAGATGTATGCCAAAACTGCATTTAAAATTTTTGAGATTTTTCTGTCGAATTGTATACGACATAAGCTGCGAAGAAAATAGTGCTTAATAAAAAAATTAAAAGTTCCCCTCTCCAAAAAAAAATCTATTTAATTAATGTAAGAAAATATAAGAAAACAATCTAAAAGCCCAAAGTTATACGATTTATATTACTCCCAAAGGGACGTTTTCCTTCATTTACAGAAGCATGCACCTTTCAAGAGCATTTGAGCTACGCCACATTGGGCTAAAAATATTAAAAAGTAGGATATCTTAAGAATTTCTGACAGGACAGACTCTGGCCCTGTAGATAAAAAAATATTATTCCTTAGAATGTTGCCATTGCTCGCTTTGAAATTGTTTTGTAAGAAAAAATTCGTTAAAGGTATACAAAATATAACATGGACAATAAAACAAGTTCCAAATTCGAGATTCCACGTGCCAAAGTTCGGATGGGATGGAGGAATATGATATTAAAACATTTGATGACTCTTGTTACCGTATTTTTTCACAATTCGAGAAACATACACACATTCTAGATAAGAAGTAAAACAATTATATACAAACATTTCGTCCCTAACTCAATTACACAACACTAAAGAACTAAATAATAAAAAAAGAAACAGGGAAAAATGCGCTTAAAATAATTTAAATACTAACCTAAATTTGCAACACTTTTTTTAGACAAGTGGCATTTTATCAGGAGTGAATATAACAATTTTAGATAAGAATTTTACAATATGGTAATATTTCATGCATTTCTTTTTATTTTTTTATACACGAACACTGAAGGTTATGAAAAAAGAATTATATTCTCCTGTAGCTATTATTCCATCTACAGTGACATGGCATTCTAAATATTTTTAGGACTTTTGCATACATTATTGTTAACGTCATTTCTAAAATAAATCTTATTATTAGTTTTATACCAAAAGAAACTGATAAAAGTACTCATTCGTACATAAATGTCTAACTGACATCAACTGAAAGCGTTTTTAATAACCTTTTATGCAATACCTAATAGCTTAGGTACTCTTTACCCATGTATTACTACCAATTCATTTTTAGGCTCATTCGATTTTAATTAATAAACGCTTATCTCTGTGTGAAAAGTTTTCATAATGATATTACGTTACAGTGACGTTGCAACCTAAGGCATCATTTGATCAACCCTCCTCGTAGCAGAAGTTATGATAATAACGGTCGATGAAAATGCTTAAATGAAGCATGAGAATATTTCATCCTCAATAGATAGCAACACAAGACATAGCAGACTTCACGAAATCGATTTATTTCTATCAAATGAGGTAAATCGATTTCAAGCACTGAAATTTCACCGAACCAAAATTCATAAAAGGTATTTTGAAAGAGATATAATCGTATTATTGCCGAGAAGATGCAAATAAGGTTGCAACTAAAAGATGCATAAACTGCCATACATTATTGAAGAATTCAAAATCCAGGTAATTTTTCAAACTCAAGTTATTGAATCTAGATAATAATTAACGGAATACAAGAAGAGATGGAAGAAATGGCATCTGGAACATACTAATTAGAATGCGTGAACACATAAGTAAATGAAGATTTTGAAGCTTTGGTTTATATTAACATTTCAAGAAAGTTTAGCTAGTAGAAACGAGGAAACCGTGTGGACAAATAATTATACCTGTTGATCGATATTGTTTCCTCTGCAGCACATGAAACATGCAGCAATTCCAGAAATTCATTTACTATTTATTATGTATTGATTGCAAATCTTAAGATATGCAGTCTTGTCTGTATTAGTACCGTAGTAAACATGATATTGAGTACCATATAATAGAAAAGCACGCGAGTTTTAATAGAAAGATAACATTTTATTCTGACAGGAGTTTTAATCAAAATCTCTGTATGACTCAAGAGAATCTGATCCACTTTGTAGCGTCATTAGTTCTACCGGAAAAGGAAACATGAAAATGTGCAGCACCTTCGGGAGCATTCGAACTCTAAATCTTACGACTACAAGTCGGACGTGCTTCTAATTATATCAAGAAAGTGAGCGGTAGAAAGGCAGAAAAAGCCCTACAGTTTGTGTCATTTAAAGGGCAACTGGGGAGTAGGGCACCCAATCACCCAGTAATTAAATACCGGTGGTGACGAATATTGTTCACCACCTTTTAGTTTGGGTGTCACTTTAGGATTTGTAAGTAATTTCGATGCACGGAAACTGAAGAAATCCCTTCTCCTTGTGGGGATTCATTTATGTAACAGTTAATTGTTTTACTTTAAAACAACTTTCCTTTGATTCCCGTTTTCAACCAATGCTCTCTTGACAGGATGTTAATAATTTAGAGCGCGCGTATTCAAATGAAATACAAAGTAGTATTTTTTAAGGGAAGGTTTAAGGAAGGTGATTTTAGTTGGCTACAGAAAGCGTGTTATGCCTGTTAGAAATTCACGTTGCTATTTTGAATTACTAGCGGTTTCTAGCCATTAGGCTTTATGGCGACTCTCACGAGTCGAAGGCTAAATTACCCTGTGGACCGCTACGCTTAACTTAATACATTTCAGTTAACCGTTACACATTTGAGCCACAAAAGTATTGTCTTCTATCAGCACGATTCGGTGCCATCTGTGATTGTATTGAGTGAATAAAAGGTTCTTTACAACCTTTCTCTGGACTTTGTCATACGAAAGACTTGAGGATAATTCCTCACATAGTCTTCAAGTGCCTCATTAGTTTATAATCTCACATAATTCAAAGCTGTATCTCACATAACTCAAAATGGACAGCCGAAGAACGTTGAAATTTTGTGTATGGGATTGCTATAACACCTAGTTGTGCAACTCTTTTTTTATTGCAGTCGGCATTATCAAACATATATATATGTGGAAGGGGAGTTGAAGATGCTAAATAACAATTCCAACGTTTTCCACACCACAGAACATTTAATAAAAATAACAGAAGAAGGTACATTTAATCGACTCACAGTGCCGTTTGATACAAACAGGATTCTGGATAGATTTTACCAATCTTATAACATAGCAGCTTAGTGCATACTCGTACTTGCTGTCGTATTATGCAGTTCAATTTACCACCTCCTCGTGGAAACATACATTTCATTATTTAACCACCTGCACGTGTAGACCTACGTCTTACCACCTTCTCTTGGAGACATCTTACCACCTTCGCGTGGGATAGAAGACTGTCTATCTGTCGTACTCCTCTTTTACCTCGCTCTCGCTGCTGGCGCATAGGTGACGCCCTCTGGTGGCTGGGTTGCACTTACGGATACCACAACTAAACATATATATATGTGCGTGAGAGAGAGAGAGAGTAAAATATAAAATCTAGCTTTCAAATAATAAATTAATAGCCCTTTAGCTTCCGTTTCATTCTAAAAGTAACAGCTGTTGTACCTCTCACATACATTGAGAATAAGTCAGGCCAACAACTGTATTAGAAAAAATTGTACATCGCTTGAATGGCAACAGCGGATGATATTCCATGCCTTTTTTTTTTTTTTTTTTTGGAAGGTACGTAATTTATTAATTCATCTTGCGATACTCTTGCGTGTCGAAACTGAGTTTTGGTTTGGAGGAAATGAAATCCGCTGCGAATATTAGAGATATTTATCATTTTGATGTATTTTAGAAATTGAGGTCTCCTATGTTTAAGTTTGCGGTATGTACTCAAGTTTTAAAAAATGTTACGCTGGCCTTATTCTCGTTGTTCCGATAAGTGAGATTTTATGTTATTGTGGTTATATATAATTTGCAAATAGAAATATAAATAGAATTCTATTAAATGCTCTAAAAATCTGGAATGGTATTTAAATTTGTAGATGTTGAGTATATATTCTATCTCGGTGCGTAGTTGCAGTCAGATTTGGAAAGTAAGACTATTTGCTGACGACGTAAGAACTCCAATAAATTTTTCTCCCTGCAGTTCTGATGCGCACTTACCGATGAAATCTGAACCCAAAATCCTGTACATTAAGAAAATTATAAAGTCAAATGTAAACTAAAAGACGAAGAGAATTCAATGTTATCTAATTAATTTAAATTTCAATTACAAGCACATGGTGCTTCCGAATTAGAAATTGAACCATTGATAATTATAATAATGCGAATGGGAAGGTGAATAAGTTTAGATTGCACGAGGTATAAATAAGGAGGAATTTCAAATTTCCAATAACTCAATGTTGCAATTTAAAAATGAGCGAAGAATTCAATTACCTCATGAAAAGCAACAATCATTAGCGCAAGATAAATATTTGAAAACAAAATAGTTCTATTTTCTCATATATTTTTAGTATACTATTGAAGCATCTGAAAGTGTATAGCAAATAAAACTGATCGGCATGAGTTTCAAGATATAAATCAGCCCTTTAACGCTGCGAAATGACCAGTAAAACTGTAATAGTTTTAAAACTAAACTAAAAAAATGAGCAGAAAATAGGAAATGTAGAGGAGTTAATTTCAAACATATTTGAAGACTATGCATTCCCTTCATTTGGATGTCTAATAGTTTCATCCAGTGATTTAGGAACCATACTATTGCAGTCTGTTTACCAGATAATTTAGATGATGTTCTGGCAGAGAATTTCACTCTTACGTAAAGCCAGATGATCAAAGATCCAGGAGAGATCGAATTGGAAGGTTAGAGTCATATCACAAATTAACTGCTCACGCGCGATTCGCCTAATGCATTCAACGCATGTTGGATGAGCTTTGAGTTACGCAAATGTTCATATTACCATATTGCTCACATTACCATTTTCAAATTCTTGATTTCCATCCTTGATGACAATCACATGTTCTTATAACAGGCATTGGATTTTAACCGATCTGTCTAAAATACCAAACATAAAAACAAAATTTCCAGTTCTGTATCTTGAAAGTAAAATCAGGCATTTCATATCGAAGACACAATAATTAAGACACAATAACACGCCGAATAAATACTAATTCAGAAGTCAAACAACAAAAATCAGCGTTATATTCACAAAATTTTCACAGGACTAGTTTCGATGGTTTTACCGAACCATCATCTTCAGCTGCAAAACCGCAAATGAACAAGAAGGAAATTTAAAATTACTTTTATCCCCTTAGTTTTCATCTTTAGAATATATATGAGACACATATTATAAGGTATTTCTCCCGCCTTTTTGGCATTCCTTCGTGGTGTGGTGGTTTGCACGCTGGTGACACGTGGCACCGGTTCTGTGAAGGGACAGACAATTTACATCCATGACGTCTCTGAGATTCGAATTCAGGCCATTCGGTACGAAAACTAAGACTAGAACTACACCCCATTGTGCAAAATTACTAGTATTCGGTACGACAGTCAGCTTTACTAACCACATTCCCATCTTAATTTCAACAGACGCTTATCGGACACTGTTCACATATAAATGTACTAGAAAGCCTGGTGGTCATACGAAATGACCGCTTGTTCTAGATATTATAAATTGTAATTAAAATGATTTGTGCAAAGTTGTCTGCTAATTAAAACTGAATTGCCCAGGGCAAGCGTCGAGGACGCCCCTTTGCTTACTGCTCCACGGGGTTTCCCCCCTTCTACTTGCTTAATTGCTTAAAGTAGAGTGCAATAAAGGAAACCACTGGCGGTAGATTTCTTAAGAGCCACAGCTAGCTAAATAAATAAAGGTAATTTAAATAATAAAATGTTAATTCACACGTCAAAGATCTCTTTGTACACAACATTTCTTGTGTAGATCTTTCCATCATTTCTAAGCTCGCCTTGCAGAGGACTATCAATTTTATTTAATTTTACGTCCGTTCTTTCACGAACTCTTGAACTGGCAACATAAAGTTGGCCGTGTCCAAATGCAGGCTCAGTTAAAAAAAATGCCAACAGGCTTAAGCTTTTGGCCCTGATACTTATTGAGGGTCATAGCAAAGGCAAGTCTTACAGGAAATTGTCTACCACTCAATTGAAACGACAACCCTGTACCGTGGCAACTTCACCCCACTGGCTAGTACAGTTACGCAAGCAACCAATAAACTATCGGCGACAAACAGACACTTAAGCGGCATGTAATAAAGATATTTATTTATTTATTTTATTTTATTTGTTTATTATCGTTGCCGGTTTTTGCCGGTTGTATATTTCCGAATTCTATTATATATAGATGTTAAATTTATTTATTAAATGTAAAATGCACGTGCTCTTGTATTTTTAATTTTTCCGGCTTAGCTTTCTCATAATATTCGTCACGCGCTGCACTCCACGGGGAATAAGACAATTTACACTTGCGCAAGCAACCAATAAACTATCGGTGACAAACACTTTAGCCGCATATATATAAGATATATGTAAATTTGTTAGAGATAGAAGTTTGCATTTCTCCCTTTCGCGATTGTGCTGAGCGCAAAAGACGAACTATATAGCTATGCGGAATGTTCCTGCCGATGAGGAGAGACGAACAGAGAAAGGGGTTGTCTGGATTTACGATTTCTGACGATGCCGATGTCTGACCTCCGTGCTACGCCTGTTACGTCGAAAAAAAAAATAATATTTTTCATTTAACTTTTATCTCTTTACAAACTGACTGCTTGGTGCCGCGACAAAAAAAACGAACTACAAACTAAAACTAACTACTAAACTCTCTACTAAACTTTGTACTTACATAATCAAAACTTTTAAACACTAAAAGACATCAAAGAAAGATATCCTCCCTGGTGTTTTGGTAGAATCACGATTAATTATGCACATCCACAATAAAATCTTTAACAGGCTATCTCTCACTAAATGAAAACTAATTTATATCTCCAACCTGAAAACACATAAAGTTCAATCTTAAATCTAGAGATAAGCTTAAACCTTGAACATTTCAAATATCACACAGAACTCTTCAAAACACCGGGGAAAGATACAATCTCCCAATTAAGAAGTCTACTCTTCAAATCAAAATAAATTCAGCAAACCGATCGTATAGTCACCAACACTAAAATTAATTTTTTTCTACTACCGCAATATAATTACCCAGGTTTGGTTGAAAAACCATGTTTCCGTTAGGATCACATGGGTGACCTACAGTAGACCACAATTAATACACACAAAAAAAACATACAATATTAAAGATAATAAACACATTTATTGAAAATTCCCACACATTATAACTTAAGATAGCTGGCCAGACTACCCCTACAAAATCTTTTAAAGTTATTCATAGTTTTTTTTTCAAATCAATCTCATATTTAACATTAATCCATTAATACAAAAATCATAGCGAAACACGTCACAGTTCTTAATCATTTTAAGCAGGAAACCAAGAAGATTAAATTTATTTAAAAAGACTAATTTAGAATCAATCATATTGAACATAGCACTTAAACATTAAAACAAAGATTCACTTCCTCCAATTAGATCAATTGACTTCTGACTATTAAACATCAAATAAAAAATTAACTATCTCAGCTAGAAATTTGGTAAAAATATTCAATTTTTATCTACTTAACATGTCAACTCTTTAGTATTAAACAATTCCAAATTTAAAAGGATTATGCATCAAAATAAAACACCAATGAAAATTAAAAAGTCACTCACGAAATCGGCGTACCACCTTTCAGAGACTCAGGGAGCTGCCCCGATCCAAATTACAAATCCCGAAACAAAAACTGCCTAATCTTCATCGTTGTTTTCCGGAACCGGAGTCTTTTCATAGTTCCAGTTTAAAGTTTTTCAAATTCCTCCGTTAAGCAGCATTTTCACTCAATCAACTTCCAGTTTTCGAAGTTCCACTGAAGATGAGAGAAGGAGGTTCAAAACTGGAGACAAAAGACCAAAGCAGACCTCAGGCGATGACGACCTTCCATATTTTCACTTTTTCTAAAGCAAAATAGATACTCCAGCACGAACGAGCAATTCAGACTGTTCCACAAATGGGAAAAAGAAATCTCAGCGACGAAATTGAAAATAATAGGCCGCAAGTATTGCCGCCGTCAAACATGTCGAGCACCCACACTGTCACGGACCCTCCGTACCCAGAAATGTCGGAGATGAAAACTTAACTGTATACCGCGGTCGACCACCGAAGAACCGCCGCGTTCTCCATCTCAGCACCTCACTGACCGCGGCCGGCCCCGCAGGGGCCGCCGTCAAAATAGCAAACCCCTAAGGCTCCAAAAAAACCTCTTCAAAGTCTTCTCTCAAAATCGCTTTTTTTTTAATTTACCAAAAAGATTTTGTATTAACTTAGTTCAGAGATTTTCACCCCTTGCCCTCTTTTCTTCAGCGGAAATTCTTATCAGCAGTTGTACTGCACCCCCCCCAAAATTCCTTTCTGCTAAGCGTTCCACCATGTGTGGGGGGCGAAAGGCTTGATAGTTTTACCATCTGGGTTTCACGAAAAAGGGACCCTGTTTTGCTGGACCAGGCTAGCAGGGTGATGTTCTACAGCATACTTTTGGTGGGGGAAAATATACGTTGAGACAGAAGATCTGCATTATCGACTAGGACCCTGAAGCGAGGCTAGTTTCTTCCCCCTTGTTTCCGCCTGCAGTTGTGATGACACATTGGTGTGGCCTTGGAAGTTGAACGATGGAATGGATGGAATGGCGAGAAACGGCTCCTTTTGGTAGTCGGGAAACCCTTTTCCGGTGAAGATCCAGAGTGTGGGTTGCCTTTTTGGCTTCCTGCTAGTCACCATCTACGCCAAGTTTTCAAAAAACGCGCCAGCTACTAAAACGGCTGCGCAGTGTTTTCGAGAGGCTTTTTTCGGGAGACGGGGACAGTGACGGAGACGACAGAAGAGAGACGAAAAAAAAAGAAATTTCACGAGAACTTATAAGATGTCAACTGGGACGAGCAGCTCGGAGGTGAGCCTCATCTTAGACGTAGCAACGTAAATTATCCAACACCGAAGAGAGGCTGCAACACCTATATTTCTAAAATCCTAAAATTTACGCTCTCATGATGGCCTGTGGAGGGAAGACCTGTGTCCTGCTGGTTGGAAGCAGTAATAGGAGGGAAGCCTGGCCTCCCAAACAATAGCTTGCTGAATCGCATCAACCTAACCCCTTTTTTTTTCTAATTTCAGATACTCTCCCAAGTTTTCCTTGAGATCATAATATTCTCCTACGCCGTTCGCTATTAAGTACTCTAACCAAACTCAAATATATGAAGGATCATTAATATGTTAAAGAAGGATATGTCATCCTTTTCTGTTGTTTTCACATTAGTTCTTTAATTGAACCAGCCACCACGTTTTATTGTAATGTTTAGTGAGGTCATGACTCTCTTTTATGTTTTGTAAAAATATAATATTTTCCTACCTTAAATGAACGTAAGTTGATTTTATTCACCTGTTTTGTATTTATTGTTATTATCTTTTACACTGGACCTTAAACATAGAATGGGTTTTGATTAACACAATGCAACATCTTGGAATTTAAAATTGTTTACTTATCTTGCATTTATGTTTCACTATGACTGCTCACAATACTTGGTATGTTATTGTTATATTATGGATTGATATGTTCAGTTAAGTGACGTACACACACAGTTACCTACCGCATAACACAGAATGAACTTTTTCTCTAGTTGTTTCACAAATATGGTGTTCATTTGTAATTATTAAGTATGAATTTATGTTGTTTATATAACACGCCCATCTGATGATGTTTGCCGATGTGGCCAGCTGCTGTGATTCTCTCAGGCTTGTGCAGAAACGTGATGCAAGGAGCCCTACTAAGGAACAGTTCCATCGAAATTCTGGATTATCTATCTACATCGCCAAATACCTACCTTTATGAAAAGGACTGTTAAGCAAGATCAATTCATAGTGTACCAATCCAGTACATTGGTAAGTTATCCATCGTATAAGTTCATTAATGTGTCAAAGTCTGACACGTATGTTCATCTGTGTTGTTAAATATTAAGGATAGAAGATACTGATTAAATTTTAGGTTTAATTTTTCAACCTAGTGCAGAGAACCTTAGTTCTACACCCACCACTACTCTCAACATTCTTCGAAGAAAACCAAATCTTCAAATACAACAAAACCTAAAGCATTTAAAGTAAATATTCAATTGGGAACAAAGCGAAATAATTCCTCAACAATAGTAATAAATGTTATCGTGTATAAAATGTTTAACACAGTATCTAAACAAGAATTCCTAGTAGAACAAACCTGAAAAATAAAAATGCGAAAGGAAAAATATACAAAATTATAAAAATTAATCTCCCTTTACTGAAACTCCAATTCAAAACTCATCAGGGGAAAGTGAATTAAAGCTTCATAAAATTTGATTAATATGCTTCAAAAACATGTTTCGTTCTCTTGGTTCATTTCAGATAAAAAAAAAAAACGAAAAAAGACTCTATTATATTTTCAATTAAGACATTAAAATTCATGTCAAACCGGAAAATCGAATCTCAAATGTACCAGAAGTTCCCCTAAGCGCTTTCGAAACACTTGGAAAAAAGAAGAAATCATAACTTCTCAAGTAACACACAACGTTTCAAAGTGGTCCGAGAGGTTGCAAAGTGGTCGTGGTAACTTTTACGATGTATTTACAACGTTGCGGAGACGCAAAGTATTTGCCGTTGCATCTAGGCAATTTGTCGACGTCGCTGAAACGTCATGATCATTTTAGCATTTTGTTCATAGTTCATTAGCGTTGCTTTTAGATTGAAAAGAGACTAAATCAGCCCTTTCAAGAATTTGAAGTCCGCATAAGATGTACTTTGCAATGTTTCAATGCTTTATTTCATCTAAATATATTAATATAAGGTAGATTCATCTAATGAAATATAAATTTTATATAAATACTTTTGATTTATTAAATTAAATTAGTACTAAAAACACGTGCCAAATAATTGTTTAAAATTTTGTTAAAATAATTATTACTAAAAATATTTTTCATAAATATTATAGCAAAATATTTAAAAATGAAACTGATCTATAAAGTAAGTTATTAAGTTATGCATTTTATATATTTTTAAAAATCAAATTTCTGAAATCACTGTAAATCACATGTTAGCAATTATTTCACTACTGAAATATGACTTTATTTATAATTTTGAAGTAAGAACGAATTTATTTGAATTAATATGGTGACATAATATGAAACATTTTACTACATACAGTGCAAAAAGTACAATTTTCGCGAAGATGTATTCATGAATAAAAAATGGGGTGATTTTTAAGAACTCCGAGAAAACGTCCAATGTTAAAAGACGATACATATCCATGCATATTTAACGGCTGTCCAATATATGTGACAAAAACCCATCGGAAGTCAGGAGAGACAGAACGGAAAAATTAATGGAAAAGGAGAAATAAATATTAACACTTTTCATGGAAAACAAAAAAATATTAATTAATTTGATAAATTTTGACATAAAAATTAGAGATACTATGAACAAAAATACTAAATTCATTTCCTATAAAAATTCTTATGAACTGCTTGGTATGTTTTTACGTTTTTGTCCATCTCCATGCATTCAAAAATGCTTGATTTAATCCTATACAGATTTGGCGACATTGACATAACATATATATGTTTTAGCGAGACCGAGAAATATTTTTTCGTAAATATAATCTTGTAAATATTGCCAAGGACTTATACTCCCTATACTTAGGGAAAAAATGATGAAATCTTAAATAATAGTAATATAGTGTAAACTACTGAAAATAATTAAGACTATTATTAATTATGCATATTTAGTCAAAAGCGAATAAATCGTTTTATCTTCTCGTTTTTCAGGAAGTGATAAAATATTTAAACTTTAGAAAAATACAAGGAATAATAAATTTTAAAGAAGAAAAAGATATATTAATTATTAAGCTTATTTTTCTGCATGAATCAATATGTAAAATAAGGACATAGTAACGACATTTTTACAACTGTTACAAAAAGGTGGAATTTTGCGAACATTTAGGCGTCATTAAAACATCGTGATACGATGCTTTCACAACCAAAATATCACTTGCAATAACGACATCTATACGACAAAAACCTACTTTGCAAAGACGTAATAAAGACGTCTTTGCAACTGTTACAAAACAGTGGAGTTTCGCGGACATCTGGGCGTCTTAAAGTCGACATATTGCAACGTTTTTGCAACATGATTTGCGACCAGTTTGCAACCTCGTTACGACGTTGCCATGCTACTCGGGTTTAGATCCTTTATGTTTATTTTACTTCAATCCCGCAGCTATACTGCAGGACGCGTATAAGAAATTTTATTTTTAATTTTTGGCCTATTATTATGTTTTTTTTTGTATATATACAATATATATATATATATATATATATATGATTTTTTGTATGTGTATACATATGATGTTGCAGTTAATCTGATATTTGATGAGTGCTTGACTAGCGAAGACCCCAATTATTCTGCAATCGTGAGTAGATTGAAGTTAGAAGACATTGAAATTTCGATAACGTAGTAGATGATGCTAGGAACTTTTGAAGGTTTACAAAATCACTTGATAATCGAAACAAAGCTTTATTTCTTATTGATTACTCTTACGGCGCACCACAATCGCGATAATCTACACCCCACAAATTTAATCATGACATATCACATTTTTAATAGAACCAGCCAAGCAAGAGACGTACTTTAGGTAGCAAGGGCAGGCACAGAAAAAAAGTGCGTAATTAGATTGCCACAGTATTTATAGTAACATGTTTCGTGAATGTTATTGGCTAAGAATTATACGCAATGCAGAAGGTTAAGAAGGCATAATGCGGAATTAGTTTTCAGGCCTGACGCAGTTTCGAAAAACGTTATTTCCACTTTTAGAGTAGAGAGAAGAGCAAAGCAAAAGGGGGAATTAAGGGGTTATTGTTAATTTAAATATAATTCAGAGTTACATGTCTTTTATCTTACATGAATATAATATAACATCACATATAAAAAAGGAAAACAGTGCTCAAATAAATATGTTACTTTGCATTTTATTGAAAAATATATTTCTGTTTCTAGTACAATATTTGCGGCTATTGTTTATGAAACCGGTACAAAAAACATAAAAAACCAGCTTTTTTAAGCATGGCATTTGAATTAATTAGATTTAGAGGGAGATGACTTTAATATTCTATCTGCTTTCTGAAATCCAGACTGAAATAAGAGCCAATTATTTACATTACATCACACAACTTCTTCAAGCAGGGTAAAATTAAGTAACGAACTTCTAATTATAAATATTAAATTAGCATTGTAAACACAGAGTTTTGGGGAAAATAATTAATATAATTCTTAAATGAGTATATTTATACAAGGATAAATCCATTTTATTTTCAATTTAATCGATGCAGTTTAAAAATTATCCATCTTATTACCTAAAAACATAATCTGCGGTTAGTAAATTTTTATAACTATTTGCTTGAAGGAACATACAGTCCAATGTCAATTAAATACATGTAACGTAATTTAAATAAGTAAGCTGAATTTAAAGGCTACTTAATTTTATATGTGGAGCAATCAGCTCTCCATTTGTCAAAATCATTCCAGGAGCTCAACTATCGCTGTAAGAAACTAGTTTCATCCAACGTTGAAATTCTATTTATAAAATGAAACTCGCTTTCATCGCAGAAATACTTTTCCCCATCATTTAAAGCATCGTTCTCACATCAGAAAATATAACAAATTCCTTTTGGTACACGAGGCAGAAAATAAAAAAAAAATATATATTCTTAGTACTTATTTTACTCTACCACACCAAAACGATTTTTCAAAAAGATTATTTTTTTCCTTTTTTATGTTAGAGATAAATCTGCAGTGTCTCGATTTTATTTACCTTCTAATACCTGTTAAGGTTTTTGTATTATTATTTTTGCTTGTTTGCTATTTTTCGCTCCAAGTTTATTTTTCAGGTTATCTTCGAAAATAAGACATTTTAAGGTATCTTGGTTTTATTTTAGTAATAGCTACTATCAATCAAAATAAGCATTGTGAACAACAAAAAAAGTCAAGTGTTGAAGGTCGGAATATTTATCGGTTAGAGGGACAGAACCAATATCCATTTATTTAAATATCTAAGCAAAAACAATATGTAGCTACTATCAGATCGGGAAAATTTAGGGTTAGGGCTGTGGTAACAAACTCAGATTGCATGCGGGTTGAATACGAAATCTAAAAACAGCTGACGAACCAAAGTAATTTTTTAACAAAATGGAAAATTTAATACACACAATTAAAAACACATTTAAAAATAATTTAGCTTATGAAATATTTATCCAAATGTACATAAATAATGATAACATAAGAAAAAATCAAATTCATATCCATTTTTGATCTAAAATCTAACGTTTGGTACCTGCAGAACATTTTTATTGATTACACCTTGTAATCTAAATATGTAGACAGTTACGTATTAAATTCTTATACTCACATTACTTTCAGATATATTTCTAGCACGTTTCATTAATCATTCAATAAATTGCTATAATTTAAACGAAAAATCAAACAATTTTCAGAGAAAAGTTACTAAGCGATGAAAAAATTGGGAATAAATAATACCAGTCTAGTCTCTTTCTCTTAGTTATTAAATTTTTCTTTGGCGCGTAAATAAAAATGCATACGTTTGTATATAAGTAATTATAAATTTTTTTACTTCCTAATATAGCTGAACAATTGATGGCGTTTCGCTTCTGATAAAATTTGTCGCCTTGGAGAGAATCTGCATCAAGGGTTGTTGATTTTCATCGGTCTATCGGGATTTTTCTTAACAATTTTTAGCTGTGAAAATATGCTTTACACATATTAATGTATTCCCAAACAAAGCAATAAATTTTATTAATTTTACGGCAAAAATTCGTAACTGAGCTCATTTATGTTTTGATAAGTCAATGAAATAATTTATTTCTAGACATCAACGTGATTTGTTGTTGCCTATGCTTTAAAATGCTTCTAAAGTGTATAACGTTGCGCGCCTCTAACTTGCACGCAACCAAGGGGTGACTGTGGAAACTGTATAAAAGATAGAAGCTTGTGAAGGGTTTAAGTCCCTTTTTATTCAACGTAATAAATTACAATTGCGTGCTCTTGACGCTTACAGACGGTGCCAACTCGGCAGTCAAATAAAAATAATAACCTGAAAAGAAACTAAAGACAAGATTCTAACTACGAGGCTCTCTAAAATAACTAACTCACCGCGTTTTACAATACCGCTGCTAATTCAGCAGACTTGAAGCTCACTGGAACAATTACCACTACTTCCCGCCAAGCACATAGGCCGAAACGCGGGGTCCTTCAAATTCTCGCTATCTACCTCCGCGCTCGCTAAGTAAGAATATCACACACCGAACTTGTTTCCTCTCTATTTAAATCAGAATACTTCCGCTGATAATTTGAATGCTTGCGCGTTCTACTCAAATTTACATATTCTGGCATTGGCAGTTCCAGGGGAAAGTAAGGCTTGACAGGAAAGATAGTTTAAACTTAAAATAAATGTTAGTTAAAATAAATATAAACCCTACATTTGCCGCTGCCAGAATTTGGAAAACATGGAAGCAGGTCCTACAAACGACCTGTTGTAAGTTTCTCTAATTCTGAACTAACTGGCGAGAACCTCGTTTACACAAAAAAAAATCTTATGTAACAATTTGTATACTATAATTCTGTTGCTCGTTTTAAATCTCTCTTCTTACAGCAACTTTTCCTGGACTTCATCGATCAATCTTGGTCTTTCCTTCCAGCATCTGGAAGGAATAAGTATCAGTATCTTTCTACATACATTATAATTTACACTTTCTTGACACAATAAATTTTTGTTTTTAACGATTCGTTTTTCTTACTTATTGCTTAATTCACATTCATTCAATTTTTCAAGCATTAATTTAACTTTACCCTGGCTCTCCACCGTGTGTGGTGTCAAACGGGAATATTCGTGTTTTAGTCCTACAACACTTCCCCTAACCACCATGATTTGTTAGAATTCAAGAACCAAATAGACACACCTTACTCGACATTCTACAACTCAATGAGCTACTTTAATATTCTTAAAAATTCAAATGTAGGTGGAGAACCCTACAAAACACATTCATTCTAACTTCCCCCTCATTCATCTTTAAACATGCAGGCTTTCGCTCTAAAGCATGACTTTATTTACAATTTACTACTTAAATTTTGACTTCATTGCTTTTAAGCATTCACTTTTAGCATCTACAATTTTATGCTTCTAGACTAAATTCTACTTTTACATAACCTTCAAGGATTTACGTACATTTACAAAATTTTAATACCTATGCTTTTTACAATTTACCATAAAATGAATAAGAGAAAATAAATTTTTACTTTACTCATTCTTCGCCAAGCTGGCGGCACTGAAAGTAAAATTCTTATTAATACAAGAATACGAAGTTATTTTTATCTTCGGCCAAATTTTGGCTTTAACATAACAGAATTAGTCTTTCGACCAACAGAAAATGCTTGTTTTTAGCTTTTACACTTAAAGGAAATAATACTTTTGCCTTAGCTAAATAAAGTAAAACAAAACTAAGTCTCAACCGAGACATATTGACTTTCGTCAAAACATAGAACTTTGTACTTATGCATAACATTTCGGAACAAAAGAGAAAAAAATTTATAGAAGGTTTTAACTTATCTTTGAGTTTTCGATGCTTGAAACTCCGTCATCCGTTTTTGGCAGAATTGGTCCCAAGTTAGAGGTTTCATGGATGTTAATCTTCTCCTTACTGACCTCCGAGTGTCGTCCACGTTGCTTTTTCTTTTGCGTCCTCTACATGCTGGCCTCTTGGCGGAGTAATCGTCTGGTTGTTGGCCTTTCCGTTTCTCCCTGGGACGGCTGGTCTTGACGTCCTCCGGTCTGGAGTCCTTCTTGAATATCTTCTGTTCCTCGTATTTTTGTGCCTCCTGTTGGCGTTTCAGTTTCCGGAACGGCGGCCTTGCTGGCACCTGACTCTGTGGCCGTATGCGCGTTTTCCTTGATGTGTAATTTCTCCTGCTATCCTTTGTAGGTGGTGTTTTTCTCTTTACCACGGTTTCTTTACCCGGTTCATCTGTATTTTTGTTTTTCTTAAACGCTGGAATTTGAAAATTATTTTTTCTTTTTGATACCGACGTCCGGGTTGTAGAAGTGCTAGGTGTCTCTTCAGTTCTCTGTTTCTTGGGTGGTGAAATAGTTGTTGTAGTCTCTGATTCTTCTACTTCGTTTAGACTTGAGTCCTGCAAGAAACTTTTAAGGATTTCAAAATCATTTGGATTATAGTATTTTTTCACCTGGTCGGGACTTGCTTTACAGATTTCCCCTCTCTCGTTCTTAAGATATAAGACTACTCCTTTGATTTCCTGAATTACATAGGGGCCTTCACACTTTGGAGCTAGCTTTGCCATAAAATTGTCTGGGGCACTTGATAAAGAAAATTTCCGCTTCAATACTTTATCCCCAACTTTAAAATCTGCTTCACGGCGTTTTCTATCGTAATATAGTTTCTGCCTATTTCTTGCCGTATCCGAGGTTTTAAGCGCCTGATCAATCAACTTTTGCACATCTTTTTGTTTAAACTCCTGCTCTCTTTGTTGCACAAAGAATAATTTATCTAAAGGCGTAATTAATTTTCGGCCTAAGAAGAATTCTGCTGGAGTTTTTTCCGTAGTATCATGATGTGCCGTTCTTAAAGCATAAGCTAATTCATTTATGTAGCCATCCCAGCGCTTGTGATGTGTGCTCACGTAACTGCGAATTATTTTTACTATGTTTTTATTAACTCTTTCTGCTATGTTAGCCTGTGGTCTATACGGAACCATTTTGATATGGCGTATGCCAAGTCCATTGCATATGTTTTCAAATATTTGACTAATGAATTGTTTTCCGTTATCGCTAATGACTTTTATCGGTGCACCGTATTTTAAAATGTATCTGTGTAAGAATGCATCTGCGACTGTTTTGGATGACGCGCGTTTAAGTGGAACAATTTCTATCCATTTTGAAAAATGATCTACTATTACTAAAAGAAAACGATTTTTATTTAACTCGCTCTGGGGGAAGGGACCAAGAAGATCTATGCCTAAAATTTCATTCGGAAATGTAGCGCGAATGCTATTTAAGTACCCGGCCGGGCTGTAATTAATATCATTTATTAACTGACATTGATTGCAGGACCTGACATACGCCGTTACTATTTTGTATAATTGCGGGAAATATACCGCCTCGCGTACCCTTTTTATAGTCTTTCTGACCCCGAGGTGGCCCGCTGTTTTTTCTTCGTGCAACTCCTTCAAAATGCTTAATCGAAGCGAGGCTGGGATGATTGGCTTATACTCAAGATTTTCGTTTGTTGTTTTCGTATAGAATAATAAATTATCTATTATTTAATAGTTTTTTGCTCTATTTCTTATCGCATCGATATCTGTGTGCTCAAAGCTTTCGGGGTCTTTCAAATAAGCATAGATATTTCCAAACTCAGGATCAGCTTTCAGTTCAGTAATAACCGTATCTCTAGAATCTAAAATTTTTGAAGTCAACACAGCGCATTTAAATTCATTTCCTTCATCGTCCAGTTTTATACGAGAAAGTGCGTCAGCTACATTGTTTTCCTTACCCGGTTTATATTTTATTGTGATATTATATTCTTGGAGTTTTAAAGCCCATCTTATTAACCTGGGCGTTAGGTTTTTTCCCGAGTAAAGTCTACCAACAGCCGCATGATCCGAAAAGACTGTTACTGGCGATTTGCCGAAATAAACTCGAAATTTGTGTACAGCCATTAATACGGCTAATGTTTCTCTTTCTGTAGCTGTATAATTCCTTTGTGTCTGATTGAATGTTTTACTAAAAAATGCCAGCGGATGGTTATTTTGCATAAGAACCGCCCCCACCGCATAGTCTGACGCATCTGCTGCAATTTCCAGGTTTTCGTCCCCCTCAGGGAATTTTAAAACAGGGGCATTAATAAGCGCTTCTTTTAATCTTTCAAAAGCTGTGTTAGCTTCCGCTGTCCACGTAAACTTAGCCCTTTTTCTTTTGATTACTAAGAGTGGTTCAACAATATTAGCGAAATCTTTTATGAAAGATCGATAGTAAGAACATAATCCAAGGAAAGATGAAAGTTTCTTGGCGGTGTTGGGCGGTGGGAAATTCTTGATAGCTTTTATTTTTGAATCTTGCGTTTCTATACCCTTTTGCGAAATTTTATAACCGAGATATTTAAGTTCTTTAGTTGCGAACTTGCATTTTGAGGCGTTAATTGTAAGACCGGCCTCTTTTAATAATTTAAAAACTTGTTCGAGGTCATTAATGTGTTGTTCCAACGTACTACTCGTTATAATTATATCATCTAGATAAATTAAAGTTGATTTTCCTAGGACAGGCTTTAGAACAATGTCCATAGCTCTCTGGAATGTTGATGGGGCCCCACACAACCCAAAGGGCATGCGTAAAAATGCATAAGTGCCCGATTTTGTTATTAATGCGGTTTTATGTATGTCTTCGGGTCTCATAGCTATTTGATAGTAGCCAGACGTTAAGTCTAAAGTAGACATATATCTTGTCGATTTGATCTGTCTAATGATCTCGTCTATAACCTGCAAAGGGTAAACTGGAAATTTGGTAATACTATTTAGTTTTCTGTAATCAATAGCAAACCTCCAAGCCCTTTTATCCGAAGGAGGAAACTCGTTCTTTTTCCTACATAGTACGACTGGACTCGCGTACTCACTATTTATGGGCGTTATTATTTTATTCTTTAACATCTCCTGAATATGTTCTTCGATGATTAGGTCTTTTTTTATCATAACGATACAGTTTAGTCCTACACGGTTTTTCGGCATTTAATTGAATCTTGTGAGTTATTATTTGGCAGTTTCCTGGTTTTTCTGAAAACAAATGAGAAAAATTACTCACCACTTGCTGTATTGCTTTACTTTCATGGTCATTCAGATGGCTAAGGTCCAATTCAGGTGTCTCCACAGGTTCCACCACCCTCTGGTCCATCTCCAACACCACGGAACTATCTTGAAAATTTAATTTGGCCCTCACGGCCCTTAAAAAGTCCATACCTAAAATAAGAGAGTGTTGCAGGTCTTTCACCACAAAAATTAATACTTTGAGATTTTCCTCTTTTACCTGTAAGTTTAATGATAATTTCCCGATGCAGTGACATGTTTTTCCTTGCGCCGCTATAATTTCCGTATTTCTGGTTTTAAATAATCGTGTCCTATAAAAATTCTTTTTGAAGAAATTTTCACTCATAAAATTTCCTTCTGCTCCTGTATCGATGAGGGCTTCTACTGGTACATCGCCAACCAGGACTTGTATAATTGATAGCTGTGAGTTTTTTACGATGACCGTGTTTAAATGTCTATTTGAGGGTTTTTTTTAAACTTCCGGGGTCTGGACCCTCCCTTTCACAGGCCCCTCTACTCGTTTAAAGCTTTCTTTTCAATCTGTGTCTTCTGGGTACGCGGGTGTTTATTTTCAAATTTTCTTTTTGGGCCTTGACCTTCGAGTTTCGATGCGTTAGCTTGATAGTTCTTTCCCCCATAAGAGCGATTTCCATTTCTGGTTTCCTCCTTCCTTCGGGTACTTTGAGAATATGTTTCCCCTCTCGCTTTTTCCGCTATTCTGCGATTTTGAAACTTCACCGCCAATTCGAAAAGTTCCTGCAATGTGCTTGGGTTTCTAATTTCAAAGTAGTCTTGGACAGCGGGTAACAATCTTGGTAATATTATTTCAATAATCTCCGCATCGGGTTTCTTTCCATACAGCATATCCGTTAGCTTGATTTTTCGTAGAATAAAGTCCGTCAATTCTGCTATATCCCGTTGATAGAAACTATATAGTTCGGCTTCCAGCCGTGCGCGATCTTTCACTATGGGGAAGGCCTTTACTAACGATTTTTTGAAATTTTCAAATGTATATGTCTGGCTTGCAAATTCCCCTAATAAAAATTTACCTATATTTTCCACCATAGCGCGGCCTGTCCTCTTAGTGCTGATGTGGCGATGGCAACTTTTTGTCTTTCAGGCACAGGGTAGAGCTGAAAGTGGTTTTCTAGACCTTCGAGAAATACCGCCACCGAATTTTTCCGTCGAAATGGACGTTTGGCTTGATTGACGCTCTCAAAGTCTGGACCAGGTATCCAAATCCTTCTAACTGAGTTGTCATTTCTTGGTGTTGTCCAGCGGCTTCCATCCAGTTTTCGGCCATTTCAGTTCGATAAGTGTTCGGGCGCCAATATAACGTTGCGCCCCTCTAACTTGCACGCAACCAAGGGGTGACTGTGGAAACTGTATAAAAGATAGAAGCTTGTGAAGGGTTTAAGTCCCTTTTTATTCAACGTAATAAATTACAATTGCGTGCTCTTGACGCTTACAGACGGTGCCAACTCGGCAGTCAAATAAAAATAATAACCTGAAAAGAAACTAAAGACAAGATTCTAACTACGAGGCTCTCTAAAATAACTAACTCACCGCGTTTTACAATACCGCTGCTAATTCAGCAGACTTGAAGCTCACTGGAACAATTACCACTACTTCCCGCCAAGCACATAGGCCGAAACGCGGGGTCCTTCAAATTCTCGCTATCTACCTCCGCGCTCGCTAAGTAAGAATATCACACACCGACCTTGTTTCCTCTCTATTTAAATCAGAATACTTCCGCTGATAATTTGAATGCTTGCGCGTTCTACTCAAATTTACATATTCTGGCATTGGCAGTTCCAGGGGAAAGTAAGGCTTGACAGGAAAGATAGTTTAAACTTAAAATAAATGTTAGTTAAAATAAATATAAACCCTACAAGTGAGACATAGCATTGCTATTGAAAGTGCTTATTAGTTATTATATTAAGCTGTAGTTTGCTACTGCTTTATGAGGTTGAAACAGCAAAGTGAAATGTTTCATCTATCCTCATTTTTCGCAAAATCCACAGATCAGAAACCTAGGATCATTTTTTCTGTCCTTTTCTTCTGAAGATATTTATTTGTTCAAAAATCAAATTTGGTTGCTGATCCTGAAGTTGTGTCAATTCATTTATTTTGAGCTCATTTTTATGATTCGCTAGTAACTTCTCTACGTCTTCTATGTCAACTACCTAGTCAATGGTTTTTCCCAAGAGATACATTATCATAGATAACAAAAAAATACACAGTTGCTTAGTTGTTCAAATTTATGTCTGGAATCTAATCTACTCATAATTACCTTCAGACAGCTTTCATTATTCCGTGGGTTACTTGGAGACAAGTAAAGAGTGTTAATTATGTGACACTTATTATTAAATTGTTAATGACAGCTAAGCAATAAAAATATTAAAATTGTGTTTCGCAGAATGCCCTGAGTAATAATTATGTGGCACAGTTATCCTCGAAACCACTTTAAAGATTACGCGTTGCCGACATGAATGTCCGTAGAACGAGACTCTATTCGTCGCCCGAGACCTTTTTTGTTCAAAAAATTTGCTCCGGAACCAAACTGCTCGTAAAGTGAGTAGTCTATGATCTAGGATTCCACGGCATTACTTTCGGAGTCATTCTGCAAATTTTACTTAAAAGCTGCCATTATCAGAATGGTGTTGCAGGTTAGTGAAGAATAAGTTTCATATATTATTCTTTCGCGTTACTACAGATTTTTATCATGAGATAAACAAAGGATTTATTACATCTAGAAAGTATTTCAGAAAGGATATTTCTTGCATTAAATAAAATGTAATGCCAGAGATATCTAAGTAAATACTTGACTATATGGAAAAAATGAAAGTATCTTCTCAATTCAAAGAAATTAAAGGAATTTTTAATATTGAAGTATGTAAAATATTACATATAAGAACTATCATCATCAACAGTGATTTTAGCATATTATATCGATTTAAAACATATTGTGTATATTATGAATTATTATGAATAAAATGAGTACTTTTTATTGGTCCTAATTTTTACTTCATGGATTTGATAATTTTCTTAAGAAAAACAGATTTGGTTGTTTTATATAAAG
The DNA here is from genome assembly GCF_044657685.1 of Stegodyphus dumicola. Classification (NCBI taxonomy): domain Eukaryota; kingdom Metazoa; phylum Arthropoda; class Arachnida; order Araneae; family Eresidae; genus Stegodyphus; species Stegodyphus dumicola. The sequence goes on from NC_140771.1 coordinate 109,383,985, forward strand.
TAAAACCAAATTAAACTATTAAACAAAATTGTGGGGAGAGGATAATCGATTTAAATCAGCTAGAATTTAAATAATTTTGTTTGAAACTTGTCAGTGTGTTTTTAATACATCGTCAAAGCCAATTGATAAGACATTAAAGAGCAAAATGCATTGCTGAAGTAACATTAAGTAAAAACCTTTCGAAATGGTGATATAATTTGTTGTAATAATTTGTAATTTAGTGAAAATGTTGCACGACTGTTAGAGATACAGAAATACTTATAAAAACATCATGAGGACGAGTTAAATTCTGGGTCACGCATAATCATAGTGGATATTCCTGACCGCTTGGAGACAAACTCATTAATCTGCTGAATTTCACATTTCAGCATATCCTAAAGCTTGAAGTTGTACGTTTACACTGTTAGCTTTAAAGTACCAGTTCACTCGGAGCGAGCCAAAGACAGTTAGAAAGCTTTTCTAACTACAATTATCATAGCCAAAGTAAAAGTTTAGAATAAAATTATTCATCTGTACGTATACGTGACGGTTCCACAAATTCAAAGTTTAATAGAAAAAGAACTTTGCTAACTTGCAGGTAAGCAGGGCGCACGTTCGAATTAAATGGAATGCGAAGTAAAAAATCATAACACCTAACTAAATCTTCGCCTTTAGGGACGAGCGCTCTTGAACAATCGTGACTAGCAGAAGCGTACAACAGTAAGTTCCCTTGCAACAAGAGGGAAACTAAAGCAGTGACGGTTAGTCTAAGTTTTCTTTCTTTTTTTCTTTCTGAAAACTCAAGAACTCGCAGCTTATTTATACTTTAACGAATTAGCATTCTGGTGGAAGTTGATAAAAATTAATTTATAATAAAACCAAAACATTAAGTTAACTAGGTCAATTAACATAACCTTATACAGTTTTTCAAAAACTCGACAGAAAAGCAAAGAAGTAAACTATGCAAATTAGCGATACAAAAATTATAATTAATTACCTTTAATCTTTCATTTCCCATAAGTAGCTAATGCACACATACATATGATATTCACGTGGATCTTAACACGAAGAATGAAACCTGTTACTCAAGGACGTAAAGTGTATTCTTTTACTGACCATTTACGGAATGCTTACTGAATGCTTTATTAATATTATTCTTTCAGGTTTAATTTGTGGCTGAAGATCCATTGATATCAAAATATTCAAATCGGCGCATAAACGTTGCACCAATTTATACTGGGACATACTTTTTATACTAGGATATACCTTTAATGAAGAAGTTTCTAACAGAGCTAAACTGATGCAAACGAAAATAATCGTAAAAGTACTCTGTAAAATTTCAATAAATAACTAATAATATTTAGGTTGTGTATAAGATATCTAAATATCTAAAAGCTTATTATAAAATATTTTATCTTCGCACCATTAAAAAAAGTTATTGTGGTTTATTGTATTTCTGGGAACATTTTATTGGCTTGTCACATTGTGGGCAAAAAGGAAAAGCGAGCACCTGAATGTAATTTTTATTTTCCGATCGTTCCATAAATTTTCGGCTAAAAATTGAACCCCAACTTTGATCTCTTCCATGAATATACACGAAACTTGCAAATTTATCACGCATCGGCCTTAGTTTGAGTAATAACTTACTTTAGCGTCATCCATCACTTCTGATGACAAGCTTACATTTTTCACGCTTGGCTCCTCAGATGCATGTAAAGGAGTGATGAAAAATGGGATTACAGACTTTAAACTATATGAATTCGTTTCATAACTGAAACCTCTTACAAATAGCTACCTCTTTCAAATTTCGTGTAACACTGGGAGATAATTCTTTTAATGCACTTTTTGTTACTTTTAGCCCAAAAGGGCTATTAGTCTCGAAATGGGATTTTGCATAAAATCACTGTAAATGTTTCACTTTTCATTCGAGTCTGATGCCATTCGGCACCAATATGTGATATTTATCTCTCAGATTGAATCTGTCTGTTATGGGTTAATTAAACCTTCTGAAACGAATAGACGCAGTTCTTAAGAAAATTCTTTTCTTACTGTATAATGTAACAGGAATTATATGCATTTTTAAATAATAAAAATGCATTTAATTCCTGATCTATCTAATTAAATATATTCAATGCTTTCATAGAATGGCTTTATATTTTTAAACTCAAAGAGGCATTAGACCAAAAGAGCTATTAGTCTCAAAACGGCATTTTGCGTCGTTTCATTTTCTGCGTGGATTCACATTTCAAATGGTTGCCACCAAATATTATCGTTATGTATTATGTTTAAAGAAGCAATAATGAAGAATCTGAATGAATGCATGAATGTTCCTCGCACTGTGAAAAAATGACGGTACCCAGAGCCATCAAATTTTGAATAACGTAGTTCTCCAACCGAACATAGGCACTTGGAAGCCCGATTTTGAATTTCAAATTTGTTTTATTATGTAATTCCAATTTTTTAAAACTTTAACGAATTTTTGATTAACAAACTCAACGATTTTAAAGCGAGTAATGGCAACACTGTGCGGAAAAGTACATTTGTAACTTCAGCGCGCGAGACTGTGTATCGAAAATTCTAAAGATATGCTGTTTTGCAGTTTTTAAGTGTTTTGTGATATTGCTTTTGAATTGAATTTTATGCGTTTTAAGTGCGAAGAACATAATATTTAATAAATAAAGGTAACATGCAAGACGTTCAAAAAAGACGCTCTTTTGGGCGTAATATAAAATCTGGAAGCATTCAGATTTTCCTTTTTTTACTCCAAAGGGGCAATTTGCAAATTTAGTTTTGGCATTTTGAGTATTGTATTTAAAGCCCTGTTTTATATTTAAAGAGAATAAATAATAAAGAATCTGATAAGCAGTGTCAGGGATGGTATGTAAGAAAGTGATAAGATAAAGAAGATTAAGAAGAGGGAGATAAAGAAGGTTAAGAGATAAAGAAGACGTTCATGTTGACATCTTATATTGCTTTCACAGATCAAGTATGAATGAAACGTCATGGAACATCAAATCATCAATTTCGGGAGTAGAACAGGCATGATTATGTAAAATGCATCCATTCATCTAGTTCTTCCTACGACAGTGAATAAAGATTCCAGTGCATGGTACCGGAACTTAAATTCTAAATCCTGACAAAAACTGATGTCACTATTCAGGAAAACAAATTTTTCATTCACGACTCTATTGCAGTTTTTTACATTTGTATTTAAATAATTGCAGACTCAGACAGATATTTATAGTTAAAGGTCAAAGAAAAATTACAGCATAGGATGGCGAGCTAAGAATCTTCGTTGCAATAATCAGCTTCTTCAATTACTAAATTTACAGTAGACATGGTTATAGAATCTATTATCATAATATATTTTGATAACTTTTTTCAAGTTCTGCATAGGAATCAAAAGCCAAGTAATCCCTCTATTTAGGAATAATATGTCTTTTGATTATCATGCCGGCTATCTTAACTTCTTTCTTACAAAATGTTAGTTTCTCCATTTCAATATGTAACAATATCGAAGAAATTTTCGTTCCCCTTTTTTTATCTTAAAATACGCAGGATAAAGATATTGCTTTATTTTTTTAAATTATGTATATGCACACACACACACACACACATATACATATATTAGCAAGAATTCTATTCGAAATTTTATCTAGGCATTGTTATTTTGTAATTTGTTTCATTTGTGCTTAGTGTCAAATACCCTAACAATGAAATAATTTTCAAATCTTCTTTGATTCCGTAAGAGATCATTTAACACTTGAGTTAGAAATGCATATTTGCTGCGGACGCCGACCAAAGCAGGAGTGCCAGGTGTAAGTCTCTCAGACGTTCCACAACATCCTAAAATTCCAATAGAACTGGTACGTTCATAACACAGCTGTTTTAACAGAATTTAAATTTTTAGGCAATATTTACAATTAAATCAGAAATATTTTGATTATTTAAGAACGTGGCCTACTGAATGGAGAATTTAGTTAATCTGCCATTTACTTTCACTTTATTTGAAGAAGAAATACGCTGGATACAAGAATTTACATACATAATTATCATACTTGATAATAAACTCACGTTTAGACATCATTTAGCCAAACTCGAAAATAAATGTAACTTTTCCAGAACTCAGAAATAAATTTAAACTCAAAAGAGGACAAATTTAAGCCCTCTTCTGAGCAAGTAACGATTAAAGTAAAAACGATTTATATAAAATAAGAATTCTGCAACATAAAGCCCTTAAAGAAATATTCAATATTCTTTCATTTAAAAGAAATAGCAGTTCACATAATGGTTTAAAAAACATCAAAGTATTTGAACTGTACTCAGGAGCTGGTTAACTTTGTATTTAATAACAAAGATTATCATCACAAAGATATTTACTTTATTATATATTTATTAATCTTTTTGTTGCTGTAGAGGAACGATCTGGCTCCAAAATATTTTAAATTATCAATCACAAAGCTGTAAGATCTGTTACAGCAAGTACACAAAAGAAAAGAATACTCAATTCAAATTACGTAGGTCGAGAGTATAACGCGCTAGCAGCGCCTCCTATCGGCAGCTCTTAATCACTACTGAACATACTCCCGACCTTGAAACCTTACGGGTTTCAAAATATTACAATTAGTATACACTGTTTTAAAGCACAATATAATAACAAACAATTGTAAGCAATAGCAATACAATGGTTAAATTTTAAAAGACACATTAAATCATAAATGCAATATAAACACTGGAAAGAAACACATTACAATATACAATACATAAGTCTAATTACAATTCACAGGAAGAACACAAATGTCTCTCACATTTCTTTTTAACATTTTACCACCTGGTAATACTATGTTAATCACTCGAACTTTTTTATCTTTTCCAAAAATTATTTCTGCAATTCTACCTGTTAACCATTTTGTACTGGGCATATGCTCATCCTTGACTAATACAAGTGAACCCACCTTAACATTATCTTTAGCAAACATCCATTTACTACGTTGTTGAAGGTTATTTAAATAGTCTCTCTTCCATAACTTCCAAATTTCTTGACTATATTTCTTTATTTTTTGCCACTTTGAGAGCCTATTTTCTGGTATCTCAACAAGTTGGGGTTCAGCTATTGATGTTAAAGGCCTCCCTATGAGAAAATGCCCGGGGGACAAGGTTTCAAAATTATCAAACTCGGATGATAAGGGAGTAAGAGGTCTGGAATTTAATACGCTTTCAATTTCTAGAATCACAGTGAGAAATTCTTCAAGAAACAGATGAGCATTGCCAATAATTCGTTTCAAATGAAACTTAAAAGATTTCACCCCGGCTTCCCAAAGGCCGCCGAAGTTTGGTGATTTAGGAGGAATAAACCTCCACTCAATATTTTCACTTAGCAGGTATTTAGTCAGTGTTTCATCTGGGTGTTTAACCAATTTATGCAATTTTCTGAGCTCAATGCTTGCACCCACATAATTCTTTGCATTGTCACTGAATAATTTTGCACATTTACCCCTGCGACTAAAATATCGTTTCAAACAAGCTATAAAGGCATCTGAAGTAAGATCAGAGACAAAATCTAAATGGATGGCTTTGGTGCTTAAGCATACAAATATGCACACATAAACTTTGTTTAGTTTACCCTTACGCTGATTTTTAAATTTAATGTGGAATGGTCCACAAAAATCAGTTCCAACTTTACTAAATGGGTAAGAAGGTGTTACTCGTTCTTTGGGCAAATCATCCATTATTTGAGTCTCAAAAACAGGTTTGTTTTTAAAACAAGTTATACATTGAAAAACAATTTTACGACAAACATTTCTGCCATTTAAGACCCAAAATTTACGTCGAACATGATACAATAATGCATTTGAACCAACATGCAAATATTTTAAATGATAATATCTCACAATTATTAAAGTTAATGGATGCTTATCTGGCAGAACAATTGGATTTTTCTCATATGTACTGAGGTCAGAATGTTTCAGTCTGCCTCCAACCCTTAGAACATTGTCTTTATCTAAAAAACAGTTTAAAGATTTTACCTTGCTGTTGCTGGGCAGTGAGGCACCTCTCTCAAGATGTTTTATTTCATCTACAAACTCACCTTGTTGGATTGACCTAAATAAGTAGATTTCCGCTCTTCTCAACTCGCTAAATGTAAGGTGACCTGTAAGCTTTTCATTTCTAACATTATTGATAAATCTAAATACATAGCACATAACATGAGCAATAGTTAAATAATTATTACTCAAGGAAAGAATATCATCAACTATAGAACTATGATTTAAAACAGTGAAGGCAATAGGAGAATGATCATTAGAGTCATCAGTTTTCTTTAGTTCATCAGAAAAGTCATTTAATGAAATTAGAATGTCATTATTGTCTACCGGAACATCAGTCTTTTCTTTCAAAAATTGGGGTCCATGCCACCAAATGTCACTGTTCAATAAAATGCCAGCACTGACTCCCCTGCTGAGGAGATCAGCTGGATTTTGCTTCCCAGGGCAGTGTGCCCAGGCACTGGTATCACTTAAACTCTGTATTTCGTTAATTCTATTGGCAACAAATGATTTCCATCGTTTCGTAGATCCTTTAATCAAATAGAGAGTTATTTTTGAATCCGTCCAAAAGAACACTAAGGAGAGCTTTTTTAAATCCACTGTTTCCTTGACTTTACTCGCTAGTCGGGCGGCAAGCAAAGCACCGAGTAATTCTAGTCTCGGAAGAGTGATTTTCCTTAGTAACGTCACTCGACTCTTGCTAACCAATAAATTCACTTCGATATTATTATCCTTCACAACTCTTGCATAAATAGCAGCACCATAAGCCTTTTGGATAGCGTCGCAGAAGCAGTGTAGTTCTAAGATATCGGTTGACTCTTGTAAATTGAGCACATTTCTAGGAACTTGTAACTCTGAGATCAGGAACTTCGGAGCACCACTGAAGCCATATTTTTTGTAGATCTACAGGTATTGCTTCATCCCAAGAAATTTTCTTCATCCATAAGACTTGTAGAATGAACTTTGCACGAATAGTAAACGGCGAAAGCAACCCAAGCGGATCAAAAATCCTTCCAATTGTACGTAGTGGGAATCGTTTGGTACTTTCGTTTTTAGACAGACTGTTTGTTCACTAGGCTCTGCTTTCCCAATATTAGACAATCTTCAGTAGGATTCCATGACAGTCCCAAAACTTTAATAGTGTTGACTTGTGGCTGTGTATCGAAACCTTCACGTGTCCAAAACTGCATCAATGTATTGTCATTCGTAGTCCATTTTCGTAGCACCATGCTAGCTTGGCTCATAATTGATGTAGCTTGAGTGGAGATCTCAAAGGCATCCGACACATTATCAGCTCCAGAAATAAAATCATCCACATACAAACAGCGGTCTAAGCATTCTGTTGTAGTCGGGAATTCTTTAGAGTGCTTTCTCAGGTGAGTTTTCAAAGTAGCAGTCAAAAGGAATGGACTGCTCGTAACACCAAAAAGAACACGATTAAATCTGTAAACTTGAATTTTACCATTTTCTTCCCAGAGAAAACGAACTGCATCTCTGTCCTTTTCGGCTAATAAAATTTGTAGGAAAGCTTTCTCTATGTCTGAAATAAAGGCGACTTTGTTTAATCTGAAATTAACAAGAATGTCGAATATGTTCGAATTCAGGTTTGGCCCTGACCACAGGCAATCATTTAGACTTAAATGCTTAAAGTTATGACTGGAACTTGCATCAAATACTATTCTCATTTTTGTAGTTGCACTTTCCTCTCTAAAAACTGGTTGATGTGGCAAATAGAACACAGGTTTATCAACAGGTTCTTTAGGACATCTAACTTTCTCTATAATATTCTTATTTTCATAGACTTTTAAAGTTTCAATATACTGCAAATGAAGATTTGGATCTTTTTGAAGTCTACGCATAAGTAAATTAAGTCGCTTTTTTGCACCGATGAAGTTATTATTGAGCTCTCCCCAATCTCTTTTCCACGGTAATTGAACCTCATACCGGTTATCTTTAAAACGAACAGTTTTTTCAAATGTTTCTAAAGATTGATCTATCTCATTTTCACTGGGATCATCTTTAATTCCTATAGACTCAAGTTTCCAAAATTTTTTAATTTCATTTTCTATACCACTATAATTATTAATTAATCCACAGTGAACTGCTCGCGTATTTTCAGTCTCTGAACCTAAAATGCTGCCAGTGGCTATAAAGCCAAAAACAGAATTTTGAAATCTTAGCTCTGAATTGGGCACTTCAACCTGACCGAATTTTAAGATCTGATAAAACACCTCTGCGCCTAATAATGCACCAATTTTTCCTCTTTTATAAAAGTTTGGATCAGCAAATTTAATGTTTTGAGGAAAATGTTCAGTCGGAACTTCTATATTATTGATTGGTATGGAGTCCGAGATTTTAGGTACGCACAAAAATTCTAAACTCATTTCAAAGTCAATACCGTTTGAAATAGAAGCACATACTTTAGAATTAATATTTATTCTCGTGTTATTTAATCCAGAAACCGCAACAGATATTTTTTCTCTTTTAATGCCTAACGAATTAGCTCATTCAACCGTTAAGAATGACGTCATCGAACCTACATCACACAAAGCGCGAACTGATTTTAATTCACCGTAGCAATCTCTTATTAAAATATTCGCAGTAGAAAGTAAAACATTTTTGGTCTGACGCATTCCGTTTACAGCTGTGCCGGCGAAACTACTTTCTTTATTGGTAGAAGAAGAGTCATAAACAAATTTTTCAGCATTCGGATTGAGACTGACTGTCGTCTTCTCCCCCCCCCCCTACTTCCGTCTTTGAAATCTGAGCACTTTCGGATTTATTTTGTTTTTCATTTTCGAAATGTAATAGCGTTGAATGCTTTCGTGAACATTTTTGACATCGATAATTAGACGAACACGTTCGAACGGAATGGTTTTTCAAACAATTAAAACAAAGCTTATTTCTTTTCACGAATTCACACCTGTCACTGACAGAAAGATTTATAAATTCCGGACACTTATATAATGAATGTAATTCTTCACCACGGCACTTTATGCACTTCAAATTTATGTTTTTCGTATTAGAAGTGGATATCATACTCGTAAGTTTATGTGGAGAATTATTACTCTTTTTTACCTCCTTTATTTTACTATTTTGAAGGTTTCTCGCTTGGCTTTGTAAAAACGAAAGTAATTGTTCAATCGTACCAAATTCTTCCGAGTTTTTTAATTCCTTTTCCCACCAGTATCGAGTCGATTTATCAAACTTATCCACTATCAAATAGACAATCATTATTTCCGATAAGTTTTCTACTTTGTAGTTTAAAATATTTAAAGTTCGAATACATTCGTTCGTTACATCAATTAAATTTAGAATAGAACTAGATGTCTCGCTAATACTCGGCTGATTCAAAAGCTTTTTATTATAGCATTTAAAAGCTCACGTTTATTCGAATACCTATCTTCTAAAAGTTTCCAAGCTATATCGAAATTTGTATCCGAAATAGAAATAGACTGTATTACTCTCAGAGCTTCGTCCTTACAACTAGCTTTTAAATATTGCAATCTCATTGCATTACTCGAAATAGATTTGTTTTCTATTACACTAGCTTTAAACATATCTTTAAACATTATCCAATTCTCTATTTTACCATTGAATGTCGGTACCGATAGCGTCGGTAACTTAACATCCGAAAACACATTTGAATTATTATTACTCGGCACAGGAGAAACAGAATGTTCAGAATTCATCTTATTTTTTACTACTGCTAATTTACGTTTAATCATCAATAGCAACTCATCAACAATATCATCTGTATCTTCTTTATCCTTAGATTTAAGTTCGTTAGAAATTTCATTAGTTTTAGTTTCAAATAGCTGCAACGCAACTGAATCTGAAACATCTAATGACGAAACAACTTTATCTTTATGCCTCGTCAGTGAACTTTTTAACGCTCTTTTTCTAGTTTTTAGAGCTTCTATATTTATAACAGTTATACTCTTCAAATTTAATAGAGATTAAAATGGGAGGGCTCACCTTCGATTCTCGACGGACCACTTGAACTGTATGTACTCAGGAGCTGGTTAACTTTGTATTTAATAACAAAGATTATCATCACAAAGATATTTACTTTATTATATATTTATTAATCTTTTTGTTGCTGTAGAGGAACGATCTGGCTCCAAAATATTTTAAATTCTCAATCACAAAGCTGTAAGATCTGTTACAGCAAGTACACAATAGAAAAGAATACTCAATTCAAATTATGTAGGTCGAGAGTATAACGCGCTAGCAGCGCCTCCTATCGGCAGCTCTTAATCACTACTGAACAGTATTCATTTTCAAAGCTGCACATAATTTGTACTACAACATTAACCATCATCAAAGGCTTATAATTTGAATTCAAAATCATGAACCATGGCCACAAGGAAACCACGCGTACTCAGCTAATAGTACATAATTTGTTTTTGAGTATAAGCATAATCTTAGATGACACTTTTTGGCCTTTCAGATGTGGAAAAATTTAAATGTTTTCAGGGGCATCCCACTGATAATACAATTCACTCTTGCTATTTGCAATGGAGTAAAGGAACTATTTCCGGACTTTAAAATAATAATCTTCTTATAACATATATAATTATATTACAGTTTGTTTTTTACAAATACAAAAGTACAAACAAATAATAAAAGGTCTATATAAAAGTGACCGAAGTCTTATCTTCAAAGTCCTCTAGCACGCTTGTAAAATGCCGTTTCAGTGTCACCATGAAGTGAAGCACATCGACGGAGGTAGTCTCTAACAAAACTTGTCAACAGCTTCCCTCTGTGGACCGCTAGGGATTGCTAAAAGGTTTTCAATTCTAAAATGCTTTAACGTTATCCTATCTTTAATTTGTAATTTAAGACGTTCTTCAATGTTATTTGCTTCGTATCAGTAAATAATAATATTGGTTTTATTGGTATCAATTATTTGCTTGGTAATAATAATCAGTAAATAATAATATTGATAGTATTGGTAATTATTTGCTTGGTATTAAGCCTGCTAGAATGGAAAAATAATTTTGAAAATTTCGTTTATAGTAGTCTTAAGTCTTTTTGCGAGGCAGTCGGCTTGCTTGTAGTTATACTACAGGTACTTTTATCTGTTATACTGTAGGTAAAGGAATATTTCATTGACATATTTAGCATTTGCTGACCCGCAGAGATATGCATCAAACAGCATAAGATAACTATTTTAAAGCTTTATAGTTAAACTTCAAATAACACTGTCCTATTTTTTCTTTGATTTACATCACACATGTTCTCTTAAGATAGAAAATCTCGCAAAAATATGTAGAAGAGAATTTAGAAGCTCGTTAAGTTAATTGCTGCAATTCATGCCTAGGATAGTGAAAGACGATGTGCTGCTTAGGAGATTTCAGCACCAGTACTACATTTTTTGGAGACGACAGGATTTACCTTTTGCTTTTCTCGAATGGCAAGTGCTTCTATAACTATTAGTTGAGAGAACAACCAGGTTTGGGATTTGAGAGAAATTTATACTTTGGTAATTTTGATATTCCAAGAATAGTCGCCTAACTGTTAATGTCACTTTTAAAATGAGGCATAAAAGCAGTTTTGGAGAAAGGTTTTAATTTTGTCCAATTTAAAATTTTCCCCTTTGGATAGTTTCAGGATACAATTTGTAACCCAACAGGAGTGGATAGTAAAATTTTGTTGAAAATAAAACCTTTGAATGTGCGCTAGTTAATCGTACAAAGGGAAGACAGCTCGCAGCAAATGTGTAACAGTAAATTGATGGCTGTTTTTACTCGCGCAGTAAATTAGCAATACTGCATGAAATACCGCAAGGTAATGTAAGAATAATATAAATTGGAAAGATATGCTAGGAGGGGTACCATATATTTTAAGAATAGTTCAGTCGCACGTTTATAAGAAGATGGAAAATAATTCAGAAATATGATCCTCAATGTGACAAAATTTCACCTTTAAAAGGGTGAATCACATTTATAGGAATAATTCCCTTAATATTAATCAGTTAATCCTAAAACCAATATGCTAGGATCATATAATTTTTCAGATTTCATAAATCCGGTATTTAGAAAAGTGGTTTGATAATGAGAAAGTATCGTGCCTCCGACAAAGCACAATTAATTAACACATGCAACCGGTTTTCATTATTTTAATTTCAATACATCTGAGAAATGTTCGGAAACGGTAACAGCATTCAAATAATTTATCCATTTGATATGTGTTTGCTAACAGTCGTTGAAGAATTAACGAGTCATTCTTCGATTCGGTATGAATCAGTTTAGTATTTTTTTATCCTTGAAAATTCTTTTGTTTCTTCTTAAAATGATTGTTTTGCTTCTTATTTCATTATGTTGAAATATTCTTTAAGCGTAATTACCTTTCATCATTTTTTCATAATTTAAATTTTTTATCTCAAGATTTTGGATTTATTTTTAAGATTAAAATTATTTAACGACTCGCTTTTTAAAGCTTTAAAACGTAAAACATTCTAACAATTTAGGATAAAACGTATCCGGTATTATTTAATAAAAGTAAAATTTAAATGATCTAAATGCGAGTTTTTTTAATTACTTATTTTAAATAATAGGCAATTTTGTAATTACATTACATTCCAGTTTTATATGAAAAACTACATAGGCTACATAGGAGGATACGAGGAGCATACGGAAGAAAGAAAAATGAGGAATTCTAACGAAAAACTTATTCATTGTATTTTATTTCAAAAATCTAAAATACATTTTTAATGTTTTCCTGACTTTTGTTTCGCATTCGCAAATATAAAACTGACTGAATGATGGCTTTTAGCTTTACTGCTAAACTCCACTTTTAAATCTTTGACATTTACCGAGTTTGCTGACTCAATGAGCTTGAAAAATGCGCTCTCCTTCTAACGTAATATTACCAAATGGCATCTGGTAAAGTTTCGAAGGCAGACTGCTTGAGTTTAAGCACGCATAACGTCAGTCTTTATTTATGGAAATCTAGCATTATGAATTACTCTAGGCAAGAATTTGACATCTGGTGAATTTACTTGAGCAGTTATTAATTTTATATGGATGGCAAAGATTGCCTGTATTTATGTGTCGCATAACTGCTTGCTTTTAAATGCAGCAGATTGTGTTCATGAATGTCTGAAGCAAAGTTTTTAATTCCCGTTTATTCTGCAAATGCAAGCGCGAAAATGCGAGTTGATCATTTATTCATCTGCTAAGTTATTACAAAATTGTTATATACAGTTTCCTTACCTTTAGCAAAAGACCAAGCATTAGAGGGCAATTAAATCGAAGGTTTTGATTATATTATTAACACAAAAGCACCTATTAGTCTCAAAATGGTTCATTATAAACATAATGTTATTTTTTTAATTGTTGCCACCAAATTATATCGTTTTGTATTATTTTTTAAAAAAATTAAATAATGATGAATCTGCATGTATGTATGAATATTCCTTGCATTGTGAAAAACCGATAGTACCCAGAACCATCAAATTTTGAATAACGTAGTCGTCCATCCGAACATGAGCACTAGGAAGCCCGAATTTTTAATGTCGAACATGCTTTATTATCTGTTTCATATTTCATAAAACTTTAATAAATTTTTCATTAACAAACTCAACGATTTCAAAGCAAAGAGTGGCAACACAATACGGAATAAAACATTTTTATTTCAGCGCGCGAAACTGTCTGTCGGAAATTCCAAAGATATGCTGTTTTGAACTATTTTGTGATTTGCTTTTAAACGCTAAGAACGTGATACTTAATTAAAAAGAAGTAAACACACAAAAATTAATAATAAAAGGACAAAAAATATTTTGCAAGCTATCTTAGTAAGAAAACTGAACATTGATATGATGAGCTGAGAAAACGTCGTCTTTCGACTACCTTCTCTCGAATTTTTAACTTTCTTCTCTCGAATATTTAACCTAATGTTTTCTTTCGTATTCTTATATCCAACTTTAATTGTTCATTCACACGACCTTCATTTTAATATTTTATTTCATTTTGCACTCAGGTTTTAAAATCTCTCGTATTTCTAACTTTTGTAACTTTTTACATAATTGTAATTGTAATATATTTCTTATATTTTCCAATTGTGACTGTTTATTTAATATGTATTACCTTTACTTATAATATTATTATTATTTATTTTAATATTAATATCAATAATTTATTTTAACTATAATATAATTTAGTATTTTAAACGCAATTTTTATGTTTATTCACATTTTTATCCTTTTAAAATTTTCTGCACATTCGGACTTACTTTATACGTTCTTGTACTGATTCTCTTCATCCGTTTGATATTTAAAGTCCTAATATAATTTATTTAATTTTATAAAGCTTTTTTGGTTCATTTCGCATGTTTACCCTTCATAGGTTCTTTCATATCCCGATACTTTTAAGTTGAACAGTAAAATTTCTGTCTATAACTATTCATTACTGTTTTTATTCTATTTACTTAATCGTTCTTATTTTGACTAAATTTTATATTTGTTTTAATTTATTTATTATACTAATTTTCATCCTGCAGTGGTTCACCTAAACTTTGTGCTTTCTGTTACTAATTTCATTACTGTATTTTAGTGAATTTTAAATCTTTTTTATTTCTAGCATATCATCTCTCTTTCATAATCTTTGCTAATTTCTTTTACTTTCCAGTTGAAAAGACTAATGCCATTTGTTTATTCTATGATTTAATTTTAATCGTTATCTTTAATTTCCATTTTTTCATAGACAACTGAGATTTTTCTTCGAATTATTTATATATTTATTACAGTTTTAGAGTCTATAAGGTATTTATCCCGTCTTCTTAGCATGTCTTCCTAGTATAATGGTCTGCACGCTGAGCGCGTATTCCAGAGGTCCGTGGTTCGATTCCCGGGTAAGGCGTTGCTCATTTTTCATATCTCCTTCTTCCAAAATACCAAATGTCTTTATAAGTCAATTTCTTCATCTACAAGATTTTCATTTACTGAATTTTCATGCGCAGTTCTCCTTTGTAACGTTCACTTTAATGCGTCTCATTTATTTCTTAATACTTAACATGTGTTTATTAGTTGGGTGTTTTCAGAGAAAAGTTTCGTTTGGAACCTCGATTAGCTTTTAACGAATTTGATGTAATTAAGACACAATAACACGCCGAACAAATACTAATTCAAAAGTCAAACAACAAAAATCAGCGTTATATTTTCAAATTTTCACAGGACTAGTTTCGATGGTTTTACCGAACCACCATCCTCAGCTGCAGAAACGCAAATGAACCAGACAGGATATAATGATCAGATAACATAAGAATGCCTGGAGAGAAAATAAGCTAGTAGCGCCATCTGCTGGTGAAAGCAGAACTAAAACATAATTTCTTTAAAGGCTGAAGGCAAAGATGGATTGGAATTAGGATCGTTAACTAGAACAGAAAGATTTTTTTGAATGTGAAATGCCTCTAGAAAATTCAGTTCTCCAATGGAAACATTGGATCCAATGGTTTAAAGAAGTTATGTTTTAGTTTCTAGTTTATGTTTTAGTTAATGTTTTCTTTAAAGAAATTATATTTTAGTTCTGGTTTCACCAACAGATGGCGCCACTAGCTTATTTTCTGTCCAAGCTTTCTTATGTTATCTGATCATTATATCCTATCTGGTTCATTTGCGTTTCTGCAGCTGAGGATGGTGGGTCAGTAAAACCATCGAAACTAGTCCTGTGAAAGTTTGAAAATATAACGCTGATTTTTGTTGTTTGACTTCTGAATTAGAACTTGATGTATTTTCAATTCGATACTTGAGAATGAATTCATAAAATAAGCTGTTTAAGCATAGTTTAATTTACTTCAATAACGTTTTATCAAGTTCTAAATGTGTTAAAATTAAGCGTATTAAATATTTTTATAGGGTAATGAATTTATATTCCAACTCTTGTTAAAAAGTATGTTTTATTGGTAATTCACTTTTGCACCATTTAAGAGGAATGGAGTGGAAGAATTTAATCAATATTTTATACTGTTTCGTCGCTTCTATAATTGTGCACCGTTCTACAAGTAGAAGAATTTGATCAGCATTTTCTATAGTTTTTCCTCATCTCATCTATAATTATACACCATTCTTTAAGTGGAAGAACTTGATACGCATTTTATGTGGTTTCATCTCTTCTGTAATTTTTGTCAGTTCAGCTCTAAGGTTAATGATTACCAGTAACAGCAAAATCTAGCCATATAATAAATAAGAGAGATAATAATAAATTGAATAAGAGGAGCATTAAATTCTAGCCAGTGATCTCGAAGAGCTAAGTCTAGAATTTTTATGGTGCTTCTCGAATTCACTGTATTATTTTTGCTTGTTCTCCTTAAGATGGCCAGAAAACCACCAGATAAGAGCTCTGCTTCTTGGTATTCTTTTGCTAATGATGACGCTAAAAACGACGAGGAATCCGTTAAGTCTTAGAAATCTTCTAGAGAGGCACTGAAGAAATACACCATAGATGACTTAATGAAAATCTCAGCAACATTTAAGGCGGCAGAACGTACAGCGAGCTTAAATAAACTAAAAACGCTTAAAACCGATATTGCTTATGATGAAATTATCAGCAAACATTATTTTCCCTTCCCTAACGAAAGCCTTAAACGAGATTAGAGATGAAGACGTTAAATAAATGGAAGAAACCACGAAAGATGATTGTTCCCCCAAGCAAAATAGATGGATGATCCCCCAGCCACTAACAAAATAGATAAAATAGATAATCTCCATTTAAACATGTAAGCAGCAAAACCTAAATTCTGCTAATATTAATATAGAACACAAAAATAGATTTAAAAATATACCCTCAAACTCCCAAGAAGAATTAAAGACAGATGCAACTAATTTAGGTAAAACTAAGATCCCACCCATTGTCATTTCAAACGAAAAGGTTTATTGGCCTGACGCTTGATAAATCTCTGCATAACATTTGTAAAACTGAATATGAAGCTCAGATGGAAAGCAAATCAGTTTGTAGAAATATTAAAGGTTAATTCGAAGCAAGAAACATGAAAAATTTCTATGTCCTCGAACTACGGACCCCTCGAATACGCGATGAGTGTGCTGACCACTACACATGCTAAGAAATGCTAAGAAGGGTGGAGAAATACATTATAAGTTTATATTTTCTCAAAATCCATAGAAGATTACAGAGCAATATCAGATTTTTCTCGTGAAAGACCATATAACGTTCCATTCATATGAGCTCGACAGCGAAAGGAATATTAACGTAGTTATCAAGAATCTATCCACAGCTTCCAAAGAAGCATTAACTCAACATCTTACTCATAAAAATTACCCGATTATCAGAATTAAAGAATTTGCTAAGAAAACAAAGGATTCCTACATAAAACTTTCGATTTATTTTTCGGAATTCGCCCCTACACCAGAAAGAAGCAACAGCACGCAAGTTATCTATTTTATTTTTCAAGTTATATATTTATAACAAGAAAAATAATTTTAACGTTCATATTGAATTGTATGCCAGAAGAAAGAAAGGACCATCTTCTAAATACCAGTGGCTCGGCCACATTCAGAACAACTGTTTCATAGCACAATGATATTGTAAGTGCGGTCAAAATCACAGAAGTAAATTATATATACTGAAAGCAGAGGAATAACTTAAATGCATTTCTGTGGTAAAGACCATGTTTAGTTCTTATCGCGCATGTCCTGAATATAAGAAGCGATTCTCTAAACTTCATAAACTAGCAGAAGAATTTCAACCACCTATTAAATCAAAAAAAAAACTTTCCATCCCTCTCAAATGTCATAAATGAAGAAACTTTTGTTCCAAAGAAACGCTACAGTGAAATCTTAAGCGAGAACTTAGTTTCCCCGGATAAAAATTTTAACACTGTTTTTGATATTTTTAAAAAGTAAAGAATCATAAAATTTTTATCAGAACTGATACTTGTCATCGCGCAATTATGATATGCCATATCACCACCAGAAGAGCTAATAACTGGACTTCAAGAAATGATGATTATCTCCTTTTTAGAAAAAGAAGAATAAACAACTTAATTCTGATAAGTTAAATTATTTATTCTTTATCTGATAAGATAAAGAATAAACGATTTAATTCTGATAATCGGGTAAACGACTCTCTCTGAACAGGCGAGAGGTGAAGCCCAGGTTTCACGCTCTCTATTTTTGGTATTGGTGTAGGTAAAAGTAGGGGGGACATCAGACATTTACCAACAGGTGATCCAAGTGTTGTCTCTTCCTACTAACATTCCCGAATAGCCTAGCTTGGAACAGAAGATACTCGCCTCACACTACACTGAGGGCCCTACAACTGCCAGCAGTGCATTAGGGAATCGTCCGCATATCCCGAGTGCTTCGTATGGAATATGGTAAATCACATGGAATATGGTTGTTCACATGTTTGTTTGATTCAATATTTTGCGGGTTGTAGTTCTACAACTGTTTCAGTCAGTTTCATGATGCTTACATTTCTTGCAAGGAATTCCTTTTACATATAGCACATAATTACATAGAGTTCATATTTGCATTCATTTTGTTGCAAGATTTATATCTATAAAAAGTTACATTATGCATGGTGGTATTCAACATGATGATAAAACTGATTTTACATGGCAGTTACAAATTTGTTGCATATTATTAAATCACATGGAATATGGTTGTTCACATGTTTATTTGATTCAATATTTTGCGGGTTGTAGTTCTACAACTGTTTCAGTCAGTTTCGTGATGCTTACCTTTCTTGCAAGGAATTCTTTTTACATATACCACATAATTATAGAGCGTTCAGTTCGTATTTGCATTCATTTTGTTGCAATCTTATAGTTTGCCAAAGTACATATTATAAAAATGCTATCAAATTGATTATATTAAACATATCACTGTTATGAATATGCATGCTATAGTGCAGTTAGATTAATTTGAATTTTTAATGTATTTTATATTAAAACAATTCCTTATTATCACATACAACGTTCTGCGGACCATTTGCGCTATCATACCTTTCGCTAGTTATAGTATAACTAATTGTGGGAGGAACTGGGAGGGATTGTGTTACATGGAAGCATATAATTCTTGTCTAGCTGCTAAGAAATCGATTATATTTTGTAATTTTATTCGAAGGTGCTTATTTGCTGTTGCATACTGTGATATATTATTAGTATAAAACATTATAACATAAGTCATATACAATAGGTACTACTAAACATCATCACTGTGTAATAGAAAATTTCCATGTTTTAGCTAATATAGATTTTGGAAGAGGTGTGAATATGTTCAACATCAGTAAACATTTTCTCAACCAATACTGTGTCAATCACATTAAATAACAATTGGTGTAATCAAATAACAATTTGTGCGTTGTGAATACAAATTAAACCCAGTGTAATAGTATATTGCTCCAGTGTAGAAATTTAAATAAAATTAATTACAATACAAAAGTAAGTAAAATCAAACTAACGTGTATTCATGGTGATGCGATTAAGAATAGAAGTTACATTTTAAATTGGTGGTGACTGGTCATCTAAATATCTAAAGAAACAACGGCAAAAATAATTTGTAAAAAAACATACCTTCTTTAACATATATAAAATTTCACAGTTCGCGGATGGGCCCCAGCATACAAAATTTGGATACTTGATACAGGTGCAAAACTAAGACAGGATAACAATCACGAGGCAGGGAGTTATAACTATAAGTCAGAAAATATAGCTGTAAGAAGAAAAGAAAAATATGAGATAAAATTAGTTAAAGGCACCTGTTTCAGAGGCCAGGCTCCCCTCCGTTTTGCCGCTTCCAGCCGGTAGGACACCGGTATTCCCAAATCCACAGGTCATTATTAATCAGGAATTGATCAAGAATTATAGATTCAGTAGGCCTTTCTTCGTTGCAGGTTATTTAAACGTTCTTCACATCCTCGTCTCCGAAACTGTTGGCCTTCACACTGTACCGTAGAAGTGTCATTGTTATTAGTTTTTCTTCGAACGTCTATATGAAATTTCTTTTCTCCGTCTCTCTCTCGTCATGGATCATGGATCATCAAGCGAGTAACAGTTTTCAGCCTTGCGACTTTTACTACTATATGTCACGTCGAACACATCATAGGTACTTGAATATTTAAAGTAGACTTCAAAGCAATTTTCGATAAGCAAGCAATAATCAAAAGTTCATCAGTTTCTGGGAATCCAACAGGAGATCAGTTGCTCAGAGTTCATAAGTTCTAAAAAGTTCAAATTTTCTGGAATAATAAATAAAATACATAAAATACACTGTAACATATAAAAAATAGAGAAAAATCCGGTCAACATGACAAAATAATGCATATGTATAAGTCCCATTTTGAATTTTTCTAGTTCGGTTGGGATCGAATCCGCAATCTCATGGAAGTAAAAATGTCATAGGTCTAGCCCGCTCGGCTAAGTCTTCGGCTGGTAAATGATCACAGAAAATAAACTTATACAAAACGTTCAAGTGCTTTCAGGGCGAAATCTAATTTTTCATTCTCGTTGGATACTTTAATAAATTTGTGATAGTCTTTTAATTTGAAGATGAGAGATTTAAATTCATCGAGATTTTTAACTTCAGATATTTTAGTTTTTTTCATCGGCTGTCTCTTTATTGGCTATAACATTTGCGTAACTTTTCTTTTCGGGTTTCGGTGCTTCTGTTTTTTGATCGGTAAATTTGGGGAAATCATCTTTAGTTGGTATCTTTTGCTTTTGAAGGAACATTTTACTTGGGTGTTCAGGACAATCAGTACTTGTAGCGGCGAGGAAACCGTTACAAAGAACACACCTTGCAGAAATTTCACATTTACCTTTATTTGGACATGGATAGGATTGAAGACTCTCTAAGCATCTTACGCATCTGGGCTTGTTGTGGCACGCTTTCTGCGTATGTCCGTAACGCTGACATCTGTAGCATTGCTCCGGTCCAGATTTCGTATTGTAGCCTACGATACGTACCCTCATATCAGCGATGTGTGTGATGTTAAAGACTTCCTTTTCTTTCGCGTTCCGCGGGGTTTATAGATAAAATACAGGTAACGTAGTATGTATTCCATCTCTCATTCGTTGCAGTTGATGTAACTTCAGTACTGTTATTCCATGGAGTTTTAATTCTTCTTTAATTTCGTCAATTGCTGTTTGTACGGTTAAACCTTTAATTACCGATTTGAGATTCTTTTCTTTAGTAAGGAGGAAAGTATGGAATGTTATAGGAGCTTTCTCAAAGTAATCCTGAATAGTTCGATTAATCATCTTCTGTGGAAAATTGTATTCTAATCGTGTCTCTTCAACTTTGGTTACTTATTTCGTAACTTTAAGAGTTTCTTTAATGTGCTTTCGAATTTCGGGACAGTTGGTATCTTTAATATCGCTTATGACGATTGGTGGAATTTTAGTTTCCCTCGTGGATAAACAGGGTTATTTAGAGGTTTCTTTACAGTTTCGCCATTTTGCGTCATATCAACATCTTCATCATTTCCGTCTAAAACTTCGTCATTATTTAACGAGTCAAATCGTGAACAGGTACTGATCGGCTGTGAGTCGTATGATGAGCCGCTGTCTCTTCGCGATCTTTTAGCACGTTTAACGGTGGTCCAATCTTGTGAATTGTTACTGCTATTTGATGGAGGTGGGAAGTTTCAGATAATTTTATCCAGGTCACGTTTAAGGATGATAGAAAATAATCGCGCCTCTTGTATCTTAAGTTCAGCTTGCATAGAGCGTCTCAATTTTACGCTTTCGCGTGTAATTGGTTGTTGCTTCACGTGAGTGATGGCATCTTTTAGTTCAGCAATATTTTGAGTAATACTTTGGACATCGTCGTCAATATCTTTGACAGGAGCCTTCGGCTTATTGAAGCAGTTACTTTTATTGTCGACTGACATTTCAGCTGGCTATCTGGCTATTCGTATAGAGAAAATCATACTTACAAAACAGACAAATCAAGAGAGCAAAAAACAGAACCGTCCCTAGGAGCTCAAAGGTTCGAGAAACTGCTCTCTCTCGTGGAATCTGGAATTGTCAATTTCAGTAATGGTCTCAACTACAAAAGAGTTTTTACCAATAACTCAAGTCGCCATTGGTCGCTCATGAATTTTAAAATAATTCAGGGGTTCATGAGCACCGCGTCCGAAGACGAAGGAAAGTTGAGATGGCAAAGCCTCGAGGTCAAGCATTCTGTTACTGCATTGAAGTAGGGTCATTGAAGGTCATTGAAGTAGGGTCATTGAAGTCTGCATTGAAGTCTTCTCGCTAGTTGAGATGTCATTCGCCGGAGCCAGTCACGTGGGAGGTCACCCTCCCAAGAACTGACCCCGCGAAATACTGCTTGAAACAGTGAGCTGTGAGTTAAGTTAAATTTTTGAAAAAATAAAATAAAGTCTTGTAATATTCTGCATAAGTAATTAAAGAACAGTCTAATCTTCTGCAATTTGGACGAGACGCATGGCTGCCTTAAATCCTGCAGTTAGTTTTTCTAAAGTAGTTTTTGCTTTTTTGATGCGGTCAATGTGTTCAATAATGGTTCCTAAAAATTTCTGAACTTTTTTATCGCGGAGCCAGGAGACTGCTTCGTTAAATTCGTTTAGAATTGAGACTTTTCTTAATCGTGCTTTCTCGCTGTAGAGTTTTCTACCAGATTTTTCTTTAGAAGTTTGTGCTGAAATTAATTGTGGGAAGTCTTCTGCTTTTAGAATGGGAGTTTTAGTTTACTGTATAGGTTTTTTATCAAATCTACGTCGGTATTCAGGGCATCCACGATAACTGCAGACGTGCGGTTCTTTGCAGAAAATGCAAGTGGGTTTTTTATCCTCTTTTAATTTGCAGACATTGCTTCTGTGCGGGCCGCCGCATTTACAGCATTTTTCTGGATTTGTGCATAGGTGCTGGGAGTACCCCCACTCCTGGCATCTATAGCACTGGGTAGGTCTTTTCTTGGGATTATATTTTTCTATTTTGATGTTAATGCTAAACATATTATTGAGGTTGTATATCGCTTCAGCATTTGCATTCCTCTTCAATTCTAGAAGCCAAATTGGGAGTTTCTCGAAATTATTTTTGCGGCATCTTCTGAATTGTTTGACCTTTAAGATCGAAAATTTTCTTCTTTGTAAATCTTCAAAAATTGCCTCCTCGGAAGTTTTATCAGGTAAATTCTTCAATACTACTTTAATCGGTTTTTACCAGCTTAGTTGGTAGGTGTGGAATGGTACCCCTCGTTTGTTAAGCATTCCTGGGGGGGGGAGAAAGCAATAGCTTCGTCTCGAGGTGCTACTCCAACATTGCGTGCATCCTATCCGACGTCTTTTCACTCACATGAATCTCCCCATAGAACATTTCCCTACTAGAGATGTCACAGCAAACAGGGTCCCGTTTAAGTAAAAGCTTAAGCAACACCATAAAAAAATTTAGGACATTAAAAAATAAAATATTACTTAGCAATTAAATTCATTAAAATGTCAACACAATATAAATTGGTTTTTCTGCAGAAAATAAATATACACACACATTATCCAGATCGAGTTTCAATTACAACTGATTTACCTTATCACCAGTCAGAAAATATGAAAACGATAAACTCTAATAGAAAGAGGGGTAAAAATTAAATTACCTCAAATAAAAAAAATTACACACCAAAGGTGCAGCAAACAAAACTTTAAAATAATTAAAGTTACACAACTTTAAGGGTCAAAAACAAAAAGTACAAAAGCCAAGTAAACTTAAGTCCCTAAACTCAAATTAAACAACTTAAGAAAACTTTTAAAGCAACCAATTCTAAATTTAAAAGTTTACAACCAACTTTAAGCAACTAAAGCAAAAATTTAATAACTTCAATTACTGATCAAAACTGAATTACGTAAGCAAAACTTAAAGCTTGAAAATAATAACAATTATTGCATAACAATATCTTAAAAACGAATCCAAGTACTGAGTTGGTTTTTTAAGCTGCAGTTTCTCAGTTAACGGGACAATCAAAAATGTAGTGCTCTGGATCGCCCTATCTCCACATAATGTTTCTTTTATAGAAATATATAGAAAAGGGGTCATGTCCAGTAATATACAAACTTGTGTAAGGGTTAATGCTATTGTTCTTCACTTTGATGCTTGTATTAAATCTAAAGGTACTTCTGCCTTGTTGTGCGTTTTGCCACCAGTATTCCTATCTTTTAATCATTATCTCATTTAATAATTTTTTAATTTGGGATATAGGAAATGGGATGGTAGTTGGAATAGAGTTTTGATTGCTTGCTGATTCTTTAGTATATTTGTCGGCTTTCTCATCCCTTAAGGTCCTTGCATATGCTTTCAGCCATTCAATAATAATTTTTATTGGGGTTTCTTAATGAAGAATTGATTAATTGTTTGATAATAGGTGATTTGTGTGCCTTGTTCGCAATTGCGTGTATGCTTGATAAGGAATCTGTTTTGATTTTCATTGCAGGTAAGTTATTATTGATGCTTATTATTAAAATATTTTTGGATGCCCAGCGCTTCTGCTTGAAAAACTGTGTTGTTGCTATTTAGATGATATTTGAGAATTATTGGCTGTTGGTGCATTTGATATATCACTATGGCACATTTAACTCCTTCTTCATTTTTAGAGCTATCTGTGAATATTTCCGTGTTGAATATTTCTTCGGTATTGCCGTTGTGGTTGAAGCTAAAGACGAATATTTGGTTCTATTTGGTGGGATGGATTTCGTTAGGGTGTTCTGGTTGCTCATAGTTCTTGGCTTCGAATTGGATGTCTTCTATTGTGGAGTCTTTCTTAAGTTGGAGAACTCTATCCGTGGCTGCGATTTTTTCCGGTGTAAGAAAAAGGAGATACTTTTGTAAGCGTAATACAGGGCTGCATTGGAAGTTGTTCTGTAGCTCCTTGAAATTTTAAGCAGAAATGGCATTTGAATCGCCTGAAGTTTTTAAATTTTTCTTGTATTTATACGGAAAGTCCAAATTGCGCAACCGCAAAGAGCAATTTAGCGGATTCGGGCTGCGCTGGTGAAGAATTCGACATATGAAGTTTTTATCAGTCTTCCTAGTTTATATGAACCTTTTTGGCTTCGCCAAGACTGTGCTTTTATTTTCTCCTTTTCTTTAAGCTCTAGGGACGAATAGAAACTTCGATTGGTAAAGGCTTCATTCCACTAAATGTCTATAGATATATCGTGTTGAGTTAAAACCTTTTTAGTTTACATGGATGCTCTCAGGTTATCCTCCTATAGTTATTTTGGGACAATAGCATATTTCGAGATGATTTATATAACTTTAATTCTTTTAATTTGAATTTCATTTTATTTAAGATTTTTAAAAAATATTTAAAAGTGAGCAATGGATGTAAAATGAATACATAATATTGTGGTAATTACGTACTATTATAACGGTTAACGATCTGAAAGTGTTGGGAAAAAGGTTCATTTATAAACTGTTGCGACACATAATGTTTCCGGGAATTATTTGACCGATATCTTCTTCTTCAGAAAGTGTACCGCATTATGAGATTGGGTTTGACTGAAAAGCAGCAGGCAGATTTCTGTCGTAGACGCTTCAACTTGAGTGTTTTAGTCAATATCAACATAAGGATTAAATTCCTTACAATTCATGTTAGACAGAGACATCTTTAGTTTTTCAGTCATTTTATTTATCATTTATTAAAAACTAAAAACAGTTATTTATGACTTTTCTGAAACGCGATTTTAAGTCTTAAATATTGTATTAAATGAAAATTAAAATGCTTAGCGAATTGATTCTTTATTTGGCTACATGTCTGTGTAATTTGGCAATTTCCTTTTATCATTTCGACGTCAGCTAGCGACATTAAATTAATTAAAAAAACTTATTGTATAATATTTTGATAATATTAACCGGCTTGTTTATTACAATAAGCGTTGCATTTCGCATGTTTTTCTATACAAATGGGGAGGACGTCTGCAGTTTGATAATAATAACTGAATGATAACATTAACCGCGATCATATTGAGCTGAGCTTACGGTATACGTTTCAAATAATAACACATATTCCTTTAATTTTCAAACGTAAATTCTTCACATTATCCTTTAATCTTAAAATATAAACCTTTCTAGCTATACCATAGCTATACCATAACTGGATACCACAGTGTAAATTATCAAATTGCATGCCAGCTTGAGTTAACGACCAAACAATACACGCTCGATATCTAAAAATAAAAATAATTAATGAATCGAATTTGTGTTTTGTGCTGCCTAAAATTCCATTATGCTAAAAATACCTCATAATAGGGTAAATTCTAAACACAAGGTTTGATTTTAATACGCTTTAAGTATTGTAAAAATTGTAATCTGAAGACATCAAACTACAATCCTACACTTCAAAGTAAAGTTTTTATAAAAGTACTTTAGAAATTTTAGAAAATGCCACAAATATTGGAAACACAATCAATCATGTATCAATTAGGTAACATAAGACATGTGAAACGCTTTTCATGAATTAAAATAAAATAGAAACGTTCATAAAAATTATCAGCTTAACATATTATTTATTAAACTTATTTAAATTTATTTTGAAAGACTACATTATAAACAAAGGATTTAAATTATTAAGAATTGCGTATATGGCTTTTAAATAACCAAGTTTTTTAATTAATAACAAAATAGCTATATCTGAAACAAAATTACATAAGATTTTATATTCTGCCAAGTAGAAACCTACTGAGAAAAGGTTATACGTGCAAGAGTACTTGGAAAATAAACTAAAGGTATATTGTTCGTAGTATGGTTCGATCTACTATGGTATAGGGCACGACAAATAATAAAAAAAAAACAAAGCTTGTATGTAATATCGTAATGGGAACATTGACTAGAGGTTATACCTAGATACTTCTCTTTCTATTAATTTTTCAATTTTGTCACGGTAAAACTTTATACGTAAAGTGAGAAAACCGCACTCAATCGAGGTGTGATAAAAATACTTTTTCTAAATACAAATTCTTATGTTATATTTGTAGTTTTCTGCTCCCACAGAAGTTTCAATCAATGTTTCAATCAATGTGTGCTATATGCGGCACTTATTCTTTCAAAAGCATTTAAAAATAACATCTCGCTTCAATTTGAAAACGAACAAAAATAATTTGAGGAATCACAAGATAAATATTTAAATCACAAGCTGAAAGGAATGTAATTCCCAAGAACGTTCAAGTCTAAACAGAACTGTAATTCACAGCGAGAAAGACGCAAAATAATTAGTTAATCGCATTTTTTTTTTTTTCAAATCATTAAAAGAGACATAAGATTTTAAGTAAATGTCAAAGTGAAACGAAAACCGGAGCTTAATCAATTATCCTTCTAGATAAATTTGTATCTCTTGTCTTACCACTGACAGCAATAAAACAAATAAACTAATGTTTTCTTGTTTTTCAATAATTTCACATTTTTCAAGTGAGTCAGTAAGCGATTAGTCTAAGTTTTTTCACAACATATGTCTGTCTTAAAAATATTTGAACATTGTATTCTGTCTTTAAATCAAAGGTATGCGGAGGAATTGGTAAAGTTTTTATATAATTAGTATCTTTGTAATAAATGAATAAATGTTTAAATTGCAATTCGTGTTCTCTCGAACTTAAGCAATAAAAATTAAATAAATAATGATCTGGAAAATTCAATATTTTAATGAACTGCAAAATGTTTTTCATGCATTTTCTGTTGTTTTCAAAAATCTAAATTTAAGTGTTTGCTGCAATTGCATTTTTCATTATTTCAGCACGACAACACATACATAATGAAAATGTATTCACTTGAGACGTTTTTATGGAGATTCTACTTGGAAAAGTTAATATTTGAGTTACACGCAAGGAAACATAGAAAAAAGCGGCCTGTATATCTTCAGGAAAGCCGAACTGGATCAAATTTCTCTTGTCTTTAAACAAACCACTGAAAACGAATTTAATTATACTTGCTGATTTGCAAGGAATCCTACTGACTCATATTTGTCACATATGAAAGACTCTTAGAAAGAAAACGAAATACATGCCGCAGAAGGAACAAAATGTTCCTTCTGCGGTAGGTAGTTGAACTAGTCCGTATGTCATTGCAACTAATGGAAAATCAAAAAGAAGCACGAAATGCATGTAGAGGTGAAAGTCCAACCCTAAGTGCCCAAACAAGAATGAAATGTTTGCATTTCATAACTTTAATATGTCTTGTGATACGAGGTGGTTCAAATATGACCAAAACTGCCTTTTTTATCTAAAACTTGCAAATAAATATTTAAACACGTTACCCTTCAACGTACTTCTGTCTAAAGGCGATACATTTTTGCTAACGTTCTGGAAACATTTTTATGCTTTTTATATAGAAGTTTTACAGTGGACACCGATCATGACATCATCCTTAGTCACACATTGTATACCTTCTAAAGGATATTTAAGCATGAGATTTAGGACTGAAGTAGTGGATCTACACTTCATGGATGGTCACTATGGACCTCCAATTTCATCTACTTCATCATCAAATCCGCTTAGAAAAGAACTGGCGGTATGCATGCCCATACATGTGTTTTCTTGCGTAAGTCCTTAGAATCTGCTGGGCATACATCTAGTCACAACAGAAATATTTTCCACAAACGAGATTTCTACTACAGCAACATGGATTGAAAGCATCGACGCGAGCTCTTTGACAGTGATGCGCCTTCCCTCACAGATAACCGCCTTCAAAACGATCAGTGTTTATAGGGGTGACGGTGATTGTCGGGGTAACAATGCTTACCAGGATGACGGGGATCAATGCTTGTCGGTAGTTCCTCACACGCTCTCGTCCCATAACAAAGCACTTAACCATTCAAACGCATATTTCCTACAAAGATACACTTCTCCATATTGTGCTTGGAGTCTGTGCCAATTTTAAGATTCAGTGTTCAATCCAATTTTCAGAACGTTTTTCAAACGGGAAACTTGGATCACAGTATGTTGTTCCCCGTTCCGAGACAACTGTTGTTCTCTCATTCATACTCGTGTCTGCAAGATACGATTGATTAAGTTCTAATCTGCCCGTGGGATAAAGTGGAGGTACAAAAGCTCATCGAAGGACACACAGGGCTGTGTAAAATTTTTCAGATAATTTTTTACGGGAAGTTACACTATTTATGGAGAAAATCATCTTTTACATTTGATAATGTTGTTCTTCTGAGATTAGAGGCATGTTTAACTGACATTCCACGATCCGTGGTTCTCATCCCAGCAGAGTTAATTTCTTCAAATTCATAGCTTCGTAAAATTGAAATGGCTCTATAGTGACACCAAAAAGGAACATGTAGTGGAAGATAACTCTTGCTGCTCTTTATTGTGTAAGTAAGTTAGCGTTTCTCAATCTATAGTCTAAAAATCGAAAAACAGTATGTCACATATAAGTATATATCTCAGAGTCTGGAAATTGAACATTGCAATCTATCACATTTACTGCCAGAAATGACAATTTATGAAATTGACTATCGGTTATCGTACATACAGATTTCCCGCTCTAGCAAACAGAAGAAGAATTTAAACACTGTGATTATGGCGCTTCTTATTAGCACACATCCAAACATAGGACAGCTATGCAAAAATAGGCAGGCTCATGCATTTCATTAGCCCACCAGCGGCCGAGCGGTAAAGTCGCTGAACGCTGGTAGTTCGGTGCGAGATTTGAATCCCGCGAACGGGCTGGATGCATGGGCGTTTTTGTGGTTTTCCCCATGTGTAACGTGTATACGAGCCAGTATCCCTTAGAACGTCCTCCACGAAAGCATCCCTCCTCTTAGGCAGATAGCCCTCGAGGCTTTGCCATAATCAAAACACATACACATGCATTTCATTAATGCGATTACTAAATTTTATTTAATTTTTAGTTCGAAAAATAAAGATTATCCAAACTTCAGTTTTCTTGGACAACTAAAAAGAAATATACATTTATTTCTGTTACCTTAGCTACTTAAACGCAATGTGAAATTAAATTAATTTAATTACGTTTTAAAAATATAAGGCTACTAATAGTAACATATGCTAAAAATTTGCTTTCGAAGGGAACAAGAGTGATATGGTACGCAGAACATTCTAATCTATGAAAACAGTCCTTGCTTGAAAAGGTTTTAGAAATGTTGGTGTAAGAGCTTTCGTGCCTTTCTTCAGTTGCTCTTCAAGTGGAGGAAAATGTAAGCACTTTTTTGCAGTCGCCCTTAGAGCTCTCTGAAATAGCTTGCGCATACTGTTGATACATGGAAGATCCGAATCTGACCAGAGCTTAACTGATTTTTCATCTAAACTTATCCAAAACATTTAATAGTCCGTACTCTGGTGCCTAATGTGTTGGACGATAACTCTTAATAATTTGGGGGATTCGATCTCATGCCTCTCCCCAGTGTTCTTTCAAGTGTTGAAGAACAGAAGGAATCGGTTTCGTTCTTGCGTATGCTTTCGTTGTGTAAGTGATTAGCACTTCCAGTTCGTATAGTTTGGATTCCTAGAATGACACAACTAAGTTTAACGCTTTAAAAAATCTAATATTATCTACGGCCTATAACAGGGATCTCAAACGTTTGGTCCGCAGACTGCATGTTATCTTCGAAGCAATTTTTGGCTGCCCAGGAATATATTTCAATTTTAATTATGTTTCAAATATGACGTTGCAAATAGTTCAAGATTTTAATTATAAAGTCCTACTTTACATTACCTTCATTGTTATTAAAAAAGAACATGAATAACTCACCAGAAAAATCTATAAAAGAACGAATTATGAGTAATTTAGAGTATGATACAAATCTTACTTAAAGATTTGAAGATATAAATCCGATTAACATTTACTTGTACACGTCAAAAAAATAAGCTCAATTAGAAATTTTAGCACTACGAATGATCGCTATGATCTGGAATATATTTATACGTGAACTGTTTTATTAACAGTTGAAAATAAATGAGGAAAGAACCCGATTGACTGGCGAGCGACTACAATCCGTCATGAAGATAATTTCTGGTAATTTTTATCTAAGGGTACGATTTTTAGAATCAACACACCATCAGGAGTCAGGCTGTAGCAGGAAATAAAAAAGTGAATAATTATATTAATGTACAAACACATGTAATTTGCTTATGCGTTCAAAAAATCTTAGGAAAAGTCTAGATTATGATTATTTATTGTCAAATTTTGTCCTACTTGTGAAGTTTTATCTAAAAACGTAGAACGTTTTCATAATTCATTTATTTTTATTTTAAAATAAATAAATTTATTTAATGATGATTGAACATTCTATCTAATTATTTGAAATAAATTTCAGTCTGTAAATTTAATATTTAGCCATTTGTCAATACATTTGATTAACAAAACGTAACCAACAAAAGTGTCATGCAGGTACCAAACTTTAGATTTCAGATAGAAAATACTTGATTTTTTTCCCTTTTCGATACTATTGTTATTAATATTTATATATATTTCGATAAAATCTCGAGCAAAATTAAAAACATGTATAAAATATTTCTATATGGTTATTAAACATTTTATTTTGTTAAAAAGAAAAAAACTTTCTATACCGTCAGTAATTCTCACATCACCATTCAGCCCGATTGCAATTTGAGTTTGAGAATACTGGTCTACAACATCACTTAATTAAATGAGCATGCGTGGTTACCTTTGTAAAATTCGTTATTTTATTCAACTTTCAGCACGCAAAAAATTATTATGGATGTTTCATTCTCTGAAAATGTTTATTGACTTTTATTAAAATATACCGCTAACCTCCCAGATATGACAAACAAAATTTCAGAACCACTGAATTTTATTTTAAATCGATAAATAATCATAAGTTATGAACTAAATATAATTCCTCCTGTATTATCGTTTCCTTTTGTTCGTCTGAAGATATTTTTAAAAACCGTCTCCCATTTTTCGCCCTTTGATTTTTCATAAAATCATGTCTGGTTTGTTTTATAAACGTAAGAAGGAAAATAATTCCTTTCTCTCTAATACTTTTTTGCACTTTTCACTTTCTTCCGTGGCTTTATTAGAAAATGCTAACTATTAATTAACTTTAATAAAGCTGCAACCCATGAAGAACAATATTAAAGTATATGTTTTTGCTTGAGATGCGGTGAGTTATACAACATGTTCCGTGCATTCAGTTATTTAGATAAAAAAATGCATAAAACGTTTTTGTTGCTTACCGTCTATTAAAAATATTGCAATACTTTATAAAAAGTGAAGTATGTGGGGTAAATGAGTCGTGAAGAATTATTTTTTGATCTTTTTTTTTTAAATCAATGCCAATCGAAGCTTGAATTTTGCTTAGTTTTAAAATGGATTTTGTTAATGTTTGCTTATATTTCTTAACTGTCTTCTACGAGAAATTACAGTTCTAAATTTTTTCTATAGAAGATCCATACAAAAGTATATCTTAATCTTATCTTTTTAATTCGTCTTAGCTTTCAACGGAATTAAAAAATTTGTTGCATTTTAAGGATTCGAGCAAGTTAAGCTCGTAGCAATGATATTGAAACAGGAATTTATTAAATATATTTTCATAATTTTAGGGCAACATTTGAGCAGAAAATAAGGCCACCTGAAATATTTAATTTACCTTTTAAAAAGGGTAGCTAGAAACAATTTTCGGCTGATGTATGGTAGTGATTTCAAAACAAAAGGAAAATATATTGACATTGAATACCAGATATTCATTGAATATGAAAGATTCATTTTTCTAAAATTGACATGTCTACTATTTAATTAATCTCATATATAGTTTATTAAAATAATGTAGTCTTTCACTTGTCTGAGTAAACATTCTTCTATCTATCAACTCGGTAAACTAAAAGAAAGAAAATAATAAAAAAAAAAAAAAAAAAAAAAAGACGTAAGAACATGATATAAAATTTATAAGAATTTTAAATTAGAAGGTGAGGAAGTAAAATCATTAAATAGTTCTACACACTTTGTAGCATGTTGACTCTTTCGATAAAATTTGATTACCCATTAACATTCTTCGAATAGCAAATATGAATCTGAAAAAAAAAGAAAAATCTAAGAGATCAACATCGACTATCTGTTGTAGCTAATCTAACTAGTCTGACTAAATTAGAACAAGACCACTAATTTCATTGCGACCCGTAGTGCAAGACTGCGTTTGTTGTTCTGCCAGTACGACCTTGGCATATTCTCCCAAATTTTAAAGAACAGCACCTCGCGTTCGAAGATTTTCCTTTCCTCTTTGTCTACCACCAAACCACTAGGGAGGACTTTGGGTTCGCCTTATACTTTGAGTGCCTCCAAGCCGTACAAACATATATGCATTTGCGAGATTCGAACACGGGCTCTTTGATACTGTAATCAGCGACAGTGACCTTATTACGTCTCGGGTGCTCCAGTTATCTGTGAAACATTTAAAAATTTCCTCCATAACATATTATATGTATGTATACACACCCTGCCATATTTGCGCTATTCGTTTTTATCAAGGTTGAGTGTGCTAAAAGAGTTACTTAACTTGATAGTTTGAGTTATTAACTTGACACTTTCAGTTACGTAGATTTTGAGTTACTTACTTTTCTATACTTAAATATATTATAGTTTCAGTCTCTTTTAAATTCTAATTCTGTCCTTCTGTTCCCTATTTCTCAAGCTAAAAAACTTAATCAAAATGAATGTAAATATAAAAGTTACTCAAGAGATTAATTTGTAGAGATATTAAGATTATTTTTGAAAGAGAAATATAAAAAATGAGCAACGTCTTCGCCGAGAATCGAATCACGGACCTCTGGAATAGGCATCCAGCGTGCTGACCACTACACTACGAAGGCATGCTAAGAAGGCGGCAGAAATACCTTATATACTTCCCCTTTTAAAAGGCGACTGGGGTTTAGGGGACCCTATCACCAAATCCTAGGTGTGTATAGTCATCATCCACCACTCGTTTTAGTTCGGGCGCCAGTGTAGAGACATCAGGTATTTCTTGGAAGTAGGGGAAGGGAAAAACGAGCAACGCCTTCACCGGGAATCGAACCATGGACTTCTGGAATACGCGCGCAGTATGCTGACAAATACACTACGAAGGCATGCAAGGAAGGCGGGATAAATACTTTATAAACTGTATAGCAAAATGCTTAGCTATTAAAACATAATGCAAAGAATAGGTTACTTTCTTAAGAACCCAGATCTAGTTTACTTTCCTTAATGAATAAATTAAAAATTTTACTAACAGCAAAGAAAATTATATGGTTAAAGCTTAATTGAGTTGGCAAAGCTCGCAAGGCAATCTTTCTAAAGGTGGGTTCCTTTAATAGATCTCTTCATAAGGAACACTGGGTCGTATCCATGTTAAACTTGCGGAAAATTCCACGAAAACGTCCAAGCAGCTGGCTGGGTTCAAGCCTAAATCGAACTACCAGCGTTCAGCGATTTTACCGATCGACCATTGGTGGACTAAGAAAACAGTATGAAAGTTTAATATAGAGGATTTTGTAACTGGAAAGGGAAGAAGTGGGAATAATACAATTACTGAAATAAGGGTAGTGAGAACTTAGGGACTGGAAAAAATGTCATAAATTCCTTTGTTATTAATCTATTTTCCTCAAAAATATTCAATACATAGTTTGCATTTTTATTTGTTCTCAGTATTACATTTTGTGGTAAAAATCATGTAAGCAATCGCATCAGCAATGTGTACTTTTTTTTTTTTTTTTTTTTTTTAAATTGAAAAACTAAAGAAATCGATTTTTGGAAAATTAATTTCCTCTTGCTTCCCTTATCGCCTTCACACGTGCGTGATTTTGTCTTTGTAACAAAATAATACGCACAGCTAGCTATAGTAACAGCCGCTGTTGACATCTTAGCAACGATATAACTGAAATTTAGAGCTTTATCTTTAAAGGAAAAGTGATAAATCTTTAAAATTGGCATTATTTTGTCACCTGAAAATCCGAAGTCGAAATCTATGTGAATAATTTAATTTTCTAAGACTGCGGTTACAGTATGAACAGAACAAACGAAATGTAGTCATGAGTAAACTACAGGTATGTGCGCCATAATATTATTTCTTTAAAAGAAACCTACACTTAATAAGAATACATAGTAGTATAAACACTATAATGTCCGATAAGATAGCGTCATTTTTCTTCACTGTAACTTGAATCTCGTCCGTTCTTATAGTTACCTAAGCTATTCCTTAGGACTCATATCATACATAAATAATTAGAGAAGATGAATATTGAACTGACTTGGCAATACCGTAGACTGAATTGACAGTCTGCATTTGCTTTGCTGTACTGCGTCAGTTCTGGTTGTAGCTAGCGTAAAGTTCAACAGTTAAAAAAGAAATGTTAAGCATGATCATCGCAGGTAATTTGCGAGGGTTTGTCTTTGTCAGTAAAACCAAACAATCATCACGTGGACGAATCCATTTTAAAACATAGGGGATCTCGTTCTCTGAACGTATTGAGGAACGGGAAAATTTTCGGAACCTGGTGCCATTAAAGCTAGGAAGCAAAATACTCCAGAAAATAGGGTATTTCTAGCAATTTATATAATCCTACCGCATTCATTCTAAAATCGATTAATGGCTTTTAGATGAAGTAAGGGAGATTTCCTAGGACATTTTAGTTTCATCTTTAAGATAACAGATGAAATAATGACACAACATTCATTGCAGCTGAACGTAGAGAGGAGCAAAAAGGCAAAGAACTTTTCTTAGGACTATTTGTCAGAAAGCTTCAAGCAATGAGAGGCTTGTCACAGCTGCATACAATTGCTAACATGCAATCTCTATTTAGTGGGTTTCGTGAATAAATCGGAATGTCACGAAAAGATGAGCTTATGTCAATGAGAATCACGAAATGCTGAAGCCATTTGTACATGTCAGTAGAAAGATCTATTTTCGTTTCTCCTTTGGTACTAACGTTTGTACATTAATTTATCGCTGAATGCTTCCAGAGTTTTAAATTACTCTTCAGCGAACGTTTTAAATGAAGGATTTATTTCCTTTCTACAATGCCGAAATGACTCTATTTTCGGAGTAACATAAAAATTAGAGAAATTATGTGCTAGCATTTTTCAGAAAGTAGATACTTATGAATATATTTTAAAGAAACTCAAGAAAGGATAATTTTGGGGAGAGAATATGCACGAAGGTACTTATTAACGTAATTTATTACTTAAAATGTAAAAGCTTTTGTTACTTAGGAATTATTAGGAAAGTAATTTATTACTTAAAATTTAAAAGATTTAAAATCTTTGAAAGTGACCGAAAAATAAATTCGTAGGAAAGACATACGTAAATTATTTGGCATTTGTCCACATTGCAATCATAATCTAGCGACTAAATATTATATATTATAATGTTCCAGTATTCTTTTTATTGCTTAACTGGATTAAAAATCGTGTAATGTGAGACATTCACACAGTATAACTGAAGTATACAATTTTAAACTGCAATACATCTTAGTTCAGTTATATGACACAAATCCCCAAAAAACATTTAGTAATGCTAAATTTCAGCGAGATTTAAAGCTATCATTAAAATTGATTCGATACAAAATATATGTTTTTTTCTTATCTTTCGTTTTCCTTTTTTTATGTGCGTGCGTGTATGAATCGTTGTTAAGCATTCTAAATAAATATTGCCACTGTTGCTTTAATAAACGAATAAATAATACTTTATATGCAATAGAATATGCATTTTATGTAACTACAAGAAATAGAAAACATATTATAAGATTTTTGCACAGCATTGTTTATGACGAAAATTTGCCATTAAAATTGAGAAAAAGAAGTATTCGAGTTTATGTCGAAAAATGTTTATTGTGAAACTTCAGATATGCAGAAATGCCAGAGAATCTTTGTCAGGAATGCAATATTAAGTTAGTCTAAAAACGATTAAAGCCAGTCTGAAAGTTACTGGTATAGCGGTTAAAGCCGTTGAACACTGGCAATTCGACACAGGCTCGAACCTGAGCAAATCAGCTGGTGTAACGTGAATACTAACCAGTTTTCCTTAGAAATTCCTCCATGAAGGGCATTCATGCCACCTCCTAGATAGACAGCCATCGTCTGAAATGATCTAACTTAATTTAATTTAATTTATAACAAAACAGCCTGACCTAATTTAAGCTGAAATATAAGTATTTTGACATAATATGAATAATTTTAAATTACTTGTGTTAAAAAAATGGTACTTTTCGGTAACTCATTTGACATTTTAATCACAATATGTGCATAGATTAAACATTATTCATCAATTACACAATTAAATATTAAATTTTCTACTTATGTTTGGTGACTTAATTTTATATTTTGGGACCCAGAAATCCCCTATGAAAATGAGAAATGAAAAGCCTTGTTGAGAATACAGTTAAATAACTGTTTCTTTTTAAGAAAAAATAAATTGCCGGATTTGATGCTCAAGATTAATAAATTCTGCAGAAAACAAATTGTTGAGCAATTGAAAGATTTGCGGGTTTTATTGAATTTATTTAATAATGTTTCAGACACACTAAGATCTACCAAAAGTAATAAATTATCCAAGAAGTTTTTTCATGCTTTACATGCACATTATTTGGGAATAGAAAACATATTATTAAACAATGGGCTACTTTGTACACAGTTAAAAATGGCTAAATAGAAGCGGAATTCATTAGCAAAGCGTGGTTTAACGCAAAGCAGAATACTTGAAGTAATTGGTTACTGAATTAATCCTCAGATAGGATTCTCATAAAAATCATTAAAGTATTAAAAGATCTCCTACTTGTTTTATCTTCATTTCTCATCAAAATTATTAAAAAATAAATATCTAAAGGTAATGAACATTTGCTTGCTGGAGCTATTTCTCCTAAAACGCAATGCAATGGGAACTACAGTTTTTGAAATAATAATTTTTACCATATGTAGTGTAATTAACATCTACACAATATTTGAAAGCTTATATCTTTTACTTACGCCGTGAACAAAAGCTTTTTTTTTCATGCTTAAAAACTATTTAATATTGAATCCTTGATCGTTGGGGTAAAAATGATAAGATACGTTTTATTGTAGTTCTATGCTCTAACTCGTGTTGTACCTCCTTTACTCTGACGCACTTCTTTTACGTCGATGATTCAAATTTTTATTTATTTACCAATTTATTTTTAATTTTTTACTCATTTTCATTTATTTATTTTTTGCTTTGTTTTTTTGCAACTCTCGAAATAATTAATTATCGGATAGCTGAATCCGAACTTAGTCCAGACAAGAAGAGTAAGATTTCCAAGAAACATTAAGACCTCATTGTGGAACCCTCAAAAGAAAATCAT
Source organism: Stegodyphus dumicola (assembly GCF_044657685.1). Classification (NCBI taxonomy): domain Eukaryota; kingdom Metazoa; phylum Arthropoda; class Arachnida; order Araneae; family Eresidae; genus Stegodyphus; species Stegodyphus dumicola. The sequence continues at coordinate 109,422,248 of NC_140771.1, forward strand.
TAGAGTCCAAAGTGCGCTATCTAAGTGCTGTCATAACTGTAACGTCAATGAAAGCAAAATATTTTCGGCTTCTAGTAATTGCTGAAGATTTTACCCTACTCAAGTAAATTAAGCATAAAAGCCACACTTCTGAAGTATAGCTCTTCACGTTCATTCAACTGCAACAAGTTAATTTAGCTACATCATGTGGACCATCAGACTCTAGAAAATAATGAATAGATCAAACAGCAGCAAGCTTCGAGCAACAAAACTTTCTTTACTTTCTTCTGTTAACACACTAATTTACATACTTCATGAATTAAAGACTGAACATGGAAGAAACTTCGACAAGAGAGATCAACTAAAAGTTTCGCGTGATTAAAAAATAAAGAAGCCTTACATCTTGATTGCACATAAACATACCTTCCAATATTCACTAACAGATTCATCTTAATTCATCTTGAAACCATAAAAAGTCAAATGTTACACAATATATGGATAGTTTCCTGTTGTTGAAAAAAGCAAAATATTTCTCAGTTTATAACGAATCCCTAACTGGGGTCTGATGGTAAATGAAGAGCCCCGATTTCTCTGTTTTTAAAACTCAATCACGCATATTACATCTTAGGTACTCCTAAACGTTTTTTAAAACTCAAGCAATAAATAAGCATCTAAACAAATTACTTGAAGCGTTATACATTGTTCACTAGAGCTTTAAAATGCTGAATAACGCGGAAACCAAGACTTTTGTTTGCTTTAATTGAAAGAATGTTGTTAATTTAAGCATGGTTTTAAGCAGAAGATTTTTATAAAGTAATAGGTTAGAAACTTCGTATCTTAAATATCGATTTTAAAATGTTTTCCACTGTTCTTGTTAGCAACACAAGATATTTAGTGCAGTCTCATCATCTACTATAAAAAATGCACATCAAAAAGAAAGATTTCTATAGATTGTCAATATGCTATTAAGAATCTAGAGTGAAATCGCGCCGTGAAAGGCGTTTTAACAATTTTTTTATGTAGTAGTCAATAAAATCTCTAAATAGTTTGGCTGTTTAGGGCAAAAATTAGTAAAACCGAAAACGTAATTTAAGTTTTCTTAAAATGTTCTCTAGATTAAAAAAATGTAGAAATGGAATTTATAGATCAAAATATTTTTAATGAATTTTCTATTCTCCATGCATTTACTATAAAATTTCAAGATATTATGTTTTGTTAATTCAGTTTAATTCAAAGTCTATATAAAATGAATATATAATACAGGGTGTCCACAAAGTTCTTGAATAACTTTACCGTATTATTGCGGGGAGTTTGTATGAGATAATGCTGTAAACGTTTGCGGTGTTTTTTATGGTGCTACAGATAATATGAGGATTCGAAAATTCTCATTGAAGTTGAAGAGAGACACCCAGAAGTGAATTTTTAGTATGGAATGCTGCATGACAAGATTTCAGAACCATTTTTTCTTCCATTAACAAACATCACAAGCCGACGTTTACCTCGATACTTTCATTAATCATATTTAGCTACAGTTGGAGGATCGTCAACCAGATATCATTTTTCAGCCAAGTGGCCCGCCACCCCATTTGGTAATTGTCAAAAAAATTTGAACTTTACTTAAGAAGCGTGTGATCAGAAACCAGTTGTATACGTTGTTCCATTCTGAAAACAATTTGTTTATGAGATTTGCGGACACCCTGTATACATAACGTCAAGAACATTATTTAATAAACACACTAAACCTGGAACTTTAATAATAAATTAAGAAATGCATTGAACTGTATGGGATTGTCTTGCTTTCTTGTGTAGGAAGTGATTTTCATATTTAAGTAGCAGTTAGAATATCTGTGGTTTGCAGCCCAGTTTATTAGAACTGGATGGGATTGTGTTGATTTCTTGTGAAGGAAATGATTTTCATATTTACGTAGCAGTTAGAAGATCTGTAGTTTTCAGCCCAGGCAAGGGCACCAGATTTACAAGCTTCTTGCTCTTAAAACTAGTAGTTTTTCTGTTCTCAAAATATGACTGACGTTAATTCATCATTAACTGGAATTTTCCGAGTGAGTCTTCCGGCTCTTTTCGTTACCTTCAAGTGAGAAACAATATAAAAGCTTAATAGTCTTTACATTACATGATTTCTGAACTCACTTAAAATGTTATTTCTCTAGAGTGTAATATGTTGGTTAGAAGAAAGAAGAGCTAAAACAATATTTTAATCTCATTGAAATAAAAAAGACAAATTAGAAAAATATAAAGATACGAAAGAGTAAAATAACGAGATTAAATCAAAATAGGAAAAGAAAGTTTTTTGGAAAAGAAGCAACGAGGAATTTAAATATGTACTTCAACTTACAGTGTAGTGATATAAAATAAAAATTGATTCGGCTTACTCTGAAGTAATATAAAAGAAAACTGACATGACTATGCATATTGAAACGTTGGATGCAGATTCTTATCTTCCATGATAAAACATTACTGATGACAAAAACTTTACTTCACGTATTTTGATGTGAAACTCAATGACATATCATTACTATAGTTTTAAAATTTATGCTGCATTCAATAATAATGGCGTGTATTATTATTATTATTTTTTTTTTTTTTGTGATGAGAATGATTTAGTCTTTCTTATTTATAGCATGTTAGAAAACATACTCACTATGCATCTTTTATTATTTTATTTCGTTTTTGTTATTAACTTCGTTTAATATAATAAATTCAGCTGAGAATTCGAAGAAATTAAAATAAATCGCCCTTTAATTAAAAAAAAAGAAAAATTATTTTGATACCAAATTTTAGATCATAAGAACATGAATCTTGTAAATTCTCAGTACTTGGAAAAAAGGGCAGTACGTTCTTTTTACACTATTAAAAATTATATTGGGGTAAAAGTATAAACGCTTGAGATGAGAATTTTTAACGTTATCATAATAATTGGAATAATTCTTTTTCCCTTCTATATTAATACTAAATTTCAATTTCTGAGCATTTTCCTGCTCGGCGGATTTCTAACTGATGTTCAATTTTTGGCCAAATACATTCCAAAATTAATGGCGAAACAGCATCCCTTTTTTGATTTATTCGTGTTTTTAGTTCTACAACATTTTTTTTCTTGTAATGTAAATTTTGTGTTTTCTTACCTTTCCTCAAAATTGAATCCGTTTTCAAGAAGTTGAAATGAAATTAAACAAGCGAAGTTCACCTGTCTAGAAGTTTTCCAGTCAAATGACCACCGATATTTATCAGAAGTAACATAGGACTTCCTTGGTTGCTTCACTTGTTTTCATGTTATATTTCATTTGCTAATTAATTATTAATTAAAGTAGTGTATTTCTCAGCTCTTGAACTAATTATTATTTTTGATTAACATTAAATGAATAGTTGCAGGAAAATAAAATAATGCATTATAGCAGAAAAATATTTGAAAGCTTTTTATATAATTTTCTGTTTTTGAATAACTTTTGAAATTTCTCTTGTGCGACAGAATGTGTGCGCAATTTATATGCACAGCGATAGTCTCTCTTCGCAGTATAAAACTAAAATGTTTTAAAAAACGAGCATACCTAAAAATATGCCACTCATTTCATTTTTTTAAGAGGAGAAAACATTAAAACCGCCGATGTTCTTTGTCAGATATGTGAGGTATGTTGTGACAATACAATGAGTGACAAATTATTTATGAAAATGTGTGAAATTGTTCAAAGAAAGTCATGACACAGTGTGAAAACTGAATAACTAAATAACCTCGCAGAGACAGAGTTCTGGTAAAAGGGTATATAAAAACTCGTTTTTCGATATCATAAACTTCGATGCATCTTCCGTAAATTTACTTTCATCTCACACATTCTTGAGAATGATCACAGTATTATTTTGGTCTCTGTCTTTCATTTTAATGCATCTTTCTATCAGTTTAACATCCTAATGCTTTCCTTTTTTTTATTTTTTCTTCATATTCCTAAGCTCTGAAAGAAACACCATTTAGAATTTCTCCTTCATTTTTCTCGCTCTCTTTTCACTGATCCTTACTATCTTTTCCTCTCCTCATCCTCCTCATTAAATGCATCTTCTGATGCAAAAACGCTTCACTTGATCTTAATTGCACAGTAGTAATCATGCCACAGTTTTCTTGAACCAATTACAAGTTTGTAGTTATTAAAATTACTTTACCGCACTTACCTTTATCTGAGAAACCAGATTCACGTAAATTGTTAACTGTCAGCATTACGGGAAATCTAAACGATCATTTCTTAAACATTAACAGGCTAGTAGACATATTATCTACTTTTTGTTTCCTTTATAGTTTAAAGACCATTTGAGAATAAATTTGCGCCTTGCTCTAAATCACGCCTTTTTTTTTCTAAAGCTATCACTATCGTTGACTTCCTACAACAAATTTGTTTGCAATATTTTAACTTTTGTTTCTAGGCTTTTTGACAATTCACATGCAAGGTAGCATTTTCTTTCAAAGCGATTTAAAGCATGCCTGAGACCCGCTTTGCTTGTTAAGGCAACAGAAAACATTTTCTCTCTCCACAGAGGGTGAAAATATCCTTTATTCACAATCTATTTGTTTATCTATCCACCGGAGTCTGGAACTAATCCGCTTCCCCAAATATTCGACTTCGCACTTCAAGAAATCGCACAGTATTTGAAATTAACCCTAAAGCCAGATCTGTGCGTAAGAAAACTGAAAAAATATGCACAAAACTAGAATCCGGGAAAATAATATTATATCTTAAATTTAAATTAATTTTTGTTTCTAAACGTTTTCTTGGTTTATTTTCAGCATGAAACGAACCTTTTTTAAAACTAGTCGTAAGCTAACCTAACCATAAAAAATACTGAGAGAAATTTTCTCAGTCTGCATCACGTAATCTTACGGTATAAATTCTTAGCACATCCACCTATAAAACGAAAGATTCGAAGTACCAGTCTCGATGAGAACACAGTTCATTAATCACATTTTTTCGTTTCCTGAAAATTTTTAACAAGTCTTATAGTATCACTTCTATTTTTGTAAGATAAGGATTCGGCCAAGTAGTATCAGCTAGTATCATTATGACCATGTTTTATAAACTTCCTACGAACCGTTTAACCTTGCTTTCATTTGCATAAGAAAATAGAGGTACGTAGCCATAACATTTTGACTCTCCATCATATAATGTGTAATGTTTTATGCAACTAAACGCATATTTTTCAGGAAAAATGATTCATTTCGTATTTTCATGATTTCAGATGACACAATTTTAAAATGATGAATATTTTAGTTTTAAAATTATGTTAAAAATAATTCTTATATATATTTTTATCTATCAATTTTAAACAAATCTATACTGGATATATTACAGTATTATTTCTTTATAGAATAAAAAACGAATTTGAAAGAATTATAATATTCCAACTCATAATAGTAAAGTTATGAATAAGAATCTGAATACCAATATTGTTAACGGTTTTTATACTCTGGTCTTTCATTTTATGAAAGTAGAAAATGGATTAAAAAAAAAAGCAAAATGCATGCATATCAAGTATAAGAAAATAAGAATTTGAAAAAAAAATTGTCAGATAATAAGAAAATAAACAAATAAAAGCTGGATGTCACCATAATTATTTACTAATACCAGGGTTTCGTGTGTGTTTAAATTCATATCCCTTAGTTCTTGATTAAATTACTAAATCAAACCAATTCTTATTTTTATTGAAAGCGTTAAATATCAATTTATGCATAATGCCCGATAGAGGAAATTGTATTTGCCTTCCTCTCTGAACACTAAAGTTTAACTCTGTTTTCTATGTTAAATTCTAATAACAGTAATCAGAGATGCCAACTATCAGTAGATCTCCTGCCCCCATTAAAGACAATTAGATCTTCCTGTCTCCATTAAAGACTGTCAGGAATGTCACGCCATTGATCCTGACAAGAGAATGAGCTACTTCTCTGGGGACGGGGGGTAGCTGACTCCTGAAATGACTGGATATTCTTGCATTACGAATTGAAGCAATGGATCATTATTTGCCTTAAGTTCGCTTTAGGTTTCACATCCATGCAAGTTAGATAAAATATGAATAGATAAACTGCAACATATTAAACGCAAATTTCGCTGTAATAATCAGAATTTGTAATCATGTGTAGCAGCTTCATCGCATTTAACGTAGCTAACTAATTGAAATATTTTTAAATACCGTGTTTGATTTAACATTATCTGTTTTTAAAGTTATTTATAAGTAAATTTTATTTATATGAATAGAAATTTGACAAAATCTTATGCTGCATTTAAATTTTTATTCTTAAGAAAGGTGTTAAATTAATTGCAAATAATGAGCATGTTTTATCTTAATTAAATGAAAAACTAAAAATTAATTATATTAAAATATTGTTTGTATTGTAATTATGGTGTTGTTGTGCTAATAATGTTAACACTTTTCTTGAACTACATATATCAAACATAATAAACACTTTTCATGAACTACATATATCAAGAAATTAACTTATTTAAGAATACTTTTGTGCAAAGCATTTTAAAGATTAGAAAATGCTTTACTTCTTTCAGCATTATAAATTTATTTCTTACATTTAGCTAGCTTTAAATTAATTAGATTTTAAAAGTCTGGAAAAGATTTTAATTGACCAAACAACTAATATAAATCACTACAGAAATACTTAGACTTAGACTCTATAATTGACCGAGCTATTGCGAACAGCAATGTTGCCGGTTCCAAAATTAAAGCCCAAGGGCACTTGACATAAATAAATCCGGACGTGGAGAAATTATCAGATGAGAAAACGGAGATAAGGGGAAAAAGAGAAGTACCAAAAGGAGCAAGACAATCCAATCGGACAAGTTCGCAAAAGGTGACGAGCGATCATAGCTTTCAAGGAGGACCCAAGACAATGGAAATCAATGACAACAATACGAGAAGATACACTACAGCAATAGTTCCAATGACAAATTCAAATATAATTAAACAACATCAATCAGTAGTGCTAAATACAACACAATACAAAACAACTATACAACACAATTTAAATACAATTATTCAACGAAGCAACAGAAGAACTTCAATCAAAATCAGATGCATTGGAAGTGTAAATAGCTAACAATTGAGGATCTAAGTGAAAAGGTTGTCGTCTCCTCCCATGAAGGTGTGAGCTGCAATTGGTCTGACACTTCTATCTTCGAAGAGAATTTCATAATTAAAAACTTGGGAGTAATTAACAAAGTCACATTGCACAGCTTTGTTGAAGAATTTTTTATTAGATCTTCTGATGTAATCTGGAATCGTCTCAAGTTTTAAGTCTCTGTGTAAAAATTTATTGCGGATAAGATAGTGAGAATCAGTAATAATGCGCAGAAATTTGTTTTGCACTACTTGTAATTGATGCAGTTGAGTTTGAGTGACTGTGTTCCAAGCAGGAGCAGCATAACAAAGTATCGGTCGAATGCAAGTGGTATATATATGTTTTTTGGTACGCAAGCTAAGATTTGAATATTTTCCAATGACCGGGAGAAATCTGCATATTATGCCCATGGCTTTGCTCTTGACACTATTAATGTGATTAGACCATGTGAGCCTTTGGTTCAAAATAATTCCTAAGTATTTGACCTTTGTGACCAGAGGAACAGCTTCCTGAAAAAGGTAGAGGTCTTTAAAAGCAATGTTTTTCTTAGTTTTGCTAAGAATTAAAATTTGTGACTTACTAGCATTGATTTTTACTCGCCAATTTGTGCACCAGTCTTCTACGGCATAGAGGTAATTTTGCATTTTGTCTATTGCATGATTAGCTTGAATGGATTTAATTGCAATCGCCGTATCGTCGGCATAACATGCTAACAGAGAGTAATTGTCCAAACCAGGGTGAGGAAAATCTGATATGTAGAAAAGATATAGTACTGGACCGAGAATACTTCCTTGTGGGACGCTGGATCTTATAGGTCTTGAATTGGATTTTTCATTTCCTTGAGCCACGAAGAAAGTGCGGTTTTGCAAAAAGGAAAAGATCAGAAGAATGAGCTCTCTAGGAAGTCCCAAGTTGATAAGCTTGAAGACGAGCCTCTCATGCCAGACGCGGTCAAAGGCTTTTGCCACGTCCAGCATAAGAAGCGCAACACTTTGCTTGTTATGGAATGCAGATCCCACAAATTCTACAATTCTTACTAGTTGTCGAGTAGTACTGAGGTTTTTTCTGAATCCGTACTGATCATTAGGTAGCAGGTGAAGAAAAGGTTCCAATCTAGTGAGAATAAGTCTTTCATAAATTTTACCAAGGCTGGATAACAAACTGATAGGACGATAGCCATCAGGCTTGGTCACATCTTTACCCGGTTTGGGGAGAAGAAAGATCTTGGCTTGCTTCCAAGGATCAGGGAAATAGTTGAGAGCAAGACAAACGTTCAGAATACTAGCGAATTTACTGATAAGTTTTCTAGGTAAGTTACGAAGCATTTTATTTGTAATTTGATCACTTCCAGGAGCTTTTTTGATGTTGAGATATTTAATAATATTAGTAATTTCCATAGGAGAAGTAAGCCTTGGGATGTTATGAGCCGAAGAGGAATGAAGCCAGGAATACACATAGTTTTCGAGAACATCTTTAAAAGTCTGATTCATAGGCTCCATATTAGGAGTAAACTGCTTTTCCAGGTATTCAGCGAAAATATCGACTTTATCTTTAAGTGAGTAGGCAATTTTAGTATCCGTATGAATAGGTCTATTATTAATACTACTTCTTTTAAGATTTTGAAGATACTTCCACAGAGAACCATCATTAATATTAAGTTTAGATATAAAATCTTCTCTTGTTTCCTTTTTAAAATCAGTGATAAGTTTCTTGATTCTTCTATTAAAAATATTGATTTCTCTTTTAAGGGCAGGGTCCCAGTTACGGTGCCAAAGCTTCAGCAATCGGTTTCTTTCTTTGATAATGTCTCTGATACTGCGAGGAAGTCGAATATTATTGTTAGTTAATTGAATGGTAACTGTAGCATCTCTGAAAGCTTTCAGTATACTGTCAGAGAAGATATGAATGGCAAGATCGATATCCTGTTTGGTAGAAAGTGAAGTGAAAATAGGAGGATGTTTGATTAAGATATTGTGAAAAGTAATCCAGTCAGTATTATTTCTGGTAATAGGAGGGTCTTCTTTAGAAACACCAAGAGAAGCAATGACAGGTACATGATCAGATGTAAGTTCTGCCTTGACTTCCAAGGAAATAGGAATAGAAGTATTTGTAAGGATAATATCCAAGATGTCCGAGAGATTTGGAGAGGCAGGACGATAAGTGGCTTCAGAAGGTACATGTAATGCGACAGGATGATTGCAGATAAAATTATGCATAATACGTCCATTGGTGTTAGAACGACGACATCCCCATTCGAGGTGCTTAGCATTCATGTCTCCGGCAATAATAACTTGCTGATCTTCAGGAAGTAAGATTTTAACATATTTTCAGAAAGTCGGTTTCGTGGTGGATTATAAATAGCCGTAAAATGGATGGTACCAAATTGTGGGAGTATAACAGCAACAGTCACACTTTCGAATACAGAAGCAGAGTTTGTCGAGACAAGACAGGATTGCAGAGAGTTTTTAACAAAAATTGCAGCTCCTCCTCTTCTTTGTGAAAGTCTATCACCTCTGTAGGTGCGATAATTAGCAATATACAGTCTATCGGCAGGAACAACATGCGTTTCAGAGATCATGCCAATATCTATGTTATATTCTATAAAAAAGTCCGAAAGTTCATCAATTTTGTTAACAATGCCAGCAGCATTCCAATAGCAAAGTTTAAACGAATCTGACTTATTGAATATGCTGGTCAGAATTAGTTTCATCTGATACTGTATTAGTGGCATTTTGACGGATGTTTTGAGCAAGGAGTTGTATTCCTGAGTTTTTCAGGAAGGTGACTAGAGTATTAAGGTCATCAAATATCTTTTTTGCTTCTGCAATAAGATTTGGAGAAGGATTGTTATTAGCTTTGATGGCTTCAGCAAAAGACTTATTGATAATAAACCTATCAGCATATGATTTCATTTGTTCTTTTTTAGCTTGCTTCGGAAACTTTTCACAACCTTTAAATGAAGCTGTGTGGTCTAAACCACAATTTGCACATTTAGCAGGTGCATTCTTGTCTTTTTGACAGGTTCTTGAGTCATGGTTATCACCACATTTAACACATCTAAAGTCAATGTGGCAAGCAGCTTGTGAATGGTGAAATCCTTGACATCGGAAGCACTGGACTGGGCCAGAGCGTCCTTTATATGGTTCGACTTTGATATGTAATCCACAAATTTTGGTTTCTTTAGAAATTTCTTTAGATTTTTCATTTTTCTTCAGAGTGATAAGAAAAAGTGGAAATTTTTTAACTTCTCCTTTAAATCTACGAGAGAGTTGACTGACACTTATAACTTCGTAATTTTTGCTTAAAAGTTCTTCTTTGATTTCATCAGGATCTGTGTCCATTGTAAGATGACGGAAGACCACTTTATGATTCTTCTCATCAGGCAAGAGAAAGGAGTGATATTTAATTTCCTTTTTGTTCAGAACACTTGTAATTTCTCTATGAATGTTGACATGAGAGACTTTAATTTTAAAGCCTTCTTTTTGAATGTAACCTGTGTAATCAGATTTGTCTGATAATTTATGTTCTGAAAATAACGCTTTTAGTTCTTTCCAATCAAATTTTTTATCATTTATATAAATGGCAGGTGGCGCTTTGCCTTTTTTGTTTTGATCGTTTTGTATTTCTTCATTTATCTGAGATTCATTTGGAACAACAGGACTAGTGTCCATTGATTCTTGACTATTAATGGAAGGAGTAACAACTGGTTTGAGCTGAGAAGGATTAATGGGACGAAAATGACCCTTTTTCCTTTTACCCACACTACGATCTCCTTTGGGTTTTTGTTCAGTTTCGTTACCTGAACTATCCGTTTCTTGTTCGAAAGGAATTTCAGTTGAATTGTCTTTATTTGGCTTATTAGGTGAGCCTTTCATACGTTTTCTTTTGACAATTTTCCATTCACTTTCTGTAGGTGTAGGAGTTTCTTCTTGATGTTCTAATGACTCTTCAATTTCTTTGTGAGCAGTAATTAAGGCATCATACACTTTTTGAAGTAGATCAAATTCTTTGTCTTCTTTGATAGAAAGATTTCCATTTTGTTTCTTAACTCTCAGCTCCTCAACGGTAGCCGCAAAAACTTTCAAAAATGGTTCCATCATTCATAAGCAAATTAATGGAGTCCGGCGCTCCGGAACCAGACCACACGAAGGTGTTCTGGATGAGCCGGCGGGACTTCACAAGGCCCTTGTCTTCAGCACTGATAGTCAAAGCTAAAGAGTAACAATCCAAAACAGTAAAAAATCGAAGGATCGAAATCCAACAATTCAGTGATGAACGATCAGTGGCACAAGATAAGCACAGAAATACTTTACGCAGACGGAAGCTTTCATTTGGAAACATTCTAAAACAAAACTGGTTTGCTATTTCGTTATGCACAGGGAACCATTTGCAGCCCAAAAATTTTTCTAAGGCACAAAACGTCAAGACTTAGTATAATTGATGAAAAAAAATCAAAGGAAAACCCTTAAAATAAGAAGAACTGTGTTTAGTGTATGTCTAATTAATCTACTTCGAAATCTCTGAAGGGTAATTCTGAATCGTCAAATCATTTATTCAAACCTGTTTATTTTTTAAGCAAGTACAGTATTTCCTTCGCTATAATCAGTTTCTATCTGCTACAATTTAAAAGCTTTCTTTTTTATAAATCATGAAGTAAGTACCGTTCTTTATCTATCTTTCTCGCTCTTTAACAAAAAAAAATTTCTTAGAGAGAAAACGAATAAATGAGAAACAACATTCTCCAAGAAATAAAATATTCACAATTTTTTTAATCCTAATATACGATATTAAAATGTATAAAAAATAAAATGCATTAGTTAAGATTCGTGCCTCAGGGTTGAAAACATGTCCCTTAAATCATTATTAAATGTTATTTCATAGTGTAAATATGAAAATGTTACATCACCTTCCATTTTGTAAAAAATTATTAGTTCTTTTAACCGAAGTACTGCTAACGAAAATTAAATATCTTTAATACCAGCATCCTCAGCAAGGTAATTCAAATGGGGATAAATAATACCTTGCTTAATTTATAATAAAAAGTCAATCATTCGACTCAAGTATAGTGTGAATCGTAAAGTAAAAAGAAATTCGTGAATTTCAGAACAAAAATCTCTTTTGGATATTTTGCCTCATAAATACGAATATTTATTTTTGACTTATCACCAACAAAATCAGACAATTTCATAATTATCGATGAATTTGTTAAAATAATATGTATCCAAGAGGATAAAATCTATTTTTCTAAGATCCGTCAGTTGATGATAATGATATTTATTCGAAAAAAGACGTACACAGTCACATGCAACAAACATATTACTCAAGATTTTAATACAGGAATTTATTTTTAGATATTTAGATTCAGAATTTTAGATTCAGATATTCTAGAAGAAATACATCAAATCTACCTTCCTTTCCTCTTGCTTCCACAATGAACTTACTCACACAACACTCACTTCGAAACAAATACCCCACCAGCGACAGAGCCAGTAGCTAGCTGAACATTGAATAATTTAGTACGATGTTTGAATCTCGGCGAATAGGCTAATTGCATGGGCCTTTTCATGGCGTTTTCCATGTGTGAAGGTGTATTTCGGTATGTTCTCCATATGTAAACGTGCCAGTTTCCCTTAGAAAGTTCTGCACGAAGGCATCACTCCTCTTAAGCAGATTGCCCTCAAGTGCTTTGACGTAATTTAATAAACTAAACAAAAGAAGTACTGCTACCGTATATGCGCTTAACATTAGGCTTTACAGAAATTCTGTTATGGTCCTAACATGACACGAGATTGTTTTGCATACTTTAGAAATCATCTTTAAAGATTAGTGACATAAAAGTAAAAGAGAAATATTGGCTGCGCCTTTTTTTTGAAATTTGGAGGCTCTTATAAGACAAAATCTTTCACAGAAAGTCAAACGATGAAATAAGGGAAGGTCTTTGTTGAAGTGGCACAGAGATTTCTGGAAATTAATAAAGCTCCTGAAGAGTTATAGAGCTCCAGAACTGCTGAAGAGATACTTTTTATTCTTATTTAAGCTGATATGTTAGAATACTTTCCATGTTTTTACCGCGAAATAATAGGAGTTACAAGCGACGGGCAATGGGAAAGATGTGGTTACATTATAGCAACTTCCTTTGCAGAAGTTGTTAATTTTTCAAGAATGAGCCAAATTCTGGAAGCCTTGTACCTTTCCACTCTTCAGCCACCATATTTTTCAAACAATGTTGCCCTTCTTGTATTTCTTTTATTGAAACTTCCAAGGTTTTTATAGAAAATTCGCGATATTGTTGTCTTCAAATCAATTTTAAAATACCGATTGTTGAATTGGCCAGCGACGGAAGAAACTGCTTTATAAGTTTCGATGGAATACAATATTTTTCTGTAAAATTACTAAAGGGAACAATGATAAGATGATTTTGGCAGACAGCAGGTGGGAAAGGCCGAGTTTGGTCAATTTTATGACTTTTTTAAGCGAAAACAGATCCTTCTGTAAATGAGGAGAGGAACAGCGCTAAAAATTAGAGGAGGATTTCATGAAAATTTTGCTTTATTTTCTAATATATCATATAATTTTTAAAAATAAAAATGCGTATATAAAAACATTTTTATAGCTATAATTTTTGGCTACTTACAAAAAATGCCGATAGTTTGTGAATGTTGTTCGAAAAGTCGCCAACTAGCACCCGGAAAGTAGTTTTTACCTTTTCATTTGTAAAAAATTCGCCAAGGTGATTACGTTTATGCATGACTCCGAGACAGATTCTATCGAGATATTTTACAAATTGAATCAGAGGGAATAAGTTAGATGGTACCCTAATACGATGTGGAACTATGAAGCATTTCCTACCTGGATGAGGCGACACCCACCATAAAAGAAGGAAATATAAATACTAAAATGTTTTTAATTTTTAGATTATTCTTTTTATATTGCATGCATATCTTGGTTTAGCATTAGCACATTTTGCTGTGCATCATTAATCTGAACATTTCTCTACAATGAAAATCGACATTTCCATTGTATATTTAGTACATTACATTGAACTTGATATATAAACGAGTAGTCTATATTTTGGGGTACCCTTTGGATTATCGCAAAGTTGTTGTTTCATTTATGGTAACTTGAATATTTTACGGTGTATGTTTTGGAAACCCTATAATGTCATGATTGGTTGTAATTCGTGATCGCGGTGATTTTGAATTTTTGAGGCTTATTTCTGCTTTGGATGTTGCTTCGGAAGCACGTTGCTTATTTTGTGCTTTACACGGTAAAATGGCTGCTTGTGATAAGATTAATCTGAATATTCTATACGAGCTGGAACAAATGGAAAAAAAAACATTAATTGATTGGTGTGTAAATGAAGGTTTACTTAGTAATCATTATAAGTGTCTTGTTTGTTAGAAGGAAAGGCGTATGGTAGAATGAAAAGATCGATCAGATGGCTTTGAATGGATTTGTTCGACACTACGGAGTTCCACAGTTCGGCACTACGGAGAATATTTTTTATTCTTATTTTTGTGAATTTATGTGTAGACGATAGATACAGATAATGGATGCTGTTAAAGAATTCTGTTTGCCACACACCGAAGACATCAGATTTTTCTAAATAAGGTAAGTGGACATTTCCTTTTTGTACTACATAGATTACATAACATGCATTTCTTCTTATGTTATTTCCTTGCTTGATTTAAAATGTAATTTGTTGAGATTCTATATTTTTTGTTTTAATTATGTTTCATTGCATTATGTTTTGGATGTCATTTTACTGGGGAGGGCGTTGCACATAAATAGTAATGGCGCCAAAAAATCACCAATTTTCGCCAAGGGGTACCCTGAAATATATATGTTTCTAAAAATATTTTCTAAAAAAATTTTACTTTCACATAAGAATAGTAGGAACTAGAATTATGTTTTAATAAAATTAAAATATTTTATCTTCATATCAACTTTAATCCTGTGGCACAGAAAACTCTGCGTGTCATGAATTTTTTAATGTCAGTTTTCTTTCCTTAAAAATCAGTTTAGTTAAAATAAACTGATGTTTTGTGCAGGAAAAAATTTAGATTTGTTGGCTACTGCAATAGGAATTATTAAGAAAAGATTCTTTCAATGTGTTAAATATTTTTATGTGAATCTGATATTAATAAAGAATACTTCAAGAACATAGAAACAAAATATTATTACATACAATTAATAACGCAATTTAACAGAAGCATAATATAATAACGCTAACAATACAGCAGTCATATTACTTAGCAAATACACTGCACATTAAAGAAAATACTATTAACACGGTGGGTTCCTAACTAGACAGTACATGAATCTGCTAAAGGAATCTGCTAAAAAGTACAAGAACTTAACCAATTAAACAGTTATAGAAATTCAATCTGCTCTAGTTCCCAGCATTAATATTCTAAAAGACAGTCGTGACCTGCAGACTGATTAGTGTCCAAAAGTCAAAGAGCATAACCTTTAACTTTCTTCCTTTCCTTTCATTAACGGCTGTATATAACATGTAATGCCTGCTTTCAGAGTTCAATCACAGAACCTGAAACGCAATACTAGGTAATAGGAGTGGTAGAGAAAAATGGGGAGGGAAGACTCAAACGAAACCATTAAGTAAGTAACAATATATCCTACAAAAATACAAACTAAATAACAGCAGCTACCTATATAACGATATAAGTATACAATAATATAATGTTACTGTTCATAAAAAGTATCTCTTACAATTAAACTATTTCTTATAATTAAATCAACATGCAATTTAAATTCCTAGAATTAGATTCACTTGAGAGAAGCCAAATCTGTTTATATCTTATGAATCACCAAGTTAACTAGTCACTTAATATCTATAACGAAACTGAAAAACAACCTCAAACCTAATTTATTGGTCCCTACAACTGCATTATATTAGAGAAAAAGGAATTATAAAGTATAAAAGGAAGAATGAATAAATTAGTATTGATCTGATTTGGTAAGATTTAAAAAACCAAGTGCGTTCACAATGCAATATTCTAACTGAATAATTTATTATATTTTATCATGTTCTGTAAACATGATCACTGTAATTTCATTACTCTGACTCGAGCCGGTAAATGTCACAGATTAAACTTTGGTATTTAGCATTTCTCATGACATTAGATGATAATTTAAAACTTTTATTTATTTTTCGGAGTAAGGGATTATTAAGTATACAAAGAAACCTGTGCTTCTAGCATTAAGTAAAATTTAAATAACTGATACCCTAAGGCTTTAGCACCTAATAAGTAACTTTTATCTTTTCATCATTAAAAAAGTCTCTAAATTGCCCGAGGTGGTTGCGTTAATACCACAATATACTATAATTTTCGTACTTTACTCAAAACTAATTATTTTTAAATAAAACTATCATCGAAAACATCTCAGTAATACTAATAATTACAACACCAATATATGCAAGTAATAATGAAGTCGCTTAAAGAATAACAGTCGCGATATATTAACCAAGTGCTCATAGCATGGACAGAGACCTGTTTTGGGCGTGAAGCGTAAATATTTCAAGACGAGTTTGATTATAAAAGAATATAAAAATTTAAATACACGGAAACCTTTCACACGATAAAATTTAATCATTATTAAATCAAAAAAAAACGCGATTCAATTTTTTACATTAAATTAAGTATTATCAAGAATCATACTGACTCACTCATTTATATTGTTTTAAAATAAATAAATTATACTGCAATTAATGTATAAAATAATGATGCCTCGCGCCTAGCAATTATTCACTGATTTCAGAGACATAACTTACTTTTTTGTTTCACTGGTCAGTTAAAAACAATCATGAAGATTTCATATTAAAGAGAAGAAATTAAGCATTAAAAAAATCTGAAAGGTTTCAGATTTTAAATTACGTCCTTAGAGACTTTTTTAGCGTTTTGTGTGTTACCTTTATTTAATAAATATCATGTTATTTGCACTTAAACCATAAAATTCAGTTCAACAGCAATGTCGCAAAATAATTTTAAAATGAGTATATCTTCAGAATTTCCGCGCACTGGAGATAAAAAGTTTTTTCCCCGTAGAGTGTTGCCATTACTCACTTTTAAATCGTTGAGTTTGTTAATCAAATATTCGTTAACACTAGAACGGCGGGAAAATCTTACCTATTGGAACGGCGGTAAGGGGTCATTTTGACTTTTCGATGAAAGTACTGAAATACAACGGTAACACAATTTTAAATGCCATACATTGGCACAAATATGTACTTTATATACATTTCATAATTTATATTTAGAATCACAAGATAATTTATTGACTTTTTAAAATAATGTAAATGTATCGAGTATATGGCGATCAATTGGATCATACTAAAGTTACTCAAATAACTCATTAATTTCATGTAAGAATTGATTTCAAATAAATGCTTTTACAAACTAAAACTAATGTTAACTAAAATAAAACACATTTTATATAGTAATATTTTTTATGTACTTACTCGGTGGATGATTCACTCTTTAAATCCATAAATGAGAAATTTTTCCTGATGTTTCAGTTATATCATTATCTGTGTAGCTGAATTAAATATCTAAAGCATTTCGTTTCAATTCTATTTAATGTTTAAAGTATTAGAGATTACACATACGTATTTAGAATTAATGCAGTTGATATAAAAATAATTTTTAACAATTTTTCGAGTGCATTTTCCGCACACAAGTTTTGAACAAGATGCACAATATTCTTGAGACGTGTTTCCATTGCATCTCTGTACTTGACACTTTTTTCTCTTTATATCCATTTTCTTTTCGTGTGTTTTTTCTGAAGACTCAGGAAGGGTCTTTGAGAGTTCTGAAGCCATATGTACCACTCTTAACTCCTCTCCTAATTTCAGTAGAACATCTCTCCTGTTAATGGTGTTTCCTGTTACATTTTATAAATTATCCAGGCGTTCAAAGCTGCGTGATCCAAAATATTGAAAACGATACGTACAGGCCATCGTCTAGAAGCCGATTTAACTGAATATTTTTGGCACGTCTGATCACAAATATCCACATCATACTTTGTTGCGTTGTAAAATGCTATTAAATCGGGCAACTTCTTCAGACTGTCTTCAGATTTTACTGTAGTATGTAATGAGCTCAGAAAAACGCTTTTGTTTCTTTTGCCTTGATAAATGTTAAGTGTGATATTATCATGTTCCACTATTGTCGAAGAATAAAGATTACTACGCATTTTTTTCAAAGATATAGGAGTTTCTCTTCTGTTATTTTTCATTGTGCCGACCATAGTTGTAATTATTTATTTTAGCATTTCTGCTAATTTAATGCTAGGAAAATAGTTATCCGTGGTAATATTCCTCCTTTTGTTTAGATGTGGCTCCGTTAATTTTATGAAGCAAACAAACAGACAAACGTAATTGTATTTTTTCAGACAAACGTAATTGAAGATTTGTTGTTTCATCCTTTCCTAGATAAGGAAATCCATTCAAGACGTCTTTAGTATCAACGTCGACAGATAATCAAAATTGTATTCCAAATTTGTCAGGTTTATTAGGCATATATTGTGCAAATCTACACCTAGCTTTAGATGGGAATAATTGTTCATCAACTTTAACATTTTGTCCTAGACGGTAGCACGTTTTGCGGTTTTTAATAAATTTGCTCCACATGTCTGATGCAAGAGCAAATTTATCAGTCTCTAATCGAGTAGATCTTGTTGTCTTTTCATCGAACCTTAAAATTCGTTTCATTTCTTTGAATCTATCTCTTGATATAGTTTCTTTGTAAAATGGGATTCGCCACGCTTCGGACCACAAGGAATATAAATCTAAGCCCTTTACTCCTATTACTCCTCGAACATACAATGTAGCGACAAAAGCATCTAACTCAGCTAGAGACAACTTCCAGTCTTTATTTCCAAGTTGCCGATGAGCTTCGGATTCTGTACATTTCTTTATATGCAGCAAGATATCATCGTCAATAAAAAGCTTGAAAGCACTAGACACTTTGTCTTCAGAAACACGACTCTTTGCGAAAGGTGTTGGCCTTGCTGGTTTCATTTAGAACATTATAAGCAGGAACACGGTCGTAGACTGAATTTTTGGAATTTATTTCATTCCATATAGTGTTATCAGGAGCTGCCCGTTTATTTCTACTGAGTTCTTCTTCGTTTACTTCATTGTCCTCGGATTCACTAATAGTTTATGTCTGGAATTCATGTTCAGTTTCTACAGAAAAGTTATCAATTTCACCTCCCTCAGCCTCATTTTCAGATAGCTCCTGCAACATTTTTTTAATTTCTTCATCTGTAATCTTTCATCTTCTTTTCCGCTTATTAGACATATTTTGTAAAAGTTGAAAAAAGTATAAAAATATCAGACTATCAGAAAACGACAGGGAATATATTCTAGCATGATTCTCACAGCGTAAAGGAAAGGTGACAATGAACTCGACGGCGGAATTCATATGTTCTGAAATACTGATTTGGGATTACCAAAAAAACATCTGTCCTAACTGTTATCACCTGCAGTAAGTAAGCTGAACTAACAAACGGGAAAATACATCTGTTACATAAACTTTTTCTGAAAAAAATGTAAGCATGACAAACCCTGCATCTACCTTCCTTGCGGTATTTTCTTCAAACGAATAAATAATTGGAAACAAAGAAACAACTTATGTAGACATTAAAAAGTAGTGAGACCACCCAGGTTTTTATCCCTCCGGGAGATAGTATGAATGCAATCGAAAAATCCTTATGAGTGAATGTTTTTCATGGGTTATTTCACAATGCCTCAACCAGAAAGAAGGATAAAAGTAAAGGGCTCAAAATGAAACTCCGTCCGCCGTTCTAGGAATACATGCCAATATTTCAAAAACTGACAAACTTAGAATGCTTAATTTTTTTACAAACATTTGTTATCTATTTAGGAAAAGTAAAAAAATTCCAAACGATTTCTTCCAATAAAATAAAAGTAATCAGCGGTCAAAAGTGTTCAGGGGTTAAAATGACCCCTACCACCGTTCTAGTGTTGAAGTGTTACAAAATATGAAATCGATAATAAAACAAATCTCAAATTTCAAATCTGGGCTTTCAGATGCCCATGTTCGCAGTAGGATTACGTCATTGGATGGCTCTAGGTACCGTTCTTTTATTGGTTAAACAATGTAAGAAACATACATACATTTATGCAGATTCCTCATTATTTAATTTCTTCAAATATAATACAGGGTGGTAGCATTTCGTGGCAACGATTCGAAAAGTGATACAGCTTTTTAAAGTTTTCAACGCCAAATTGCAAAATGAAAACAATAGTCCTTCAGGAACAAAGCCCCTTTGGACTTATAATGTTGCGTGGCCCCAACTTATCAGCAACAGCAGTAGTGACTGCTATGAACTGTAAATTACACAAACTCGTAAGAAGGGTTTAAATCCCTTTTTATTCCACTTTAGAAATCACAGATGCGTTCACTTGACGGTCACAAACTACGCCGACCAGGCGGTGTAACAAAATAGAAAAATACGACTAAAAATAAATGACAGGATGAATAAATAACGAGGTCACTACCTACGAGGCTCTATAATCGTAACTAACTTAACCGCGTTCTAAGATACAGCTGAGATTCAGCAAACTTACTGATTAAGAAGTTGAAAAGATTCAACAAACTGCCGAAATAGGCACACAGGTCGAAACGTGCGGTTCTTAAATTTCTACCTAGCAACCTTCACGCTCGCGATTCAAGAAGCACACTTACAATCTCGTTCCCCTTCTATTTTAAACTCAATTTACTTCTGCTAAAGTTTGAATACTCTGCGCGTTCAACTACGATTTACATACTCTGGCATTGGCAATTCTAGGGGAAAGTAAAGGCTTGACAGGAAAGATAGCTTAAACTTAAAATAAATGTTAGTTAAAAAAAATATAAACCCTACAGACTAATAAATTCATATCTCAATGCTTAAAAGACGACAATTTCATTTACACTTTTATTTATATTTTTTTTTAATAATGACATTTGTTTTCACCAATAAGACTTAAAAAGTTAATTAATTATATGCGTAGGTTGCAAAACATGTGTCGGAAAATAGATATTAACCTTTTATGATATAACGTCGTTTTAGCTGCTTATTAGAAAGATGGCTTTAAGGAAAACATGTGCAATATACTCCAGTTTCACAGACTTCACTTTTCATCAAGTAACAGATATCTTCTTATTGTATCTATTACCACAGTTTATGTTAATTATATTTTTTTTTATTAAATTAAATACGCAATGCACAAATAAGAGTTTATTGTTAATTGCTTTTAAATTATAAATATTTCGAGCATTCTTTACCTTTTATTTACTTGTTTAAAAAACTTTAAAAAGAATTTTTTCATATAATAGGAAAAGGTTGTCTCTGTAATTAAAGCCATTCAGTACATATAACAAGAAAATTATGAACGTTTACATCATTGCCCAAACAACAGAAACAGAATGATAATAAATAAATCATTCGAGGAGACCTGAATTACATTGCATACACTTCTTGATGAGTATGGTGATTATTTACACTTCCTTCGTTTCACTGTTGTGGAGGAAGATTCAAGAACACTGACCACTGCGAAAGGTTTCAAGTGACAGAAGACACATTTTAAGTTTGTTAATTAACATAAAATATTTTTACTTTTTTTTACAAATAAACAAAAGAAAACCTCCTACAACAGTCTGCTACCATAAAACACCGACAAAAAATGGCAATGCCTTTAACACCCCAGTGAGATGCTGTTTTTCTCAAGTTCATTAAACGTAATGTCGCCGGATTAGACAATGGAAATTTCATGCAGCAAGTTTAAAAGAAAATTTATACTGCACTAAATAATATCCTTAAAATATTTTGCCTAGAAATAAGAATATGGATTGTGATACCGCAATCGAAGATGTTCTACAAAAATCCAAATATTGAAGCTGCTTAGAAAGTATAGAATTGTCCATTTATGCTCAAATCTAGACCTTTTTCCCGAAACTTCTTGGTGCAATAAAAGAGAAACGAAGAAAGAGTTTTCACGAAGCTAAGAAAAAAATGACAAAAAATATTGGCTGTAGAAATAAGTTTTGAGGGGTTTGCATAAGATAGCGCTACTAGTATTAATCGTATCGGACAATATTGTAACCAATATTCATGTTGAAGCGCGAGCATTTTCGTTTGAATATCAGTCTGTTTCATTTCGCGGAAGTATAAACAACAAACTTTCTTTGTGCTTAACCCAAATCAACCTTTGTATCAACAAAACAAAATTTGCGGTAAGCGCGTCATCTTGTTTTAATGTGAAGAAAAGTGCAGCTGATGGACATCGATTGCTATGTGAAGCATATGGGTAACATGCTCAATCAATAAGAACATGTGACCAGTAAAGTTTGAAGACGCTGAGTTGGAGAAGTTACTGGATTATGATTCATGCCAAACTCAAGAGGAGTTCGCCAAAACCTTGGAAGTGACTAAACAAGTGATTTTAAAGAGTCTCAAGTCCATGGGTATGGTGCGAAAACAAGGAACATGGGTTCCATATGAACTCAAGCCAACAGACGTCGAACGCCGTTTTTTTTTTTTTTTTTTCACGTGCGAACAACTGCTCCAGAGTTGCCTCTGGGCGTAATCGGAAGGATTTTTGCAGTGAATAGTGACGGGAGAC
Organism: Stegodyphus dumicola; assembly: GCF_044657685.1. Classification (NCBI taxonomy): domain Eukaryota; kingdom Metazoa; phylum Arthropoda; class Arachnida; order Araneae; family Eresidae; genus Stegodyphus; species Stegodyphus dumicola. The sequence continues at coordinate 109,444,999 of NC_140771.1, forward strand.
GAAAAAGGGATCTACTACGACAACCCAAAGCGCAGAAAGTCGTAAGATAAGCCTCTCTATGCATCAAATTCAACGGCCAAACTGAATATTCATGGAAAGAAGCTAATGCTGTGCATCTGGTGGAATCAGCTCGATGTGATCTATTATGAGCTATTTCAGGCTTACGCAACCATCACTGGGGACCGTTATAAACAACGGTTGATGCAACTGAGTCGAGCTTTGAAGCTCAAACGCTCTCAGTATTCCAAAAGACCGGTAAAGTGATCTTTCAGCACGACAACGCTCGCCCACATGCTGCTAAATTCGTCAAGGAAACTTTGAAGGCGCTTCAATGGGGTGTCCAACTCCAACCGCCGTATTCACCGGACATTGCTCCTTCCGACTTCCACTTGTTCCGGTCGATGACTCATGACTTCGCCGAGCAGCCACTTTATACGAAGAAGACTAAAATTAGATCGCCTCAAAAGAAGAGGCATGTATTAAATCCGGATTCTGTTATGCATAAAATATAAACATTAAACTTTCTTGAGTTATTTATGAAATTGTAATGTGCCAAAATTAAGGTGTAAATGCAATTCAAGAAAATAGCTAATGTGAGAACAAATATGCACTGAACAAGGTGTAAGGTGTAAACAAATATAATAGTCAAACAAAATAATTCAAGTTAACATAACTAAGCATTCCTTACTAATATATATATATATATATATATATGAGTTTTGAAATGGAATGGCAATAACCCATACCAGTAGTTAAAAATGGTCCAGTGTTCTGAATTATTTAAAATTTAAAAAAAAAACAAGTATATAAAAAGCAGCTAATGTTTATTTTGGTGACTAAATTTGTTGTACAAAGTTGCAGTTGGTTAACAGGTGGTGGCTGGTCACTACAGTGAATAGAAGGAACAGCAAAGGAAACATATCTTTAAAATTAATTAACAAATGGGGGCCCACAACATTACTAAAACAATATCACAATCGTTCTATAAGCTCGGAGTGATGGGTTTACATATGTGCTCTGCGGGAAAAGAACATTTCCCTCCCGCTTGGTTACCACAGCGACAAGCATAACTATAAAATATAAAAGAAAGGGGAGAGCTAAATATAATTCAACTAAGGATAGGAATCAAAGGGCGGGGTGAGGCTCCCATTTTTCGCCCCTCGACTACACTTTAATCCAGTGGGTTCCGAACTTCCATAGTTCTGGAGATTATTTTTTTCTGAAAAGATATACGTCGCGGTTAAAAATCTCCTTCCTTCTCAGCTTGCGGTCTCAAACATTGATGTCAGTCTGGCCCTGAAGCTCTCGAACAACGCTGCAGTTGTTTTTTCTTCACTAGCGGAGACCTTGATCTTGGCGACAAGTGGAGATGGAATGGTCGCCCAATTACGGCAGCCCACATGCCGTGGAACAGAAAATCACCGGGTGAAAGGACTTCGCTAGCTTCCAGAAGTTGGCGGATAATCGCTTGATCTGCAATGCTGCTCCTCAAGCCTAGGCGAGGCGTCATTAACTCCTCCACTGAAATACGATATAAGCAACTAGCCTCGCATCGGGGTATGATTGTAACGTGGGTGTAAGCCTGACGGCCTCCAATTCCACCCCCATAAGGATTGGATTGGATTATTTAGTTATGGCAAAGCACAAGAGGGCTATCTGCCTAAAGGAAGGGATACCTTTCGTGGAGGACTTTCTATGGGAAACTGGTTCGTATACACGTTACACATGGAAAAAACCATGAAAACGCCCATGCAGCCAGCCCGTTCGCGGGATTCGAACCTCGGACTACCAGTGTTAAGCGTCTTTACCGCTCGTCCGCTGGTGTGCCCATCCCCATAAGGAATCCCTCTTAGAACAAATGCTTACTAGAAATCTCTGCGATAAGGGTTGCAGAATATTCTAAATAGCACATGTGGTACATCGCTTGACAAAGGAATTCAGGGACTATGTCTGCTCAAGATAAGGAAATTCTGAGAAAAGCGAATTCCTTGGCAACAAATTTGGTCGAAAATAAAACTATGATATAATTTCGATCACAATTAAGCAATTTATAGGTGCTGTTTTTTAAGCTCTAATATTTGACAAATTCAGATCAATCAAATGCACACACAATAGAAATGTTATTACAGTTGAAATAAGGATCACTAATCATTTCTAAAATTATGTTTCTTCAATACCTGAATTGGCATTACCACCAAAGTCAGAAAATATGTATTCATGAAAACTTTAACAGAAAGAGGGGTAAACGATAAACCAGACTTATTAAATTAATACACCAACTTGTGTAACCAACAAAAACTTTAACTTTTTAAAAGTTAAATAACCTGAAGGGTCAAACTATCAGTACAAAAAATAAAACCAAAGTAAATTTAAGTTCTTAAACAAAATTAAAAGTTTAACCACTTTAAAAGATGAAAATTTTAAAACTACCAAACTAAACTACCAAACTTAAATTAAAAGTTAACCAAAACTAAAAACCAAATTAATAAACTTCAATTACTGACAAAACTGAATTAAGAAGCAATAAAAATTTATAACTTGAAATTAACAAAAAATTAATATATAACAAATCCGTATGGAACCTGAAAGATAGGGAAAAGTCGTTGTTAACGATGGACAATACTTTGAATAAAACGCATTGTTCCAATTTACAAACAAGTTACAAACATTTACAAGTTTATTACAAGTTACAAACAAACTCTCAAAACTTATTTGTACACCTAATACTAAGGTCACTTTAATATTAATAACATTAGAGTTCGCTGCTATATTTTGCAACCTCAGAAATATCCAGTAACTATGCCTCTTTGTATTCAATTGACGACAGCAGTGCAAAACTTTTGAGTAAGAATTTTTTATATTAAACAATAACATTTTACGGTTTTTTTTTCATAATACGTAACATTTTATTGTTTGATAAAATATTTTATTCTAAAATCTGTGCAGTGATTCACTACAGATATTTAATTTTTGTTGCTTTTTCAAAATTCATATAAATAATTTATACGAGAGCGCACAACAGTAAAAAAGATAATAACCCAAGAGGGGGAAGAAGAAAAAATAACTGGGAGCTTGAAAACTATCAGATTAAACAGCCTCCCAAAAATACAAGTTTTCTATAAAATAAAAACGCGTTTTTCCATAAACGTATTTTTGGTAGACTCTTATTATGGATCTTATTCTTTGAATTAGGTTAAGTAAGCAAGCATATTTAAAAGAAAATGGCTTATTTCATTATAAGCATACATTTTTCATTTCACATATTGCTTACATTAAATGAACATGCTCATTAAGTTAAACAAGCAAAAATAAAAAGTATTCTTTGCAAAAAAAAATTATTTTAAGTTATTTGAAGTATATCTGTGACATACCAAGAATGTACGCATTTAGGCCATTCAAAGCACATTTATAACGAACAAATATTTCTGCTCTGGGGGGGGGGGGGCTGAAACATCCATTAAATTGAATTATTACTATTTTTTCATTCAGAATTCAGCTTGACTTCAAGCAAAAATGAACTATTTAAGCCATTGAATCTTCATAGCGCTATTAGCAGCAGAAATAGCTTGATAATAATCTCAACATAATTAGCCACTAACCATTATGCCAGTTTAAGCGATTGTCCACATATGCTAAGGTGTGTTTCCGTTAGTTTTATTCATTAGTAAAGCGAAACTGGATGATTGGGAATTAAAATTTGTAATCTAAAAAAAGTATTTAATTTAATATTTAAGCTACAATTATAAATCAAACAGATATTATTTCTATGGTATCGCAGCTCCCTCTATAAGAGAAGAAATGGAAGAAAAATAATAGAAGAAACGTGAAAGAAATATTGTGAGAATGAAAGAGAGAACCAAAAGAGTGGTAGTGGATAAGGGAGGTGAATAGGAACCTTATTTACTGCTGTACTACAGTACTATTTTGCGATGCAATAATTCTATACCAATCAAAAATATGTATTGCATTAGTTAAGTTTGAGTTGCATTAGTTTTAGAGTTACACCTGTGGTAATTTTTTTCTGGTGACGTGCTTCGATATGTCTGCAATGTGGCAAATTAAAAGAAGAGTCTGCAAGTGGTTACTGGTAAGACAAATAGCGTTTCTTGAGCCACTGTCGTAAACTAATTGTAAGAAAATGTATTAATGCTTAAAACGAGTTTATATGAATATATCAAAGTAAAGATCGCAGATTACATTTCTATTGTTCCATATTATGCGCAAGTATTCATGAAACGAAGCCGTATTTCCATATTTTCTTACTGTGACCATTTTCTGTGGATAGTCAACCATACATGGAACAACTTGTGTGTGTGTGTGTAGTTTTACTCATGTGTGTGTGAATAGGCGCGCTACCGTTAAGCAACTAAAGCCAACAACCAGGTTTAGATTATTTCGACATGATTGTTGAAGATTAGTTCACGGAGGGCAGGGGACACTATCCGTTTGCCATAACTTAATCGATTTTGACCCACGCTCGCTACTGTTCATTTGGAACTTGTTCTCACATGGAGCACAACATTCATTAACATATTGTCTGTCATTGCACAATGTAGAAATATAACGCTAATTTTTGTTGTTTAACTTCTAAATTAATATTGTCTGCTTGCGACACTCTGGCATGCTATACTAGAGATACTCTTGTACTTGTTGTGTCCTCAGTTATATCGTTATTCAACTTAAATCAGCTCATCTCCGTTTGTGATAGCGCATATATTATCGCATATTTTCTGTAATATATGCTGTTTCTTAATTAGATATTGTCTGAATGCTTGAGGATTGCTATTTGGAAACTTTACATGGATCTCTTCTCTTAATTAGCAGCTAGTTAAATAAGGCTGCGTTGTACCTTACTCGCCAGGTATACAATGCCAGCATTTCAAATCTCGAATTTATATAAATACTTCGGAAGTGTCTAAGTCCACTGATGTAACGTGTTAGTTTCAGAATGGCAACCTTCTGATGTTTATCTAAGTTAGGTGCTTGATAATGTGAGCATTTGTTTCAGTGCATTCTGTTCTTCTTGCCAGTTGACAAGAATGTGATACTAGAATAAATGGAATATCGATATTGTTGTTCTTGGCAGTCTCATTTGTTAGCTTATGAGCGATATCATTGTTAATGTAGCCTACATGAGATTTTTTTTAGTTGAGATTGATGTGATAACACTACAATGGGCTCAAGCCATGATGCATTTTTGTAATAATTGGGGATGTATGCATGACGTTGATGATGGCACACAGAGACGATATATTACTGATGTAAATACTTGGATGATGTATGATTTCTGCAGCGATATATTTGAATGGTTTGGCTATTGTTTCTGCTTGACAAACAAGGTTAGGAGAGTTTTGGTGTCATTGTTATTGGTCTAGCCATAATTCAAACGCACAAAGGTGCTTTCGACGCCTTCGTTGATGCTTTATCTGCCCATAAGTGGCACAAGACAGTCTTCAAATATATGTGCTGGCAGCATGTAAATTTAATCGCTGACCATTCACTGTACAATGGATATGGTATTTCTGGTGCTGGATGTTGGTAGCGTACCAAGAGTAAACTATATCGTTTCAAACGTTCTTAGCTTTCCAAGAGTAAAGCTTTTGTGCTGAAGAGATACGTGATTTGTTGATATTGTCTCTTCTCTGATCTAATATGTAATGATAGAAGACCTTCTAGTATATATGCAGCGACAATTTGTCATAGTCCTGTATATCTTGGCAATCATTAATCAAAAATGGAGTTGGAGGTTGGAGAGATGTTTAGTTTTGAGATTTCGAGTAAGCATTTCAAATACTGTCAGCGTCATATGTGGATACATATTGCCGGGTAAAGTGTATTTCGTGGATATTTGTATTGAGACCCGATATGGGGCTTGGAATTGTTTAAATTTTTGGCTTTTGCAAAGGTGCGGGATTTGAACATAGGTTCTACGTGAGTTTCGGATGCCACGTCAAGAATAAGTATTTCAATTCTTTTAATACTGAGAATTACTTCTATAATACGTTTACCTTGATAATGGCGTGACCGTAATATGATCAGATGCATCTTCCACAGTCTCTCCATTTGCACTGAGTTGAGTTTTGTTATGCGCCTGAGCTTCCTGTACGCAAGCTAATTTCCAAAGGGCTACATAGCGATCTACCAGTGCACAGGATGAATGTAAAATAAAAATGTAATGGATGGATGGTAAGCGATTAAGAGAAAAGCTCTCGTGATGACGGACTAGCTATACCTATAATATAATCAACAGTTTGGCAACTTCTGGAACAGGTATTTTTAAGAATTTTCATTATGAATTTCAGGAAAGCATGTGTAACGAATATAATCATCTTGTTTTAAATATTGCACGTCACTTCCTGTGCACAGACTTATCAAAATAATTACAGTTTACATAAATTTAAAATTGATTTAAGAAATCCCATTTTATTTTATATAATCATTTAAAATAACCTATTTTTCTGATATTATTCAATAGACATATATTTTCCAAATAGAAAAAGGCGAATTAGTAGTGTCATTTCTTAAGTAGGTTATTTTATAACAACAAGATATGCACTGAACTTTAAAATGATGGATTATATAGAAGATACCATAACATTAGAAAGATTAAATATATTGTATATATAATGTCATTTGAAGTTAGAAATGACAAAGAATTTTCATGCGATGCGATGAAATAAATAAATAAAAAATATTCGAAAATTATAGGTTATCGATATTTAAAATTTTGGATTTATTTACTTCTTGCAGTTCTTTAATAATTGCACCAAATAATGGGTATCTGTTCTTTAATGCAATGGACAACTTATGAAGAAATATTTCGACTTATTTATTTTAATAGCGTTAACAATTATATTGGGGAACGTTATATCTGTTTCATCTTATGTTTCTAATAACAGTTCCCGAAAGCCCTAACTTTATTTTCTTAGTTAGTATTGCTTTTTATATAAATTATAATAGCAATTATTGTATATTTTTTCCTCGAAGTTAATATTGGTTTTTAACTTCATTTTATTTTGAGTTTTGTTTCCAAAATAACAGTTTTGTTTCTAAAATAACACAAATTATTTAGAATTTAATCATTTTCCCCCTTGTATTTCATTCATAGAATCATAGCGCGGTAAGTTATATATGTATAGCGTATCAGGTTTATCTTAATAAATTAATAGGATTAACATTACCTTCTTGAACTGTTTAGTTGCATAAGTAGTTGTAATGAATTTTTATTTCATGACGAAAGCCCTTTCTCATAAATACGAATTAATTGAAAGAAAAACTAAGAATAGCTTCGTATAAATGATGAAGAATTATTTGATAAATGCTCGAACATAGAAAATTTTTTTTAAACTTCAGAGTAGGCACATTTATTAGATTACAAGAAATGACAGGCAAAGAACACTTATGACGTTAGGAGGAGTAAAAGGCAAACTTCGCTGGCAATGATGTTAAAGAATGAAATCAAATGTTAAGTGAATTTAGTATGATATCCAAGCACTAAGCAATGGCATCCTTAAAGAAGCTCTCCAACGTTTCTAACTATAAGAAATCAAACACTAATTAGAGTATAAGAAATATATCGCTGTCATCAATTATATCAAGCTATAGAATAGCTTAATTGAAGAAGATGTAGCAAAGGATATATGTACTCAGTGTTTTTGTGCTTTTCTGTAGCGTACTCTTTCCTATACTCTTCTGAACAACCTTAATTGGAAGCTGATGGGTAAGATAGCTAAATATGGTATTAGTAACATTAGTTTTGTATTTATTATTAGGTAAACGTAAATTCCAGTTATATAAAAAGTAAAAATTTATTGTTAATGAAAAGTGAATTATAATAAACATAAGAAAAATCAGCCATCAAACCTCTTCTTAATTCCTTCTCACTCTCTCGAAATAAGAAGAATATTTCGGGCTTATGAAATCAGTATCGTAATAAGATTGTAAAAGTATAGATAAGTAATATTCACATCTATAAATGTCATATTTACTAAATCCATAGCATAGTAAATAGCATAATATCATACCTATTTGTTTATTTATTTGTAGTCAAATTATTATCATTACTCATGGTGTTCTCTATGATGATTTAATTATCAAATAACTTATTTGGGTACAATTTGCTAAGCTTCAGGGTTTTTTTAAAATATTTATTAGTAGTTTTTCAATAATATTTTAACAGTATGCTTTTAACTATATTCTTTAAGGCCATTAATCATAACATTACCTTTTAATAATCAAAATTTGGATCTCAACGTATAAGGTTACTTAGCGCTGTTTTATCCTTTTGAATTAATAATTCTTTTCTTGCAAGACGCATTGTTTGTGTTTACTACAGTTTAAAAGTTATCTGTTTAGGTTTACATTTTGGGATGAAGTAAGAGCAAATGTTACTTTATCAAACATTTATAAGTAAAAACTTAGACATGGATAATTTTTACATTTTACTGTAATAAAATGTAGGCTATATGCTGCATATGCATATTTAGAATGATCTCAATGTCGGGGTTGTGGTGTAGTTTTAAATACTTTTAAACGTTATTCAATTTTGTAAAACATAATGATACAAAACAGTTTACTTAACCGGTAAAAGCCAAAATGTTTGTCTCTAATGTAGCTTTAAATAAGTGAAAATAGATTTTTTAACGACAGTTCTTAATTTAATTTTGAAATCATTTCAAGCCTGCTTTAGTAGAAACTGTAACTATTATGAAAAACAAAAAAAAACATTAGAATGCTCGTGCTGTGAAATGTTCCAGTTTTCAATTAGTACATGTCTGGCTCACCTTTACTATATCTGTAACGCGTACTTTTATACTGTACATGATATACCTGACGTCCAAAGGCTATTCAGTAATTGCAACGTTCATAAGCAATAAATCTAAAATAAAAATTAATTAATTATCCCTGAAATAAATTGTTTCAAAAATACGTCTTGATGATTTATAATCATAACAAATGAGTTATTACTTCAAGATGTTTGGAAAACATTTAACTCAAATCATATTTTGTTAGAAATTATCAATTGAAAACACTTGTTAAAACTGTAAAAGTATTTAAATTAATTGTACAATCAGTGCTAACAATGCTTTAGTTTTCTGATGTCTTTATAAAGATCACATTAAAAATGACATTTCCGATCAGTAAAATGTCTGATGTTAGGCTTTTATCAGATTATTCTAATTTCTCTGATATTTCACTGCGTTATTCTTCATTTTTTTATTTACTCACTCCTTTATAATTGTGAATAAATTATATCGTTGGTACACAGTTTCTTGATAAATCTTAGTATGAGGGATGTGAATATGTATCGATTAAGAAACTTTATATAATAACCATGTTTTGGAAATGTATTTCAACAAGATTCCATAATTTACGCTAAAATAAATCATAATTTTATATTTTAAAACAAATATCTATATAGAGATTTATCTCATAATGAATAATTCCTGGTTCATGTTTGGTTACAATAGAAAACAACAGAAAATAATTTAGAAACTATGCTTTCATAATAACAAAATACATATTTCGTTGACATGCGTATGTTAGAAAAGTAAATATAATTATGAAAGCTTAAACATTATGATCTACTAAAATATTTTTCTGAAACAAAACCAATTAAATATATATCTTTTAAAACACAGATAAAGATTTTTAGTATTACCTGCGTAAGAGACAATTTTTAAGAATAAAATTAACATGTTTTTCAAAACGTGATGCTTATTATACAATATAACAATAATGCTACTTCTGTAATAATATTATTCTTAAGAAGCCTAATATACATATCTTATAATGCATATTACACTATATAAGACTAATACTATCTCAGAGGTCAAATATCCAAATGCATTAAACCAACGATCCATCACTGGACAATCACAAGATCATCTGACCTGAATCGGATCTTCTTGCATTTGGTGGAAAACTATGCAGAACAGCTAGACATAGTCTGAACTGGAAATATCAGAGAAAACTGAGAACAAAAATATTCTGAATGAGATCTCTGATTCCTCAAGATGCACAGGACTTTCTAAGCTGCAAAAGAAGAAGAAATAATAGACAAAAAATATAAAACCTGATATCCTTTTGAATCTATCAGTATTATGTTATAATTCAAACAAGTTATAAACGAAAAAAAAACCTAGAAGATCCCCTATTCGTGAAGTGAAGCATAAGCAGAAAACAAAGAAAAGCAATGAGAATTATTTTTTTAATGATATGGAAGGGAATTTTGAGAGATATGCTTAAAACCCCTAAAAGATGTAAAGATTGAGTATTTTTAAACCTATCTTTATGAAATTAAGTTTTAAAGCAAGGTTTTAATTCAAAATCTTGACATAGCTTATTCTGAACTTTATCATAAGTTTCATTAATTAATTTTGCCTGCCTCAAGCAGGAGGATCACTTTTTAAAATGTAGCACACATTTTTGTATTTTTTTCATATCAAATCTTCTTTCAAATATATCGCGGATACGCAGTTAAACAAAATTATTAAGTAATTTTAATGATCACATATTAATTTCTAAAATATATACAGTAGTCGTCACTTAATGTGATCATGTTTGTCCACGACTATTTTGATAAAATTAATCGAATAATAACATTAAGGGATCAGAAAAGTATCCTTCAGTCAAGTTTTCGGACTCCTCCCTTCAACATTAAGACGTTTATTTTTCCACTTATGGACTTTCTTTACTTTCATCGCCTTAATGCAATCTACCTCATTGAGCCAGCGCACAGCTAGTTTGATTTACTAGCTAAGCGGCGCATAATTTATAAATAAAGTAATACAAAAAGTGTTCTTCAAAACATATATAAAAATTAACTAATTTAATACTAATATAACTAATATATGCATGGCATTTCTCATTTCAGAATTTGTAAGAAATTCACCTTTTTATGGTTTTCATCTTCAGAAAGTTTGTCGCATGATATTCTTGGATTCGTTTGCGAAAACGATCGGTAGTTGCATTCTATCATTAATGTTACTACTTGAATTGTTTCAGATAGTTCGTCGACAGAAATATAAAGTTGTCTGAAATTCCATTTCGTTATTCGCTAATCCTGATTAATCCAGTCGATCTTCCTGAAATCTGAAAAGCTGGCTAGCTTGCACATTGTAATCTTAAATCATAATAAAGTGGTTTCATGACTTTATCCTTTACTTGGTGACATGTCTATGTCATTTAGCAATTTCTAAATTCTGTTTTGACGTAATTCAGTGATTTCATTTCAGTTTAAAAAATTCATTTTGCAATATTTTTTTCCATTAACCGAATTACTGATTACAATAAATAAAGATTAAATGGCACCTGCTTTAAATACGTTTCTGTGCTTTAAGGATATTTATACATCCATAACTTAAAATGAATTTTTGTTTATTCACCTGTACAGCGCCTGATGTTGCATGCTGTACTGAAAACAATAATGCTTATTGAAATCTTATTTATTGAATTAGTAATGCTATCTCTAAGGCTGGTAGTGATAAATTAATATGTTATATCTGGAATAATTTTCATTAAGGAACAAACAATAGCAGCAACTTGGAGACCCAGTAATAGCCTTGTATTCAGTGAACGCTCTAAATTTGTTTCTGTGCATTTGTATTTTGCTCATCCACAACACTACTTATTACCCCTAAAAATAGTCGCCACACATCATAAAAGTTTGAATGTCGCAGTAGTAAGCAGTCGGGCCAGAAGACAGTAGGGCTATTGAGCAACAGGGCAATTTTATCACTGCTCTAAGGACTAGATAAAGTATTCATGAACATAAACGTATAATTTTCATATCAGTTATAGGGTTTAACAAAAATCAGAAAGTCTGTACTTTCATTACGAATTTAGATTAAATACGGCTGTTACTTCGCAGAATAATATAAATAGTTATAATTAAAATTACTTATATACGGATATTACACAAGTAGATAGTTTTACTGTCCGGTCTATAATCGCTATTATATAAATTATTAATATATATTATATAATATTATATAAATCAATGCAAGTATGTTAACATAATCTTATCAGGTTCTGTGTTCCTCCTTACTTGCTTTGGGAACATTAAATGTCCTGACTCGGAACAGGGAGCTTACTAAAGCTATGTTCAATAAATTTGGGAAGTAGACAATACACACAGGGAGGGTATACGAAACCCTTTATTTTTCTCTCTTTACAATGATTTCCGGACTTCGGAATACAGAGACAAACCACTTGTGGTCTGAACGTAAGAATATAAAAATATTAACTAAACTCTAACTAAACTTAACTTTGAATTAATCAAACAAGTGCCTACTCCAGGATTGGCCGTATATTAGCAAAAAGCCGTATGTAGTACAGAGAACTGTTAACACTACGATACGTTTAAAATTATCAAGAGGATTAAACCTCTGGCCTTGAAGATAAGCAGCAACCGAGTAAAACTACTATGGCAAGCGGCCTGCTTCTAATAGCTCCTTCCTCTCTCTTGCTTGGCAAAAAGCCACAACTTAAGTACTTGGCGTTCGCAAGACAAATTTGCATAAATAAGTTAAAGCTTTTAATTCTGGCCGGAAGTAGAAAATAAGAAGCGATAGTAAAGATTTAAAATAAAATAAACGTTAGTAAAACTTAAGATCCTTACATACTTCCCGCTAGTTAATTAGTTTGAAACTGATGCCTAAAACGACCTTGTTGAAAACTTTTAGCTCTAGAATCTAACGCGAGGCCAGTCTTTTACAAACATTTCTCACTAGAAACTAGAAACTAAAAAAAAGACGTTTTTACATTATCAACTCCTTGGACAATTACTTTTCATCTGTACTACATCTAAACAGGAGTTCTTAGTTGAAATCTGGTTCCTTCCAGAGATCTGGAAGGAAAACTAGTTTAATGAAATGTTACACAATTAAATGGCAAGTAACATGAATACTTATATTTCTCTTAACATTCTTATTTCATTCATGACGTTATTTAATTATCTCCCCGTGCTCTCTGATATGTGTTGTAAAGGAAAATACCAAACACGAACGTGTTTATGTACAAGTGTTCAACACTACCGCCTGCAATCAAAACACTAACGTGTTAAAATTCAACATAACAAGACCTCATAACACACCTTATATTCATCTCTAAACCCCGAGGTACTATTCTGAAAGTGGCTAACTCTGAAGTGTAGCGTCAGAGAGCCTAACTACATTCATTCAACCTTTAAGACATATTCACATAACACATATTCACTTTTTACAGTCACACGAATAAGTTAAAATTTTTGGCATTATTTCACTTTTAACATATCACAGTATTTCTTAACGTTTAAAATAACAGTTCACATTGTATATAAGGACATATTAACATGCCGTTAATTTTACGCATTTTAAAACATACATTAGTAGTACATTGTTAACTTCTATTTTTTTCCAAGCAAGTGCCAATTCTTCTACATTGAAATACTACATTTCAAAAGTCTTTCAGACTAAAAATTCTTTCTTGCCAGAATCTTTTAAATAAAATGTTATACAATAACTTTTACAATATTCAAGTATTTACACATTCCTATTATACATTAATTTTAGTTTTACTCGCGAGTAATTGAAAAACATAATACCAAAATAGGTAACAACTCATTTCTCGCCTTTCTGGCGATAAAGGTAGACCTCACATGAGGTAAAACGTCTTGAATTCTGCCACTTGCAGTAAGAATGAAAAATTAACTTAAAAGTTTTAAAGTAACATAAAGTTTTACTTATCTTTGTGATATTCGGACATCATTTTTTCTGCCCAGTCCTGGAAGGTAGCGAAGATTACGGTTTGGTTTATCTTCCTTCTTGTGCGGGTTCGCCATTCAGTTCCTTCCTCCATGAGCTTTCTTCTTCTTCCAGTCTGGTCACTCTTGAAGACCTTTTTTTTAGCCTCTGACTGTGGTCTCGGCCGTTTGATGGCAGCTGGTCTTGGCGGAACCGGGACAACTCTCTCTCGTTCCTGGCTGTTCAAATTTTGCTTGTTTCTTTGCCTCCGCAGCCGGTGTTCCTTCATCAATTCGTCGACATTTGCTGCGTAGACTCCTATCCGATGGGTAGATTTTCCGTTTTGGAGGCGGGTTATAGTTGCCGTCATTTCTCCTGGCTCTCTTTGCATTCGTCGTACTTCTCCCTTCTTCATTCTGGGGTTGGTCGTGCTCTCTCTTTTCAGGTCGGTGGAACGGCTTCTTTTTCTTGTTACCTTCAATTTTCCAACAGGGAAACTTTCTTTTCAATTGCTCCTGCCTCCTAATGGCTTGCCCTTGTGATTGTCGTTGTTCCACCTCTGGAGCTTGTGCCTGCAGTGACTGCCGTGCCGGATCCTGCAAAAGATCTTTAAATATTGGCATTTTATTACGATTATAGAATGGTTTTATCTGGTCAAAGATTGCGGAGCATGTTTCACCATTCCTGGCTTTTAACACCACTACCGTCTGAGTTATTTTTTCTATGACATAGGGTCCTTCAAATCGTGGAAAAAACTTGGCAGTTTTATCTTCTGGTGCTGAAGAAAGTGAATGCTTAATTTTTAACACTTCATCTCCTACTTTATAAGTTACTCCCCGTCGTTTCATATCATAATAAAGTTTCTGTTTTCTCTGTGCTACTTCAGTGTTCTTTTTTGCTTCTTTAATTCATTTTTCTATATCACCCATTTTAAATTCTGGGGCTCTTTGTTGAACATAAAATAATTTATCTAACGGCGTTATAATCTTACTGCCTAAAAATAACTCAGCAGGAGTTTTGCCCTTCGTATCATGTTTTGCGGTCCTAAGGGCGAAAGCAAATTCATTGACATAGTTATCCCAGCTTTTATGAAAAATTTTAACATAACTACGGATAATTTTCACTATATTTCTATTGACCCGTTCCGCTATATTTGATTGCGGCCGATACGGGACCATTTTTAAATGACGTATGCCCAGTTTTTGGCACATGTCTTCAAATATATTACTTACAAATTGAGGACCATTATCCGATATAACTTTTAGGGGCGCCCCTTATTTTAAAATATATTTATTTAAAATAGAATCAGTAACTAATTTCGCGGAGGCTCGTTTTAAGGGAACAATTTCGGTCCATTTACTAAAATGATCAACCATAACAAGGAGATAGCGACTTTTATTTAACTGACTTTTTGGGAAAGGGCCCAATAAATCGATGCCAATTATTTCATTTGGAAATTCGGATTTAATACTATTTAGAAACCCGGCCGGGCGGAAATTAATATAATTAACTGCTTGACATGTTGGGCAGGACTGGATATACGCCCTTGTTAACTTTTGCAGTTCAGGAAAGTAGACTGCCTCGCGTACGCGTTGGATAGTTTTTCGAATACCAGCATGAGAAGCTAAAGGGCTGTCATGGAGCTCCTGCAGGATATTTAATCTAAGACTAGCTGGGATAACAGGTCGAAATTCGTTGTTGGAATTCGTAGTTTTTGTATAGAATAATAGACCATCTATTAGTTCGTAATGGGCCGCCCTATTTCTTATCGCCACAATATCTTGGTGGCTAAAATTTTCAGGATCCTTCAAATACTCATAAATGCTTCCAAACTCAGGATCCTTACCCAGTTCGGTTATTACAGTTTCTCGGGAATTTATTGTACATGCTGTAAGCATTGCCACCTTTACGGTATTTCCTTGTTCGTCTATTTTTATTCTGGATAGGGCATCTGATACGATATTTTCCTTTCCGGGGGTGTGCTTGATTACCAGATTATACTCTTGTAACTTGAGTGCCCATCTTATTAACCTTGGGGATAGGTTTTTCGATGAGTACAATCTAGTTACCGCCGCATGATCAGAATACACCGTTATTGGCGCCCTTCCAAAATAGACTCGGAACTTTTGCACTGCTAACAGAACTGCAAGTGCCTCTCTCTCAGTCGCGGAATAATTTCTTTGTGTTTGATTTAAAGTTCGACTAAAACATGCCACGGGCTGCTGATTTTGCGAAAGTACCGCTCCTACCGCATAATCCGAAGCATTAGCTGAAATTTCTAAATTCTTATCATTTTCAGGAAATTTCAAAACAGGGGCTTGCCTTAATGCTTGCTTTAATTTTTCGAAAGCACTATTGGTTTCGGCCGTCCACGAGAATCTAGCCTTTTTCCTTTTCAATTTTAACAATGGTTCAGCAATAGCTGCAAAATCTTTTATAAAGGACCTATAAGATGAACAAAGTCTTAGAAAAGAAGAGATCTTCTTCGCCGTTTTTGGCGGCGGATACTTTTGCACAGCGATTATTTTTGATTCGTCTGTCTCGATTTCTTTCTGAGATATTTTGTAACCTAAGTATTTTAATTCAGGGGCTGCAAATTTGCACTTTTCGACATTAACTTTTAGACCGGTCTCATTTAATAATGAAAACACCTGTTTTAAATCCTGTACATGTTGGTCCAGATTATCACTAGTAATAATGATATCGTCTAAATAGATAAATGTGGACTTTCCAAGAACAGGCCTTAGCACAATGTCCATACATCGCTGAAATGTTGCCGTGCCCCTGAAAGGCCAAACGGCATACGCAGGAATGCATAAGTGCCAGACTTGGTTATAAAAGCAGTCTTAGGCACATCTTCCGGTCTAACCCCTATTTGAAAATAACCAGTCGTTAAGTCTAAAGTAGTCATGTATTTGGTAGAAGTTATGTTCCTTAGAATTTCTTCGATAATAGGTAACGGATATACCTTATATTTAGTCATGGAGTTTAATTTACGATAGTCAATTGCAAAACGCCACCTTTTTGGATGTGTTACCGGATAGTCATTATTTTTCTTACATAACACAACCGGGCTAGCATAACTACTTGAGATGGGCGTTATGATCTTTTTACGTAACATATCTCTAATGTGCCACTCTATAATTGTTTCTTTATTCTTATCATATCGGTATGGTTTGTGGCGAACTGGCAGTGAATCTCCAGTGTCGATACTATGGTTAGTAACTTAAGTAAATCCTGGAATATCACTAAATAACGAAGCAAATTCACTTACCACTTGTCGAATTTTTTGTTGCTCTTCCTTAGGCACGTGGTCAAGGTTTAACATTGGTGGTTCTGTTTTTTCTTCTCGAACTGGTTTCATCGTCAGCTTAAGGGACGCTTCGTTAAAATCCAGCGTTGCTTCTACCTCTGAAAGAAAGTCTATCCCTAAGATGACATGTGCTTGCGAATTCTTTACGATAAAAAACATAATCTTTACTTGCTCGTCCTTGATACGAATGTATAACGGTAATTTACCTATGCACTTGCATCTTTCTCTCTGCGCAGCTAACACTGTGGTATTATCCGAATTATATATGCGGTATTTACGGAAATACTTCCTAAAAAAATCTTCTGCCACACAGGAACACTGCGCGCCTGTATCCAGGAGTGCGGTGGCTGGGATGTTATTCACCAACACTTCAATCTTTGGAAGAGTCAAATTTTTCACCATCACTGTATTTAACTTGAAGGAAGAGGGGTTTTCTTGGCCTTCGGATTTCCGCACTCTCCCGTCAGCAGAAATCCGTTTTAGTTTAAATCTTGTTTCTTCCTTTCCATGCCTTCCTTCTTTTTCCACTGGCCTTCAGACTTTTTTCCCGGCTTACTATTGAACTGTCGACGTTCGCCGGTTGTTTTTGGACACTCAGGTTTCCTTTCCCACTGATTCGCTTTGCTTCCGTAGCCGTGTTCTTGACTTTGCTGTGGTCTTGGCGCACCAATTTGGCTTCGTTGCTCATACTGGCGTCTTTTTTCAATGTCCGCCGTTCTTCTACTTTCAAACTGGATTGCTAGCTCAAATAACGTTTCCAGTGTAGTGGATTCCTTAATTCAATAAAATCTTGTACTTGGGGAAGTAACCTCGGCAAAATCACTTGAATTATCTCAGGATCCGGACGGTTTCCATACAAGAGTTTGAAGACGTGAATTTTTCTTAAAATAAAGCTTGAGAGATTTTCAATTCGTTTCTGGTATATGCTGAAAAGTTCCGTTTCTAATTTTGCAAGATCTCTTACGACAGGCAAGGCTTTTACTAAGGCGGTCTTAAATTTTCGTAAGTATAGGTGGGACTTCCCGCTTGACCCAAGAGGCTTCTGCCTATACAATTGAACCAATTAAGCGCTTGGCCCCTCAAAGCGCTGGTAGCTAATGTGACATTCTGGAACTCATGCACTGGATACAGCATGAAGTGGTCATCCAATTTTTCGAAAAAACTGGTTACCGGTGAGTTTCCATTAAATGTTGCTTCTGGTTTCATCGATGAGCGCATAGTCTGGACGATGTAACCAAATCCTTCCAGGGCGGCAGCTGGCATTTCTGGATTCTGAGCCGCTTCTGCAGGCAGCACAGGTTCTTCTTGAAACACGGCCATGGTTATTCTTCTTCGTCGGGCGCCACTATCAGGTTCTGTGTTCCTCCTTACTTGCTTTGGGAACATTAAATGTCCTGACTCGGAACAGGGAGCTTACTAAAGCTATTTTCAATAACTGTGGGAAGTAGACAATACACACAGGAAGGGTATACGAAACCCTTTATTTTTCTCTCTTTACAATGATTTCCGGACTTCGGAATACAGAGACCAACCACTTGTGGTCTGAACGTAAGAATATAAAAATATTAACTAAACTCTAACTAAAGTTAACTTTGGATTAATATACAAGTGCCTAACTTTAAGATTGGCCGTTATTTAACAAAAATCCGTATGTAGTACAGAGAGCTGCTAGAACTAGGATAGGTTTGAAATTATCAAGAGGACTAAACCTCTGGCCTTGAAGACAACCAGCAACCGAGTAAAACTACTATGGCAAGCGGCCTGCTTCTAATAACTCCTTCCTCTCTCTTGCTTGGCAAAAAGCCACAACTTAAGTACTTGGCGTTAGCAAGACAAATTTGCATAAATAAGTTAAAGCTTTTAATTCTGGCCGGAAGTAGAAAATAAGAAGCGATAGTAAAGATTTAAAATAAAATAAACGTTAGTAAAACTTAAGATCCTTACAATCTGAATAGCATATAAGAGCATCTTGTTTTATTTATATATTCTTTTAGATCACTGATATCCGTTTTGACAAACAATTGCATATAATATTGCCTAACAGAAGTATATTTAAAAAAAAGGTTCTTTCAATACTACCTATAAATGTGATAGTTTATGGTATTGCAAATTTACATACATTTTCTAAACTTATAATATGTTTTAAAAGGTTTTTTAAAGACGATATAAATTGCTTCAATCTCTTTAATTTCCGTGGTTCTTTTCTTGAGGTTTTGTGAATGATACCAATATAGTTTGCGACAGATAGATTTATGAGTTTTAAGTGTGAAGAGTCATTAGATTATTTCGTACCCACAAGTTTTTTTTTCATCTTTTCTAGCACTTCTGCCTTATGATCATGCACTTATGACTCTACAAATGGTTACGTAGATTTTCTGAGACGAGCGTGGTTAATTGGAACCGAGAATTGTCTGATGCGTATGCCTGTCTTAAGCTGGCTGCCATATGAAGAAAGTCAATCCGAGTCTGGTCTTATGTGTAGCGGAGCAATCTGGAGGATGGAGCTCGGCAAATAGTTGTGGTTGATTATTAATGTTTAATCCTGGCTGGTATAGTTCATTTCAGAGAAATTATATCCAAATCGATAAGCTAGGGTTCAAAGCTCAGCACGCTAGAATTAGAACTGTGGTTGCTGTTAGAGTTAAACTGAAGAGTGTATTTTAGCAAAGTAAACTATTATCTGTGTTTCTGTGTTAATTTTCAAGTAGAGATTCGTTAACATTGAGTTAAATGTATTGTCTGCACGGACCTAGAAGTCTTACTTTTCAAACTGTTGCCACCAAATATTATCGCCTTGTGTTATATATTTAAAGAAATTAAATAACGAAGAATCTGGATTGTGTATTTATATATGTTCCTCGCATTGTGAAAAGCGAAGGCATCTAGAGCCATCAAATTTTGAATAACGTAATCTTCCGCCCGATCATGAGCACCTGTGAGCCCGAATTTGGAATTTGTTTTATTTATTTCATATTCTCTAAAACATTAATGAATTTTTGATTAACAAACTAAACAATCTGAAAGCGAGCCGTGGCAACACTGTTCGAAATAAAACATTTTTATCTCCAACTCGTTGACTGGCGTCATTAGGGAAAATGTAAGAAATTCAGCTCTCACTTCTTAATTAACAAAGTCCGCTGTATGAAAGCAATGTGTTGCCGTGGTAGAAAACAAAATACATTGATTATTCATACGCTAGCGTGTTGCCATTCAGTAGAGCCTAAGATACTTTCAAATTTCATCTGGAATGTTATAGAAGATTATAGAGTAAAAATAAACTAAGCGATTTAAAAGCAATAAAACAGTTCTTAGGAATGCATTTTCCCTCTTTTTAATGGGAATTGCTTAAATAAACGTGCATTAAAGTCATGAGATGTTTAATTAGAAATATTGAATCCTTTTATGAAATAGCACTAGATTAGTTGCTTTTATGAAATAACACTAGATTAGTTGTTCTCAACCTTTTTTGTTTTGTGCATACTTTTCACTATTGCTAGATCACTTTTTTCCCAAACTCGAAACATGCATATGCATTTATTTCGATGCAGATTATTATTAGCAAGTTTTTATAAATTAAATAAAAAAGTACACAAAAGGGTGATAAATACGAAAACTTGAATACAAGCAGTTTTTATATTCATAAACTAAAATTAAATATTAACAACTAAATAAAAGCTAATAATTAACGGCAAAATAAAAGCTGATCGCAATCCCTCCCTGATAATATGAAACTATCCCTAGTTGAGAATCCTTGCACTAGCTGGAATCTCAAAAATCATTATACACTTTTCTTTTTTACAATTATTTTTGGCAGCAGTCAGTACGATCGGCTATTTTTTAAAGAAATAATGGAGCGCATACAAAAATATATAAGGTAACTTCTATAGATCGTATCACACATTCAAAGCATTTCGGAAGAACAACTCTCTAGAAGAATTTTTCTGCTTTGTCACACGATATGAAACAACCAGTCACCGCGAATCGCTTTAGGGCTAGCATGTAAAGTGGAAACTAGTTCTGCAATACAAATGATGATTGATGACGGGGAATTAGCTGATGAGTGACTGAAAACGAACAACTTGATAATTTTTTGTGAAAGAAAGTAAAAAACTGCGCTCTTCTTTCAATGGTAAAGTAGGTAGAAAAACTGTCTGAAACAATTGTTGGTTCAAAATAAGTGAATATGTGATACCAGTTTAACACGCTACAGGAATTCTAGAGATATGCCGTTTTTAAGTATTTTATTATTTGCTGTTGAACTGAATTTTATGTGGCGTAAGTGCGAATAACTTCATATTTAATAAATAAAGCTAACAAGTTAATAATAAAAAAAAATTATTTTACACATCTTACTACAAATTGAATATTGATATGATGAACTGAGATAAGATGGAAAAAATACAAATAATAATGCCAACATTTAACACGGCATCTCGAATTCTAAACATATGTTGCTATGCAACTTTTAAAAATTTGTGTGGTTATGTTGTCGAACTGTATGTGGCGTTAATGCAAAGAAAACGATGCTTAATAATAGCAAAAAAAAAAGGGGGGGAAATGGATTAGCAGGAGTGAGTGCAAGTGCAGATTGGTAGACTGAAAGCTCAGAAACACCGTAAAAAACATAAACAAAACCTTGTGGACAGCTGTTAAAAATCTCAAACTTTTCACGACTTTTTTTTCAAATTCTTCCGTGAATTCATATCTGTTGTTGAAAAGTAAATCTTTCTTCATTGGCTTTATATAATGCCATTTTTTAATTTTACTTCTCTGATGTAGCTTTAAACATCAAGTGCTCTTTGGAGAAAGGTACATACTGTTTTTAAAGACTTAAAGATGAATAAGTTGTTCTTACATTGGAAATAACATAATGAAGAACCGGTTTATTAATTCTGTTACTTATTGTTAAACATAAAGCATATATTTTTATATCTAAATATATTTGATTTTGAAGCCAGTCTTAAGAAATTCATTTTTCATGTAGCAACGAGATATTTCTATCAAAGTAAAAAAGAAAATATTTCTTACTGAGGCTATTTTATAATAAATGGATTTCAAGCTATTCTTCTTTTGTTAACCTTATCACCTAAAATCTACTTTATGTATTCTTCTTTTGTTAACCTTATCACCTAAAATCTACTTTATGTATTCTTCTTACGTTATTCATTACTTGCTAAAGTTCAGATTTCGGCAGTGGTCCAGTTTTTCCCAGTTTCAGATATTTTAAAAATAAAAGTATTCCTTTTTCGCTAGGTTTTACCTTGTTTTCTTTTCGAAGTATTTTTGTATGTGCTCAGCACTAAACTTAATGCGTTCAGATAATTTACAAAAGTTTTTAAAGCTTTGTCCTTCGTAGCAAGAAAATAGTCTTAACTTTATCTATTAATAGGTTAATGGCAAGAAGGAATTAAATCATTTCAAACTTAAAATCTGCACACATTTAGATAATAATAAATTATCACTAATAACTGTCTAATAATTGCACGAATACACTCTTCAATTCAAAAAGAAAATACCAGCGTCGGAAGTTTTCGCATAGAAAAGGAACGAAGATAAGCGCTATAATTCCTACGAAACTTCAATGTGAAATGCTAGATTAATATAGTTCTAACGCTGTGTTAATATAGAATATTTTGGAAGTACGGAAGAAGTCATTTAATTACAGTCACCAGAAATTGCCTATTCCCGAAATCCTCCATCCGCGCAGTCGTCACGTCAAGTGAAAATAATCCGAATATCGCTGCCAGTTTATGCTAAGAATAGCTGGACACAGAAATAATATCCCGTGTTTGAGCCCCGTTCGAACCTGACCTTTAGAATATTTTATCCTACTTCAGGCGCACTCTACTTCCGCTTGCCTAGTTATTCCTAGTTAACTCAGTCGTTAAAATCTGCCAAAAATAAATATCACGAGTTAACTTGTGATTTATGTTTCAAGAAAGGCCATTTTTTTTTTTACTCCGGATAAACTCGCACTGTGTTTTGCAGCTGTAGCTAGTGATCTTCAAGACGTTTGTTATGACCATACGCGAGTTTTATGCCATGCTTGTTTCGACTAAGCAACTGCAGACACCGCTCTACCTGCGAGGGAGACTTTGGGTTAGATTTCAATTCAGCTTGTTTTGCAACACGGCGAGAAATGCTCGAACTCTCAAACTTGAGCTTTCTAATTCGTTCTTTTAGGACTTTGTCTAAATTTCTTGTAGAAACGCACTATTTTTTTCCCAGGTTTGTAACGTAACTTTATGCTTAGTTCCATGTTTCCAGTTCTATCACGCTATTTCTAATTTGAACTACAGTTTTTGTGTATTTTTCATATTTCATTTCTTTTCAATCATTTCTTTCACATTTTATCTACTTAGATTAGCATTCAATTTTTGATCATTCAAAATTATTTCGAAATTATTTTTAGCGTTCGTTCTCAACAAAACACACTAAAAGTTACCTCGCGACAATTATTTACCACTTATTTTGTGTTACAAAAATATTTAAAAATACTAAAATTTTGGAAAAATATTTGTAAACTCTTTTCATGTCTTGTTGCATTAATTAAGGGTGCACAGTAAAAATGGATGATGGATAATTTTTGCATGGAAACTGAAAGACAGAATTATTTAAAACCGCCGCTTCGATTATCGCTAACAGCACTATATTAAAATGATATTAGCTGCTGATTCGATTAGAATATTGACAAAAAAGAAAACAATGAAATTCAAAACCGGAATTTTTCAAATTACAAATGCATTTTAGTCGCCAAGCAGCATAAAGAACATGTTCATAGACCATTTTAGAATGTGGTCCAATGTTTTGTACCAAAATTTATGTATACATGCGTAAAGTAAAATGAACTATACTTGTGAAATTATGAAAAATGGCAAAATAAGACGAAAAGAAAGGGTTCCATGCATACGTAAAAAGGATAGAAAAAAAGGATCTCGATGTTCAAAGGGTAGGGTACGCCTTTTACACTTCATCACTGTAAGATCATCAAACACAAAGCAAATAACGACGTATATGGTTAATTCTGGATTATCTCCTTTGCGAAAACTCTATGCAAATATGAGCAACAACGCTTTTGAAAATACTTCAGAATACATTCCTTAACCTTTTACACTTTTTAATGATTAAATCATTCCATAATGTACATCAGTGGCTCAAAAAAGATTTTCAAATTCTTAGTGGTCATTAAAAGGAAGCAAATGCATTTATTGCAAATAAACTTATTGGTTTCATTCCAAGTATTGTGTTAAAATCATTGCCAATTATTTATCAACTAAATTATTACAAATAATTAAGTTTAATTATCCTTACCTAGGATTAATAATTAAATACGAGTGGCATTAACTACGTTTTCATTATTACTAATTTGCAACGAAAATTATCCTTTATAACACAGTTTTAGGAAGTAATATGTTTCAACTGAAGTTACTGCTGTACGTGAATGAGATTAAATATTTATTATTACCTTACTCTTACTAGTAAGTCAAAAATATTCCCTCTGCTTTTCGAGTTACTATATTTATCAACTGTCTATTGCAATAAAAGCCTTGATTAAAGTAATTACTTCCGGTACGGAGGTGCTATAATTTTCTGAAGCTATATGAATATGAAATGAACTATATGAATACATCAGTACAAAAGAGAACTCAATAGTTCACCTTTAATTCGACAAATGGTTGTATAACTTTTAAAATTTTTCTCTCAAAGTTTTCAAATTATCTCACATTTATTAAGAAGAAGAAGAAACTGTACTTGATATCGAAAACAGATTCTCTCACTGCATTGATAAAAAATTCCAAAGCCAAAACGCTGAGCTAACTTCGCATTTAAAAATTATTATGATTTTGATTTACACTATAACTTCTTCTTTCCGTATTCCTTGCCAAAATATGAATTAACTTTTATAATATAAGTAATGTAAGATTTAAAATCCTCAACTTATTTATCTTTTATAAACATAAATAAGCTGAGAATTTTGAATCTTGCAGATTTCCTGTCTCGAGATGTTAAAATTTCGCCAGCTCTATCTAAAAGTAATTATTTCGTTTTATAGCAGTCGATACTTTAAACGTACGTGTTGGTAAAATTCAACGAGCCAGCTTATAGCTTACTGAATTTACTCTATAGTCGTATTCTATTTTATTAAAGTTTAAATTTATTTGACAGTTATTGCTTAATTTCATTTAGCTACAAGTAGTGGTTTTTGTCTGTAGCACAAGTCATGGCTCTTATGTTAAAAGCTCATACTAAATAAAAAGATATTTAAACCCTGTCGAAAGATTTCAGACGTAGCAATAACTCTTTAACATTGCCTATCAAGGTCTGCAGGACTTGCATCAGCTTCCATAAGAATAACAGCTTTATACCTTTCCCAAAACGAAATTCTTTTCAAAAACGCTTTGCGTTTTACTTTGGAAAATTATAATCGCCAAACTACCACATCAAACGAAATGTATTACCTCGTGTAAACAAAAGCCTTTCCATTTTATTGAAAGAAAAATTATTTTTAAATGAAATTAATTATATTTGCTTTTACTTTCTTAGTCCTTTTTTAAAATTTTGCATAACCTGTTCTTTAAATGTGTGATCTCGGATACGTTCAAAGTTTTAAACTTTTTAATGATATTTTATTAAATTTATTTACAAATCTTGTAGTTTAATAAAACTGGAATCTCTCTCTCTCTCCCCGTTACCTATATATATATTCAAGTTTTATTGCGTATATAGATACAGTCAAAAGTCGTTAATCCGGACTCGTCGGGACTTCGGCGATTCCGGATTATCGATTTTTCCGCATTATAGATCATCAGTTTAAATCTGGTAAGATGGCATGCAGAAATTACAAAATTAAAAATATGAAACCGTAATTTATGAAATAAAGAACAATTATGATCTAAAGGGTATCAAAATTTACAAAAAGAAAAAGCTTAATATTTATTTGTTTACTTTATTAAACATTTCCTTCAATGTAAGTTGCTTCGTTTCATGTGATAATAATTTCTCTTTAATTCTATTAAACAGACATAATTTCTTGTTTAGTTACAAAGTTCCGCTGTTCAAGTCCTATAATTGCTGTGTTGAGAATACCGACTAATTTGTCAATCGAAATGTGTTCGTTTTCAATAACCTCTGGGTCACTTTCTTCGCTATCGGAAGTGAATTATAATGACGAGGAACTTGATTTAAATCATATCAAAGACGGAGTACATCGAGATGAAATACTACACTTAGTACGGAATTATAAACCAAATAAAATAAAAACATCTGCTCTGAAGATAAGGATAGTGCTGACAGATCAACTTCCAATCCGCGGCGTGAAATTGATAAACAGATTTCGGATTTCAAAACATACTTTCGCTTTGTAGATACAAATTACATATTAGTAAATATATATCGGAAATTCTATTTGACATAATCTTTCTAATCTATCATAATCTAATAATGACGTTTCTGCCCCCCCCCCCTCTGCCGCAGAGCAGCGTGAAATTGATAAACAGATTTCGGATTTCAAAACATACTTTCGCTTTGTAGTAAATATATATCGGAAATTCTATTTGACATAATCGAAAGTTCAAGCTTACTTTTATAAAATTGCTCTAACAGTCTGCAAAAAATAATAAGCCGGATCGAATTCGAAGATTAAGGAACAACGCAATCTGCAACATTAACTGAATTAGATAACTTTAGCTTAGCGTATAACTCCGTTACACATTAAACGCGCATGCGCACAAACATATTCGCAGCCGTAAGGTTCTTATGCGCTCTCGTAAACGCCTGTGCGCCTGCGTGAACGCGACGCATGCGCAGAAAGTTTGTAGCTTTGAGGTCCGGATTATAGATCATTCCGGATTATGGGTGTCCGAATTAACGACTTTTGACTGTATATATATAATACGATGCCTTTGCTCTACGCGAACGGGCAACCTCTAATTAACTTTCCGCAATTTCAGGATCTTCCCCCTAGAACAGTACTTTCGAGGACATTCTGCATGTTATGCAATCGCTACTATAAATGTAGAGTTCTCACCATTTTTCGTCAGACTGCTGCGCGCCATCGCTGCTGTAAGACCTTGTGCTGCTCTGTCCCTTCTTCTTTCGTTTGTTAAAATAAATATGACGTCGAAATCTTAAATTTAACGTTATTTTAATTTAAATCATTATTGAATATGTAATTTTGGAGAATTTAAAAAAAAAGTGATCTGCAATTCATTGAATACAGATGTAGAATCAAAACAGATAATTTCTCCTGTGTCAGGTTTCTCCTGTGTCAGGTTTCTCCTGTAAACCACTCAGCCATATCCGGATTTTGATGCCAAGCTTCCTTCATGTGCCCGATTGCCAAAATATCACACACACATATATATAAGTTTTATTGCATTATATATATAAAGTTTTATTGTATATAGATTTATTGTATATATATATATAGAGAGAGAGAGAGAGAGATTTATTGTATATATAGAGAGAGAAAGAGAGATTTATTGTATAATAGAATACGTAATTGATATTTGGCAGAATGCTTTCAGTAGCTCATATAATGGCGCTGATCTGTATGCAAATAATTTTTTTAATAAAACGCTTTCTAAATGTTGCTAATTTTTTTATAAAAACACTTTCTAGAAATTACTATAATTTTATATGTGAAACTGCACTATATTCCTATAATGCAGTATTTTGGACATATACTATGTTTCACTATACAGTTTAATCAAAAATATTTTAAACAGTTTTATAGTATTATAATGTTGTCAAACGAAAACTAGGAACTTAATATTATTTTGATGTAAATAAAAAAATACTGAGATTACATTGGAACGTAATTACGGAAAATTTAATATACTATTTTTAATTCTAAGAGGTACTTAAATTTATCAAAATCATGCTGATTAGGAAGATTCAGAATAATAAATTTTTACAGGAAGCCTTAGAGAGTGGAACAGAAGAGAAAGTAATGAATAATTATCATGGCAGGTAACAATTTCAAGTCTTGAACTCAGTGTTTTAGTTTAATACACATGGTGTTAATAAAATCTATCTAACTAAGGACTACGCCATTATATATCTATATATGCAGTAAAACTGGAATATATATATATACAATAAAACTTGAATATATATATATATATATATATATATATATATATATATATATGCAATAAAATTTGAATATTGTTCAGATGCATTTAAACAAAATTAAAATCTAAGAAAGAATTTTATGTTTTGCGAATACACTATTTTAAATATATACTTAGTAAACAACATACCACTATGTAATAACTACTGTTTTCAAAACTAATAGTGTGAATCGAAGGAAGAACACTAGAGTTTTATTCATCGTTACTCAATGTAATCGTAGTTTTATAATAAGCTTTCTCAAAGTAAGCTTTGTCATGAAGAACAGTAGTAGCTCTAGGAAGAAAACTGCTTTTATAATCTAATGATATTTGAACATCTAAAACTTCAAAGCTCTGGTTTCTTCGCTACGAATGATCTGTGCCAGTTCCTATCCTTTAATCTACTTTAAATTGATATAAACCTAACATAGTTCATATAAAACGAAATTGTTACAAAATTACCAAATGCACTCAATATTTCTTAAAATCATTACTATATATACATGTAATTAACTGGTTAAATGTTTTAGATATGCATAACCCTTAAACTCAACCAGGAAAACAAAAACAGAACCTCATAATATTATAATGCATACAGGGATATTCCATCATTTTATGTTCCTCTCCATTAACAATTGGTCTATTAGAGTGTATGTCACTTTATGATAAATGACTGCTGGTTTGTTACTGCGTTCAAAATTTATAAGACAATGAATCTCATGACTCTAAATGAGTTTACGCTCCAAATAGCTAATTTATATTCTCTTTATAATTCAGTGTATAAATTATGAATTCAATTAGCATGTACGTACTACACGTCGTTCTCTCTCAATAATGAAACAAAATTAAGCAATATGCTGTCTTATATTTCATATATTGGACTGAATGTACAATGTATTCTTCAGTGCAAAATGTTTCGAAATATTATACCCTTTTCATAGATTAAATACCATTAGTTAATTGGATTTACCTTTATACTTTTGCATATTGCTGAGAAAATCGCTAAAATTAATCAATAGAGTGTATTTGAATTCCGTGTACTTTATCGCCCACATCCACTAAGTCTCTTTTTTCAATGAATATACTTTTCATATTTTTTATTAATGTGCAAACTGAATTTTTCATCTAATTTTCAGAATTCTGCTTATTAAAACTTATCTGAAGTTTAAAGTTTAACATATTTTTCGTCTCTTATTTCTTTTCTTCTTTGTTTTCTCATCAAACGTAGTTATTTTATTTTATAGAGTTTGACTTTCTTTGGGGGTAAATCTAATGTTAAACTCGAAACAAGCGTTAAGTGAATTATTGCTGTATCTGAAACGAGTCTTGAAAAGGTTAATTAACCTCTTTTCTTTAAATTAGAATTCGAACATAAACGCATGTGTCGTGCTCACATTATCAGCCACTTCTTTTAGTGATGCAACTTGAAGTAACAGTAAGTTTCAGAATTTAAACTGAGCTTAGTAGTAAAAAAAAATTACACATTAATTTTAATTCTAAATTGGCTCAGAACTTCTCGCCGCCGTGCAATTTAAAATATTGAATATTTAAGTTCATTCACCTCGTCATCTATTAGTTTTATTCTTGATGGGGAGCCGCGATGACATTTCCTTTCCTGGAATTATGTTTAATTATTAAGCTTTATTCTTGTAGCTTGATTTGCATAAATATTTACGGCTACTTTTCCAAATAAACTCGAGATTTCAGAACCGCCAAAAGAACTGCTAACGCTTTCTAGAGCGGTATAATTCCTTTGAATCAGATTGTTTTATTAAAATATGCAACTGGTTGTCCGTCTTGCACTATCACAGCTCCTACCGCAAAATCTGATGCATACGCGGCGATTTCTATGATTCCTTGCATGTCAGGGAATTTTAAGACTGGGGCTTTATTTGAAGCTGCTTTAAGGTTTTCGAAAGCTGTGTTTACTTCAGCTATTCTTAATTCAAAAGGCGAGCACATTCAATTCATAACATTACTACCATAAAATAATTTTCAACAATCTCGTAGATTTGATGAGTATACCTTAGACTTCAGAAAACCCAGAACCAGAAATCCATCTGTATCAGTTCGTGGAATTGCAGTGGGCATGAAATTGCAAATTTACAAAAGACCACTCTACCTTGAAACTTTGTATACATTGTCTGATGAATATGAGCAGGAAGAAATGTGGGAATTACCTTTCGAAAAAACCCGAAATATTTTCATTGCAACTGTATTGGTTTAAATAATCACAGTCTCGACTGTCATACTATCATTATATGTCGAAATATTTTCATTGCAACTGTATTGGTTTAAATCATCACAGTCTCGACTGTCATACAGTCATACTGTCACATACTGTATGTAATAACAGACTGTATGTAATAACTGTCACATACTGTATGTAATAACAGTATGTGACAGTATACTTCAAATAACAGTATGTGAAACTGCATTTCGATTGGTTGAGAGGAGAGGCCGCTAAGGGTTCATATTATTGGAGAAGTTTTTTTTTTTTTTTTTTTTTTTTTCTATTACCACTCTGCAAGTACTTCTTTTCTCTCAGCTAAAGTCTTACATTCTTGAACAACTCGTTGATATATTTTGTAGTATTAAAGATTTTGGATGTGAATCGTTTGAAGCTTGTTACAGATATTGACCTAACGAATCTTTCGGTATATTCCGATTTTTTTAAAATTCTGTCATAATAAAATTTCATTTATTTTCCTGAAGACTTTCGAAAGCAATGTGTATAAGTTTTACCTAAGTTGCTTTCATAAATCAATAAATCTTGACGGCTTTTTGCAAGTACTGAAGGACATCTCCTAGAAGATTTAACATTTAAAAATTATGAACATAATTAATTTTCAGGTTCATAAAATATGTTCCAACCGAACTGACTTATCGGCATTTTTTTTCTAATTAGACAACCCATAATGCTTTATAAAATATCCAAATTCTTTCCTTCTTTCTTAAAAAGAAAGAACTCTTTTATCAGCCTGTTCCTCTGGGGAAGAATCGAAATTCTAAGAAAGTCGAATTACTGAAGCAAGTAACCTTTAGAAGCTCCGACATCAATTTGGTTTTAAAACTATTGAAATTATTTTTTTTATGCCGGAAGATGTCTTTCTGGGAACGAAATTGAAAACTCTCTAAAGCGTGATTTGGATGAAAGGATTCAGACTTTCCTGTTTCCGCAAAAACAGTTATTGACAAGGTGTTTCCAGATATTTTACTTATAGAAGTTTTGAAATTATTTATGTTTCAATCAATTACGCTCTACGATTCCGTTAAAACATATTTTTAAAAAAAGAAATTCAGATGTGTGTTTTCTAAAAGGTCACATTTATTTGTCTTTTATGTGGTCTTTTTAGAAATGGCGGAATTATAGTAATTGTCTGTTTGTTTGCTGATGCTAAATAAAATGGAAAATTGTTAGTCTTTTAAAAAAGTGAACAATTATTAGTTTATCATGCAACTTGAAATAAAAATGTAAAGAACATTTATAGGAACTAAAGGAATATGAGCTTTAGAAGTTAAGAAAACTTCTTTACTCTTTGTAATAAAAAATATTATTTGCCTTAATATTTAGATTTATTTTTAACCGTATTTATGCGTAAAATAGAATAAAGTATCATCCAAATGAACCAATTATTATTATCACGTCTCATGTTATAAGCCATCCAATACATGTCTTCCTGTACGCAACTAACAAATGTTTAGAGAATAAGAGTTTGCCTGTTTCATTTTATGTTACGTTATGTGGACTTAGTGTTACTTGTGATTTTGCAAATAAATATAATGATAGTCCTAAAAGTACAGAAATAGAGAAGTTGTTCATAATACAAGTCAGCAGCATGAGCTCGAGACTGTTGCTTATTGGAATGTTTTACGAAACAAAAGTTTCTTTCACTCCGTGACATTTTGGGTTACGAGATATCAATTAAAAAGTACGCAACATTTAAATTTTTATACTAGCCGTCTATGACTCCAGCTCTAATTAGTCTTTCCTTATCCTTTTAAAAGTCTTTCTTTATAAAATATTGTTCTATAATTTTCAAAATGTTCACTACATAAATGTCAAACTTATGTGATTTAAACTGCTTCCATCCAATGAAAAAAAAAAGTTGAAACACCGTATGGAAAGTACATCTTGCTAAACCAAAATATGAAATTTGAAATCTTACTTATGTATCTTCATAGTCTTTTAAATATTTAGCTCTCCATATCTTCAATTTAGTCCATTTCTAAATGCATTATTTGCACACTTTTTCTAAATGCATTATGTGACAAAAACATCGTAGTTCTGAAGCATTATAAATCTTTTATTTTCAACCTTGCGTCTACAAGCAGTCGTTAAAGAGATAATTAGTGCAATATTAAAAAATATTTTACATAAAAAAGAACTTTAATTTGAGATTATTCTGGGTTACATGTAAATCAAAGTAAGACTAGCATATTTACCTCGTATTTCTACAAAAAATATATCAGCATAAAATTAAAAAATTTTCAATTTGTGATAAAAAGACCCAAGTTATTGATAGAGTAGAAAAATAAAAATAATAATGTTACTGACAACAAAATACAAAAAAATTGATATTACTATATTCATTCATCTGTGCTGTTTCATTTCTAAGTTTTATTTTATATGCTAAGTTCTACTTTTAATTTTCCCTCCTTTAGAAATTTTATACACTACGGAATTTTCTACTCTCAATTTTCAACCAGTGATGTTAATAAAAAAGGAGTGATACCAGAATAATTGCGATGTATGCTCACTGTTATGGTCTACAAAGATTAAGATTAAAAGATGAAGTTTAGAGACATAATAGTTATTTTAAATCAAAAAAAATCAATATGTTATCCAACGCACATTTTCATATGCGTTAGATAACGTAAAGTCTGTTAAAAGCAAAGTTTTGAAAAGTGTGTTCAGAACTTTGCTTTTCTATTCTAACCTTCATAACTTTGCATAATAAAAGAATCTGCTTAAAATGTGACATATAAGCTTTTTAGGAAATCAAAATACATACATGTAAATTTTTACACCGCAATGCAGCAATTATCAGCTCAGTCATATTTAAGATTATAGGCAACCATATTTTGCTGGTTCAGTAGTAATTTGCTTAGCATTTCCATCGTTAAGGAATTATCTCTAGTTCTAGTATATACTCTAGTTCTCGAGCAGTCTGCAATATACTTTGTTTAGAATTCCAAATCAATCTTGAATTAAACAAAATTAGTAACTGAAAAAGAATAAAGTATATTGAACACTTTCATAGAAGATAAGCAGTTTTAAAGCTGAGTTAAAGAATATCGTTTTAAGAGATTAAACAAAATTAATATAAAAATTTCGATTTTTTTTTTAAATTAAATTTCAAAAATCATATTAAATGTAGCCATCGGTGCAGGACATTAAGAGTGAAGTATTAATGTCTTCTGTAAATAAGACTCATACACAATAGTTGCTTATATTAAAAAATACTTTCAAGGTTTTAAGTTAAAAATCAGTTGGAACGTCTGAAATTTATAGCTCAATAATTCTTTTAAAATATAATATCTTTTTTAAAATTTTGAATAATTAACTAACAATCTTCAGGAAGGTATTCGAACTAAAATGATTTTAATTTTTAATTTTACATTTCTTGAATGCACTAGGTTAGTGAAAAACTTGAAGCTATTAAAATTATATTATGCTTCTAATTTTCAAAAAAGTATTAATGATAATTTTAATAAAACTAATGGATAACTAAAAAGCTTTTTTAGCAGAGATTACTGAATTTCTGTTTAATTTCTGTTATCATTAATTTAATACGACCGGGATTAAACATTAAAAGGACAATAAAACTTCTTTAAAGAATAATTAATGAAAATAATTTGAAATTTACACATATAGTGCTTTTCTCTTTGTTATAATCTCAAGAACTCATATTTAAACTTTTATCAATGGTAATAATTAAACAAACATTATTGAAATCCTAAAAAGGGAATTTTTAAATCTAGAAGTTTTGTAATAATGGCCTTTTTTTTAAATGAAAACGAGTTCTCCAAGCGCAAGCAAATTAAGCACAGACTCACAACTTTACAGGTATGTGCAGGCTTCTTGATCTGTATCTTCTGGCTCTAATTAACCTGTCCCTACATAAAGAAGAAAAATTATTTTAAAACCACAAGACAAATAAAGTCATTAAACTATAATTATGAAATAAAGTCAGTAATCAGAAATATTCGTTCTGCATAATTTATTGTTCTGTTATTATTGAAATAAATTTAATTACGATATAAAAGTTCAATGCGCTCATTGTTTAATGAAACTTTATTAACCGACATTTAAATATGACTACTGTATGCTTAATTAATTGAGTTTTCTCAAGAAACAATTGCCTAATGATTTGAGTTTTTGAAAACTATTAAATGCAACATATTATTACGTTCCCGAATATAAGTTTTGCAGCCAACATAGAAAAAATATATGCTTTAACCATTCCCAAATCTATTCAGCTTTTTAACTTTTTTATAATGTTTGGTTGATAAATTTAATTCAACCTAAGCAGGTAAGTGCTATCTGCGGAAGAAGTGATGTGTTCATACAGAAGGGATTTTAAAGAAACTTAACTAAAATTCACTTGTAAAGATATCAAGCAAACCATACCCAGCTAGCAAGTGGTAAAGGTGAGGACGAACAACCTGAGTTTTGTGGCTTATCATCCTTTTTAAACATGCGCATAACTTTCATTTTTATATTCCTTGAATGCACCTTGTAGTAAAAATTTATTTTACCGTGAACTAAATGATAAATGACAACTGTATATTTCAAAATTTCCCCGAAGACATTCAAACAAGGGAAAGGAATAAATCCTGATGTAAGTACGTTTATTTTGTAGAGACATTATGTTATTTCGAAGCAGGAAAGCTGATAAATGAGCAATGCCCTCACCGGGACTCAACCCACTCGAATACGTGCCAAGCGTGCTGACCATTACACCACGAAGACATGCTACGAAAGTGGGAGAAATACCTTATAAATCTTTCGGCTAAATAGTTTTAGATTTAAACTAAACTAAATGGCGGAACAGCCCTTAATGAGGCATGGTTTTCAGTGCCCTGATATATGCTTTCTTGACCGTTGGACCAAGGGGTACCTAAGCATATACCATGGACAGAGCTTGCCGCAGGAACTTGGTGTTTAGGCCCCACCCAAGCGAACTAACTAGTTACTCAATATATCGACTTTTTCAAAGGATAAAAGGCTGAGTCAAACTTGCGCAGGCTGGACACTGAATCCCGGACCTGTGGTGCTGCTGCGCGACGCGCTAGCAACTTCACTACAGGGCCTCAGTTTTATATTTACCTAAAAGCTCAAACAATTTAATATAATAAATATCTTTAATAAACCTTATGAACCACTATATAATTATTTGAAACTAAAAGACTATTATGATTATTTTATGAAATAATTAATTAGTATGCAGTAATTACAAAACTCGTAAATAAGAAGCGGAAAAACGAGTTGTTAATACAATGTAACATATATATATATATATATATATATATACATATATATAATATGAAACATGAAACAAAATTATTAAACTTAATTGCAATAAGCCTTCAAATTCATAAATTTTAAATAAACATATCCTCTAAGGCAGGTGTTCTCAACCAGTGGTACTCTGGCGTAGCTCTGGTGATACGCAAGAAAAAAATAGCA
Source organism: Stegodyphus dumicola (assembly GCF_044657685.1). Taxonomy (NCBI): domain Eukaryota; kingdom Metazoa; phylum Arthropoda; class Arachnida; order Araneae; family Eresidae; genus Stegodyphus; species Stegodyphus dumicola. The sequence continues at coordinate 109,480,843 of NC_140771.1, forward strand.
GGTACGCAAAGAAGCAAAATATTTTTAACTATTAAATTCAAAAATTAAGACCCCAACATCCTGATTGAGTTTTTTCTCTAACACTCGTAAGTGTTTGCGATCTGAGCTTTGTTCAAATTCAAAAGCCGCTTACAGGCTTTAGCGAGAGGCGAACGATCTGCCTCTACAGAAGGTTTCGTGGTTCTTCCATGTTATACATTTCACAAATATTCTCTTAGCCGTAGACATAAAAATTTCAATATAATCATTCAGGGACATCTCGACTCTTTTAAGGAAGTCCCTTAGTAGAGTGGTCTGCACCCTGGTGTCGCATATGGAAACCACTGTATTGGAATATCCTAAGAGTGTAAAGGCGTCATTGTAAATCGAAAGTGTTGTAAAGTCAGAGATTGATCAATAAAATAAATATTAATAATCTGTCAGGTAAGTTCTTCATAGTTTGCAATGCACAAAGTGTAAGATTGGCTTTGATAACGATGATAAATGTGAACGATGACTTCGATTTTTGGCGATTTCCAAATGACTGGCTATTGAGATCACGCATTCAGGAACATGGATGTCTACACAAAGAGTTTTCATAGCCAGTCAGAGGAGGGTGCTGCCATCTTTCATAGAAATGTATAACTCGGGGAGATTTCGACAGTAGGTTACAGGGAGATCTCGACAGTCGAGTCAGGCAATTTTGCCAATGACTTTCGAAAATGTGGAATATACCCATACAGTCTCGATATTTTGCACCCTCAACCTCAATGTGTTGTTTGCGGTAAACTGTTATTCAATCAAAGTATGAAACCATCGTTTCTCAAAAGACATCTTGAATCTGAGTATGTCAGTTTAAAGAATAACTCTGAAGAATAATTTAGGAGGAAATTATTGGAATTCAAAACTAGTGGACAAGTAATAAAATGTTCAAGCGTAAAAGCTTTGGAAGCTTTAGAACCTTATAAGGTATTTCTTCTGCTTTCTTAGTATGCCTTTGTGGTGTAGTAGTTAGCACAGTCAGCGCAATTCGAGAAGTCCGAGGTTCCAGTCCCGGCGAGGGCATTGCTCATTTTCTATGTCTCCTGCTTCAAATTAATCTAATGTCTCTACAACCTGGTAAGCCTAGGAATTGCTAAGACTGGGCAGGCTCACACTATTGGAGAAAACCTTATATTACCAGAAACTAAAGATATCGTTTTAACGTAATTCAGCATAAAAGCGGCTAATGAGTTTAATAATATTCCGTTATCAAATGATACAGTAAGCTGACGAACTCATGGAATCGCAGATTTCATAAAAAAGACACTTATTCAAAAAAATAAAACACAGTGAGTATTTCAACTTGTGATTGGATGAAAGTACTGATATAATGAATCGCACCTGAAACTAAATTTACTCACTGCTCCATAGATAGTGAAGTTTTAGTAGCCAAAACAATCTCTGAAAGCCTGAAAATCATTTTAAATCAAGCTGTGAAAATTGCTAATTTTATTAAAAGTCGAGCTTTAAATTCAAGACTATGTGCGGTTTTATGCCAACAGAAGGGCAGTGAACATGAAACGCTTGTGTTACATTCCTAAGTTAGGTGGTTATCTAGAGGCAAAATTTTAAATCGCCTTTTTGAACTTCGATAAGAAATTCAAATATTCCTCTGTGATTCAAAATTTGAATTGCAATAGTGTTTATTTTGTGAGTTATGGTTGGCGCGTTTAGCATATTTAGCTGATAATTTTGGAAAGTTAAATGAGTTAATTTTAGGATTACAAGGACAAAGTGTTAATTTGTTTACAGTTAGAGATAAAATAAAGGTAATGATAAAAAAAAAACTCGAGCTAATAATCAAAATATTGGATAATGATAATTTAAGCTTTTTGTCACTTTTAGAAAGTTTTCTAACCGAAAATTATTTGAAAATAGAAGAAGAATTGACCCGACATTAAAAATCATTTTTTTTTTCATTGATGAATAATTTCAACATGGATTTTCAAGAGGATTATGAAAACGAAAATTGGATTAGAAATCCATTTTTTCAAATATACCTGAAATTTTATCTCGCGAAGAAAAGAACAATTGATAGAAATTTCTTGCGATCGAACTCTAACTAAATATTTAAAAAATAACATACTTGTTAACTTTTGGCTGAACCGAGAAAAATAATTTAAAAGCATTTCAAATAAAACTATTATTTTTTTTTCCTTTTTGCGATATGTGTGAACACGGATTTTCTCCAAGTTACATTTAAAAAATAAATACAGATCAAAATTAAATATGGGTTCTAATTTACACTTAAAACTAAATGAAATAAGACCAGACGTAAAGGAATTTATTTCTTTTAAACAGGCTAAAATTTCGCACTAAATTTTAAAATTAAAGTACTATAACTTGAATTTTGATAATTAAAATGGTAACCAATTTTTAATTTAATATTTTATGTGTGCATATTTAATTCAAATAGCCAACAGTTTGTAAAAATGGCAAACTATTTTTTTTACCCCAAAGGACATTAGTCCAGATAAGTTATTATAACTTCAAAACGGCATTTTGCGTCGATTTACTTTTTAAACTGTTGCCACCAAATATTATAGCCGTATATTATATTTAAAGAAATTAAATAAGGAAGAATCTGCATGAATGCATAAATGTTTCTCTCCTTGTGATGAAACAACGGTACCTAGAGCCATCAAATTTGAATAACGTAGTCTTCTAACCAAACATGGCCACTTGGTTAGGTTCGGTTAGGTTATTTAATTACGACAAAGCCTCGAGGGCTATCTGCCTAAGGAGAGAGATGCCTTCGTGGAACTTTTTCTAAGGGAAACTAGCTCGTATACACGTTACACATGGGGAAAACCACGAAAACACCCATGCAGCCAGCCCATTCGCGGGATTCGAACCTCGGACCAAACTACCAATGTGCAGCGACTTTACCGCTCGGCCGCTGGTGGACTCCATGGCCACTTGGAAGCCCCAATTTTGAATTTCGAATTTGTATCATTAACTATTTAAAATTTTGGAAATTTTTAACAAATTTTTGATTAACAACATAACGATTTCAAAGCGAGCAATAAAAATACTGTACGGAAAAGAAAAAAAAAATCTTTTTATCTCCTGCGCAAAACTGTGTATCGGAAATTCTAAAGGTATGCTGTTTTGAAATATTTTCTGATGTTGCTGTTGAATTAAATTTATGTGTTTTCAGTGGGAAGTACATGATATTTAATAAATTAAGGTAATATACCAAACTTAAAAAAAAAAAAAAAAAAAAAAAAAAAAAAAAAAAAAAAAAACACCACCCGTTTGGGCGTAATGTAAAATCTGAAAGGTTTCAGATTTATTTTTTTTTTTTACAAATTTGCGAATTCCACTTTTCAAATCGTTGCCACCAAATACTATCGCGCCTTATATTATATTTGAAGAAATTAAATAATGAAGAATCTGCATAAATGTATGTATATTTCTCGCATTTTGATAAAACAACGGTACCTAGAGTCATCAAAATTTAAATACCGTAATCTTCCATGAGATATGGGCATGTGGATGCCCTAATTTGAATTTGAATTTTTTTTTATTATCGATTTCATATTTTGTAACACTTTACCGAATTTTTGATTAAAAAGCTAAACGATTTCAAAGCGAGCAATGGCAACACTGTACGAGAAAAACATTATCTCCAGCGCGCGAGACTCTGTATCGGAAATTCTAAAAATATGCTCATTTTAAAATTAATTTACGATATTGACGTTGAACTGAATTTTATAGTGTGAATGCTTAGAACGTGATATTTAATAAACAAAGGTAACACAGAAAAAGGTAATAAAACGCCCCTTTGGATGTAATTTAAAATCTGAAACTTTTCAGATTTTTTTCATTTTATTAATTTTTATAATTTTATATTTGCTTTCAAATTTAATCGCATTGTGAAAAGTACCCTTTCTTTCTTTTTAGCCCAGAAGGGATATTAACTTCGTTTGGACATTTTGAGTTCAAATGCTAAATGCCCGTTTCACTTTTCAAATTGTTGCCACCCAACATTATCGCCATTTGTTATATTTCAAAACATTAAATAATGATTAATCTGCATAAATGTATGTATGTTCTCGCAGTGCGATCAAACAACGGTATCTAGAGTCATCAAATTTTGAGTAAAGTAATCCTTTACTGACTGACCCCACAGTCGGTATCCGATAGCCATAATTTGGATTTTTTTTTATTATCGATTTCATATTTTGTAACACTTTAACGAATTCTTTATTAACAAACTCAACGATTTCAAAGCGAGCAATGGCAATACTGTACAAAAAAAAAAAAAAAAAAAAAAAAAATTATCTCCAGTGCGGAAGACTGTGTATCGAAAATTCTAAAGCTTTGCTCATTTTAAAATTATTTTGCGATATTGCTGTTGAATTGAATTTTATGCTTTAAGTGCAGAGAACATGATATTTAATAAATAAAGGTAAGACATAAAACGTTAAAGAAACGCCTCTTTGTGCGTAATGTAAAATCTGAAAGGTTTCAGAATTTTTTTAAATATTTTTTTAGATATGTTCTTTAATTAACATTTTATTTAACGCTTTAATTGTTAAATTGTTCCCATTATTTATTTATTATTCAGGTTTTATAAAAAATGAAGCAGTTCTTTATTTGTTAAATGTTATTCCTTTAGTTTCAGTCCGTAATGTTCCCGAGTATTTTAATCTACTGTTATAATAAAATAAAAATAAAACAAATTACAATAAGAATTCATAGTAGTGCAAATTCGAAAAATAAAAATGCAAATGTGAAAACTATACAGGATAATAAAATTAAAAAAATTAATCTCCTTTTATTGACATTCCATTTCAGAACTCATCAGGGCAAAATGAACTAAAGTTTCATAAAAGTCGATTAATATGTCTCAAAAATGTGTTTCGTTCTCTTGGCTCATTAGAGATCAAAAACCGAAAAAAGAATCAATTGAATTTTCATATAAGACATCAAAATTAATATAAAGCCGAAAAATCGAATCTCAAATGCACCAGGATTTTCCCTACACGTCTTCGAAACATTTGAATTAAAGAATAAAACCTAAAATACGTCACACTACTACTCGAAAAACCATAAAACTTTACATTATGTAAAATAACTATTCACAAAAAACCAAATTGGTCTAAAATCATTATATGCAAATCCGAAATTCAAAAGCAAATACAAATAAAGAGCAGTACAAATAAACTTTAAATCAAACTGTCATTGAAACAACTCTAAAAAATTGGGTGGTCCCCGATTATGATAAAATAAACTTTTATTACAAAAAAACGAAAATTTTTAGTGATTTCTTTAGATAATAAAATCAAATCGGAATCTTAATGAGCTAAAAACTAAAAACCTATAAGAAACAAAAATTGAAAAAAAAAAAAAAAATCCCACAAACTTACTGAAAACTTAAGACGACCTTTGAAATGAAAATTGACTGTCTTTTTAGACGATTGACTGTCTTTTTGTTCCTTGTACAATTCAAAGGAAAAACCCTGGAGAAGCAAAATTTTTAGTTCTTGGAAAAAGTATGCGATGAATTTCAAAGTTTTCAATAGCAGAACTAAGTATTTAAACATGTATTCAAAATGTAATGTCCTGTTAAACTTTGTGTGCGGGGCTGTTAAACGTTGGGTGCGGTCTGTAAAAATGTATTACCTACGAAGAGGTTGACCGTCGACTCTAAAATGGCGGCATAAGAACCTTCTAAGCGATGCTGTCTTCTGTAAAATCTTAAAACGCGAAAGTAGACCTGGCTCAAAGTTGAGGAAAAGAAAAAATATATGTTATAAAAGTCTTGACGTAGTCGAGCTACAATACATCTTTGAAACTAGGAGCCCCATGTTTTTAAATAAAAGATTTGCCAGTTATTAAATTTACAAAATAGTAGAAAGATAGTATAAATAACTGAAAGGGAAGACAAAAAATTCTTTGTATATATTTACATTCATAAAAGCTAGAATATTGTCCAATTATATATATATATATATATGATTGTAAGATGCTCCAAAGTATTCCTAGGCATAATACTACTTACTGCTTGAAGCATTGAGAATAGGGAGGCAACGCAGCTTCAGAATTTTGAAACGTCTTATATTGCCGAAATATATTGCCGAAATGGCATAATGCTAGCCGTTTCTTCATAACAGCAGTAAAAGACCTTTCGTTTTTTGTAATACGCATGCAGAGTTGGAGTAATTGCTGCAGGCGCCCATGGCAGTGGCCTGCAGATATTATGAATTCACACATCCATGAATTAGATTCAAAGCATTATAAAAAAATGTACCATGTGGTAGTTCTAGAATATTGTAATGTTGTTCAGATTTGTCTCAAATGAATTTTTAAAGTTTTTTTTCCCTTAAAATCTATATAGTGAGTCCGAGTTTCGATCATTTTCAATAGGGGAAAAACTGACAGAGAAAAAGAACATTGAACATAAAATATTGAAATCAGCAAAGGCAAGCCGCAATGAAACAGTATAAATTTTCAATTAACTTGTCAGAAATTATTTAATATTTATTTTAAGAGGTATAGTATCGCTTTTCTGCAGTCATCTGAAACATTTCGATTTTAGAAATATTTGGAATGAATTACAACATTCCTTTATGCAGGAGCTCTAAGGTAAATGATTAGCTCATCGAACAAGGATTGCAATATTCATGGTTTAAGTCCAGTCCGTGAGCGCAGTTATTTCCTATTCACCGAAACCTATTTCTTCTTTATATCTTGCATAGATTTAATTTTATTTTAACTAATAATTTAAAGTTTTATTTGAAACTTTCCTATAAGCCTTCATTCCCCTAATTGTCAGTGCCAGAATAGGTAACCTTTGTAGGGCGCGTGAACGAATGCAAATTTTCTACTTTGAAGGAAGTAGTTAAAAGCTGAGTTTCGGTAGGAGAAAGAGAGAGTTAGGCTCTAGCCGCCGTCTCTGCCGTAGGGACGTTTGCCTATTGCTGGTAGAAGTGGCTTAATTGCATTAATCTGCTACCACTAGCTTCGAAAAGGGATTTAAGTTACGGGATCTTGCTGAGCCTTGTATGCTAAGTTCTATCACATGTTAATATTTCAACTTTTAGTTTCAATTATCTGACTTTCAGTTACCGCCCAAGCAGAGGCGACGTTTGTTAGCGTCGTGTTGACGCATTGTAAATTTAAAAAAAAAAAAAAAAAAAGATTTAATAATGGGTATTTTGACCCTTCTCTTGTGTAGTTTCCTGCTATTTCAGTTTCAGGTACAAGTCCACCCACCTGGACTCTACAACCTTTATTAGAATTACTGTGTTTATCTTTTCCCATATAGCGTTTTAGCTGTGACTCAGAAAATTGTTTAAGTATTCAGGCAAATTTCCTCTTCCTCAAAACGTTCAGAAAGCCAGCTGCCTAAATTTTAAAATGGATTCATCCACGTAGTGGTTATTCTTGCATTATTAATTTATTTTCTCGTGGATTTTGGGTGCATGGGTTTTGATTAATAAAGAAATAATAGTGGTGAGCTTCAATAAAACGGGGACATCTGATCCTATTGATAGTTCTGAAGATAATTGCACGTGGGAAGACAAACTGAACAGTAACGAAGTCGGTGACATTGATGAAGACGTGCAAGATGTAGCATATGACACAGACAGCACTTCCAGTAGCATCAAATTATGTGAGGCCTAAGGAATAGTAGTTGATAGTTGACCACAATAAGAGCTGGCAAAATTCAGCGGGAAAAATAAAGATTTCCTATTAGGTATTGAAATGCTAACATTAATGTGTATTCTTAATGGATTGTAGATTTCTTTTAAATAAATAATACTGTGATAATTTAATCCATGGATAGGTTTCACTTGCTATAATCTTGGGAATTATATTTCGCATAATTTACCACTCTATATTTTCATACGATAAAATTGGTAAAAACAAAGGCGGGAATACACGAGTAATAACGGTTTATAATTTTGCAATGGTTTCGAGTGTCTCTTTAAACATCTGTTTCATATTAAGTGTACTTCAAAAATAAAAAAATGGACATATTCATTAAAAATTACGGTGCTTCAGATAGTTAAGTTATAAATGTCTCTTATAAAGGTAAAGTATTTAATTAATCGCAGCGGATTAAAGTGAGTTTTAAAGAAATAAACTAAAACAATTATTTATACCATTTTATATGTAGCTTCATATACTATAAGTCTGCATAACACTGTGATACAATTTTACACAGTTCACGTTTTCTCTTTTATGTGATTTTTAATGTTTCCAGAATTACTAATTTTAAACGAATTATTCATATTAGAATATTATAAGCAAGTTTTCTTCTTATGTACATACTTATTTGTGTCGTTGCGCTCAAATAAACGTGTAATTTAAACTTAAAACTTGTGAAGCATATGTTTTTGAAGGAAATTCTTCTCACCTTATAATCACATGCCATTCCAAAAAGTTTCAAAAATATCTGAAATAAATTCACAAGACTGTATCTTCCTCTTTGTTATTTCTTTCACAATAATTCTTATATTTCACTCGGTTTTATATTTCACAGATTCTTTCGTTATTTAGAACTTACTTTTTATCTCAGCGTTTTTATCTGCAAAGTAGGCATTTTCCTTTCTTCCTCAAAAAGTCTTGGATGCTTCAAAAGTCTTGAAATTTTCCCTCTTTCACATAAAACTTTGTCTCGTTTTTCTGTCACAATTTCTTTCTATTTCTTTAATATTTTGAAATTTGTGAAGTTAATTTTTCCATATAATGAAAATTAGATTTATCCAAAAGCTAAAACGATTTATTTTTTAATTTTTGTATAGTTCTTACTACATTATATTATATTTCCTAACCAAAGCTGTTTATTGAAACAACAATATATGCCGCTTCATAAAAATATAATTTGAGATTCTTGAATTCTCTTACGTCAGTTCGCTTTTGATTAGAAGTTTAATTTAATAATACAAAAGTAATTTAAACTTTTACACAGTTTTACTTCTTAAATAATTATATTATATAAGTTCATTCAATAGTAATAAAAGTCTTTTCCATTAACACTAGTTTCGTTTTTTTTCCCTTTTAATTATAACAATATTGACGTTTGTTTAAATTATAACAATATTGACGTTAGTTTAAATTATAACACTTCTCTTAATCCGAGGTTCCGACGTTCTCTTAATCCGAGTTAAATCTAACGCATATTTTCCACGAAACGTTAGTTTTATGGAAGACTGTTTTGTCGCACTCGCTATTTGTTAATGATGTAATCCCGCTTTCTACAAGGGATTTCTAAACGTGTATATGTCAAAATACTTTTGAAAAAATTCCCGTTCAAGGAACGGGGTCAAAAATTAACTTCAAGATCTGACTTAAACAAGCCGAGAAATTAAGGCAAATAAAAATATTACAGAAATTCAGCAAAATGTATGCGTTTCTTACTCATTTTATAGGAAACAATTAAGAATTGTATCGGTATGTAAATTAATAATTTTAAAATCGTCGTATGCAGCAGTTGTTAAAAGCCCATTTTTTAACGTATTGTTGCGCGCGTACATTTAATGCATAATGCATTAAATGCACACAGAACCAATGGCAACTTGATAAAATTTGTTTTACCAAAAGAAACATTTTACACTTGTGAAACTTTACACAAAAATACTCATATAGCACTTCTGAGTATTACAGAGCACAATCAGTAGTAACACTTCAAACTACTAAAAACATTAAACACAGCGCAACGCAAAGCGCACCTAAAGAGCAAAGCTCATATGGAAATATATCAATACTATTAAGTCGAGTCGGAACTAAAAAACTCAGAGCTGATGCTCTCTCGGAGTTCACATAACCTTACTCCGGCCGCCAGGAAATCCCAAACACCCCTATCATTTGAAACCATCGGAAGGCATACATGGCCAAAGCCACATACAAGGGCCGAACACGGCTACAGTCATTCATAGGGATCAGTTACAGCACCAGTTACAGTTATAAAGAGACTGAACCAAAATGTCGCCAAATGGTCACCTTTTGGCGCTTTTTGGCAATTTCCCGCCAAATTTGGCCACAAAAATTTATTACAAAAATTATCGCAGTTTGGCGATATCTCGCCAATTTAGAGAGGTATGCATTTACTTAATGTTATAGAGATTTGCCCCTGTGATCTAATTTTTTCTGGCTAAGCTTCGCTTCTTCAGACTTTTCGTGTTACGTTACACAAAATTTGTAACACTGTGTTTCGTTCTTTACAATTTATCGTGAGCTTCCCAAAGGAAAATAAAGATTTCTAATCGAGCATAAGAACTGCATGTTCAAAAAATAATCAGCACTCAAAAATCTCAATTGAAATTTTTATATAAGAAATGCAAATATTACATCAACGTATGCAACATTTTCTAGGTATTAGGCAATACTGTATGAAAAGTATGTGAACCTGTTGTAGTCACGAAACCTGTGTATGATCAACGGCACCTCCGCTTAAAAGTTTTTTCTTCTCCTTTATTATGTCACCTTATAGATCTACAACATCTTCTAATCATCAAGTTACCTGTACATCGAATTATCATAAACACACATATATATATATATATATATATATATAATTTATTTACTAAATAAAATTGATTATCTCCTAAGATTAATTATAGTAGAATGATCTGAAAAGAGTGAATCCATGCTTAGTAAGTTCTATTTCGAAAGATGTTTTTAAGTAACTTGAATGTGAATTGTTAAAAATGTTTAACGGGGACTGGAATTAAATCATGAATAACAATTTTAAAAGGAATAAATTAAATGCAAGAATTAAATGCAAATAATCATTGACATTGATCGGAAATTAGTTGACCTTTCAAGGGGAACAAACCAACTCTCGTTCATTGAACAATAATTAAGAAATAAATAAGAAGGTGTTTCGTCCTTGACTCGAGCAATAAGGCGATGCCAAATCGGCAATTCAAGTCAGGCCAAACATTTCTGTGAAGAGAAGGGAACCAATGCAGAGATCCAAAGAACTTATTACGAATAAGTATTTTAGCTAATTCAATTTTAAGTGAAAAGCAATTGCAGTAAAAGTGACGAAACACCTTTGTATTTATTTCTTAATTATTGTTCATTGAACGGGAGTTGGTTTGTTCCCCTTGAAAAGTCAACTAATTTCCGATCAATGTCAATGAATACTTGCATTTAATTCTTGCTTTTAATTTATTCCTTTTAAAATTGTTATTTATAATTTAATTCCAGTCCTCGTTAAACATTTTTAACAATTTACATTCAAGTTACTTAAAAACATCTTTCGAAATAGAACTTACTAAGTATGGATTCACTCTTTTCAGATCATTCTACTATAATTAACCTTAGGAGATAATATAATCAATTTTATTTAGTAAATAAATTATTATTAACTTACTTTGCAGCAATTGCGCAGGTAGTAAAATCACTTAATTTCGCATTAAATGAATTTAAGATCATACAACATTATACATATATATATATAATGCGATAATAACATATAATCAGCTTTTAAAATAAGATAAATAAAAATGTATAACATAAACAAAGCGCCAAACGGAAGGAGAAGAAACCAATAAGGCAATTTTATGACCTTTTCAAGGGAAAACCAACTGCAGATTCTAAACCTCGGACATAACATGAGCGTACAATATTTCCCAGGCATTTAATAATACTGCATGGAAAAATAAATAAATATTTACATAATGCAACTTATCACCAGCTTTTAAGATGAAAGAAAAAAAAAGCTTGTTCAGAAACATCAGCAAGAAAACGAAGCAAACTAAATCGCTAAGACAATTCCTTTGACCTATTCGGGGGTGGGAATAACCATAGATATGTTTTTTAGACATAGATTCAATATCACACCGAATTCAGCGGCCGAATAGTCTAGCCATAAATCTAATTTTATTAGACCACAGAGGCGCTGTGCTGCATTGTCATGTTGTGAGAACCATTAAGAGAATTTGGAGTCAATAAATCAACAAATCTGACAACACAGCTTAGCTTTCGTAATTTCAGGATATTAAGAATATAGGGTAGGTCCCTCCATAAGGTCACCTGAGTTAAATCATTTCTCCCTACGCTATTAATGGATTTTCAACGCCTGGTGGAGCACCGTTCGCTGCGTTGAGCAGTGTATAGGTAGTTGGCAACATTCCGATGCATTTTATCTGACAGGCAAGATAGTTTTTATTTTCCTATATGGACTCTTATAAGAAATTTATTATCAAAAACCGTGTATCAATTGAAACCACCCGCAATACAATTAACACTATTTCAGTAATGGTGCAAGATAATTTTCAAACTGAATGAAGATTCCAAGAAGCGATAAATACAACAGAACAAGTGCTAAAGAACTATCCAAATAATTTTAAATAAAATTCTAACATAAAACTGAAATAGACATATATCAATTAAGCACAGTATTTTAATTTTTAACTTAAAATGTAATAATTATAACATGCGCACTTTAAGACATAATTCGAAAAACTTATGCGCAAAACTAAAATAATATTTTTCTTTGAAAAGCTTAAAATGGATTTGTGTTTAGTTAAAGCACATAAGTTATTCTTTAATTAAAGTAATCGGAAATTTATAATTTGCGTATACTTTTAATATTTAATGTTTGTAATTATGTTTATTTAATTATGTTTCAAATGTATTGTGTATATATATGTAGTATTTTACGTGCTTAGGCCCCACTGGAACTTTTAACAGCTTTCGATAGTCGAGTGGAAAGATGGAAAGATGACGCTGACGCAAATGACTTGGAAGATTTCCCAGTTTTTTATTTTCACGCACACTAAATCATTTCTTAGTAGATAAAATATTTATATATCATAAGCAATCACAATAATGTGTTATAGACACTGGTTTTAAAAGTAAGACGTAGGCATCTTAGAGTGAGAAGCAAAGCAGCTCGAAGATGTTAGCCCGGTAGAAGCTAGAGAAAGGAATGACAAAGTTGTTTTGCAAAGAGTATTTATTCTAAGTAGATGTAGAAAGTACTCTAAAATGTAAAGCTGTGATTGGTTAATTTTAGGTTGTTCTGCAATATGTAAAGATCTTGAATTTCGGAGAGCATGTGAATTTAGGGGAGTGAACAATAAATCTAGAACAGTTAATTTTTGAATTCGCCAATTATTTCTTAATGTAGTCATCGTATTTTGTTATTTCTTACACACACACACACACACACACATATATATATATCCTTGTAAATATATGTTATGTACTGTATATCTTGTGTATTGTCATACTGATCGAAATTACTCCGTGAACACATTACACTATCGTACATGAGCAAGATATCTGAGCAAGATATTATATGAAACGAATCTAAAGAAAACTAAATGATGCTTAGTGACTGCACTATTTTTTTAGAGTTAACTTATTTATCTTATATCTAGAATATATTCTATAGATATGTGGTAGATAAATATATGATCTCGTTGATGGCTTCCATAATCTCTCAAATTTCATTCTAAAACTACTCTGATTTCATCGAGTGCATTGCACAATAATACTTCGTTAGGTAAGGTTATTCATATATGACAAAAGCGCTATTGCTACTTACCTAAGGAGAGAACTGCTTTCGTGCAGGATGTTTTAGAAGAAACTGGCTTGTTTACATTGCACAGGGGGAGAATCACGAAACCCAATCCTGCAGGCAACTCATTCACCTGGATCGAACTCCCACTATTTAACAGCATTACTATTTGTTTGGATACTATGATGTTATACTAATATTAAAACTAAAAAATTAGTACAGCTCCCTAAAAAGTATTTAATGCAACGTTAAATTAAAATTCAAAGGTGTAATCATACATTATTCATTTAAGATTATATCATTTGTTTTCAGGGATAAAACTTTTTTGTGAATTTTGTACTAAAACAGAAACTAATGAATCATGATATTTTCGCTGTTATTTTATGATGCTATCTATGTTTCAAAATATAAATATTATTTAATCTTTAAACTTAGATAAAATGCAACACCTTGGTATAACTCATTATTCATTCATTGAATGAATTAATGTTTTACAGTAATTCAAGAATTTTATAAGAAAAAAAACTGCAGATAACTTCGTGAAGTCTAATAAATTACAGATCAGAATTTTTAATTTAGAATTTTAAAATCTTATCTCTAACAGCTTTCTAAAGAAATTTTTATTTTATTTCTAAACCTATAAAACATGCTTTAATACCTTAACTTCAAAATCTCTAAAACATGCTTTAGACTATTAACTTCGAAAATATGTATGTCACCTCCAAATTGCGTAGCAGAATGTATAAAATTCTAATAATTTTAAGTATTTATATAACATTACAGTTACCTACATTAATAATTTTGAATTTTTATTGCAAGTTTACTGCAGTTTAATAATACATGTACTTAAAACAGCAAATTTCAGTTAAAAAATTTAATCTGAACATTTTTGAGATTACCAGTGCATGTGAAAGAGAAGAAGGATAATTTTAAAAGATCTGAATTTTTCGAATATATTCCACAATAAGCTTTGTCATATAGTTTAATGGAAATAATGAATCAAAGAATTCTATTAATGGAATTCTTCGACAAATTTATATTGCGAATAGTAAAAGCATGGGCGCGCAAAATAATTAAAAAAAGATAGTAGAATATATATTTAAAAATGCAGTTAAATTATCAGAAAATTTAAAAAGAAAATGGCTTATGCATTTATGTAAATTCTATTAAAAACTGTAGTCAATAAAATAATCATCTACGGAGCTGCTATCTACGCCTTTTCCCATGAAACCGAGGAAAAAAATAAACGAACCACGTACCATAATCTCTCCTTCCGCCAACAAAGCTCCAAACCGAAACACAAAAGAATGTATATACATATGTAAAAAAGTTATTGTAATCATCCAGTGCAATTATTGTGTTTATCCATCCAACTGCAAAGTACCCGTGTAAAGTATACCTTAGACTATATTGTCTGCAATGCAAATTATGCAACATTAATGTGTATTATGAATGCTGCCGTGTAAACAAATGCCCAAACATGGCGTTAGCGTGCTCCGTCAGACTGCACTTTCATAGATGGTTAGTGGGGCGATACCAGTTTTGAAAGTTTCGATGTTTTGAAACCCCCTCTACTTCTTTCTGTCTGTCTGTATTCATGTTAAATTAACAGATTTCATTATTTTGACGCACCGCGATTTTATTATTCGCGATATAAAATTATATATGAATTCTGTAAACAGAATTATTTAATCTATTAAAATCTATGATAAATTATTTGTCTCCTTTTAGTGTTTTATTTACTATACACATTTTGAATAAAAGCTTACTGTATGCAAACATTTTTAATTACATTTCATTTTCTGTTTTTACTCTCAATCACTCAATTATTGTCAAAGCGTAAATTTTAGTCATTATTAAATTACAAGCAATAAATTACAAGAAAATTATTAAATGAAATGTGTGTGTGATTATGGCAAAGCCTCGAGGGTTATCTGCCTAAGAGGAGGGATGCCTTCGTGGAGGACTTTCTAAGGGAAACTGGCTCGTATACACGTTACACATGGGGAAAACCACGAAAACGCCCATGCAGCCAGCCCATTCGCGGGATTCGAACCTCGGACCGAACTACCAGTGTTCAGTAACTTTACCGCTCGGCAGCTGGTGAGCCCATTATTAAATGAAAAATGTAACTGAACATAATTCAGAAGAGGAAGAAATCGCTTTGACTATTCAGTTTCGGAAATTTGAAATAATATCAATGTTACAACAAGCATTTTAATCAAAAACTGAAATGAAAAGGAAAAAAAAAAAAGTGTGTGACTATGTCGTTAAATGTCCCAAGAATGCAAGCTTTGTAATTAAATGCTCGAAGAGAGCAAACGCGAAAGCAATTTTTTTGCGAGGAAACCTTTTCATCTGCTTCAGATTTTAATTTACACATTTAAAAAAAATGTAGAAAAATCGCTCAGTTGTTTTCTTTATCATTCTTGCTTCAATAGAGAAAAAAAGATTTTTGGAAATTTTTTTGGAAATTTCAATTACATCCCATACATTTTAGATGCTGAAATTTTAAAAGTATAAATGTCAAATTGCCTAAACAATTAAGCGATTTTCAAAAACTCCGAAATTAATTAAAAATTTTCATATAAGTTTTACTGAAAAGGTTTTTTTCCGCTGTATTCGATAGATAAATAATTTCTTTGTGAAAAGAATTTTAAATTTCCTTTGGTAAAAGAAAATTAAAATCGTTTAATCATTAAACAAAAAGAATG
The DNA here is from genome assembly GCF_044657685.1 of Stegodyphus dumicola. Taxonomy (NCBI): domain Eukaryota; kingdom Metazoa; phylum Arthropoda; class Arachnida; order Araneae; family Eresidae; genus Stegodyphus; species Stegodyphus dumicola. The sequence continues at coordinate 109,497,067 of NC_140771.1, forward strand.
CAATTCGAATTTTGTTTCGCATTATATTGTCATCGAAAAACAGTGTGTGTACAAAATTTGAATTCGATAGCTTATCAGGAATTATGTAAAATTCTGTGACAAAATTCCACCCACTGTGAAACACTGTAAGTGAATTTAATAAAAACTTATAAAAATAAAAAAATGAATTAATGAATAATTTATTTAAATTTAAATTCAAATTTAAAAAAGACAGCTAAGTTCATTGTCAATAATTTGAATAATTCTTGTAATAATAACTCTCTTGTTATTTTATTCATCATTATAAATGTCATAGAATCTAAATGATGAAAAATTTATTCTTTCGTCATTTAAATCTCTCTTTCGCATTCTGAGTAGCCTGCTATTTAAGATTTTATGTATTTATAATGAAATTGCTCGCCAATAAAAGTTTTGAAATTAGCTTTTCTTTCAATTATTTCTTTCGTTTAATGCAGTATGTAATATCACTAAAATATTTAACAGCGTTTGTATTACTAGAGGATAAAAGCATTATATAGCGCTACGATGAGATCACGATTACACTTGTAATTACCATGTATAAATATGTTACGCATTCTAACCATTTTGTTTCCTTATAACTTAACAAAAAATATAAAAGTTCTTCATTATATTGTTCGAAAATAATAAATTTGTAATAATAGCGAAGTTTAGAAGGTAATTCTCCCGCCTTAGCACGCCTTCGTGACGTACTGGTCAGCACACTCGACACGAATTGAAGAGATCCGTGATTCGAAGCTCGGCGAAGGAATTGCTCATTTTTCACATCTCCTGCTTCAAAATAACCTAATGTCTCTTCAAGTTTACAGTTCTGAACTTAATCTAAATGCTAGCCGTATATATCACCAAAATACATTCTTGTTTTTAACTTACATGTTAAATTTCTTCTGAAAATTTTAAATATAACTCGTCTAGAGATAAATAAATTCACATATTAAATATATTTTTTATTTGACAATAGTCTATACAGAAGTTACTCGTATAATGATATTTTCAGTATGCTGGTATAGGTACATCATAAATCTGTTTGTAAGAGTTTCAAAACTTTCTTCCAAAGCTTGTATTTTCTGGTGTGTATCGCGGAACTTCTAACTGTTCGTAATAAAGGAAGAATTCCAGAAATTTTATTAGTCCCTGGAGAGTAATAAATATTTTTCTTTTCGTATAAGTATAGCTCGAGCAGCCGCCGTGAATTTCAATAGAGTTATATTTCTTATAGTTCTGTATTGCTTCTAATATAAGACTGTAACGTAATTTCAAAAAGTAATTTCTTCCCCACCAAATTGTATAAACACGTGAACACGAAACCGAAGCCAAATTTTCACAAAACTAATTTTAGAGTTTATTAACAGCGTATTTTATAAAGTACCAGTAAATAGAAAATTATGTTTATTGTATTATATCATTTTATTCTGCTTGTCTTAATAAGCGCTTTCTCGAAATTTCAACTTAAAGTAAATATATATGTACTGCAAGCACATATTTTAAAAATACGTTAAAGGAAATGGTATTTATCGTACTACGCCTTAACATATTATACAAAATAATTGCTGATTGCTTATACGACCACACTTTTCATTATATTAAAATTGGGCATTTTCAAATTTTAAAAAGAACCTATTATTGAGACCACATTAATTCTTTTAATTCTATTCTACGACCTATTAAATTATGCACATTTTTTACTGTATTTCATGAATTACATTCCTCGAAATATTTATTTAAATTTCTTTTTTGGAATTATTTAATTATCGATCTTTGAAGGCAAGTTGAAAATGTCACCAAAAACTGCAAATTTTGAAATTAAATATCCCTGTCAGTTTTTGTCGTATGGGAGTCAAACGTCTTATACTATATATATATACTTTCATAGCGACTATAAAACTTTCTTAACTATAAGAACCCGAAACCGCATTCAAAGCTAGATTTCGTTATTTGTCAAAAATTACTTTTTTTTTAAATCTGACATTGCAAAAACATAAATATTTTCGTCATTTAACAGACTTCTGTAACTCTAGGTTAGGTTATTTTAATTACGGCAAAGCCTCGAGGGCTATCTGCCTGAGGGAAGGGATGCCTTCGTGGAGGACTTTCTAAGGGAAATTGGCTCGTATACACGTTACACATGGAGAAAACCACGAAAACACCCATGCAGCCAGCCCTTTCGCGGGATTCGAAGCTCGGACCGAACTACCAGTGTTCAGCGACTTTACCGCTTGGCCGCTGGTTGGCTCTGTAACTGTAAGTACCAACGATTGTGAAATAGGTAAGTAAAATAGGGTAAGTACGTTTAAGCCGGGTAAGTTAGTGGGTTATATATACACATGCACACACATTTGGTGTTGCCGATTGCAATATAAATTGGAGATACATAACGGCTAGATGTTTTAACAGTCCTATATACAAAATTTCAACGTTCTACGGCTAAATCAATTTTGAATAATGAGGGATAAAAAACACATATACATTCGCGTTCAATACATACATGCAGACTCTTGAATGCTTTATTCTGTCCGTACGTACAATACGTACAGACAAATATATCGTCCAAATGGATTTGCAAGCGTTCAAAATGGGTATTTCCATTGAAATATGAAACCCGGAATTTTTGCGATTACAGTTCTTCCTTTTCTTCGTACAGGGAAGTAAAAAAATAGTGGAAGTGAAACAGACGTTCCTCTGACCTGTTTGATCATCTAAAATCTTAAATACAGATTTTCTGTAACATATTACACACTTTCTAATGCTATTACTAGATCTTTTAGCCTAGAATGTGATAGATCAAGCACCAAAGGTCTGTAGCTTCTGTAAATATTGTCCCTTTTTACTTCCTTGTACGAAGTCAAAAGGAAGCATTGTAATCGCGAAAAGCCTCAGGCAGCATATTTCAACGAAAATATCCATTTTTACCTCTTTCGAATGCAATTTAACGATTTATTTCCGTGATATCTGTACGTAAGGACAGAATAAAACACTCTTTTCCTCCAAAAAAATTATAAAACTGCTTTAAAATGAATTCTGAAGAGAATTTTTCGTGGCGTCTGTATGAACGTATGTACGTACGTGCGTACGTATCTCGCATAACTCAAAAACGAGTAGCGTCAGAACATTGACATTTTGTATATAGGACTGCTATAACATGTAGATGTGCACCTCGTATTTTGGTTGCAATCGGCCGCACCGAACGTATATAAATATATTTGTATTTATATCCACTCTGTTACCCGGCTCAGTGATCTCAGTTTCTTTACTCTTATATGTTTATAAATTGTACATTTTTTGCTTTAAAAATGATTGAATTATATTGTTCTTATCTTCCGTTTAAGGTTTTTATGCCTTTAGTAAATCTGTATGCAATAATTTTAGAATTATCAACAATTTTAAAATTGTTTAAGTGCCGCTAAGCCTAATAATTTTTTTGATGGCGGCCATTGCTCTTGTTTACATTTGAAACAGCAGGATAGCGGATTTGTTGCCAATCTAGAGAAACTTAGCTTCGAAACAACAAAGATGACGCCTTCATTTATTATTGCGAATTAAATCATGCTTAATCCTTTCTGGAATTTTTTCGAGGAAATAAGTGTTTAAGATTTACTTCGTAATTTTTAATACAGATATTTTGAGTTTTTATGTATTTTTGCCTTGTCGCGAAGTGAGAACTGAATTAATTTAATGAGAAATACTCAATCGTCTGTGAAAAACTGTTTCTTTTTTGTTTTATTTACTTAATTTCTTTTATACATCGTTCTAGCTTTATTATAGTATTTCAATAGAACAATGTGGCAACGATTAGATAATTCTTTAAATGATATAAATTTTGTGCATTCTGAGTTATAATATGAGGATCCGTTCTTTCCCCCCGGCTCTATAATGTTTATATCAATGATTTCCCGCACCCATTCAACACGAAAATACTCAAATAGGCTGACGACACTGTAGTACTGACTGAATCCAGAAGTCCCCAACTCGCTCTAAGTAATTTACAAATGCATCTTAGTATGATCAGTCACTGGTGCAAGACTTGGAAAATTAAGCTCAAAGCCTCTAAATATTGTATTGTGCTCTATCGGAGATAGAAAACAAGATTAAGAGTCAATACTGATATCTACTTAGATAGAACTCTAATCCCTGTAGCTAATTCCTATAAATATTTAGGTGTTTACATAGATCAATCTCTCAACTTCAAAGATCATATTTCGTACATCTTAAACAAAGCAAATGCAGCCTACATGGCAATTTATCCTATTATCGGCAAAAAATCGAAGCTCAGTCTAAAAATAAAAAAAAATGCTGTACATATCTCTAATTCGACCGATCATGCTATATGCAGTGCCGGCCTGGGCAATCGCTAATAAAACTGAGAGCAAAAAATTGGATATACTTCAAAATAAAATTTTACGTAGCATTGTGAATGAACATTGGTACGTGAGAAACTCTATAATTCATAACGACCGATGGAATCATGAATTATTCATAACGAATAATTCATGATTCCATCTGTGCATAACTTTATACTCATGACAGCTCACAACTTCTTCGAGAAGATGAAGCATAGTCAGTATAACGCAATTAAACAAATGTTGGATTATGATCCAACCATTGAATACACTGTCAAACGCCCAAGGACAATTCATCAAAATTCTTCATGGTGGTAAATTGTAAATTTTAATTTCAAAATTTACTTGAACTTTGAAATTGGACTCTATCCTATTATTTGTGTTGCATCTTATGTTAATCAAGAAAAATTTTTATTCAAGATTTTTATGTTACTATTTCATTTTTTAAATTATTTTGTATAAATTTTTACTTTATCGTATGATTCTAAGAACTTTTGAACTTTTTACGGCCTATCTAGCTACTGCATACTTCTGAAGGATTTTGAACTCTTATGCCATTCACAGCTTCAAACTGTCTTCGCGCCATTTTCATGATGTCTCACTATTGCTTATCCTGCATTCTTACTAGCTATATTGCACTCATTTGCCATACAACTCACTGAACCTGCCTGCATGCCTCAATTTAATGCCATTGCTTACCACTGCACAATTTTTATGATGAACGCCTACTTTCGTAAGTATTAAGATATGCCTGCTCACGCAGCAGAATTTTCTTCGTCCATGGGTGTTGGTACTTCCCTAGTACCATTTATTTGAAAATATCTTTGCCTAGTGCACTTTAATGCGATCTACTGGCGAAAACTCTTTAGTAGTTAATGACCAGAAAAAAGTAAGTCATAAGTCATAAAGTTATAATATGAACGAAATATAATACTGTTAAATGAACCTAGCGCCAGAGTGTCGCTATGGTAAATAAAGTGAATTTTAAAGAATGCATTTATTCTATTGTGGGTTATGCGCTGTCGGCGAAGTAAGTTTAATTCAATCTAATAAGTTTAAACGAAATGAAAAAAAAAAAATGCGTATAATTTAATATTCCGTACAAGGAAGTCATGTGGTGTACACATCAGATTTTTTATTTTTAATGATTTCAAATAAATATGCTTTGTTGCAATTATGGACAGTAGAATAAATCATTGCTGAATTAAAACGAAAGCAAGATGAAGATATTTAAATCAAATTTCCCATTTAAATCTCATTTCACATTTCTGGTACATGAACCTTTGTACCACTGATAAATAAATTAATATTACAAATTTGGCAAGAATTAGATTTTACCAGCATCTAAATTTTAAAAGCAATAAATTTGCTATTGCTTTCTCCAAAGACTAAATGCTGTACTAATCTGTTATTTTATTCCTTAACAAGAGATTAGCAAACATAGTAACTGACGTACGTGTTCAGACTTAAAAATGAGAAACATGCACTGGTGTGCAAAAATTAAGGACGAGATGGTTTTTTTCAATATAACTTTGTACAAAAGCTTTCCAAATCAACACATTTAATACCGTAATATCCCCAATACGTAAGGCCATGAGTAATGTAAGCAACACTTACTAAAAGAGAAATCAGAGGGATAAAAAGAAGCTTTATTGAAAAAGTAGCATGGAGCGCAATGCGACTGAAGGCCGAAACATCCCTGTGATGGGTGTCCAGCAAGAAACATCCGGTTTTCAATAGAGGATATGATCTTCCCTGACTGCTAGGCAGGTTTCACAGCGTCTGCCCATGCTGAGAATGAGGGTGTCAATGAGTTGTTGAGGCATTGCTGCCCATTCGTCTTGCAGCGCCAATCGAAGCTCCGGAATCGTTACTGGTGGTAAGATACGAGCTGCCAAGCGTCTGCCTAGAAAATTCCATACATGCTCGATGGGATTGAGATCCGGAGATCGTGCCGGCCAATCCATACGTTCAATATTCTCACTCTTCAAGAACTGTTCGGCAGCTACTGTGCGATGACATGGTGCATTGTCGTCCATGAAAAGGAACTGCAGACCCATAGCGCCTCTAAAAAGACGCACATATGGAAGAAGAATCTCGTTACAATAACGGGTCCCGTTGACTGAACCTGCGTCGAAGATGTGAAGGTCTGTACGACTACCAAGCATGATGCCTCCCGAAACGAGAACACCGCCACCTCCATACCTGTCCCTTTCAATGATGTTCGAGGGATGATTGCGGCTTCTCCGCTTTCTCCAGATGAGTATGCGATGAGAATCGCTACGCAGACTGAATCTGCTCTCATCTGTAAAGAGTACTCGTCCCCATTCATTGTCTCTCCAATTTCGGTGTTCCCGGCACCACAAAGAACGCCTTCTCCGATGGGCAGGCGTTAGAGGTACACACCGTACAGGGCGTCGTGCAAACAGACCACCACCGTGCAGTCTTCTGGCCACAGTAAAACGCGATATCGGTCGTCCAGTCGCCTGTGTCGTGTGTCTAGCGATTTCTCCCGCTGTCTGCCGCCGGTTTCTTCTGACCTGTAAGGCAATATACCGGTCATCTGCGGGTGTGGTTCCTCGTAGACGACCACTACTAAACCCCCGGATAGCTGTTCCTGTAATTTGAAATTGTCTCCAAAGTCGTGAAACGATGCTGTGAGCCATTCCGAACTCTGCAGCCACACTTATCACACTGCGGGCTTCCTCCAACTTCCCAATGATTCGACCTCGGGTAAAAGCATCCAGATGTCGTCTAACAGATTGATTATTCGCCATTTCTCGCTGAGGCAGCAACTCGATGTGATTTTAACTGCTATACGGCGTGCAATCTCTTTGCCAGAAATACTGATCTTACACCGACAACATGCTTTATACTACTCAGACACTCCCCTATTACGTCTACCTGCATATCTGCGCATGTGCTACCGTACATCACTTTACTTAATCTCCTGAGTGGTCTTTCTGTCCGCTCTGCGTCTTCGTTCAGCTGATATGCTAATTTTTCGACTTCGTCCTTAATTTTTGCACACCAGTGTAATGCAAAATTATCGCCGCAGAAATCGAAAAATCAACTCCTATTTCCGATTTGTGTGCTTAAGTTCATGTGGGTATTCAAAATAGATGAAAAGGAAACTAGGACTGTTAACCAGAGAACAGGGGCTCCATTACCTAGCTGACATGATGTCTGCCTTACACGGATTAAAGCCCCTGCCTCCAGAAGCTATTTATTATGACTAAGCAGAATAAGTTTACAATGGCATACAAGGCCTTCAAGAACACAAGAACATAAGTAACATAGTCATAATAGACCCTAAAGAAAGCATGTTACAAGTAGTACCTATAGCATTCAAACAATAAACCGAGTATACTTTCATAATTTGTACTGAAAATACGAAATACTTTCAAAACTGAGTCCAACTAATTTAAATAAAAACTATGGTACAAACAAAATATAATACATCCATTACTGTATTATACACAATTAATATCAATTAGATTCACAATTTCAAGAAGAACCATTCAATTTAGAAAAAATTGCATAAAGATAAACTAAGACAATAATAAACTGCCAAATAAAATTTTTTCATATGAATTTAGAATTAAGAACCAATAACTTTGATAACTGAACAATATTATCATAAAATACACTGAACCTGAGATATTATTACAATAAAAAACATAAATTTGGTTTAAAAACAAAACCACTCCAAGTAATATAAAAACTCTACATCAGGTTTGCTGGCAACGCGATAGAAATACAGTACAAGAATAATGTCAACATAAAGATATGAAAAATTTCCAATTCCAAAAACCACATTCATTCAAAAATAAGTCAAACATTCAAAAATAAGTCAAAGAAAATTATTATAAAATACTGCCTTAAATGCACATTTTACAATAGAGAACTCAAGTAAAACCAATCAAATTCACAAAAATAGGTCAACTATTCAATTCAGAAAAGTGCAAAAAGGTATACAAAATAATTATTCTAGATTACGTTTGCTGGCATCGCTAAGACAAATACAATACTAGAAAAATGCCGACATAAAATTTTACAGAATTTCAAAATCAAATACAAAATGCATTCAAGATTAAAGTAAAGAAAATTAATATAAAATAACTATCATGAATGCAAATTTTTATAATAGAATGCACAATTAATGTCTATCAAATTCACCAAAGTGAATCAATTCAATTACAAAAGAACGCATTAAAATATGCAAAATAATAATATTGTCACAAAAATTTTCTGTTAAATTTAATTAACAATTACAAAACTGAACAAAATAATCATGATATATATATGATTAAGAACGATTTCAGTACCATACAACAATTACTATGTGCATCACAAATTAAACCAACTATTTGTACAATATAAGAAAGTAATAGGCTACAAGTAACCGTTACAATTTATAAAAGCATAGATGCATTCAATGTCAGATACGTCTGTTCTAAACCAAACGTAAAACCATTTCTAATTTTAAATCAGTAACATAAGTAGTGGAAACAACAAAACTGAACAATAATAAGCATCAAACACACAAAGTTAAACAATTACCATTATACAGTAAAAATCTAACAGTCGCTGAAAGTCAATTACTTACTCCCAATAGAGATGATCTGAGAGAATTATTTACAGAAAAATTTAATTCCTGACAGAAAAGCATAATTTCCTTAAATTTCTTACTCTCACTAGAGTTTTTTAATATCAATTCAGCCCATTTTGGCCTAAAGGTTTATTCAAGTGAAGGTTTTTAGTAAATGGACAGTGAAAGATAAAGTGTTCAGGGTCTCGCAACTCCCCGCAAGAACAAAGCTCAGTCGTACGTAGTCCAAATCGAAAGAGATATGTATTAAAAGTCCATGACCAGTAAAAAGTTGAGTGTAAAAATTCGATGTGCTTCTTTGACTGAGTGAAACTTTTGGAAAGAAAGAGAAGACTCGTCTTCCTGTGGAGTCATTAGTCCATCTTTCCTGCCATTTCACAAGCAGTGTATTTAAAGTCTCGCTCTTCAAGTGTGAAAAAGGCAATTTCGTTGTGGATTTTCAATTCCGTTGATATCATTAGCAGCCCATTTAGCTAAAGTATCTGCTTCGTCGTTGCCCAGTATGCCAACATGAGCTGGCACCCAGGTAAGAAGTGGTCTTTCAGATGAATTAAATCTTAGCAATTTCTCTTGAATAACTTGTACAATCGGATTTCTATTCGTAATGTCTGAGATAGCAGACTAGATAATGAATCACTGAAGATCTTAGTCTTGCCCGATAGATTTCTTTTAACATAAGTGAGAGCAGCGTTTGTCGCTAAAAGTTCTGCCTGAAAAACAGTATTTCTGTTATCAAGCATTCGAGTCCATGTATATACCTTTTGAGTATTGTTAAATACACAAAATGCACAACCTGTTCCACGTTCAATTTTAGAACCATCTGTAAATAGACCAATGCCATTGGTTACTGGAGCTGTATAGTATAAATTGACTGCAGATTTGAGTTTTAAAGAGGCAGGATGGCCAAGATTAGATGGAACCCGTAGTTCATAATCATTTACTAGGTGATGTTGGTTCCATAAATCCCCATTCAATCGTAATCGTAGGATCCGTCCTAAGAAAGAGTCTCTTTGAGCCTGGAGATCTAATGGAGGTATACCAGCCAAAATCTGCAGTGAGGCTGTCGAAGTTGTTCTATAACCTTTGGAAATAAGTAATAGCTGATGCCTCTGTATTGAATTCAGTAAGCCACTCATAGTTTGTTCATATCAAAACCCCAAATGGAGACTCCGTACAAAAGAACTCTTTCAGTGATTGTTTTATACCACAGCCGCAAGATTTTTGGGGAAGTACCCCAATTAAGGCCCATAGTCTTTGTCATGCCATTCGTAAGAACGGCACATCTCTGTTTAAGATGTTTCACATGTGGAAACCAAGACAGCGCATTGCTGATAACAAAGCCTAAATATTTCAAGGTGTTTGCACATTTTATTGGCCTTCCATGGATTTTTATAGACGGATTTCGACGCATTTTTCTTTTCCTACCGATAAACAACATAGTAGTTTTTTCTTCGGAAATTCTTAATTTATGCATGTCTGCCCACTCTACAAACTTATTAATCGCTTGTTGAGCTCTTACTTCAATGTCCTTTACGCCTGAGATAATTAACAGAAAATCATCGGCATAAGCTTGCAAAGTTACTTGTTCAGTATTTTCAAACATACCAAAGGCCGTATTAGCGACTGAGTTCCACAGGGTTGGTCCTAAACAGGAACCCTGTGGACAGCCTCTTTGCAAATCTTATATTAAAATTTCATTATCCAGGGTTAATTGAATTTTGCCTTGTTCCAAATAATTTCGAATTAAATTCAAAATTTCTACAGGGCAGTTTGCGCTATCCAATGCATCAATTATGTCAGGCCACCAGACCGTGTCAAATGCACCACGTATATCAATGGAGATGATTAACGTGTGCCTGTTACCATCCCTGTTGCGTTTTACTGTGTTTAGCAGATTAAAAACAGCCATTTCAGTTGAAACCCCCTTTTTAAATCCAAATTGAAAGTCGCTGATCACTTTATTTTCAGTTAGAAAATAATTTAGTCTTTAATAATATTTTTCAATATTATTTTTTCAAAGAGCTTATTTAAAGAAGCAAGAAGACTCACTGGTCTATAAGAAGACAAAATAGCAGGATCTTTACCTTTTTTGCCAAATAAAACTATTTCGGCAATTTTCATCTGCCGTGGAAATAAAGCCAATTTCCAACATGCTCGATATAAAGATAACAACAATTGGGGGGAATTCTTTGAAAAGTATCTTTATGATAATATTATCAAGACCGTCTGGTCCGAGGGCCTTCTTAGACGGTAGAGAACGAATTGTATTTTCTAACTCCTCTAGCTCCAGGAGGGCAGAGTCACTTAAAGTAGAATTCCAAGTTTGATTTTTAAATTTTTCTCGCATTACTTTATGTAAATCCATATCGTCAATCTCCAAATCCAATGGAAATAACTCATCTAAATTTTTTTTATATTTCTCTCACCGAGAAGTACAGTCCGGAGTGTAACTCTTCTGGCAGCTGAAGAGGTCGAAATACTCCACTGCAATCTTTTGAGTGATGCCATAAGGATTTTCAATAGCAGCACAAAATGCCTTCCAAGATTCACTTTTTGTCTTTATAATCAATCTTTTAAAAATTGCTACTTCCTTCTTATAAGAAATTTTAAGTGAATGCCTTATATTGTCATCCCTTTCTTTTTGTATACGTCTCCTTAAAGCACGAACTTTGTTCCTTTTATTGTGAGCGAGTCAGACCACCATGATGTAGAGGTTTTAATCCGTACTCTTTTCGACTTATAGGACGCTGTTGCTGCATCCATCAATGAACCAATAAAAAAGTCGTAGTTATTTTCTAAATCCTCTCGAGAAGTATTAGATTCAAATAAATTTATAAATTGAGAAATTCGTGGACGAAGTTTCTCAATAAATTTTTCATGTCCACCATATGAAGTTTTAAATCTACGTTTCAAAATTATGTCTTCCGAGATTCCAATTTCAAACAAAATAATTTGATGATCGCTAATAGACAAACCTGTGAACACCCTCCAATTTGTAATAGAAATTGCAAAAGGAGATGAAGCTAATGTAATATGAGGCCAACCCTTGGCTCTGACAGTCAAGAATGTTGGCTCTGAATCGGAGGAATTAAGAACACACAGTCTGTTTTCGTGGATAAAATCAAGAATTTTAGCAGCCCTATGATCTTCTTGATTTCCACTCCAAAGAGGACTCGTAGCATTAAAATCACCCGCAATAAGGAAATGATCATTATGAATAATATGGGAACAAAGTTCGGTTAAATTGCTATCTAAATCGGTCGTCGGTGGAAAATAAACGTTAGTAATATTAATACTTCTATTGATAAATTGCAAGCGAATTGTCACTGCATCTAAAGTTCTTGCCACAAAAAAAAGGATTTAGAGGGCCGTTATATATTATCAACGCTTTAAAAGAACCAGAAAAGAATATCTTACTACAGTTTGGTAATCCAATGATCTTGCCATCTTTGACATAAGGTTCTTGTAAGAGAGCGAGCTGTATTTCATTTCTAATCATAAAATCAATAAAATTTAAAGTAGCTGCCCTTGATCTCTGTAAATTTACGTGTGCACAAGTCAGACCCGAGATGCTCTGAGTAACAGGTATGTTCATTGAGCCTGTCACTTCTGAGTGTTGCTGAGGTGAAGAATCTCCTGCCTGTATAGCGGACATTGTGATGAGCTAGCCTGATGTGATGTCTCGTACTTCGTTCCTGCAGAGGCGTTGGAGTGAGTACAATTGACGCAATTTGCAATGCTTTCGGAGCATTCCTGAGTAAGGTGGCCCTTCCCGCACTTTGCACAGGCCGGTGGATTTTTGCAAATTAGACTTAAATGACCAAAGGCTTGACAGTGATAACAACGCGTCACTTTATGAAATTCTCGAAAGAAGCACGATGGACGCCAAGGAACATTATAGCACAGAAATTAAAACAATTATCACTTGACTTCAAGTAGTAATATAAGCATGAATTTACATATAGTCTGTGGAGTTTTCCAGGAAAGAACCACAGTCTCAGAACGTAAGTTTGACAAGTTCAAAAACATTACTTCTCTAGAGATTATAATCAGTAACAGCATATAAATTTAGAACATATTTTCTATGCGTATGGCAACTTCCGGTTACAGACTCTTAAGAATTTCGAAGAACAGTGGTGTATGATAGCGTCCTTTTTGTACCATAGTATAAAAATCTTAATTAATTATCCTAATTGTGATAAAAACTGTCCAAAAAGTTTTTGTAAGTCATAAAATCATAAAAAACATTAATATTTAAAAGAAAATTGCAATTAATTTCACCAAAAGGATCATTAATTAATTCGAAAACAGTCTCTAGCTTAATATCAGTCTATGAATACAAAGTACAATGTAAACAAATACAAAATTGAAGATAAATCAGTAAATACTTATCTAAAATATATATGACGCAAATCGATGCAATCCACGGAAGCTGTAGAACATAATTTCTACACCTGTTTGGCACAAAACACGATCCAAAACTTCACAAAACGAAGACCCCATATTACAATGTAAACAAATACAAAATTGAAGATAAATCAGTAAATACTTATCTAAAATATATATGACGCAAATCGATGCAATCCACGGAAGCTGTAGAACATAATTTCTACACCTGTTTGGCACAAAACACGATCCAAAACTTCACAAAACGAAGACCCCATTGCTTGAATCTCGCAACACTAAACCACAACTAAGTATCCAAAATCACCATAACTTTGAAATTTGCAGGTCGAATTTCACAAAATTGGTATCTACTTGATCAGGAACACTTTATGCACACATTTTAAAACATGAAAAATACCGACTGTAGTTATTTCCAACTTTAAAATCAACTAAAATCGGAGCACGAAGTTTAACGGCCAACACCATCGACGATCCGACGCCACAATTCTTATAATCACCAAATTTGCAATATCGTTCGGTCTCACAGAAAGTAGTATTTTCAGGCATTGGGCAGCGTTTCAAACCTGTGGGAGATGCTCTTTCTGTGCTACCATTGAAAAAAGACCAATATTAAGCAATAACATATTTAATTTACTCGCTACTGTAATTTAGGAAAAAGAATCGAAGTAAAGAAAGAGTAGTCATTCTGTAATTGAAAATTCCATAAACTAAGTATAAATTTTGCAATCTAAAACAGGCTTCGTATCTTTTATCTCATATCGAATATTTTTTCGTGAAACTGGACATTTACTAATATATTCATGTTCGAGCTAGTTTGAATAGTTATTGCACTAAATTCTGATTCTACCTCGAAAATGTAATCTCTAAAGAATTTATTTATACATTTACCACATTCTACTACTTCTGGTTGGTAGTGGAAGATACGTTGTTCGTATTCCACTGAGAGGCAAAGCTAAATTTTCATGTATTCCTGACATAATCTGACGTCTGTACTAGACAACACTGCATATTATTTTAAATGCATAATTTCATATTTTATGATAAATATTATGTTATGTGATTGTTAATATTTAAAACGAAGCCAAAATTTTAAGCTGAAGTTAATTTTAGTGAACTCTCCTGCGCATTTGGGGAAAATCTGATATAACATAAAGTGTCTTTATTTGATTAATAAAGAACTTGGTATACTTTTTGTGTGTATGTGCCTCTGTAATTTTGTAACATTTATGTCAACCCATTTAACTAATTTCCGCCTACAATTTTTATTGCTACGCTTCTTTAATACCTATTATTAAATAATACTTTTTTATTAATTAAGATTCTTCGAAATTAAATTTAGACTGTTCTTTGAAAGTTTGAATTCATATTTTTCTTCAAAATAAAAATCTGGAAGGGATAATCTCTGTACTTTATTTAAATAATCGTTTTATGTAAGAAGGCTCATTTACATTAAGAATAGCAGCAGATGTTTGCCAATTAAACACAGACGTGCGAAATTCTGAATTAACGTCTTCCACAGTTTAAACACAGATCAAAGAAGTATTTTTTCCCTAACTAATTGGAAACTAACTCGGTTAAAGTATACTAAAAAAAAAGAGAATGATGTAACAACTTCGGTTTATTTAGTCTTCTTAACGGGAAGAAGATAACGCCTAAGGTCTAGCCTTTCACCAAATTAAATTTGCGAAGGGAAACCTTTTGATTATTTTCGGATCTGCTGGTGTTAAGTTTGGAATAATGAGCATATTAATGATGATAAAGATAGAATTACTCTTTAAAATTCTTTTTACTTCCTTTATTACAAAAAAACCATATCCAAGACCTGAAAATTACGGCTTAGTTATGAAATATGAAGTGCTATGCCCTTAAATGATGAAAATACCAATACATTTTCTAATAACATAATAAATAAATTGCGCAAAAACAAATTCCTGAACGTGTGGGGTCCTTTTCTCAGTTTCATTTCACGGACGCTGTTGTTGACAATGGCTAACTTGCCTCTGTTGCAGACCTTGCCTCTTGACCATATAATTGGGAAAGAGGTCAATGCCAATTTATTTCAGTACCTGTATAGTCTTCATTATATAATTTGATTTTCTTTTGAAGTTGTTTCTCATAACTTTAATGTAGTTTAAATATTAATTTTTAAATAATACTCATATCTTTCATCTGAAATCATTGTTCCAGTTTTACGCAACTGTTCAACTGAGCATTCATTATTTTATTACTTTGTAGAGTCACAGACCCTAATGAACTAACAGCATGTTATGGCTGCGTCTTAAACAACTCATGAAATACTAAAGAAGGTTAAAATAACCTTCTTTACTTTTAAATTCAACAGAACAGCCTCAACTTGGGCTACAGACGAAAGTTCCGCTACTTATGAGTATTTGTATTAACATAACAGACAAATGAAGTTAAATGTAGATATCGCAGTCTAAGACTTCACACAAAAATGGAATACTTGAAAAGGCTCAGAATTTTACCGGCGTGTATTTTAAAGCCTTGGCTAACAAGACGCTAAAGCCGGAATATAGCTGTCGAAAGTAACAAACAGTATGATGTCGCTGCCAGGAGCTCTAATCTGAAGATTCAAAACCCTCAGCTTACATACAGATAAACCTAATTTGCATTTTGGTGAAGAATACGAAAAGAAAAAATTGTAGTAAATATTTAAATTATAAAAACTGTATAATTAGCATAAGATACCCTATAAATTCAGTTGATTTTATAATCCTGCTGTTGTTTTAAACTTGTGTGTGGTGAAAACTTGTGTTTGGGAAAATCTAAAGTGTGTTCCGCCCCTATACCGTGAAAGTGTATGCACCAGAAAAATCATTACTTTTGAGAAAAAATTGCACTAAAATTGGTTGCTATTTACGTAATTTCTTTATCTCACCATTTTACGCACGTTCATGTTTAAAAATAGAGTTTTAGTGGTGCCGTCTATGAAATAGATAACTATTAAGCGCGGTAAATCGCATACGACATCCTTACCGAAATATAATTGTATCAAGCGATGAACGGATCCAATATTATGGATATTGTTACATTTAAACTTTTTTTATAGGCGGCAGTACATTATTTGTGATGTTTTAAATTGTCTCATACTTACTAATTTTTAATTAATGTAAAATACTTTAGCTTAATATACATATGCTTAATTTTTACATATGAACATATTTGGGCTTATTCTGTATCTGATGCATGGCATTTTAGTTTTAGAGTGTTACTAAAGTTTCTATCAGATGAAAATTTACATCATTCATTTTTCTAGACAGTACGTATATTAGTTCGCTGTACTATGTCAAAGCCTCAGTGTGTATAATATTTATGTGTCGTATTGCAAAATGTTGAGGTTTTCAATAGTCAAAATATAATTTTATAAGATTCTGAGTTAATTAAACCAGTTACCTAACTATTTTGAGTTTACTCTCACTTCTTATTTCATTAACTCCCACATTAATGCATAGTTTAAGTTTGGAGAACACTGAGGATCGGCTAATTGTTCATGAAATGAGGTTCAGTAGGATATGTTACTTTTGCATTTCACATTTAATTCATATGTGTGATATGACTCAGCGTTAGTTAGTGGAATTATGTTTCTGTTAAACGTTTGAGTTTTGTAACCATTAGGTCATGTGTCAATAAATAGGTTTTGTTTCAACGTTTTACTACGAGTTATGATACATTCAATTTGAAGGCATATGAGACGAAACGATGTCTGATAATCGTTATGATTGAATGACTGGTAATTTAAAATAATAGAATAAACATATAACCTTAAAAAATTATTCAGTATTTAGATTGCATACTGTACGAGCTATCTTGTTAGAATGTAATTAGCCATAATGTCATCTCACAATAATTTAACAAAATTCTAAATCTGATAATAGGTACTCTTCTTAACTACGAAAGCCGTCTTTTTACAACGTAGACATGCGAACGCCAATGCACGAAACTTTCACAGGGAAGAGGAGATGTAAAATTTTCAGTTAATTAGTATAGATTATTGTTAAATGTTTAAAAACGACATTTTATTTCCATCAGAAAAATCGTCCAAAGAAAGCCCTTGAACTGTATCTTGATTACATTAAACAAACAGAGGCATTTGATTATGTTCTTTTAATTGCTACCAACCATCGACTGTATTTTATGTTATTCCCATTTTATATGCATTTGTATATAATTGTAAACTTGGCTGTGAGCAGATACATCTGGAGATTTCATCAATTCTTTTCGGTCAATGAAATATATAACATTCGTGTGTAAGCACATGCTATATTTAAACTAATTTCCCTCTACAGGTTAAATATCTTTCAATTCTTTTAAATATCGTAAATTAAATAAATAAAGATAGCGAGAGAAAGAGATTATTGATACAGTAATACTAAAATATGAATTCTATCAAATGTGTAGATGCACTTGCATGAAATAAACAAAATTGAAATATATATGCCATTTCTTTTATTTACAAGAAAGTATACTACGAAAATTACTTTTCTGCATAATCATCAAGTTTACTCAACATTTATTACAGCGTGGGAGCGAGTGTTTTCATACCTCGTGAAAAATTCTCAGCTTTTGATATTCATTATTCCATTGCAATTTTGACTTCGTTATCGGAATGATATTCCGTTTTACAAGTTCTCCTCTCATCAGCTCGAAGGCCTCAAAACAGAGGTAAGAGGTATGAAAAATTGTATTTCCACACAAACTTCTTAGAATTTTTTTTGAGTTGTCTTTGATAACGCGCTCCTGATCTAGTATAAAAAGTCCGAGTTTTTGAGTTTTGAGACGGTGGTTGGATTCATAAGTTGTCCGTCATTCTGCTTTCAGTTTTCCATCTGTTATATTTATTTATCGAATAATTGCTATAGTTTCACGAAAACTTAAGGAAAGGCTGATAGTCATTTCACCATTTTGAGACATCATGGCACGTAACTGTTTTATCAACATATACTTCATTCAGTTAGTAATATATCTCAGTGGAGGGGGGGGTTAAATGTTTTCCGAAAGAAACGAGTCACGATGTGCATCTTCAACTTTTAACTGCCATGGATCAAACGCTTCTCCAAGTATTTACAGAAACTATTCGCAAACTTGTCAATGACATTCTTTAATTATCTATTTCTGACAAAAATTATAGAGTAACTTATTTTTGACTTAACCTATTTTAATGTTGGCTAATACTTCCAAGCGAATATTCTTTAAGGTTATATATATAATTTATTATTTTTATAACTCCAGCAGCAGTGAATTAAGGGGGCAAAAGAGAATCATCGTGAAAAGCATAAAAGAAAGAACAGAAGGTCATAGCGTAACACGTGGCGTCCTACTTTGTCTTATACCAAACGTGTCGGAAAGATAGAGGAGAACACATGCTAATAAAGGAATAATCACTTACTCTTTACTATTTTCTATATAATTTCGAGGGCGGTATCAACATAGAATTCATTGGAGAAACAAATAAATTCTTTTTTTTTTCCAATTTTAACGTGATTGTTTGACATCTACATATTTCATGACAAGTAGATCTTGGAATATACAACTCGTTATTTCACAGGACATTTATTCAAAGACGAAATCGCGCCAGGCTTCAGATGACTCACTGGCACGGAGCTGGTACAGAGTATATTCGATAACAATACTTACGTCAACACTATCAGTCAGCCTATAACCTTTCCATTTTTTAGTAGAAGGCCAAATATGATATTCCCTAAAGAACACATTTCGCGTGTACTTAAATGAGCTCTTCAGACCTTGAGACGTCTTCGCTCTTCGTAATTTTTAAATTTGTCTCCAAGAAAGAATATTTGTGATATGGTGCTCTTACACCGTATTTGTTCATTCATTTTCCCCTTTTTAAAATTAATTTTACAGTCCGAAAATCGAGAGGAAAAATTATACGAATAATTTGATTTCAGAAGAACATGGTTACAGAAGTTAACAAATGAGAAGTTATGGATAAAGTAATGGTAACCCTCCCAATATTATTTCTTTAAAAAAACCAACATTCCAATAAGAATACAAATATTGCTGTGTTAACATTTTAATATCTAACGGATGTCTGACTTTAACTGAGTCGGATACGTCACACTGGACTCAGTTAATATGGAAAACTCCAGGGACACCTCCCATGATTGGGTCTTGACTGAAGTTCTCAAGATGAACATGAGATGAAGTAAAGAAAAGAGCTTGAACAAAAGATCTGGATTTCAAAAGAGAAAGGGGCTGAACAAAAGATCCGGACTCATCAGCATTAGATAAGGTTATAATATGCTAGAACGTAAACAACAGAATCAAGGTGAAATCAGATGCTTCGAAATTTTTCTTATTTGTGAGAATACCTGCCATATCGATGTAGCTTAGGAAAGAATCTGCACAAAATAGGTTTCAGATAATAAATGCAAGGCTTGATGAAATAGTTAAAATGCTATTGCAAAAAGCACATACATACTGAATAAAAATGAAATTAATTAAGGAAGTACAATTTGCCAATAAATTAGCCCTCAGAGAGAAAACGATGTACAATAAAGGAAAGGGAAAGTTATGGGAATATTTTTTAAATTTTCGAAACCTAGCGCTAAAAAGCTAGGGCTGAATATACGGAAAGAAATAAGGTAGCAGTTTACTTCAGGACGCTAAAATCTGACAAAATGAAGAAAACTCAAAGGTAAAATCTATCAAGTGCTAAGCAATAAAGGAATTGGCTGAAAGAGTATTAAAATGTGTAAGGTGCAATCTCGTAAAAACACTGCAAAATTCGAATCGACTGTCAGAATATTTAAATAATGCTAATTCCATGTAGAAACAAATATAATAACAGATTCACAACAATATATAAATACAACAGTAGATTTTTCTGTAACTGCGATAACATTTTAATAGTTGATATTTTTGCATTACACAAACGTTTTGAAATAACGTTTCAGCAATCTTTCCGATACTCCACGATTGCAAAATATGACAGGTATAAGTTAATTTGTGCAAGAGTAGTACTTAAAGAAACGGCAAAACTAAGAATAAATAGCAAAAATGGAGATAATTCTGTAACTTTTAGATCATTCTTTACTTTACAGATACCACTGTTTAATTTCACAAATTCTTAAACCTTTGTGTTGGGTGTTATTCAGTATAGCATACAGTGCTTTTGGTAAGACATTCGGTAAGTCTTGCGAAACAAAGAATAGGAATATCTGTTCACAAAGAGCACTTTCCCAAATAGCCCTTCTTTGCTTTTGAGATATTCCTTTCTCCTTGTAGTGCCTCAAGATATCATTATTTTTAGTTTATACTTATGTATGTTCAGAGATAAAAATTTTCTTGTCTTTTGCTTCTTTTAGCTTTCCTTCATGCAGAAACACACTTTTATCTAAGCAACTATTACATGAATAACGGATGTAACTTTTCCATAATTCCTTAGCACAATCTTTTTTGTTCCGCAATAAGAAAACTTTTATAACTGCCGTTTTGACTTTTCTTGTTGGAAAGATAACATAAAAGGGCTATGTTCATTCATCTTTTAGAAACGAAAACTATTATAAACATTTGGTTTATGTGACACGGAAACTTCATATAACGAGACAATAGGAACATAGTTGATTATTTCTGTAGTTAGTAGATGAAATAGTAAAAGCTTAAAGGAAATCAATGTCATGGTTTAAATAAAATCAATGTCATGGTTTAAATAAAATCAATGTCATGGTTTAAATAAAATAAGTAGTTTATAAACGATAGTAGTAGTTTATAACATGTATGAAGAATTTTATAAGAGGCAGTAGTATTTTATAACGGGTTTTGAGTAGTTCATAAAAGGAGCAGAAACTCTATAAAGATTGCAAGTTTTGTATCAGATATAAAGTCTAATTTTAAAAGTTACTTTATTTTATTCTTTGTATCAAAAAAATTTATATATCAGTCAGAATTCAGTTTTTAGATAAATTATGGTGATGAAACATGCAAGTTTAGCTGTGAAATGTTTTTCATTACATAGAATAATAATATCATCCAAGGTTAAATCATTTTTACTTTTGAAAGATATTCTAAAAATAAAAACGAAAACATCTAAAGCATATTATCTAAAGCATATATTATCATTTGAAAATTTAATAAACCTAGACCTGAACTTTTAGGTCTTATAATTTAGCCAACATTTAATTTATTATTCGAACTGTGGATAATTCAGATTAATTCTATATAACCTCATATGTTGCTGCAGAAATATACCTACGAAATTTAATTCTTTAAATATGAATTAGTGACTGTGCTGAAGATACTGGACATTACAGGTTTCGAGGTGATCATATGTTAATAACAAAAATTAACATTCGTAACATTTAAACCTGATTATTATTTGCGATTTGTGGGGGGGGGATTACAGCAAAAAAACTGGACAAATAACATGAAATTTAAACTTATCTAAGTGAAATTTTGCCTGTTCAATATTAAATGTTTGTGAATAATGTTACTTTAATTTTAAACTAACCACTTTTCAGTTACTTATCTTTTCTGTTTTTCCTCATTTTCACTTCCTGCCCGACATGACATTTCACTTTCGCGTGATATGCAAAGTAGGATAGAAATACACCATTTAAGCTAGTGCCTGAGTTATTTCAGACAGAGTGTGTTCTACCTCTTGGCCACATTGTATATCTCATTTAAGTTTGCTGTTTTACGGCCATGTGTATTATTTCCCTGTTTGTGGATGTCGATGATAGGGATAAGAATCGACTCGTATTAATTACCTCTGAAGCTTCGAGTGATTCTTTAACTTAGTTTTAATTTTATATTTCTGTTTTGAGTTGAAGCTAAAAGTATTGGCTCAGACCGTAAGCGCCAAGAATGTGGTCTCTAAATTCCTTCTTTAATTGAATAAAATGGTCATCCACATTTCGTACGTCTTGTCATTGATAAAATTTGAACTTAGCGAATAGTCACTTCACAATTCAAGTAAAGAGCTAGCCAGCAAAGTAAAGTTAATTTAGCTACAATCTTACAAGCTTTACAGATTTGCTTCGAGAAAATATAATGGAGTCCATTTTGTGATTTTCAACCTTGAAGTACATGCATATTGCTCATGAAGGACGTGCCCTTCAGATTGATTTGCTGCTGAAGTCGCAAAATTATGAATTCTAACTGCATGTTTATTGGAAAATGTACAGCAAATTTAGAGAATAAAAAAAATAATAGCAAATCACTTAGGTAATTAATACGAGTTGATTCTTAGCCCTACCACCGACGCACACCAAGAGGTAATTAATATGCACGACCGTAAATTAGCAAACTTATGAGAGAAACAATTTGGCCAAGAGGCAGAACATGCTCTGCCTGAAATAAGTCGAACACTAACTTAAATAGCGTCTTTCTACCCTACTTTGATATCACACAAAAGTGAAATATCATTCCGAGAGGAAAGAAAAATGAGGGAAAATAGAAAAGATAAGTAACTTGAACAAAAGTGGTTTGTTTAAAAAGGGATAATGAATTATTATTACAGGCACATACAAATTTGGAAGAGGCACCAGTCCATTTTCTCTTACTTACCAGGTAACGCCTTTGTCCACTAACCATCTTGAACTTAGCTACCCAATGGCTGCTGTGAGCATCCGCATTGGACACTCGAAACGCGCAAGTGCACAACAGCTCCAGGGTCCAGCCATCTCAAAATTGCCAAGTGTCCAGGAGGAACCTTAGGAACGACCGGCTCCAGTATTCATTTGATTTAAAAAGATTCAATTATTTACATTTAGACTGCTGCCTTGGTACAATATCACTGCCTTCAGTAATTACAGTATTAAATATTATTACTTACGTACGTTAAAATGTTTTGTATTTAATCTGCGACGCTAACACAACATCTGTGAGAATCGTCTGCGAGACTATCTGCGCAGTCGCAAAGTGTTACCATGGTCAGGAACGTAATCTCAAAAATAGATAATCGTATGTCTGAACCACATATAGAAGTAGATGAATTAGAAAGCTTTTTAGTTCAGTTACAAATCAAAAACGAACAGCTCAAGTCTTTTGACAATAAAATCGGAGATCTTTTAGATGATGCAGAAACGCAATCGGAAATAGAGAGTATTGATGAATATAATGAAGTAATTATATTTAACTCGGTAAAACTAAAAACTAAAATAAAATAGTTGCAATCGTCATCTGTACAAGAACCCGCGTGTGTGCAACCCGTAACCAAAGTAGACCAAATACAAACGCGAAGTTACCTAAACTGAAATTTCATACGTATTACGGGGACCCATCTGAGTATTTAAATTTCTAGAATCAATTCGAAAATTCTATTGACAGAAATCCTTCCCTTTCAGATGTCGAAAAATTTTCTTATTTGTTTAGTTGCCTTGGAGGCGAAGCTCGTTCTTGTATTAAAGGTTTCGCTATTACCACTGACAACTATAAGTTGGCTCTTAAATTAATCCAAGATACCTTTGGCTAGAAAGATGTGTTAATCAAGCTGTTGAATATGACACCGTTAAAGAACATTTCTAATGTACAAGGGTTGAGAAACCTGTATTTTATGTGCCAAACCCGAATTCGTTCTCCTCAGAGTTAGGTATAAAATCAGAAAATTATAGCGTAATGCTTTGCGCTGTAATTTTGAAACTTTTTTTCCCAGCAACCTTGTTTTGGAATTCAGCAAAAATCAAATCTCAAGCACTAATCATAATTTGAAGGAGTTGAAGAATTTTTTGCATCGTTCCTATACTGCAAGGGAGAGAACATTTCACATACACTCTCCTTCTTCACACGAAACACGTAGCCAGTATAAACAATCTAACCATAGAAATTTTGGAGCCCCTAATCGCAATAAATTTCGTTACTTTGCTAATGAATTGCTGACCAGTGCTTCTTCAGATATTTGTAAATTTTGCAGTCAGCAGCACATGAGACATTTGTGTTTTGAACAAAATTTGAACTGTCAAAAAAGAGAAAGAAGCTTCTACGAGGAAACGATGACTCCTTTGCAGTGTCTTTGTTTTTTAGTATTTACTAAAAACAAAGGATTGAACATGGTTCGGAAATAAAAATATAATGAAGCAGTTGCTACTTCATCGAAATATATGCTAAATGACAGAAGAGGAATTGTGTTTCAATGTGTAAAGGTAGTAATTGTTGGAAAAGAGTCGTCAGACTTTATTTTTTGTTTATTTGATAATGGATTTGAGCGCACATTTGTAAAGAAAGAAGTTTCTGAGAGGTTGGGATTAAAGGTTGTTGGTTCAGAAAAATTGAATATTTAAAGCTTTGGCGCAAAGACTCCGAAAAGGCAGATTTGCCGAAGGGTGGAATTGAAGTTGAGAAATATTTTGAATGGAAGTGAAATGCTTATTGAAGCATTAGAAATTGATGAAATATCGAATGCTGCAATAAATGTTCCAGATCGAGGTAATTACGCAGACATAAAGTCCAGAGGATTTCCCTTAATATTTGATTTTAAAGAGTTATCTAGAAAGTGGGAAATTTCATTGTTGATAGGAGCAGATTATTACTGGTATTTGATAAAGAGATTTGAGTGGTTGAACATTCATTAGTAGCTATAGAAACTGCATTTGGATGGCCACTCCAAGGAAAATATGATGATTTAAGTAATTCTACATTGATTAATTTCGTTCTCAATGAAAGAGATTTGGTCTCCGCTGAGCTAAGGCCCTTTTGGGAACTGGAGAGTTGGGCATTAGAAGTGAGGAAATATGTGTTCCCGGTGTCAAAGAAAGGAAAATTCTGAAAGAGTTTCACGAATTGATTCACTTTATAAATGGCAAGTACTGTGTGAAGTTTCCGTGGATAGCAGATATGGGGGAGAAATTGGGAAATAATAGGGATGTAGCATTGAATAGTTTTTCATAGTTTAGTTCAAAGGTTCAAGAGAGATCTGTCGTTGTAAAAGCAATATCGGGAGGTTGTTAATAGGTTTCTTAAAGAAGGAATAGTTGGAATATCTTCTGATTTGTTAGGGGAGGAATTATCATTTTACTTACCCCACCATTCTGTTATTCGAGAAGACAAAGTCAGCAGCCGTTTGCGAATTTATTTGATGGTGTAGCTCATGGAGAAGGAGAACTTTCACTAAATGACTGTCTCCCAACTGGTGCGAACTTGTATCGTAATTTATTTGAACTGCTATTAAAATTTAGACAAAATTCTATAGCTTATACGACGAATATGCAGCAAGCGTTCCTGCAAATTCAAATTGATTCAGAAGAAGTATACTAAATTATTCTGGATTAATGATCTAAGTTCAAGCGAATGTATTGCACTGAATTTTACTCGTGTTTTGATTGGACTTACATCAAGTCCTTACCTACTGGCACCTACACTGAAATTTCATTTTGAAAATTATCGAAATTTGTATCCAGAAACTTGTGAATTGCTGCTACATTCCTTCTGGGCCGACGATTTTGTTGTTGGAGCTGAACGAAGTAGAGATAGCTCTGAAAACCCTTCTTTAAAGCACTGAAATTCTTAAGAATGATGGAATGGTGCTAAGCAAATGGCAGACTAATTCTGTCGAACTTCGCAACCTATGGAAGAGAGATGGTATAGAAACTATTGATACCTAAGAAGCCATCACTGGATATAGTACGCCATCGAAAGTTCTAGGAATGGCCTGGAATATAGACAAGGATTTGATTTTTTTAGACAAGGATTTCATTTAGACAAGGATCAGCCTCGAACTTAGCTGGAGATTCTTTGTGGTGGTTTGGACCACCTAGGAGTCGACCTTATGAGTTTTGGCCTCATAAGATTAAAATTCAGAATCTGAGGATTTAGAATTGAGAAAGCAATTTGAAACTGTAACACGAAATAAATGTGCCGTCGAGAATTATTAATTTATTTAGATTTGAATAACTATAGTAACCTAACTAAGGCCCTGAAAATTACGATATTAACTAAAAGATTCTGTGGTAAACTTAGAAAAGAACATGTAAAAATGGACCTTACACTGCAGTTGAACTCTTGAAGGCAGAACAGAACTGGATAAATTATGAACAAGGACTTGTGTACTCTTCTGAATTAGAATGCTTTAAATGTGGTACCCAAATTCCTAAGCAATCGTCTCTTAATAAGCTAACCGCATTTTTATATGAAAACGGTATTTTGCGTATAAGAAGTGGGCTAAGCGATTTTGCCATTGATGAAATCCATCCAGTTATATTGCCCAAACAGTCAAAGTTAAATTATTAATTTTAAGGGAACATAACAAAAATTACCATGGTAGAGTATCTGCGACTCTTGCTAAAATTATAAATAGGGTTTGGACTCCAAAGGGTAGACAAGTTGTAAAGAAGGTTTTAAAAATTGCCTCATTTACAGCAGATATTCTGTAAAACCTGCTAAACAGATAACAGCTCAACTGCCAAAGGATCGAGTATTGGAAAATCCTCCATTTACTGTATCTGGAGGTGATTTTACAGATCCAGTCTTTCTTCGTTCCAAAAAGGGCACTCAACAAAGATCATATAGAACCTTATTCACGTATGGAGATACTAGAACACTTCATATCGAATTAATTACTAATATGTCGAAGAAAAGTTTTATTTTGTCCATAAGACGTTTTTTGGCAAGAAGGGGGAATTGTAAGGTCATCATTTCTGATAATGCTAAGAGTTTTAAGACCACAGACAACATTTCGACAGGTTTCGCCCAAATTTTGGTTGATTCGTACTTAAAACGTTTTATTGCTCTACATGAAATAACGTGGCAGTTTATTGTCTCTCATGCTCCATGGTGGGGTGGGTTCTATTAGAGACTCATGAGAAGCATAAAGAACCCTTTAAGGAAAGTCCTTGGAAAGGCTTGTTTTAGCTTCGAGGAAATGACGCCCATTCTAACGGAAATCGAATTCGTATTTTAAATCATAGACCCCTTACTTACGTAAGCAATGAATTAAATGAACACAAACCTCTTACTCCAGCCCATGTTTTGTTTCCTGATCAAAAGAATGCTAGCTATCCTATACATTTTGTTGGAATTTTCAGCAGTCAATCTTCTACAAAGGAAAATTTGACTCGTCGAAAATTATATCAGACTTAACTTTTACGTCAACTATGGATGAAATGGAAAGATAACTATTTGATTCAATTGAGAAATGCACATAATTTTTAATTCCATCACCAGGAAAGCATCTTAAAAGAGGAGATACAGTTTTGCTCGAAGGGCCCGCTAAATCAAAATTTTTCTCGCCACTTGGTATTGTCGAAGAGGTTTTTGCTGGTCGTGATGGACACGTACGTTTATGTGTTATTCGAACTGACAAGGGACAATATAAAAGACCAATCCAGTTAATTTATCCTATTTGAAATAACCTGACATTTCTCCTTTAATATTGTCTTATGCATAACAAATGTCTTTAAGTACAGTGTATGCTCATGTAGTACTATTTGTATTATGATAATTGTATTTGTGTTATACTTATTAATTTGTGTTGTATTTGATCTCTTGTTAATATTCAATTTACTCTTAACAGAATACAGATGGGGTGTAAGTTAAAAAATTTTGTATTTGTTCAGCGACGCTAACACATCGTCTGCGAGACTATCTGAGCAGTCGCAAAGTGTTACCATGGTTACGTGTTTTTTCTTTACCGTTGTTATTGTTAAAATAAAATAAAAAGAGGTTGTTCTAAAAGATTGAAGTTGTGTTTAATTGCTTATTCGAACTACATTTTTTATATAACGTATATAAAATCCACTGTACAACAATTCATTATTGAAATTAACGATATGAAATATTAAATCATATTTTGGCAAATAAAAACAATAAGAAATTTAATACCTTAAAGAAATGAAAATAAATATTACGTCAATAATAAAAAAATCATGAATGATAACAATAAAAAGCTTGATAGTAATGAGTTTAATAGTACTAGATAAAGAACAATTACAGTAAGTAGTAATAATACTTATTTCTTTTCACCATCGACAGAACAGTTGACCCATTGAGATAAGTGCTTTTCAGCCTGTTGGATCCTGTCGATGGACTTAAAAATAAATACATGAATAAATATAAATAGAGCTTAGTACTGTGTCCTCTGGGGATTGGCCACGAAACGAGGAAATTGAAATAAGGACCAGAACATGTGGAAGAAGGTGCATTGTGGGAATTGCTGAGGCTAAGCGGAACACTTTTCACTATTATCGTACATGTTAGGCATACAGTTATATTAGGGATGTGCTATAATAATCAGGTACAGATATAAAGATGATCGAATACATAGCAAATTGTGGAATACATTAAGTGAGTTTTGGATTAATCATAATATTAAATGTAATTAAAAGCAGCAAAAACAATAAAAAAACACAAAACATTAAGTAAGTTAATATATGTACGGAGCGGGCTGCTGACGGCACGGTGTCCAAGGAAAGAAGTCACTCTAGGCTCTCAGCAATGCTTTTTAGCAATGATAGTGCAGTGTGTAATGCGGTTGAGCACATATTTATTCTTAATTGTGTTTTTGAATCATGCTGGCATATTGATTGCAGTTGGTCATTTTAAATGTGAATTTCCTGTGTGCGAGCAGTCAAACAGATAGTGATGTGGGTCACCAGTAGTAATAATGCTGACAAATAACAATGCTAAAAGTTTAGTAATAAACTGTAAAATCATTAAGTTGTTTTGAAGCAAGAGACGTGAATAATCAGCAATGCCCTCGCTGGGACTCGAACTCTGAACCTCCCGAATATACTTTAAATCTGTTTCCAGTTACACCATGATTGCATGCGAGAAGGGGGGGGAATACCTCATATAGTCCTTCCTTTAAAGGGCGACTGGGAATAAGTGGGCCTAGCAGCCAAATCCTGGTGGTGAGGCCGAATCTGGGCACCACTATAGAGTCATTAGGTTATTTTGAAGCAGAAAACGTGGAAAATGAGTACAGCCGTCGCCAGGACTCGAACTCTGGACCTTCCAAATGCGCATAGAATGTGCTTCCATTTGCACCATTTGAAGGTGTTGAGAAAAGAGGAAGAAAATGCTTTATAAAACAATAACGAAATAATAATGAACAATGAATTTGGAACACGGAGGAATAAAACTATTCTTTGATAAGTGCCTGAATACTCTTATTTGCAAACACATTCAAATTCGCTGTATTCCCTAATAAGTGAATTACTTTTATACCGAGAATGCTTAGCATTTAGAAAAACCTTATACCGAGAAATGTACACATAATATTTTCGATCTATTCTGTCTCATAATTTTTTAAATCACATGTTAAATAGCTTCACGGTACAATAGATGCCGATTAAAGTGATCACGTTTTTCCATGACTATTCTTATAACATTAACCGAATGATAACATTAAGGGGTGAGAAAAATATTTTTTTGAAATATCAATGGAATTTAAGTAATTTAATATAATTATAACTAGAGACATATAAATGCTTACTTTTATCGCATTTATTTAGGACTAAAGTTATTAAGAGGGGTTTGTCTGGAATTCTTACGCAATAATGAAATGTTTTAACTGTTCATAATGTTTCTGGAAAATATTTAACCGATGCTGTATCTTAATTTCAATACCCCTAAGATACTGTTCATCTCAACAATCGTAGGAAATTTACCGATTTCGTAATCATCATCTTCAGAAAATTCATCACGTGATATGCTTCGGTTTGTATCAGAAAGTGGCAGGCAGCTATCTTCTGTCACCGAATCTGCCGCTTTCAACTATTCAGAATTCATGCTAAGTTGGAGTCGTTCCTAACTCTCCTTCCAGAATCCCATCATAATATATCCTTTATTTTATCATTTATCAAAAGGCTGATGTGTTTAAAAGAATTCTTTGTAGTTTTTCTTATCATTTTATTTACTTCACTTTAGGAATCTCTTTCTATAATATTTTGATAACATTAGCCGACTTGTTGATCACGATAAGTGTTGTATTTTCCACGTTCTCATATAAAAATGGGGGGGTTTCGGTATTTTGCTAACAATATCAAAACGACAACATTAACCGCACCCACATTAAGCAGCGTCTACTGTACTATAAGAAAAGATGCGAAAACATTCCATCCAGGGTTTCTGTCTATACATTTTGCTACTTATACCGCCCATATTCTGCTCATTCGATTAAATATTTATGCATTTCATCTAATTTACATTTTATTACTCCCTGACTGGGGAAAAGAGAATGCGCTGGATATGAAAGAAATACGATAAGCAGCTCAGATAAAAATTATTTCTGCCGTATGCTGTAAAAACGGTTTAGGAGCTTCACTCACTGTCATTTAATTACTTTAATTTAATGCAGGTCTTTGATACTGTTTACAGTAAAATTAACTTTATCAATTTATTTTTTATTTTTGCAAATATCTCTGAAATCTTGGGTCACAATTTAATACATTTCTAAGGTATTTTCGTTCACTCTCTCCCTTACCTTCGTGTACATTTGGAAGCAACATTTATAAATGTATAAATTTAATAGCTTATATTTTTCACAACTCAATTTGATTATTAGATTTTGCTATTTAGGTGCTCACACTTTTACGATTCGTGATTTAAAACTGTAGATAAATTTTGTAAAAAAAGCATTTAATTTCTTGCTTTGATTAAACTCTGTGTTAAATTATTTTTATACTTCTTGTTCATTGAACGTTTTATGAGTTTTAAATAGCAGTTTAATTTATAATTTTTTTTTAAGTTTTCATTATTTAGTTCTCTATGGCACATTATCAGTCAAATTATGAAACTGTAAAAGCGCAATTTTTAAACTATGAATATTCATTCCTCAACGTCCAACAATTGGTTAAAGAAATCTGATGTAGCATCACATGACTTTCTTGATACAGCATACTAAATTATACACATTTTTTCCGCAGTAATAAACTGATATTAAATATTTATTAGATACTTAAATCAATAAACTCATATTAAATGCTGTTAGATAGTTATTGTTAGACTAACTACATATATAAACTGCTTTTATATATATAATTAAATTTAGTTAATTTTAGAAAATTATTTTTTTAATCTGATGTTGCCGAAAAATGAATCTTTTCGTCATGTAGATAGATAGAGGGTAGGAAATATATATGACTACGACAAACGATTGCGAAAATAAATTTACTTTTAAGCCCGTAAGGGCACCCACCCCCTTACAGTATATGACTGTGTCTACTGGGTATAAATATATCTATAATATATATATATATACAAAAAATTAATAAAATAATATAATTATGCCTATGGTATTTCCGTGCATTGTTGCTGTTGAAAATTATCAGTAGAGACATAAAGTAAGAAATTTAGAACCAATTCTTCACAAAGACCAAAAATTGAAATATATCTACATACGTTTGTTACTGCCCATAAAATAAGAAAAAGGAGATGCACAACTAGATGTTATAGCGTTCCTATATACAATGTTTCAACGTTCAACAGCTAATCATTTTTGAGTTATGCGAGATACTAAAAAAATAATGGAATCTCAAAAGCTAGTGGAACTCCTGCTAATGGAGATAAGTGTATATATATACACATGCATGCATATTTACATATATGCAGAAAGAACCGCATGTTTGTAGTTATCGTGGATGCCCTGAATACCGACGCAAATTTAAGAAAAAACCAGTACAGAAACCTAAACCTTCCCTCCCAAAAGCAGAAGACTTCCCGCAATTAATTACCGCTGAAACATCTGAAGGAAAACCTAGTAGAAAACTCTACAGTCAAAAAACACGGTTAAGAAAAGCCACAATCCCAAATGAATTCAATGAAGCAGTTTCATAGCTCCGAGATGAAAAAGTTCAAAAATTATTAGGAACCATCATCGAACATATTGATCGTATAAAAAAAGCAAAGACTACATTAGAAAAACTAACTGCAGGATTTAAAGCAGCCATGTGCCTCGTACAAATTGCAGAAGATGAAAATTAGACATATCTCTCAAATAATTATGCAGGAAATTACAAGATTTTATTTTATTTTCACAAAAATTTAACTCAGTTCACAGCCCACTGTTTTCAAGCAGCATCTCGCGGGATCAGTTCTTGGGAAGGTGACCTCCCACGTTACTGCCTTGACGAATAACCTTTCAACACCTACAGAGAGGATTTTGCCACTAGCGAAAGGACTTTTCCTCACTTCAACGCAGTAAACAGAAGCTTGACCTCGAGGCTTTGCCATCTCGACCATTCTTCGTCTTCGGACGCGGTGCTCATGCACACTTGATCTATTTTAAAATTACGAGCGGCCAATGGCCTACCTGATTTATTGGTAAAAACTCTTTTGTAGTTGAGACCATTAGTGAAATTGACGATTCAAGATTCAAGATTTGCAGAGGCAGAGACGGAAAATTTTTTTTTTTTTTTTTTTGATGGAGCTTGAGCTAGACAGACGGAGAAAAAGAAATTTCATGAGACCCTCGAAGCACAAGAAAAATAAAAAGATGTCAACTTTACCGTTCAGCATAGAGGGCAGCCGCTTCGTAGACGAGGAGGAACTGCGAAGAGCTTGAGAGAATTGTGGCGGTTTGGAAATTCGATGGCTACTGACCTCTACCTTCTCGCTTTCGTAGCCCAAAATGGTTCCTATCGTTGATTTCTGGTAGACAATACGTCCTGGGGAGACAGCCGTGCTTCAAGACTTGTACCATTAAAATTTAATTTTGTTTCTTCCTTTTGCATATTAGACGTTTTTGGCTTTTACATTCAGGTGAAACAAAATATTCTCCTGGTGTAACTTGAAAGGAGGGCTTCTTGGTTATGTTAGTAATGTTAAAGGTTTAAAAATATGTTTTATTCTTTTGTGTTCTTCACCTAAAGTTGTTAACCAGCCACCTCTTAATAATTGTAGTGAAAATTGTGATTATCATAACTCTATCAATATCTAATGTATCAATATCTAATGTATCATTATCTAATGTATCTGTTGCATCTAATGTAACCAAATCTCTTTATCACCTTAAATAAACGTTAGTTTGATTTTACTTACCTAGCTTTGTAATTATTTTAATAAAATTCTTTCACACTGGACCAATATCCTATCTTACTGGGTTTACATTGTTTCCTTTTTACACAACGCAACTAGATATATTGACTGTCTTCTTGAATGTGATTTACCATGTATTGATGTCATATAACACTAAATACTCTGAGAATATTACTTATGTGGAAAATTTTCACAACCTGCATTAACATGAATTTTCAATTACACAGTGATGTTGTTTAGTAGTATAAATATTTGTTATATCTGTTGTTCTATATTGTTCAAGAGTTCAATACCATAACAAGAATAGTGAATAGTTATTCAACACAAACGAATTTGGGATATTAAAACTTAAACTATTATATAATAATATAATTCATTAAAAAAAATGTCAGCACAATATAAATTGTTTCTTCAGCAGCATTTTAAGTATACACACTCATTAACCAGATTGAGTTTCAATTACTATTGATTACATCAGTCAGAAAATATGTATTCGACAACTTTAATAGAAAGAGGGGTAAAATTAAGTTACCTTAAGTTAAAAAAAATTAACACACCAAAAGTGCAGCAAACAAAACTTTAAAATAATAAAAGTTAAACAA
This sequence comes from Stegodyphus dumicola, assembly GCF_044657685.1. NCBI lineage: Eukaryota > Metazoa > Arthropoda > Arachnida > Araneae > Eresidae > Stegodyphus > Stegodyphus dumicola. The sequence goes on from NC_140771.1 coordinate 109,530,990, forward strand.
CCTTAAGGATCAAAACAAAAGTACAAAAAACCAAGTAAACTTAAGTCCCTAAAATTAAAACTAAACAACTTCAACTTAAGAAAACTTTTAAAGCATAAAAAACCTTATATTTAAAGTTTACAAAAGTTACAATTTAAACTTACAACCAACTTTAAACAATTAAAGCAAAAAAATTAATAACTTCAATTACTGAGCAAAACAAAACTTAAGCTTGAAAATAATAACAATTAATACATAACACCGTATTCGCAAAACACATCAGTTAAAATTTCAAATTGAAGATAATTTTCGCCCAAGTCCTTTCATTCAGGACTCAAATTGCGATTGTCTCCAACAACAGATTACATAAGAAGATTCTGCCAGTAATAAAATCAGCGCTGTTATAAGTAGAATACCACTAATCTAAGGTTCTGCAATCTTATGCTTTTGAAAATAGGCTTTTTTTAATGGCTCTCATTGTAAGCAGAATGTTAGACAACAAGTCCAAGAGAAATCAAATCAGATTATGATCTTTTTGAAAGGAAAGGGGCATCCACTGAAAAGACAAATGAAACTTTTACATAATTTGAAACGTGTTAGTTGGTGTACTTTAACCCATTAATTCACCAATAAAAATTCAAAAAGTGTTTTTTCCCTCCAATTTTTATTCTTTTTATTCCTTTTTTTGATTCAACTTTTTTTAACAAGTTGTAGCAGATATATTCTGTCGTGTTCATATCAGAAAAAAAAATCTTGAAGGTATTTACTTGGGTGGGTGGAAGTAATTTATTTCGTTAAACCCGAGTTAACTCGGTTTAGTGCATAATGAAATTAAATTATGAAGTATATCTCATTTGTTTCTTTCTTTTTCTCTCTTCTTCTATAAGTACCTAAAGAGCGGATAATACAGAATCTAACCGTCACATTAAGACTGAATGATTTTGTCGTTGTTAGTACATGATAACTTAAATAAGCCGAATATACAATAATACTTCTGATGAATAAAGCAGAATGTATTTATTGAGCCAAGAAGTGGCCTAAGTGGGGAAAATTTTTTCTCTTGACGCATGTTTTTTTAAAAAATTTCACCTAAAGACCTCTGTCAATTCTTATCCGTCATGAATCCGTCTCCGTGTATCAAATTTATCGAAAACCGACGAGTCGAAAGCATGGTGGCTTCGCTTCCCACAATGTTCAAATATCTAATCTTCTGAAGCCTTTCTTCCTGTTTTAGTATATTGTAAAATAGAAATGGACGTTTAATTTTAAAATTTCCGTACAGGCTGAAACTACTTTTATTAACTTGAATTACTATTATTTTGATTATAACGGCCATTTATTAACGCTGCCGAGGAAATTCTCCATTTTCCTGCCTAACACCGCGTTCAACTACAACTTTGAACCATTTATTTGTATTTACATTAATGATATCAGACATTATTACTTTTAGCTTCATAATGTTTGATTTGTTTTAGTATCATAAACTGGTATCAAACTCCTAACACACGTTAAGAGAATTATCGCTATAACTTGACAGAACTACAAAGTCCTAGGAAAGTTTTAAAACAAACCTTTTTAGCCTACCACTTGTGGCTACATAACTTAGGAAGAGTAAGTTCAAGTTTAAAATTAATCTAGTATTCCAAGTTCTCTTTCAATTTACTAGCTTTCGATAGACTAGCAATTCAGTTTCACACGAAGTTGGCTCTCAAATCTAAGCAGCACAAGTATTTAATTGTCGGCACTATAATGGAAAGCCGAATAATGAAGCCTCTGTCTAGTGGCTTGACCTAATGTGGAAAAATACTAGTAATGTGTCCTCGAAAGGCAGAAAATTTTCCGAATTAAATTTTCGAAGTCTCCTTTATATATTCGTTCTTTCTACATCATTTACGTTATGGTATTGAAATGCAAACGAGAAGTGGCATTATGATCCAAAACATAAAGTAACTGGAGATTGAAGATTAATATAATAATCCTATAACTTTATTAAAGGCATTATATTATTAATATAATTTGTTTGGATATTTATAACGTATCATAAAAGCAATATGTAGGTGAGGAATAAATTATAACACGCAGCTACACAAAATTTATAATATAGTATGGTCTTAAATGCAATTTATTTAACAAAATTAAGATGAGCTTAAAATTTTAAATTCAGAATTATTTTTAAGTTTTTATTAATATAGTTTATACCATTAGTAATATAGGTTAAATTACATAGGTTAAAAACAATATTAAAACACTGATGAGTAAGTATAACTTTATAGCTTTGAAGGTATATAATTTCTAATTTGTAATCAAGATAATTTACATTGAAACAAATGAGAATGCGCAAGCAATGAAGTTTAGATAGAGACTACATTCAATGAATTCATGATAGTCACAAAAAATATCAGTTATATTTTCTATGAATATATCTAATTAAAAATATGTCTCAAGGGGGCTCATACACCTTAAACCCCTTATGATCTTCGAATATGTGACTGTTGCAAAAATTGGGATATTTTATTTATTTTAAAAGCAATTACTTCCAACTTTTTTACAGCTCACTACATAATATAGCTGCTTTGGAAACTAGTAACCAGAAAGTTTGTATTGCCACAAAGATTTTTGTAATTTAATCCGCTTTGTGACTTTGTGACAAAATATTTCGTCATGTTTTCACCTTGCGCGCATGATATTTTAAAAATGGCTAATAGTACATACTTGAAATTGGATGTAATTCTTTATATGGGCACTATTTTCTAACTGAACCAAAAATCTGATGAATATTTTAATATTAAAAATTTTATGGACGAAAATATTGCAGATTTTTTTAATAAAAATTACATTTTATAAACTCACTCTAAATAAAATAAAACTATCACTCTAAATAAAATAAAATTTAACACGAAATTCTTAGAATTTTTGGTTCACAGTAGTTTCCAAATATTATAAAAGCTATATATTAAATATGGAATTAAATTATGCAACATAATGTTTTAAACTGTGTGCGCGAGATGGAAACATGACGAAAAATTTTGTCACAAAGCGGATTAAATTATAAAAATACTTGTGGCAACACAAACTTTCTGATTACTATTTCAGAAAGCAGCTATATTATGTAGTGAGCTGTAAAAGGTTGGAAGTAATTGCTTTTAAAATAAATAAGTTATCCCAATTCTTGTAACAGTTACATATTGGAAGATCATACTGGTTTTAAGCTGTATGAGTCTCCTTAAATAAAATTATTTGCAACAATAAAATATACTTTTAATTCTTAAACATTAAATGTTTTAGAAATACTATAAATGAAATTAAAGTTATTTACTTGCTACTAGCATAATTTTTTGTTAGCTCAAGTTACTGGATTAAAACAAATCGTCTGAGGCTGTTTGCCTAAAAAGATATAATGTATTTCTCCCGCCTTTCTAGCTTGCCTTCGTAGCGTAGTGGTCTGCACGCTGGGTGCGTATTACAGAGGTCCGTGGTTCAATTCCTGGCGAAGGAGTTGCTCCTTTTCATCTTTCCTGCTTTCAAAAAAGTACCTAATATCTCTACAAGGAGACTTCACGGAAGACTTTCTAAGAGAAACTGACTCTATTCACATTACGCACGGAGGCACCACAAAAATAGACAGGCAGTTAGGCCTTTCTCTGAGCTATAAACCCGAAAAGAACTACAGCATAATTGAATTATAATGAGCTCACAAGTTTTATCCACTTGGCCCCTGGTTCTTCATTTCTGAATAAACTAACTAATTACAAGAATAGTATTTAGGATTATCATGTTTAATTTCTTACAGTTCAACAAGTAAAGGTCATTCGGAGATGATAATACAATAGGTATAAAGCACAGGATGAGTTATCTCCAACTGTTAAGTCAGAATACAGCGCCACCTATTGGATAGGGAGAGAAACGCTCATTTGGCCATCTGGATTCTGCTAAGCAGCATGCCAGAGCATGTATTAGATCTGAATTTAGTTAATTTCTGTCAATAAATTAGTTAGTTCTTTTGCTATACAGTCCACTCATTGGTTTAGAATCATAGTACACCAACCATTTTACTTCGGGTGCTAGATGTAGAAAGTACTCGCAGTTTAGGATACAATAATCATTCATAGGTAGTTTCTTAAATCAGAGTTGGGCTTTAGACCTTTCATTACGTAGTCGTGCATGTGGTATTGTTATTAATTTCACATATCTGACCTTATCAGAACAAGCCCACGAATTTTATCATGGCAAGGAACACAACAGTGAACCTATCGTTGGCATGAACCTTGAGCACCATACAGGTGACAGTACGATACTGCTCAGTTCCTCCTTAATTTTGAAGAAGAGCACTCCGAGGAAAGCATCCAATTATCACTTATCCCTTTTCCTCTAACATTAAACCAGTCGATAGAAATGTCAGCTTTCCATATCGTTTGAGAGCCCCCATGTCTTGCAGACACTATACATTTACAATTATCGATGTGTTATTCAGGATTCGAACTCAGGTCCTCCGGTACGGTAGTCAACTTCACTAATAGCCATCTTATCTGGGCGGTATCCTAGATGTACTCAACATTATCTCACGAGAGTAAAAGAGAGGAATGCTTTTGCTGCTTTACATTTCCTCTCTTACAAACCTCCTAGTTTGACTCATTGGAATTTAGCAGTGAATTATGGGCAAAGTTTTAGATAAGATATCATACGCAGAATAGGAAAATCTTTTAAAATGAAATACGCTTACTCTTGACATCAAACACTGGATTTTCGAATAATTGCCTCGATGTTACACCATAAAGGCAAATAGAAGAAATGAATTTAATTCCTTAAAACTGAAATAATTACTAATTCGTTTCTTCAACATGTCATATAATGCAAATGAATATGTTAATGCAGTAATGTTTCAGGATATATAATAATTATTTCAGGAAATATAATTATTATTATTAATTAAGATAAAATTCCACACAGTTTTTTTATCTTAATTTTTCGATGAGCCATTTAGAATGCCACTCAAAACTATTATCATGGGGCCATGTTGTTGTGATATGTTTCTGCTTCAAATTTCCTTACTACAAAATTTAAAATCAAGAAGTATTCGTCATTTTGCTCTCGAAAAGTTAATTGGAAAGAAGACAAAGGCATTTAGCCTCCAGAAATACTTAACGGAATCTTACGAGGCAAAAAAAAAAAAGAAAAAAAAGTATGCTGAATTAGCAAAAATGGTTTCGCATTTAACAGTTCTCTGACTTACTCTCAACATCTTCACGATATTCTTTTAATAGAATGGATCCTGAAACAATGCAGAGATTTTTCGGACAAGAGATTTGTAGGATTATATTTTATTGAGTTTGAAAGATTAAAAACATTTCTTAAAACAAATCTTTGCATTCTCCGCAAACTAAATCGAAGATCAGCGTTTTAATATAATTTGAGGTATTATGAGGAACGTAGAACGGAATGAAATCATGTAACATGAAATAATAAAAATGGTATTTATGCTATCGAAATGACAATGCAATAATAATGTCCGAAATATAAAAGCAAAAAAGCCGAGTCATAAATTTTTTGGAGTGGACATTAGCGAAAAGCCAACTGTACTCTAGCTAAGAACCGAATGACAGACTTTTAATTCAATAGCTGAATGCGCTCCTCACAACATCACAAGGACATACGAGCAAAATGACTTCTTTGCCTCTTTTTCCCTTTAATAGTGAGTACCGTGAAGTAAAGAAGACTCGAATCACCATATCTAAAAACTGAATTTTCTCGCGTACTTTATTTTAATTAATTTTATTGTCCGAAAATAAAGAGGAGAAAATTACGCAGGTAACTTAAACTTTAGAAGAACGCATTTAAAGTAAGAAAATCAAAAATGAAAAGTAGTCATGGATAAATTAATGTTAAGTATCACAATATTATTTTTTTAAAAGAAACTTCGAATAAGAATACATAGTAATACTAACATCACACTATCTCATGTACATGGAACTCATATCTGATAGATATCTGATGGTAACCGAGCAGAACATATCTCGCAGCTACTCCGCTATTCTTTAAAGCCCTAGGAGTACCTCGCAGGAATTAGTCTTAACCGCAGTTAGCAAGAGGGACTTCGAAAAAGGAAAAAGAAGAGTTGGATTTCGAAACATGAAATACGTGAGTAGTACTATAAGTTGAAACGTATTAACAAAAGTAAGGTGAAATCACATGTTTGGAAAGTTTTTTAGGTAAGAAAACACCTGCGACATTTGGGTAGCTTAACGAAGAATTTGCACAAAATATATTTTAAATAGTAAATGCAAGGGAAATGTAAAGAAGTAATAGTGAATGAATAAAATGCTAATACAAAAATGCAAATATAAGTTGACTACATGTAATAAATATAAAAATAATGAAGGAAATGCAATTTACTAACAAACTAGCTTTCAGAGGAGAAAACTAACAGAGAAATAGAAAAATTCTACGAATATTTTTGAAATTTTCAAAATCTAGCCGTATATATATTTGAGAAAATGCGATGACAGTAATTTAGTATTCAATCCATCCTAATTCTTGATCCTCTTTAGTCATTAAAACTTTTGGAGAACAATATCGAGGAAATTCAGCTGTGCTATCACTGAATGACGAATCCAAGACCGCCCATATGCTAGCTCGATGTATCACTATACTACAATGATATATGAGAAGAATGCTTTTAACTATGTAGAGACATTATGGTGTTTTTTTTTTGGGGGGGAAGCAAGAGAGATTGAAAAATATGCAACTGCCTCCGCCGGGAATCGAACCACGGACCTCTCAATTACGCGCTGAGCGTGCAGACCACCACACCAGGAAAGCACGCCAAGAAAGCGGGAGAAATACCTTATAACTATTTGCAAAAATAAAAATAAAAACGTTTACTTTAAAATATGGCTCTGGAAATTACATAAATATATTTTTCATTCTTGATTGTTATTATTATTTGCTACCAGTCACGTCAACACAGGTTTTGCAGGAAACTTCTTTTTATGCTTGCTTGTTCAATATTCCTCCCATTAGTGTAAATATTACCCATGCTATTCACTGCTTCAATTTATGGTAACTTTACCATTTTTAAAAGATTCTAATTAGTTTTAATCTCAAAGCAATACATTTTCTTTCTTGATTTCCAGGCAGTTCATCCAGATTCTCTTAAATCAAAAATTATCCTGGAAGTTCGCCAAATGATAAATTGTAAATTTTTGGAAACGTTCAGCATTTGTAACGTTTATTTGGAATTTTAATTTAGAAACTAAAATTTATCACATTTTTTAGAAGCTACTCTTTTAATGCGAAATTTGTAACAAAATGTGTTTTATAAAACTGTTCTTTCGTATTAGTCTTTATCATAATTTTTAATATAGATTGTTTAAAGAGTAAGTCTAATTCTCTTTCGTATTTGCTCTAAAGAATGTTGAAGAATTATAACAATGACTAAGTGGAATTCTTTATCCTCCGCAAAATGCAATATATCTCTAAAATTGAAAATTAAATTCAAGCTAAATATTATAAATGCATATATTTATTTTCATTTCTCAGACAGCCCACCAGCGGCCCAGCGGTAAAGACGCTGAACACTGGTAGTTCAATCCGAGGTTCGAATCCTGCGAACGGGCTGGCTGCATGGGCATTTCGTGGTTTTCCCTATGTGTAACGTGTATACGAGCCAGTTTTCCTTAGAAAGTCCTCCACGAAGGCATTCCTTCCTTCAGGCAGATAGCCCTCGTATGATTTGCCATAATTGAGTAATCTAATCCAATCATCCATTTCTCGGACAAGTTAATACTTTAAATTATCATCAACGCAAGTGGTCCAATGGGCTTTAATTAAGTGTCACGGTTGACCCGCGGGAAGGCGCGTGGGGTATATCATACCCCAACCCTACATAAAAGTGGAATATTCCTAACTTGTGAAACTGTAATTCTGTGCTGCTTTCAGTAGCTGAGTTTCCAGTTGTGGTTGACTTTCAGAACCGCTTTTTGTTTGCCTGTGTGTTTCAGAAAATGATTTATCGGTATTTTGTTGGAACTGGGGTATGACACACCCCACGCTCCTGTCCGTGTAAGTGTTTTTCTGACTGAATATTTAGTTCAGAAATTTATTTCTAGAGTGTAACAGTAAATATTTCTACTCACAAGTGATTTTAAAGTACTTGACATTAAATTCTTAGAAATTTCTAACTGCATTATTGTAAAAAGAATTGAGTCCCTATGAACTGGAGATGCAACGCATGAGAGATTTATTAGAAATATTTGAAAGCGATGAAGATTGCGTTTCGGAAACTGAAGATGAAAGTAAGAAAAAAACATTAATTCCTGATGTTCCTAAAAAACGAAAAACTGTTCTTATGCTTTATATAACGATCATTGTAACATTATAACATTATATAACGATCATACTATAGATGATACTATTGGAGAAAAAACGTTAGGAATTATATGTTTTAATAATACGACTAAAGGAGCAGTGGATATGGGGGATGAAATGTCAGCCAATTATTCAATTGCCAGAATAACGAGAAGGTGGCCAATGGTAATTTTCTTTCCTGTACTGAATGTTGCTGTAATAAATGCTTGAATTATATTACATTCAACTGCTAATCCACCAACAAGAAACAGAAGTCGGCTTTTGAAGGACTTAGCATTACAATTAATGAAAAAAAAAGTATTGAACAAAGATCAGAGATTAATACTTTTCCAAGAAATTGACGTACTGCATGCAAAACAAAAGCAGAAGTTTCGATGAAGAATTAAAACGAATACATCAAATTAGAAACAACTAAGTATGAAAGATGTGCTAAATTTTTTGCCCTCGCGCCAAGGACAGAAGAACGTTAATGCAATGTTTAAAATGTGAAAACATTCTGTGCCAAGAACACATGAATGTATTTTATTCAAAGTGTGAAGAAATAAAAAAAGCATGGTGTATTAGAGATGCAATGAAACTTAGAGGCATGGTGTTTATTATTTTCATTTATCTTAATTTTAACTCTAAGATTATTTCGGAAATTGATTTTTTGAAACCCAATTATTATTCACTTATTTATAATACACGAGAACAAAAAAAAAACAGTTTTAAAACTAAAGAATACTATTTTTATTGTATTTTAAATATTGGGGTATGTGATACCCCACGCGCCCGTTCTAGTAGCTTTTCTTGGTGCGCCTTCCGCCGGGTTAAAAGAAGGAAATTTCATACAAAATGCTAGTCTTGTAAATGTGTGATAAACAGATGTAAGAGTGATTTCCTGTACCTAGGTACTTTTTATTAGATTTCGCCTGGTTAATCCTGAAAAATAATGACGTGAAAAAAACGGAAGGCACAGTTTCGCACTTCTTGCCACAAGGAATTTCGTAGGCTTGTTCTAACGGTACTTTCAGACAAGTAAAATAAATCACAAATACCATATATGCAGTGAAAACACCTAATAACATTAGTAAATCAAACAAAGGTTGCTGCGAGTAAATTGAAGAGATACAGGCTATTAATAATAAATATCTAAAGTAAATTTCCAGTGCTGTTAAATTACTGAATAGGAACAGGATTAATGAGTGAAAGATATTTCGCGTTTTTGAATTGCAACAGTTACAGATATTTCTGCAGGAGAGAGAATGAAACATGCAGTAAATAGTATATAAGCGAAACAGTAGTAAGAATGCTTGTATTCTACAACGCCATAAATTATATTAATTAAAATTAATACTATTAATTATTAGCACAAAATGAGACAATTTTTAGATTCCGTTTTTAGTCCAAAGGGGCAATTTGCCCAGAAGGACTATTAATTTCGTTTTTGCATTTCGCGTCGATTCACGATAGGCGTTGTTGCACTTTTCAAATTGTGGCCACCAAATATTATCGCCCTGTATTATATTTAAAGAAATTAAATAACGAAGAATCTGCATTAATGTATGTATGTTTATCGCATTGTGATAAAACAACGGTACCTAGAGGCATCAAAATTTGAATAACAAAATCTTCCATAAAATACGGTCATGTGGAAGCCCTAATTTCAGTTTCAAATTTGTTTTATTATCGATTTTAGATTTTGTAACACTTCAACAAATTTTTTATTATCAAACTAAACGGTTTCAAAGCGAGCAATGGCAACATTCTACGGAAAAAAAATAGAAACATTTTTTACCTTCAGCGTGAGAGGTTTTGTAGCGAAGAACATGATATTTAATAAATAAATGTTAACCCTTAATTAAATCTGACGTAATTTAAAATCTGAAACCTTTCAGATTTTTTTAATACTGTTGCTAGTATTTGACATTTTATATTAACTATGAGTTTAAACTTGATTAGACGTAAAGTGAAAATGAAGGTTTTTAGGCATAAAAGGCAGTTTGTGAAAAGAGGAACCTTTTCTCTTAAAATTTGCGGTAATTACCAGCTTTTTTTTTTTCAGAATTTTGACAAAGTATTACAATTTAACATACTTTAACAAGGATTCGAATATGTTGAAGCATAGACATGAATTTTAAAATTTATTTTTTAATGTATTCTCAACATGTATTATGAAGCCTGTATATTCCTAAACACCCTCATTTAGAACCACAATATGTATTGTCATTTTTGTCAAATTACGGCAGCTGTTAGAAGAAAACTTTTTCTAACACTAATTACTGAATTTTTAATTAAAATATATTCCTTGCCAAAATGAATGCTAAAATTCTCCATAATTTCATAAAATTACTGTAGCTTTTTTACCTATTTTTAAACTCATGTACTGAAATTCACAATCCTTTAAAAGAATCGCTTTATAAATAATCACAAGAGAAAATTCTATTTCTTTTATAATTCAATGATGTTGTACCTCTGTCTTCTAACTAAGTATACGACAAGAACATGCACGATGAGAATGAATTAACTTCTTACATTCTGTACCATTTTAAGGGCTACTGAGTAGAGGCATTGAAACCAGTAAACTAAATACAGATGATAACGAGTTATCGTACGTCACATGGTACACTGTAAAGGCTATTCGAAACCGGAACCTTAAAATATTCAACTGTGCTCACTCTTGAACCGGAACAGCAAACTTTTCAACTGACAGCAGTATTTATTCACGAAACGAAACTCACGAGAGTAAACGAACTCTTAGACGGTTAATTTTAAATCGGTATCATTTTCCTTCGAATTATGTGGAAATATAAAAATTTATGTGTGAATTTGAAGTCAATCTGAAGTACTTAAAAGCCATCCAACAAAGATAAAACATTTATTAAAATTTTGGTCAGTGCAATATACATCTCATTACATGTAGCTCATTTTCACTTCAGTATTACTATTTCAGATCAAGATTTTTTATTCTGATAGCGAAGTTATTTGAACGTGGTTATGCTATCTACATCCAAAGCAAATACTAAGAAAGAAACCTTTTGGGTCCAGTGTTGTAGCGAAGCGGTATCTTAACTTTAAATTAATAAACCTAAGAATACATCACTGCGAGTGGACTGTAAAATTTAACCTTTATTCGCGGTTTGAACTTTCGAACACAACACAGCTCAAGGTAAAACGACAGAGTTACAATTAGCGGTTTTAAGAATGCAAGAACAAAATGCGAACTACGCATACAATCTGCGCATTGCGAAATAATATCTCACAGACAGGCAGAGAGCTCTGGTGGCTGAAACATTCCGCCCGGCGTTGAAACATCGTTTCAAACTAAATAGCTTTTACAAAATGAAATTATCATAACAATATTAAATTATGCAAAAATGTATCATCAAAATATTCACAAGAAAACATAATATGTAATTATGCAATGAAACTAAATTGTTCTCAAAACAGATGCACAGAAGCCTTGATACAATTCAGGAACTTATATAGCTAAAGCAAAGTACAAAGTTATAATGCTTTAGGAAAAAAAACTTAATCATTGATAGGCAAAACACTAAGTTTGTGAATTGGCCTTTTGAAAACTCCGTTAACGGTTTTGATCTTCACGATACGCACAATATTATCTGAGCTAGGAAAAAGTTCCAGCACTCTTCCTAATTTCCATCGTAGCGGGGGTAAATTGTCTTCCTTTATGATAACTAAATCATTAACCTTTAAATTAGGTTGCACTTTCAACCATTTTGAACGTCGTTGCAAATTAGAAATGTATTCATTGGACCATCTTTTCCAAAAGCTTTGAAACATTTTCTCAACAAGCTTCCAACGTTGCAATATAGGAATTTTTTGATCGTGTAAACTTTCTTCTGGTAAGGCAGTTAACGGGGTACCAATTAAAAAATGGCCTGGGGTAAGTGCAGAAAATTCTGATGGATCTTCAGACAGTGGACACAACGGTCGCGAATTTAAACAAGCTTCAATTTGAGCTAGCAATGTCATAAATTCTTCTTGCGTTAGAAGTTGTTCACCTATGGTTCGCTTGAGTAGTAACTTTGTAGATTTGACTGCAGCTTCCCATAATCCTCCAAAATGTGGCGCTGCGGGAGGATTAAATATCCACTTAATACCTTCAGTAGAGCAATATTTATTAACCAATTCATTTTCCTTCAAGGAGTTTATTACTCTTTTCAATTCCTTATCTGCAGCAATAAAATTTGTGCCACACAATCGCTATGCACTTCTATCTGTTTTCCTCTTCGAGATACAAAGCGCTTCAAAGCGGCAATAAATGATTCTGATGTAAGATTACCTACTAATTCAATATGTATAGCTCTTGTAGTAAAACACACGAATACACAAATGTAGCATTTCATTGGTTTTACTCCTCGACCTTGCCTGGGCTTCACTTGAAATGGCCCGGCGTAGTCAATTCCAACTTTGGAGAAAACCTTTGACGGAACGACTCTAGACGATGGTAAATCAGACATTATCTGGGTAGATGTTTTAGCTCGTACACGATGACATTTCACGCATTTCCAAATCTGTTGTCTTACAACTGACCTAGCGTGGATTATCCAATATTCTCTTCTAATTACTGATAGCAATAGCAGGGGGCCTGCATGAAGATGGAATATATGAAAATGATTCACTATAATCTATGTTATGTGATGTTTCTTGGGCAACAAAATAGGATATTTTCTGTCCTGCGCGATGTTGGATTGTCTTAATCTTCCTCCAACGCGTATAAGTCCATTCTTATCGATAAACGGGTTCAAAGAAAGGATCTTACTATTTGAGTTTAACGGTTGATTCTTTTTCAGAAGATTATATTCATTAAAAAACTCATCCATTTGAACTACTCTAACAATTGCATTTCTAGCGTATTGCAATTCTTCGGTTTTAAGGTAACCCTTAATTCTTGTTGCGGTAGATTTAGCTGAATTATTCGCAAACCGAAAACACCATGCGATGATTCTTTAAGTTTCGAAAATGATGAAACTTCATTAAGGACTGGAATTTGCGAAGCGACTGTTCCAATTGAACAAGAAATATTTTTCCGTTGTTCCCTTAAAGACTCTTCTGAAAATGGTAAGTTGATAGAGAACGGAATATTATTTGAATTAAGCCACTGAGGACCTGTCCACCACAAGTCATGAGTAGAAAGTTCTGAAGGCAAAAGACCTCTTGATGCGCAATCAGCTGGATTCTCCTTTCCTTTTATGTGATTCCAATGTGATGAAGGTAAGACTGATTGAATTTCTGAAACGCGGTTGGCTACGAAGTTTTGCCAGCGTGTTGGTTCTGATTGTATCCAGGACAAAACTATCAATGAATCACTCCATGCGTAAATACTGTCAACATGAATTTGCAATGAATTCTGCACAGCTTGAACCAAATGCACTAATAGAACTGCAGAGCAGAGTTCTAAACGAGGAATAGAGATTACTTTCAGGGGAGCTACGCGAGTTTTTGATGTTAGTAGCTGCACCGAAATTGAAGAATGATTTGAAGACTTTAAATAAATCACTGCGGCGTAAGCTTTCTCTGATGCGTCACAGAAACAATGAAGTTCTACATTTGTAGATTTGGGCAATAATACTCTCCTAGGAATATGAATGCATTCAAGATTTGCGATATCTTTACAATAGATTTTCCATCTTTGATTGATTTCATCTGGCAAGGGATCATCCCACGAGATTTGTAATTTCCATATGTCTTGAAGCAAGATTTTTGCAGTAACTATAAAAGGTGCTAACCAACCAAGTGGATCAAAGATTTTCGAAATAGAAGATAAAATTATTCTTTTAGTAGAACACTCTCTGTTTTCGAGATTTCCAAAGTGGCAAGTAAACTCGTCTTGCGTTGGATACCACTCCAAACCCAATAATTTTATTGATTTAGTATCAACTACTGCACATGAAGAATTTGAGTTCCGAGCACTCAAAGCAGTTTCCAAAATCGAGCGATCATTAGTACACCATTTATGCAATTGAAAGCCACCTTTTTGTAAAAGTTCACTCAGTTGTGAAATTAACACTACTGCGTCTTCTACTGTGTCTGAACCAAATAGGACATCATCAATATAACAATTGTGTAATATTATTTCAGCTGCCTTTGGGAATTTAGTTTCTTCGTCAATTGTTAGTTGTTTGAGTACGCGAGTAGCCAGGTATGAAGCGGAAGTAGTGCCGTACGTAACTGTGCACAACCTGTAAGTTTTAATCGGCTTCGATGGATCATCTCTCCAAAATATTTTTTGGTAATCGCGATCTTCATCATGAATTTGAACTTGTCGATACATTTTCAATAAGTCGCTAGTAATGGCTATGGGATAGCATCTAAACCTCAAAAGAATAGTAAATAAGTCGTCTTGTACCTTGGGACCATTCATTAGCGTGTCATTAAGCGATATCCCTGATGTAGTTTTGGCACTAGCATTGAAAACGACGCGTAATTTTGTGGTAAGACTGGATTCTTTTAGCACGTGATGATGAGGTATATAATAATGAAAATTTACTTTATCTGGATTATCATCGGATAATTCTTCCGTGTGTCCAAGTGATAAATATTCGGACATGAAGTCTTTATACTGTTGATATACTCCAGGAGTTTTTATTAATTTTTGTTCCAGACTAAGAAACTTGCGAAAGGCTGATGGTCTGGAATTACCCAACTCATTTCTTTTAGGCTTGAATGGCAGTTTTACTGAGTAACGACCCTTTTCACTACGCACGTGATTTTCCACGAAATGATTTTCACACAATCTTTTCTCTTTAGTTAAAGGTTTCGATGTGGGAATTTGTTCCAAATCCCAAAATGATTTAACTAATTCCTCCGTGTTTACGTTTAGCGTATTGACTGAAACCTGCTTACGGTTTGGGAATTCAAAATGTGTAGTTCCAGCAATTATCCATTCTAACTTAGAACAACATGCAAATGGAAGATTTTTGCCCCTTTTAATTACCTCGCCATTTATTAAAGTAAGGAATACATTAACTCCAAGTAAAATATCAATTTCTCCCGATTCATGAAATGTAGGATCTGCTAAAGTTAAATCCTGGAAATTTTCATATAAATTCAAAGGTAAAGTTACACTTGGAATGTTTCCTGTAATTTTGTCTATTATGTAAGCGGATGTTGAAATTCTGTAATTAGTATTAAAATGAGGTGTAAACAACAAGTCAACTTCTCCAGTAGTAGTTGTATTGAAAGTACCTAAGCATGACACTAATATCTTCGAATCCTTTATGCTCAATCCTAAATTGATAGCTGTTTTCCGACGAATGAATGATTTTTCACTACCTGAATCTAGTAAACATCTACAATTTATGAATTCCTGGTTTCAGTTTTGAACCTTAATTAAAGCAGTACACAAAAGTACATGACTACGTTTACCATTAGCATTAGCTCCAAAATGTTTATTTTCATAGTTGTTTGCACAAACATTTGGAGAAACCTCACTCAAGTTGTTTTCTGGTTTAATTTGCGATTTCGGAACAAACACTTGTGCTTCCGGTGAAGGGAATCTAGATGCATTTTTTGGTTTGAAATTATTTTCTAAATGCAAAATGCTATGATGATGCTTAAAACAATGCTTGCAGGTGTTTGCACTCTTACACATTTTAACTTTATGGACATTAGACAAGCAATTAAAACAAAGTTTATTAGTCTTAACAAACTCTATTCGTTTTCGCACTGGTAAATTTAAAAAATTAGAACACCTGTATAAAAAATGATCTTCTTTACAAAATAAGCAGGTAGAATTAGAAATCAGAGAAGTAACCATATTATACACTGGTTTATCTGATTTATGCGTTTTACTAACTAAAGGTTTACTGTTCTGTAATGTTCTAGCGTAATTCTTCAAAAATTCTATCAAGTCATTCAACTTTGGTATTTCATCTTTTTTTAATTGACGCTCTCACCACAACTTTGTCGAAACGTCAAGTTTTTGCAAAATAATATATAACAACAAAGTATTACTAAAATTATCTATCCTTTGATCTAATATTTCCAATGAGCGAGTTATTTCGTTTACGTTATCTACTAAACTTAATATCGAGGATGCAGATTCCGTTTGTAATTGTGAAACGTTAAGAATTCTTTTAATAAAAGCAAATATCTGTTCTCTGTTGTTAGAAAATCTCTTTTCTAGTAAATTCCAAGCAATACTGAAATTTTGATCAGCTATGGGAATTGACTGAATAATGCGATAAGCATCATTTTTCAAAGAACTCTTTAAATATTGTAATTTTTGAGCTCCAGAAAGATTTGAATTGTTGCGAACACTAGCGTTAAATAAATCTTTAAATGTTATCCATTCAGTTAAATTTCCGCTAAATGTGGGTAAAGATAATTTTGGTAACTTTAAACTTTCAGAGATTGATTCAGGTACGACAGGTTTGTCGCCATTTGCATTTACGACCTTGTAAACCTTTAACTTACGAATAATTTTTACGTGAACCTCCTCAATTTTCTCTAAAATCGACTGTTCTTCCTCAACGAAAGTGTCTATTTTTTCATCATCACAATTTGTATAAATTTCTCTAAATAGAGATTTAAAATCTTCCTTAAAGATTTTACATTTTTCTAAGATTAATTCAGCTTCAGCATTATCTAAGTTATCATAATCTATTCTCTCAATGAATTTAGTTAACTGTGTTTTCAAAATTTTCTTTCGCTTTTTTTCTATATCTGACATTTTGAAAATATTCTAAATTCTCGATTTTACTAATACTTTAAACACAACAATAGTAGCAATAAGGAAATCTCAAATGCAATTAAAATGCGTTAACTATTTCACTCACCTCGAACACTGTATTCATTCCGTAGAATGCTAAACCGAAATTGCATTATCAACTCCATTACGGACACGTAGAATTCTTATTCACAAGCGCGGGTTTTTCTCGAAGCTCCGGCGTATGACGACCAAATAATGTAGCGAAGCGGTATCTTAACTTTAAATTAATAAACCTAAGAATACATCACTGCGAGTGGACTGTAAAATTTAACCTTTATTCGCGGTTTGAACTTTCGAACACAACACAGCACAAGGTAAAACGACAGAGTTACAATTAGCGGTTTTAAGAATGCAAGAGCAAAATGCGAACTACGCATACAATCTGCGCATTGCGAAATAATATCTCACAGACAGGCAGAGAGCTCTGGTGGCTGAAACAAGTGTTATGATCAGATAATCAAATCATACCAAACAAAGCACAACTATTCTTTCTAATTAATTTCTGCAGTTTATATGATGTCACTGAATGTCGGAAAGGATTTGCGTCACCTAAAGAATTTTATTGTATGGATTTAGTTTTGTAAGCAACTTTATTCTAAGCTAGAGCATTAAAATATGATATGGAATAATGTAATGATTGAAAATATGCAGTGGTTACATATTTGCAAAGAAGGGTCTTAGATGAAAGCAGTATTCTCTTTCTGCAAATGTATCTTTCCTATCATTATGAAATCTAGTTTACCGAGTCTTTTAAGAGGATGATTGTTTAAGTGGGTATCGAATTCACGAAATGCTTTGATGACACTAGGCCTTACAATGGGGATGTAACAGGATATTCAACACGCTCGTGTGTGACCAGCATTGCTTCCCTTATTATTGTTGCAGAAAAAGGTCAAATGTGAGCTGGTCAAAATTTAGGAATTTTAGATAATTTCCCTCACTAAAAACATAAGAATAAACATTCTTACATTTTTCAATGTACTTCTTTGTTGCACATCACTTCTATGGGCACCATACATGATTGAATCGAACATACTTTACACTGTGGTTGCCAAATAACAGCCAATGAATAAAATCATTGAACACTGCTTGTTTGATTGCAAGTGAACGGACTGGTTGCTTGGACATTTTTGTGGTTTTATTGAAGGGTGGCGTAGATACGGGCCAGTTTTCCTCCGAATGTCTCCGCGAAGACATTCTTTCCTTTGAACAGACAACCTTAGAGTGCTTTATCATAATCAAATAAATACAAAACAAAATAGTGTGATTGAAATCTGACAATCGGACTATTCAAATTCATTTGGAGTATCATAGGAAACACCGAGAGAAAATTCAACATTCTGAGTCATATATAAATGTCTCAGTCAATAGCAACATTCTTTAAAAATTCTTGTTACAGGCATCCCTTGCATGCTTGTATCTAGCTCAAGGCAAACAGAAATTGAGACTTTCTTTCTGTACAACAGAAAATAGACATTCGTTCAAAGACACACAATTATCAAGAGTTTAATGTCATAAATTATTCAGTCTTGACAGTTTTAAAATGGGTTTTATAATCCTCCATAATTAATAATTGCAGCGCGATCACCTATTAGAAATTGACAATCTATTCCCTCTGGGAATTCGCTATAAAATTGTATTTTCTTTTGAAATTCACAGCGAAAATTTATTTGATTGAAGAATCATATAGGGAGAAATTGTTTATGCTTTTGGCTTTAACACTGTACTAAAATATTTTAACTTCAGTTCTGAAATTTTAAACTACTTTCTTTAGTTGTGTACATGACAAAAGTTAGAATTGTGATCTGCATTTAAATAGAATATTGCCTATACACTTATATATTAACTTCATCGCGAGAGTGTTTCTAAAAAATATCAGCAAAATGATTACGAAAACAAAACGTTTTTTTCAAATTACAAAAATAAGGAAATGACTTGTAACTTTTACATACATGCTATGTGTATTATTCATAAACGTACATAATTAAGGAGATATATATTGGTTTATTTAAAAAAATTCAATTTTTGACGAAAGTGTTTCACTTATAATATGCAGATACATGCAATTTCTTATAAAGTGCAACCACATTTATCGAAGTTTGCACAAAACGTAACAACTTTCAAAAGAAACCTAAAACTGAAATTTAAAATAATATATGTTCTGTCTGTAAGATATATGCATTTCAAACAAACATCTGTATTTGGTTGAATTATACCTTTATTTTTTCCTCTCAACATTCGGTAGCCAACTACATAAAAATTGAAACTCTGTTCAGAAATATACTGAAGATATAGTACATCTTTATTGAGTAACTTTCTAGAACTAGTTGTATGATAAGAGATTTTGTATTAATTTTTATTTTCCAAATTTAACATTTGTTACTTTTTGAAACTAGAAATTTTTATGCTTAACATCAGGCTTATACATCAGGCTTATATGCGTATTTGTAGTATTCTTGACTTGTTTACGTACAGCAAAAGTGATAATTTGTGGAAAATCCGTTATCATTGATTTAATTGCAGAAAATAATTACAACTTCTTAATACCTTTGATATTTTTCTAATATTCACTTGAAACATTTATATAAATGTCCTGCATACAAAGCTACTGAATTTGGAAAGAAAAATTTTGAGTTCATAATTATTTACTTTCAGTGCGACTATCTCAGAATATTCACTATTTTTATTTCCAATTTTTGTTTAAAATTCCTCTTGACTCACGTTTATTCTAAGTTTCGTTGGCTTTCATTATACACTCTGCATGTTATAAGCAAACAGAATGCGAAAACTTTTCAGTTTTTAAACCATATCTTTATGGTATCGTTAGCATGCATATTATTTTTAAGAAGAGACATATGAGTGTTGCGCATAGAATGTAGAATAATTTGCGAAAGTTTCAGATCGTTTCTCGATTGTTATGATACAGGATTATCAAAAGTAACGTTTTTTTCTTAAGCAGTTTTTTATTGATGACTTAAAAAGGTTAAACTCCAAAGTGTCCGGGCTATGAGAAAGAAGGGAGAGCATTCTATGGGAATAAGACAGCTGGCTGTGATAGATACAGAAGACCTAATCGCAACTAATCGAGAGGACGCTGTTAATTTCTTTGCCGTCTGATATATGGACGTGGAGCTATGTCGTGAAAGAAAGAACGACATTGAGAACTACTTGCATTGTAACTTTGGTCTAATAGCGAGCATTTGATACACGAAAAGTTTCTTACTGAAATTATGATACAGTCTGCAGTGATATCTACTATAATTGCCACATTATCAGTTAGTAATATAAATATATTAAAAGTTCTAAATTAAAATTTAATATGGTTTAAAAGGATAATTTGAAACAAAAGTGGTTTGAAATCTCTTGATTTTGGATCATTTACAAGAAAGGTTGTGTTTATTAATAAAAATTTCTAAAAATAAGTTCGTTGAAAGATATTAAATTCAAAATAGCTAAGATATTTGTATAGCTAAAATAGCTAAGATATTTGTATAATAGTAGCTAAGATATTTGTATAATAGTAGCTAAGATATTTGTATAATAGTAGCTAAGATATTTGTACAATTTGAAAAAAAAAATTATTTAAGGAAGTTGTTTCACGCTACTCTCTATTCGAATATCTGGGCTACAGAATCCTTCAGAAATGTGTTTGCTGCACTGACTTTAACATTTTAAACGTATAATGAAACTCCTTGACAGCATTTGAAGATTCAGAAATAAAATAAGGTAATTTCTCTTTTCTTCCAGCATGCCTTCGTGGTGTAATAGTAGCACTCTAGACGCGTATTCTTAGAGGTCCAGATTCAAGTCTCGGCGACGGCGTTGCATATTTTTCACCTCTTCTGCTTCAAAATATCCTAATGACTCCACAAGTAAAATTAATTATCTTATGGAAAAAAGTTTGCTTGTACCTCAATCATAATGCTCAATCATAAGTTTGCTTGTATAAAGTACTATAGTGTCTTATTTCGTTTGTACAATTGTGCGCAGTATAGTTTCTAATATCTAATGCTTTACAAGCATAGTGTATCTGTATTTACATCGTGTATCAATTCTGTAAGCATTATGTATATAAAAAGCGCTGCATATCTATTCAAATTAAATAAGTATTGTGTACCTGATATAATGTATTGCATAATGTATTCTATGCTACAGCGTAAAGTTTCATCTGTAATTACTACAATCTAATAAAAAAAAATTAATATTCTACAGTGTGTCTGCATGCTTTATGTATGTTTATATGCGCATTTTACATGTGATCTATATATGTCTTTAGTGTAACTATATACTATATATTAGCTTAATTATGTTTCATTATAAGTATGTGTTTTACATGTATAAGTGTGTGCAAACTAGTGTCTAATTTCTATTATTCTATAATGTGCTTACATGTTTTATATGTGTTATATATGTGCTTTTATGTATGTTTTACAAGTGATTTGTATGTATCTTTATATGTGCAAATGCAAATGTATGTGTATGTATATGCTGCAATTAGTGCCTAACAAACCAAGATGTAACAAATCATTCGCCTATCGATCAAAACTAATGTATTCTTAAGATGCTCTGTATGGCCATGTACAATTACGTAAAATTCTTCAATAAACTCCCGAAGTGGCCTAATGAGGCTCCTGGGAGTTGCTGCCACTAGATAGGGCAAGGCGCGGGACATATACCTGTTTACCTCTGTTAAACATCAGGCGTCCCCGTCCTCCGTCACCTGTACCTCAATTATCAAATCTTAAAACATTCGTTAATAATGGATAAAAATAGAAAAAAATACTGCCAAAGACATGGATAAAATAAGAAAATGCAGTTTTAATAAAATTTTAATATTTGGGGACCAGGTATCATAAATGAATACCAAAGCATTATTAATCACAACATTTTCAATTTTAAATTACGTGAAATTGCACAAATTTATACAATATTTTATCATGCACAGATTTATACAATCTTAAATTTTTATTTATACAGCATATTAATTATCTCTGTGAAATCTTCAGGAAAGTAGTATCCATATGTAAAATAAATTGAAGAAAACATCAAAAAGAAATAAAAGGAAAATAAAGTGACAGTGAATTGAGTGAGGAAGGAAAAATGTTTTAAGACGAAGCACATACTTTCGAGTGGAATTTCAAATTAAAACAGGTAACAAAAGCATTCTTTTGAATGTATCAAACATAAGTCAAAAGAACCTTTTTTAGAATAAGCATCCTCAACTTGTGCTTTTATGGTGTAAATAGAAGCATGTCCGGCTAGTATTCGGAAGAACCGGAGTTCGAATCCTGTCAAGGGCAATGCACATTTCTAAAGTTTCTGTTCCAAAAGAAATCTTAATGACTCTACAAAAAGGCACTCGAACTAAATGATGGGGAGCTATAGTTCGCCATTACCAATATTTGCTTCCTCTCAGTGGGGGAGAATGTATGATATTTTCCTCTTCGTACAGCTTGCTTTTGTAGTGTAATTGGAAGTATGTCCGGTTAGCAATTGAAAGGTCCAAAGCTCAAATCCTGCGAGGATTCGAACTCTTTCTTGCACACTTTTTTCTACAAAAGAGATTATAGTGACTCTGCAAGCTGACAAATAATTTTTTCCAGTTTTTATTGAAAGAAAATTGTTTCATTCCGATTTTATTTCTCTTTGCTAAATTAAACACGTTGACTTTTAAAATGTAATATTTTAAAGTGATGAAACAAAAATACTTTTGTAAATTTTAAAATAATAAATGTGAAACTGGAAACAGAATGGAAAAACGAAAATAAATGTATTTTAATTGTTGATATTTACACAAGTACGTAATTTAGAATATAAAACATTCAACTGATATCGTTTGAAAACATAATTTTTAAACGTATTACATTACAGAAAACAGCCTAAACAGTATTAACAGCCTTACAGAAAACTTAGGCTTATTACAGAAAACAGCCTAAACTATATTAAACCAAAATTCAAATGATTATTTTAAGCAAATATCATAAAATAACGGAATAAAAAGAGAAAAACTTTAATCAAAAAGATGTTTTCAAAAAAGTATTAATTTCTTTTAAATATAGTTTTAAAAAGATCTCTGTTTCATGTTTGTAATTGCATTTTGAAATAGTTTACTGCCTTTGGGCCTAAATAGTTTACTGAAATAGTTTACTGCCATTTTTAATCAACTTAATACATATCTAGTATCCCTTTGTTAAAAGGGAATGTATATTTCTTATTTCTGGGATGAATACTTTCATTTCATAATATAATATTTACCTCTTTTTAATTAAAATTTAATACATCAAGATTTCTGAAATTAAATAATTACAGAAAGTAAGAAGAAAGTATGAATTTCCTTTTTCATCAGCGGCAATAAAAGAAGCTTTAAATATCAGCTTTCCCAGAAGGATTTAAAATCAGATAATAAAAAATATTTTGAAGCTTATGGGTAAATTTATTTAGATATACTACATTAGTTCCCAAAGGAATTATCTTTCCCCCTGATTAGTAAAACTGTTAATTCTAGGCAACTTTTTTAATTTATTAGCTTTTGTAAGAAATAAGAAAGGAGTGTAATATTTTTTCAGTAATTAAATATTTTATGTTATAGGAGTTAAGAAAATATTTTATTCCCGTTTGAATACGGTTATTTGACTTTATTATAAGAAAATAGAACTTCTCATTTATTATGTATGTAGTTTCGAAAAACTTAACGTATATGATAACATTTTTATATTTCTCATTCTAACAGAATAATGTATTTGGTATTTTAAGCTTTTATTTAGCTCACTCATGGTGTTTCTGTACTATTAGAATTTTGTCATCAAATTTTAATCCAATTCTTTATAATTTACAGAATTTAAATTTACATTGCTAGTGCTACATTTACGTGCATTGCTGGCGAATGAAAATGCAGTGTGTGAAGAGAGTTTTCCCCAATTCGATTTAGAATTTTTCATTTAATGTTCAAATGGTTTTTTGTACTTATCTTCTTTTAACGAACAAATTAACATACTAGAATTTTTATTTTTGTATCCTCAGATAGAATGGGAGAAATCTCTTCAGTGAAAAATATATAAATATTGTAATATAATTTCTGAAATGTTGGAGAATTATTGAAAATAGCTTATCTTATATAGATAGACGTAAAGACTTTTTCTGTAAGATTTATCATGCATTTGAAAGACTCAAACCCAATTGTTGCACTGTTACCCATGCACTGCTACTAACAGCATAACCTCATAAATGCTGTCAAAGACTCCATTTCCGACATGAGCAGCTATCTGATCTGACACTGGTTTCCGTTCTCTGTTAGACCGAACTGCTAAAAGCCTATTATTAGTGGGTAAATTTTACCCACTATTCCTGTTTCTTCAAACTTCGGAATCATGCATTAATTTATAGAGAGTTTTACATAGGCTGTTACGACTTCTAAACTGACAAAGAGCAACAAAATTTTCAGTTGTGTAGATTAGAAAAGCACCACATTCCACTATCGTATGGTATAAATTTCTATCTTATATTGCTGTATATCCACAATAAAATTCATTACGTTCTGTCTAGTATTATTTTGAAAACTTCAAAAACACTGTTTATTCTTTAAATACTTAACGGCAATCTAATTAACCTGAGCAGAATAAGAAAAAAATCTAACTTGTTTTTTCATAGATATTGGATGAAACTCTATCGATTTCGAAAGCGATTAGGCACAAGTCCCTTTTCTTCAGATGTAAAGAGCATATTTAAAATCTACGCCAAATAAAGTTGCTTTTCTGCCTAATTTTAAATTTAATATTTGAGTTTTTCTCTTCCATTTATAAATTAATTTATTGAATCTGAACTACAGATACTTTTAGTTTGTTTTGCTTCGTTGGCAAATGTATGCTATGAGCTTCGTAAATATTAATGGAAAAGCAATTTATATGCATGCTTACTTCTTGTTTTTATTACGATAGACATCAATTAACAATAGCTAGAACTATGTTGCTAATTTTGTCGTTTTATGTCAATAAAAAAGAAATGCTGGTCTAATTTTAGTTCGTTAGACATAGCTTACGCATTTTATTTAACGGAAATAAAAAACAATTTCTTTGTTTTATTTTAGCATCCTAGGAATAATAACAAAATTATGTATTTCATTTTAGAATCAACGCAAATGAAACTACATTTACGAAGGCTGCTATTTATATTTCTGGTCTCGGGAACAGTAAGTGTTGCTAGGAAACCGCATACGATTCCAATTGAAAGTTTGGTATTTTTAACCTAACTTCATCAGAACGCTTTGCTATTGTAGCTTGATTTGTGTTGTTTACAGTAAATTGAACGGTACATGACCATTTGTTTGCCAGAAGTCATCGGAGAAATTCGAAAAAAGCAGAAGAGGCTAATCATTCTTCATCATGAAAATGGGAGCTCTCACCCATCGGCTCAATGAAGGGAATTTTTGACGGGACAGAACATGGAAGTGATGGGTCATCCTCCGTAAAGCCCTGATTTGGCACCCCAATGACTTTGTTCTATTGCCGCACATCAAAAATAATTTACGTGGCCAGAGATTTGCAACACCCGAAGAAGTGGTTGATGCATTCAAAATGCATGTTTTGAAGTTACCTCAATCGGAGTGGATGGTTGGTTGACTTCTAACGGCACAAAACCTTGAAGGTTATTATGCGCCAGACGAATGGTTAATAAAATCCAAAATGCACAAACAAAATATCAGATTATTTGTTGAAATGAACCTCTAATGCTGATTAAGGCGTGGAGAAATAAATGACTTTGAGAAATGCTCTAGCAACAGGTAGACCAGAATAAAAGGAAAAAAACTTCAAATCATATGGTAAAAAGAGATGTCGATTAAAAATCTTATGAGGCTGATGTGAGGGCTTCTTCCAATGAGATCTGTTAAGTTAACATTCGTAGAGTTAAAATGATATTCACGTTTCTGACTAAAAGCAGGATAGCAAGTTAAAATGTGATTGTCTGGAACGGGAATGTTGCAAGTGCCACAAATAGGCTCATTATCTCCTTTCAAGAGATACTGATGTGTCAGTCTGCAGTGACCAATTCGTAGGCGAGTCAGCAGTACATCCTCCTTTGATTCCCTCTCTATTCCCAATACTCCAAATTGCGTCTTAATTTGTTCAGTATCTGGTATTCCCAGAGTTCTTGCTACCTGGACAAGATCTTTGTTCTAATGTAATTCCGTATGTCTGTAAAAGGGACATTATTTTCAGAGGTAATATCAGCAGATTTTGCTGCGACATCGGCGAGTTCATTGTCTTTGGTGCCAGCATGTCCAGGCACCCAGCTGTACACAATAGAATAATATGCGTTTCTCAAATGCAGGAGTGCCTTTAAAGTTTCTAAGACCAAAGTGTGGCTAGTATTTGTATTTATTGATTCAAGAGCACTCAGAGATTCAGAGTAGCTGATGAACTTTCTGCTATTCTGCTTAGAGATAAAGATTAAGGAATCAAAATGGCAAACATTTCTGCTGTAAAGACACATGCAGCCTTATGAACTTTACTACTCTTGATTTCTTTAGCACAAACAAAAGCTGCCCCGACATGATCATGATTCTTTGAGCTATCAGTAAAAATTGCTTTATAGTTAGAATGACGGCTGCTATGCTCTAGGAAAATTTGTTGATATTGGACATCATTGGTACTGCTCTTCTCCAAAAATGTTAAGTAGGTGAATATTCACTTCTTGCCAGAGAGCAATACAGAAAAAGTTAAATCTTTAGGGATGCAGATCTTTTAGGTTGAATTCTTCAATCAGTGAGTGAATGCAGAGATCAAAAGGCGGGATATATGAAGGACGGGCTTAGTAAAGACGCCAGTACTGATAACATGTCGTGAGTTGGACAGGATGTTTGCCCTTAACATTATTTTATAATAAAGATCAATGGACAACTGCTTACGTCTGAATTCCACAGATGGTTCAAATCAGATGACATATAAACTTTGGACTGGAGATGATCTGAAAGCTCCACAGCAAATCTGTAGCGCTTCATGGTGGACTGGATCCAATTTCAGTAGCACAGAAGGTCTTGCTGATCCATAGATAATACAGCCATAGTCAAGTTTGGAACAGATTAAAGCTCTATAAATGCGAAGCATAGAACAATGTTCTGCTCCCCATTAGGTATTGGCCAGGACTTACAGTATGTTGAAAGCTTTAGCATATTTTTTTTTAGGTTTAAGATATGCGGAAGGAAAGTGAGCTTTCTGTCAAATATAACTCCCTAAGAATTTTGCTTCTGGCTCAACGCGGATCAAAGAGCTGTCAAGATGCAGCTTTGTATCAGGATGTAGATTTCTTTTGTGACAGAAATGCACGTAGACGGTCTTCTGGCTAGAAAATTAAATCCATTGTCATTGGACACTTTATGATTCTGTTTAGAGCAATTTGTATTTGTCTATCCATGCATCTCATATCTTGACCGTGACAATAGATCTTCAAATCATCAACATACAGGGAACCATGCACTGTAGGAGGAAGTTATCTTAAAATGGAATTAATTTTCATGCTGAAAAGAGTGACACTGAGCACTGAACTTTGGGGTACACTTTCTTGTTGTACAAATACTTCAGAAAGCAACTAACCAATCTTAACTTGGAAAGTGCGGTCCTTCAGAAAGTTTTAAATGAAGATGGGTAAATTACCTCGCAACCCAGTGCTGTAAAGGTCATGAAGAGTTCCATGCCGCCAAGTTCTATCGTACGCCTTTTCCATGTCAAAGAAGATTGAAACAACCTAATTTCTTTTCACAAATGCATTACGTACTGCGGTTTCTAAAAACAGGGCATTATCAAATGAAAATGAAGATCTACCCTTACGGAAACCACTTTGGTAAGGCGTTACGCAATGATTAATCTCCAGATAGTAGGTGAGACGGTGATTTACCATTTTTCCATGATCTTGCAAAGGCAGCTAATGATCGCGATGGGGCGATAATTTAAATGATTTTTCGGGTCCTTGCCGAATTTTCTATAAGGATTACAAAAACCCTGCACCAGGCAATTGGAAAAATTTGTTCCTTCCATATCTTATTATAAAAAGTGAGAAGGACCACTAGAGAGATTCATAGGGCAGATGCTTTATTATCAAATAACGTATGCCATCAGGACCAGGGCAGGTCCTATCAGGGCGAGATATTACACTTCCTAATTCAGACATGGTGAGATCTTTATTATAAGAGTCTGCATTAGGATGGGAAAAATCGATTTGAATTCTTTCCAAGCGCAACTTTGTGGACATAAACTCTTTTGAGTATTTGCTACTCCCAGACACAGCTGCAAATGTATCACCTAAAGCATCGGCTATTTCTTCTGTAGTGCTTGCCAACTTTGCATCTTTTTTCTAGAACAGAAAAGGAATGATCATTATAGTGTTCAGAGTCTTTGCGGACTCTTTCCCAAACCTGTTTGTTAGACATTGAGAAGGTAATAGTGGACACGTAGGCTGTTCATGATTTTCTCTGACTTTGCCGCCTCACTTTTCTTGCATTCGCCTTAGCTTTTTTAAAGGCCAAAAGATTTGCCAACGTTAGATATCGGTGAAAGATACGCCAAGGTTTCTTTTGCTCTCTCTCTCTCGAAATTTCATGACAATCACTGTTCCACCAGGGTTTAGGAAACTTTGGGAACTTTGTCGAGGAATTCGGAATACAGAGTTCAGGTGCTTGCACAATAGTATCAGAGATCATTTTTACTGCTGCATTAATATCCGCATCGTTAACCATTTCTTCAGTCAACACAACACAAGAAGCAAAAAGATCCCAATCGGCTCTATCGTAAAGTAAGCGTGGTTGCCTTGAGATCGCCGACTTTGCTGTAATATTTACAATCATTTGGAAATGGTCACTGTTGTAGAGATTCTCCCCTACACTGAAAGGGCAAAAAGGTGGTACAGATGGAAAACAAAAAATCAGATTAATTGCATGAAATGTTCTAGTCGGCTGATGAAGGTAGATGCATTCTCCATTATTACGGAGACGAATAGAACGATTTTCCATTAATTGTTCGATCTGCCGGCCCCTTGAATTAGTAATCCTACTTCCCCATAAGGTAATATGTGTATTGAAGTCACCTAAAAGCAAAAACGTTTCTGGGAGCTGCTCTATTAATCTGTCCAACTCTCGCTGATCAATTTGCTCATGTAAGGGTAAATAAATCGTGAAAAAATTAAGCTGAATCGCCATAGCTGGAAGGGAGGTCGTCAAAGGGGAGCAGTGTATGGGTGATTGTGAAAGGCGATAAGGCCCACACCACCACAGGCACGATCCCCAAATGGGTTGTCCTTTCTTACTGTGGTATATTTCCGTATCTTAGCATGTCTACTTGGTTTTAAAAAGGTGTTCTGAAGAGCAAAACAGGCAGGTTGATAGATGTTAATTAAATCCTTGATACTATCCAGGTTTTTTACGGAAACACCGGCAGTTCCACGAAATAAATGTACCCATTATGGATGCTTGTTTTGGCGGTGTTTTTTTTTTTTTTTTTTTTTTTTTTTTTGCTTTTCGAGGCAAAAGGTGTTTCGAAAGGGATAACCCTTTTTTAACATCCCTTTCGTCTGAGTTGTCTATGCGTCCTGAACTCATGCTTGCAACAGAACTTTGGCTTGGGGGACCTGGGTTTTTGCTTTTTTCTCCTTGTTAACATATGTATGCTTGTTCTGTTGGACATCCAGTTTTACTTTGGACGCAGTCAAGGGCGTATTACTATCAAAATCAGGTTTTTTTCCTGATTTTTGGTTTCTAGGATCTTCTGCCATTTCTAGTTCTTTTTTCTGTGCGGTTATTGTGGTTTGCATTGATATTGATATGAATGATTTTGTTGAAGATGCATAAGATTTATTAGATCTTGACTGATTTGATTAGATAGAACAAGTCGTTTGGCCTGTGCAAATGATATCTTTTGTATAACTTTAATGTTTTGAATTTGTTTTTCTATCTGCCATTTCGGACAGGATCTTGAAAAAGCTGGGTGCTCGCCTTTACAATTTATACATAAGGGGGCAGCAGAGCAGCCTTCACTGGCATGGCCTACGATGGAACATCGAGCACACGTGAGGCTACCGCGACAAGAGGTCTTTCCATGTCCAAAGCGCTGACATTGAAAGCAACGCATTGGATTCGGTATATACGGCCTGACTGAAGAGTTTAGGTATCCAGCTTTGATGTTTTTAGTCAGGTTAGGAGACTTGAGAGTAAGTATGACATGCTTAGTGGGAATAAATTGACCGTCTTTCCGTATTTTGATCCTACGAGCACCACACACGTTTTGATCTGCCAACTCTTTAACGAATTCCTCTTCTGAGACTAAGTCTATGTGATAGACTACTCCTCGGGATGAGTTCAGAGTGATATGTGGCTTAACTTCAACGTTTGCTTGTCCTAATTTAGTTGGTTTCAAAAGACTATTAGACTGCTTTCCGGACACAGTTTCTATCAAAAGGTCTCCATACCGAAGTCTTTTAATATTTTTCAGTTCTCCTACAGAAGACAAAAGATGTTTGTTTATTAAAAAGGGTGACATATTTTTTCAATTCTTCAAAGCTGGTTATAATTAAGAAACGTGGACAAAATACATCTGATACAGTGCTTTCTATGTCGCTTCTTAGTCTTTTGGTCACAATCGGAGTATCGGGTACATTGTTGGAGCAGGAAGGTATCATAGCATTCATATTTAAATGGAGAAAGATTCGGGTCCGACCGCCCCACCAACCATGGAGCCCAACAAGGGGACGCAGATATCTACGCCAGGGCTAGCCGGACCTATACGTAAACTGAAGTTCCACAGTCAGCTTTCCCAAAAGCTCCCGAGAGCTTTTGGGAAGCCACTGACACAAGGACTAGTGACCAGCCGATTGACACCCATGAGGACGACAAGGTACCTCCCGTTTAACTGAAGCAGAGGCCAAAGCAGTGCATTGGGACAGTACCTCGCCCATCAACTACCAGGACCCTCCTTTCCAGTGACACGGGTCTCCACGCACTGCAAACACGTGGGCTGTTTTCTCGCCACTTGAAGAATTATGGATAAGGCTGTTCTAGTTCCTTATGACGAGCCCTCAGAAGCCCCTTGTGCCCCCCTTTCTCAAGCGCCTTGTGGTTTCCAACCACAAGGGAGAAGGAAAACGAGAAAAGTTGCAGTTAAGAGGAGAGATCATTGGGGCTCCAGGATTGTGACACCCGATCACCAAGACGGTAATCTCCTGAAGGATCTTCACCTGCTATACTTTAGCCGGGCATGTTGTAACGGCCTTCACGTCTAGGGTGGGCCTTCCTTTCCGCCCAGTGACACCCCCCGCCACGTTGAGGCAGCATAGCAGGACTTGGGGGAGGGCAATCGGAGTGGAAAAAGTGCTTAGAAAATTGTTTCAAATGCATGAAAAAGTGTATTGATCCTACATGAAGAATATTTTGAAAACCAATAAAACCAATTTCCATCATAAGCGTTTGTTGTTTTTCATTATTAAGCCAGAAATATAAATAGCAACCCTCTTACTGTTTATTTTTAATTAAAACAAAAATGGGATGATTGCTTAACAAATAGAAATTAATTCTATTGCTTGATTTTTTATCGAAAAATTTATGTTTTGCATTTTGCGTTATCGAAAAAAACATATTTTTTACTATACAAACATTGCACTGTACCAATACTTTACTAAATAAAACTATTGTATGCCGGGGATGAGGGAAATTCCCTAAAATGAGCAGAAAACACATTAGGATTAGACACGAAATAAACTGCAGTAATCTGGCTGCGAGAATGTCCGGCAATAATTTTTTGAATATCCGGATGGGCTGTGGTCCACTTTGTCAGCGTATTGGAAGTTTGTACTATGTATGAAAGTAGTTGTTATTACTCTCTACGCAGATTTAGACTACATAGCATTACTTAACGATCAGTTTTATGTATTATGTTTATCAGTTTTACTTTTAGTTTTCATATATTACGTATGCATTTTTAAGTGTTATGTATGCAGGCATTAGGGATTAGCTTTCTGTATTTCTGTACTCAGTATCATGTTAGTTTTTCACTTTAATATTCAGTTTTGTACTTATGTATGTATTATCCTGTCTGCAAGTACTACGAAAGAAAATGTAGGCGCATGGTTCAATTTGTAAAACAACTACAGTTTAAGTTTCCGCAAAGAACTAAATTATGCAGGAATTTGTTATTTTAGTGATAACAGGTACACAATCTTTTAAATATTCTTACATAAGAGTCAGGCACATGGAAAGTAATCTGCGTTAAATTATGTTTGGGCGCTAGGATTTCTTTAATCATTTTTTAATCTCTCTCTTTATTTTTTTAAAGTTTACTATGTGCAATAATTTAATAGGTTACATCTTTCTTCCATGCAGGACCAACGACTTTACAAAAGCCCCATAAATATATGACAGTTATGTCAGGATTAGCACCCGCATGTAGACATTTAGCAAATCCAGAAAATCCACGGCAGTTAAATTTTCAGGCAGAGTCCGCCTACCTTTACTTTATCTAATACAAGTTTCTGTTTTATTCTGACAGCGATTCTTAATAATCTTTTGATTGCTTCTTTGCTTAATTTTAAGTAGTTCCTAACAG
This sequence comes from Stegodyphus dumicola, assembly GCF_044657685.1. Taxonomy (NCBI): domain Eukaryota; kingdom Metazoa; phylum Arthropoda; class Arachnida; order Araneae; family Eresidae; genus Stegodyphus; species Stegodyphus dumicola. The sequence continues at coordinate 109,563,627 of NC_140771.1, forward strand.
GATACTCTTTCCCCGTGCAACAACTTCCAAGCTTTTAGACTTTAGGAGGCTCTTAGCCGTCTATTCGGCTGCGTTCCCCGAGCAGGGTGGAGCAGAGAGTAGATGGTTTCTGCCAGGAAGATATCACACTGTGAGGCTAAGTGGTCAGTGGTCTTCCTTGGTGGCGCTCACTCACTTCCTCTCTACACAGAGAAATAAAGCCTCTTGCAGCAGATTTTTCCTGAACGTTGGTTTATATTTTTGCTGCACCTAAAGCTCGATTTATTGATCATGTGTCCTTCAACCTTAAATTAAAAATGAACAATTTATAATTATCTTCTTTCCATAATTATTTAAGGTTCGTATATCATTTCTAGGAATCAGTAGATTTATTTTCGGAACCTTCACTGTATAACTAAAAAAATCATGGATGTTTTAGATAAAATATTAAAAGAGACTATCTTATATAACAGATCTGAGATGGTAGTTTTTCCTCACTTATTAAAACTTGTATTGATAAATGTAATTTCTAAGAATTTTGAGACCGCGAAGGTTATTTTACCCTTAACACTGTGTTATTTTTCTGTAATTTGGGAACTTTTTTTATATTTTTTAAGAGTATTACATAAATAATTTACTTACCTATACAGATGAAGATAGAGTGAAATTTGATACATAAAATAACTGATGATTTAAATTTTAAAAACATCATTTATAGTTTTAATAATGTTAAAACATTTTTGTATTAAAACCATGAAACAGCATAAATGCATGGGAGTAATATGTCACTTGTACTGAATAAGGAAAGTAAGAAGTAAGTTCTTGTTTTAAATATATGTAATGTTTTTCTATAGACTTTTTTTTTCTTTCACCCAAAATAGAAATTTTATTGATATAAATACAATTTTAATTTTAAAGTAAAGTAAAAGAAGAGGAACAAACAAATTTTTAAAGTAAAAGAATGTAACTCAAATAAATTTTTAACTAAAATGGTCATTTGAATGTTGATTTGAATAACTGTTTAAATGCTGCAAACAAATTAAGTAAAACTTAAGACATGTATTTATGCTTTCAATATATGATAGTTTGGGAATTACATATATCAGTTATAATTTCAAATACATAATCTACATTTTGAAGAAATGTTTCTAAAAAAATTCATGAGAAACTAAGAAAGGCATGCAATTCCAATATTAATTGTTTAATATACTTTTTCTCAATGCTCTAAGTGAACAAACTATAAATAAGCTTAATTAATTACTATTTATATAAAAAATGGTACTTATACCTAAAAGTAGAAACCCAAGATCTTTTAAAGCTTATTCCTGAAGTACTTATTTAAAAAAGCTTTTGTTTTGCAGCAGTTTCAAACTAAGAGGTGATATTGCTATTTTCGATTCCGTGTTTCATGAGAGTACTATTTATATTTTAAAATGATAATTCGAATCTCTTATATGTTGAAGTAAATATATGTCTGAGAAGCGTAAAGCGAAACTTTGGGTATTTTTAACCTTCGTTAATTAAAAAAAAAAATTCGAACACCTTACGTTGCGAAATGCCCTTTCGTTTCCGAAATGTGTCGATGGGTAGCTATCTGTTTTTTAGGATAAAAAAGAATACTGTTAAAATTCGAATTTAAAAATTATAACATAAATTGTAGGATAATCTCAAGGTCAAAGGAGAAACAACTCATTCGATGTCAAATGTCTTACAGCTGTTTCAGGCTATCGTGCCACTGCACTGCACTGTGAAGAAGTTTTTTGTTGAAATGTGCCAGCTTAACTCCGTGAGTAATGGACAAAGCACAACTTTTGGAACTTACACAGACACTACCAACATTTTAAACAATAAACCACTTAGCATTTCATACACAGAACCTTTACCCAAATGGAATTGAAGTCAGATAGCGGTAATATCTAAAGTAATAAGTCATTCGATTTCTTAACATACATTGAACAATAGATATGAAACGCTCTTTCATATCACTGTTTTATAACATTGGATCAGAGCCGTTGTTCACAAGAAATGAACCGGTTCCTATTTAAAGACTCACCACTTACCAATAATAGCCCTCATAAAGAAGATCCGGAACGATATGGGAATCAAAAGCGGTTAGCGTTGACGGAATGAAGAGCGCAAGAAAGTCATGAGAACCGTAGGATTGGGAAATTGACTCAATCAAACGTTAAATCTCTGAACTGATTTGTTTCAAATGTGGATTTGAGATTTCCTGAAAGCTCCTTTCCACACACACAGAACTAACAATAAAATTCTAGAATAAAAGTTTTTCAAGATATTGGAAAATGATAAGAATTAAAAATACTTTTAACAAAGGAAGATAATCCTTCTTTTCTCCTCTAAAATGGGAAGTGTGCACGCTTCGAACTTCCTCCGGCTCTTTTTTCACCAATCAGGAGGTGGCTTGCTCAGTAAAGTGAATTAGTTCGTGACCGAATAACAGAGCTCTATCGGTTCATTGAATATGTTCCGCAGCGGAGTTCGTTTTGAAACATATCTGATAAAATCTTGAGCCATTAAAAAAGATAGATACTGAGTTATAATTATTAACAAATCAAAGTGCGTTCTCTGACATGTGTGCACCTAAAGGTCGTGTGTCTGCCCATATTACCCCATATTACCGAATATAAAGCCTTTCACATTCCATTAAGTTACAAAATATTTATCTATATATTTAAAATGACTTACCTTTCACACAAATTTCTATAATGTCCAATTGGCTCCAATGGTATTATGGAATGAGTTTTCCTCTTTACACCTCTCAGGTTCGTTGCCATACCATCAGAAGATATTCTCCTTTATTTTGCTTCTTTCATAATCTGAAGTTAGTTTTATTTATATGTAAATGCAGAGTTGATATGTAAAGAAGAATTTAATATTTGTTTCGATCAAATAAAGGTTTCCTGAAAAAAAAAATAAATAAAAGGTACAATAATTGCAATATTGGTCTTTAAAAATGGAACAGAAAATAGCCTATTTATTATTTAAATCAAAAATTATGACCCGAATAATAACTGTTAGAGATATTGAGGCAACAGAAATCAGTATCTCTTTTCATAAATTTGCTATATAAGTTTTCAGAATTGCTTAATCCTTGAAACTAGTACTTCAAATTTACGAAAATTGCTTCTGATTCCTGTTGTCTTCTCTAATAAGCCTCTATCTCTTTTTAATAATTAAAGTATTTAATAATTGGACAGATATGTTTAGAAAATTGCAGTTTTCAGCAACATTTCTATTTAAACAATTTCACGTTGCGTCACAGGCTCAGAATAAAAAGAATATTTTTTTCTTATGTTTAAACAAAGCCATTTTTCTCGATATAAAATATTTAATATTTTATGATCCAAAATTAATATTCAGAGTGCATAAAAGTATATTAAGAAGTAAAAAAATGTAAGAATGTATTCAAATATTCAAAAGTATAAAAAAAAAATATAAAATATGAGACACTGATTCCTTATTTTCGTAGCACAGCAAAAGTTGATCACTTGTAAAGGGGAAGTCCTTGAACTCGAATTAAACTCGCAGCTCAGAATTAACAGAAGTTCAAATAACTCTTTTCCAGTAAAAAATATTACTTAGATATTTAATTTAAATTTAGTCATTAAACATCCTTATTTCGACATAGATTTTGAATAAAACTCCATCCATTTCGAAAGCGATCGCACAGAGATTCCTTTTCTTCAGGAATAAAATGATTTTTGGAAGTTTTTCTTTCGGGAGAAGAAGAAGGAATTTGAAAACAGGAATTTAGTACGATTGCACTCGAATCGGCAGAGTTTTATTCAAAATCTATGTAAAATTAAATTTTCTTTAGGTTAATTTAAAATTTGAAACTGGTGTGCTTATCTCTTCCATTTGCTATTTACCTTAATACTTATTCTTTTTTCATTTGACATTTAATTTTTCGTTTACTTTTTGGGCTACCTAGCGCTTTTTAATGTGGTTTTCTGGGCATCCTAGAGTAGATGTTTCCAATTATTTCACCAGCGAAGATAAAAGTGGTATAACATTTAGTTTTTGACTCTAGCATATATAATTTTTATTTAGTTCATTCTTTAGTATTATTTAATTGTGCAGCTATGAAATAAACAAGTGGCAATATATAAAGTATAAATCGCTCTCAGTAGCGCAAATAGCAATAAATTAGTGATAAGTGAACTATCGCATAATTTTGAAACTTAAAAATAATTAAAATAATAACAAAAGTAATAATAATAGTAGCCCTTTTAAACAAAGTTTTTTAAACTTTCTTTGTCTTTTAAACATGCAAATATTAGACGGCACCGTTCTAACTAGTAAACTCGCATTCTTATTGAACATAAGAAATTTTATTATAATAGAACTTTTTTCGTGTTAATATATTTCCTTGGATAAATTATTAACAAAGAACGAAATTAAAACGAAGAAATGCATGCAAATAAAAAAAAATAAAGAAATGAAAACCTTTTATAACATTGCAGTTACATACTGCCTCACAGATTATTACTTCCTACTGCCTTCCTTGCAATTTTAAGTGCGCATAGGTTCCATCATTAAATTTATCCTAACGGCTTCGGAAAAATAATTCTTTCTCACTCTCTACCCTTATGCAGAACTCGTTCTCGTTATCAAAAGAATACATGGAGTTAGTTGTAACTGAAAAAAGCGTTTATAAAAAAGGACTAATATTCAGAACTTTTAGAGGGATATTTTGCTGACTAATTGCAACCGCGTTATTGTTACAATTACAAGCCTCGTGTGAACGGAGAGAAAAATTTCAAATGAAGAACGTGCTAGTGGTTTTATGCATTAAGCCTCACCAGTCGACAGGAGTCTCTGAAAGTCTCTCATTAACGCATCTTTAAGTGCTTTGAAAGCAAAGAACGTGCTGAATTAGCACAGATGGTTCAACTTTTCTGAGTCCGCGATATTCGTTAATGGACATGAGCCTAATGGTTTCCAGTGGACTAAACAACTCTAGGAGTTAACAGTGGTTTCTTAAAATGTAATACATAGCTTTAAATTGTAAAGAAACAACTTTAATGTATATCTTTAAAAATAGCATTTCTTTTAAACATTTTACTACTATAGCTGAGGTAAATATAATATGCCATCCGCGCAGAATTTTGTTTCCCTGAAGAAGATAGACCAGTGTCTGATCGCCCTTCAAATGGGTAGAATTTTATTTAAAATCTATGCTAAAATTAAGTTGCTGTATTACCTAATTTTAAATCTAATATTTACAATATTTGATTTTAACTCAATTGCTATGTTAAACATTGAAAAGATATACTTTTAGTAATATTAAAATATGAGAAATGTTTTAAGAACACATTAGGGCTATTTATGAATGTTCTTATACTTTAGTAAATGTTCCTGTGTTGGTTTAATAGTTTCAGAGGTTTATTTATTATGTCATTATTTCTTGAAAGCATAAGTATAAATTAATATAGTTTGTGTTCGATGTTATGCAAATTGTATTTCTTTCTTTGTACCGAGGAGCGGCGCAGACGCAAATTTGTTAGGTTTTTAAAGCTCGCGTTTAGAGCTTTGAGGTTGCTGTGAATTACTGGAGTTTCAACTAAGCGGAGGTTCTTCTGAGTTTGTGTTGGTAAGCCGCCACTGAAGTCGGAGTTTGTGTGGTCTTCGCCGTTCCTCTTCGCCTAACTTACTATTTGAAAGTCAATAAAGAAGTTTCGGTCAACGTTAGGAGTCTGAGGTTTTTTGAGTTCTATACTGAAGTAACATCAAGTTAATTTACAGTCCACTATTTTTAAACAACGGAAGGTACATGTTTTATGGTCCGTCGAGCCGGAGTCACAGTAAATTTGGTGAGTCAGTGTGTTTTTTTTATCTTTCTTATTAGATAATGGAATTTACAACGCTGAAGACTAAAAAGCGTGTAGCTAAAGCTAAGTTAAGTAAACTGAAAGAGAAAATTACAGTGACTTAGGATTCTGCTGATGTTGATCAGTTGGAACTTTTTAAATCTAGATTAAATGATTTAATGACCGAACTTTCGGATATTTTTAGTAACATATTTGTAGTGTGTGAAGAAAAAGATATTGATGTATTTATAGAAGAACAACAGGTCATACAAGATACTGTTGATGAGTTAATTTTAATGCTAACCAGAGTTAAGAATGTTAAAGACATTAGTGTGGAAACTAAATCTTGTGAAATAGCGAGTATACGCTTACCTAAGCTAACTCTTCCTGTATTTAGTGGCAGTACTGAAGAATGGTTATCATTTTTTGATTTATTTAAAACGGCGATAGTGGATAATGATCGTTTATCAGGTGCACAAAAGCTACAATATTTAAAGGGTTCTTTAAAAGGAGATGCTTTGCGGATTGTTCAAGCTTTAACTGTTTGTGGCAGGAATTTCGAAATAGCGTGGCATTTATTGTGTCAAAGATTTTCACATAAGAGAGAATTACTTTCATCGTTATTAAAGAAAATCTTGTATTTATCAAATTTACAATCTGAAATTCCTAGTCAGATATTAACGTTAGTAGACACTGTAAGAGAGTGTGTATGTTCGTTTGAAAATCTAGGCTTCAAAGTGGAACAATTCGCGGATACTATGTTAATGTTAATAGTACAGTTTAAATTGGATTCTTCGACGAGAGGATGGTGGGAAAGAACATTAAAGAGTGAGGAAATACCAACACTTAATAATCTTCTAGAGTTCTTGAAATTTCATGCCAGAACCTTGCAAGCAGGTAAAACGCAAGGTGTTAAAAAACAAGTTACAAAAGACAAATTAACTTCATTGGCTTCAGAGATTCGCGCGCAGTGTACGTATTGTAAAGCCGGTCATTAAGTTTTTAAATGTAATAAGTTTTTAAATCTGAATGTTCAGGAACGCGTTAATTTTGTCAAGAGAAATAATGTTTGTTTTAATTGTTTGGTTTCAAACCATAAAGCTTTCGAGTGTAGAAGTACACATAAATGTAAAAAGTGCTTTAAAAATCATCACACACTACTGCATTTCGAAAGAGTTCAAAATGAGCCAAAGGCACGTAAAGGAGTTACGAACAGTTCGAATGAATTATCAGTGACGGCTAAGCCATTTTTCCCTGGGCCAGAACCTCGCGCTCAGTCGGCTGGGTCAAGGGAGAATATCGCAAGTTCTAGTCCAGTAATTAAATCTTGTGTTTCAGACTTTAATTTTCAGAGTGAAGTTTTATTATGTACGGCTGTTATTAAAGTGTTAGATTCATCGGGTGAATACCAATTGTGTAGAGCCCTCCTTGACCCTGGCAGTCAAGCAAGCCTGATTTCTGAAGATTGTGTACAAAGGCTAGGGTTAGCAAGAAGAAATGCCAAAGTTTTTATTTCATGTTTAGGGTCTTTGGATACGAAAACTAATGGGATTACGGAAATAAACTTCGTTCCCCATTTTCCGGCGAAAGTGTCATTTAAAACACCAGTATTTATCATCAATAGAATTATTGGAACTTTGCCGCATTTTACATTGGATAAGAAGTACGTTGAGGAATATAATGATTTAATGTTAGCAGATCCAACGTTTTACAAAAGTGGGCCTGTTGATATACTTTTAGGCGTAGATATTGCCTTACCTCTTTTAAAGGGAGAAATAATTAAAAGCGAAGAAGGTAAACCGGTAGCTTCTCGTTCTGAACTAGGATGGATTATTTCAGGTAGTGTGAATAATTCAACAGAAATTAATGCTACTATCTATGTTAATAATATACAAGTGGAGACTGATCAGATGCTGTCTGACTTTTGGAAATTGGATGCTGTACCTACGTTTGACATGCTTACTAAATCGGAGAGAGCATGTGAAGATTACTTCAAATCTACATATACGAGAGAGGAAAGTGGGGTATATACTGTGAAATTACCGTTTCACTCTCCCCCTTCTCAGCTTGGAGATTCCAGACAATTAGCTATGCGTAGATTCCAATCTTTAGAAAATTCACTTCTAAAAAGGCCTCAGATATATGAACAGTATAAGGATTTCATGAGGGAATACCTTGAGCTGAGACATATGGAGGGAGTGCCTGAGGGAGAGATTCTTATTGACTCTACGTATTACATGCCTCATCATGCCGTATTAAAGGAATCAAGTACTACGACTAAACTGAGAGTTGTTTTCGATGCTTCAGCTAAAACGACATCGGGTCTTTCATTGAATGATATTTTGATGGTTGGGCCAAGAGTTCAGCAAGAGCTGTTTCCAATTCTTCTACGGTTTAGAACTCACAAAATTGCAGTATGTGCCGATGTAGAGAAGATGTTCAGACAAATTCGTGTCCACCCAGAAGATACAAATTGGCAACGAATGCTTTGGAGGGATAGTCCTAGTGAGCCCTTGAGTACATTTAGATTAGTGACAGTTACATATGGGACTGCCTGTGCGCCATATTTGTCTACTAGAGTAATGAAACAACTTGCATTAGATGAACAAGTGAGATTTCCTTTAGCATCAAAAATTGCCCTTCGTGATTTTTATGTTGATGATTTGCTTTCAGGGGCACAAAGTGAAGAGGAAGCGAATGTTCTAGTTCAGCAGTTGAATGAAATGATGAAAAGGGGTGGATTTCGCTTAAGGAAGTGGATTTCAAACAGTTCAGCTATTTTAGAGAATATTCCCGAGTGCTTACGAGAATCCAGTATTTCTCTTGAAATAAACAGTGACAAGAAAGTAAAAGTATTGGGAATTAATTGGAACAACTCTAGTGATACGTTTCATTTTTCAGTATGCATAAGTGATAAAGAGTTTACTAAGAGGACTATTTTATCAGAAGTAGCCAAAATCTTTGATCCAATGGGATGGTTAGCGCCAACAATAATATACTCGAAAATATTATTACAAGAGTTATGGAACTTACAGCTGGGTTGGGATGAACTCGTTGATAAGAGAATAAGTAGAAAATGGAAGCGTTGCTATCTAGATTTACCCTTACTTTCAAGCTTACAATTTCCGAGGTATGTCTTGAGTCCGAAGGCAGTAGTGATAGATATCCATGCTTTCTGCGACGCTTCAGAAAAGGCTTATTGTACAGTCATCTATCTCCGTATAATCGACCTTGATTCGTCAGTCAAAGTCAGCCTTCTGACATCGAAAACCAGAGTAGCGCCCTTAAAAACCCAGTCTCTTCCGAGACTAGAGTTGTGTGCTGCGTTACTTTTAGCAAACCTCTTACATGCGGTATTATCATGCATAGAACTGCCTATTAACAATATTTACGCATGGACCGACTCGCGGGTTACATTGGCATGGATTTCGTCCGAATCTCGCCGTTGGATACCTTTTGTGGCAAATCGAGTTGCAAAAATCCAGGAAGCTGTTCCAGGTATTCAATGGAATTATGTTTCTGGGAAAGAAAATCCTGCAGACTGTGAGACCAGAGGTTTTATTCCATCAGAATTCTTACAATGTGAGTCATGGATGAAGGGACCACAGTGGTTAAACGAATCCGTAATTCATGTACAGCAAAATTCAAGTGTAGAATTAGAGGGTGAGATTATGTTGAAGGAATTGAAAAAGAGTTTCAGTTCAAATATTTCCAAATTTGAAGAGCCTAGTGTGTTTTCAAGATTTTCATCATGGTTAAAGTTATGTCGAGTGTTAGCGTGGTGTTTAAGATTCAGAAATAATTGTAGTAAGTTACCTACAGAGCGTATAAAGGGTTATTTATCTACTGAAGAATTCTGTGAAGTTACTTCTATGATTATTAGGATTGTGCAAAGAGCCGAATTTCCAGAAGAATTATTCTGTTTAGAATCTGGTAAACCCTTGAAGACATCAAGTAAATTACTGTCTTTAAGTCCTTTCTTGGATTCCGCGGGAGTAATGCGTGTAGGCGGAAGGCTCAGAAACTCTACAGTTTCAAATAATCAGAAACATCCTATGATTTTACCTAAGAATCACAATATTACGCGTTTAATTATTAAGCATTATCATGACACGTATCTGCACGCAGGTACGCAGCTACTCACTTCTGTCATACGACATAGATTTTGGATTGTGAATGCTAGAGATATTATAAGAAAGTGTATAAACCAATGTGTTATCTGCCGTAGAGTTAGAGCGCAAACTGCAACTCAGCTAATGGCAGATTTACGAGAAAAAGCTCTACTTTGAGTAACTCTTGAAGAGTTACTCAAAGTAGAGCTTTTTCTCGTGTAGGGATTGATTTAGCAGGACCATTTAACGTTAAATATCGTCCGGGTAGAGGAGTCAAAATCTTTAAGTGTTACGTATGTCTATTTATTTGGTTTACTACAAGAGCAAAACACATAGAATTAGTTGGAGATCTTTCAACAAAATCATTCCTCGCGACACTTAAGCGGTTTATAGCTCGTAGAGGCAAACCGTGTGAAATTCAGTGATTGTGCAACGAATTTTATAGGAGCTAATAAAGAATTAAGGAAAGCCTTTTCTATTGTTCAACGTGATGAACAGCTACAGGGTTATATTTCTTCAGAAAATATTAAAAGGTTGTTTAATCCTCCCTCTGCCCCTCATTTTGGAGGGCTTTGGGAAGCGGGTATCAAGTCTATGAAACATCACTTAAAAAGATGTTTAGGAACACTTATTTTAACATACGAGGAATTTTTGACATTAATAACCCAAATTGAATCCTGTCTTAATTCTAGGTCTTTAGTACCAGCTTCAAGTGATTGTAGCGACTTGGAGGCGATAACACCAGGACACTTTTTAACCGGAGCGGCTTTAAGCGCTATTCCAGAATCTAACCAAATTCAAGAAACCATGAGCTGCAGTGACCGTTGGAAGAACGTGCAAAGGTTTTTTCAACATTTCTGGAATCGTTGGAGCAGTGAGTATTTATCTAGATTGCAGCAGAGACCCAAGTGGTGCAAGGTACAACAAGACCTGAAGATTGGTGATATGGTTCTTATTAAGAACGAAAATCTACCTCCGCTACGTTGGAAATTAGGTAGAATTATTAAAGTGTATCCCGGTCTGGATGAGAAAGTTCGAGTGGTGAGTTTACGCACGTCTAATGGTGAAATAAAACGACCTGTAGCAAAGCTATGCGCTTTGCCATTTAATTCTTGATTTAGAGACTTTAATTTTTATTTTTCAGGTTTATGCAGTTCAACAGTTTAAATTTATTGTTTGAACCCCCTTGGGACTTCAAGGCTGGGGGTATGTTCGATGTTATGCAAATTGTATTTCTTTCTTTGTACCGAGGAGCGGCGCAGACGCAAATTTGTTAGGTTTTTAAAGCTCGCGTTTAGAGCTTTGAGGTTGCTGTGAATTACTGGAGTTTCAACTAAGCGGAGGTTCTTCTGAGTTTGTGTTGGTAAGCCGCCACTGAAGTCGGAGTTTGTGTGGTCTTCGCCGTTCCTCTTCGCCTAACTTACTATTTGAAAGTCAATAAAGAAGTTTCGGTCAACGTTAGGAGTCTGAGGTTTTTTGAGTTCTATACTGAAGTAACATCAAGTTAATTTACAGTCCACTATTTTTAAACAACGGAAGGTACAGTTTGTACTGAATTTATTAAGATTTTAATTATCTCCATAAGTATAAAATAATATAGTTTCTACTGAATTTATTAAGATTTTAATTATCTCCATAAGTATAAAATAATATAGTTTCTACTGAATTTATTAAGATTTTAATTATCTCCATAAGTATAAAATAATATAGTTTTTACTGAATTTATTAAGATTTTAATTATCTCCATAAGTATAAATTAATATAGTTTGTTCTGAATTTATTAAGATTTTAACTATCTCAGATAACATACAATAAATGATAAAAATTCAGAAGCTTTGTTCAAATGTTTATGTTAACTCACTAATTATTTTCAATTCAACTGCATTTCGATTTTATACGAATAACGATAACACTAATAATTTTCATTTATTATTTTTAATTCAACTACATGGAGATTTTGTACGAATAACGATAACACAATAATGTAATATTTTTCCCGATATAAATATTTTATGCATAGCCATTAAATAAAGTAGTAATGAAACGAAATTTAAAGTTTTCATATTATCTTTTCGAAGGCAAAATTCTAGATTCACTGTTTGAGAGTTATCTACAAAATTCCGCTTTAGCATGTATGACTAGGAAAAATTTGCTACAAATATTTTGATAAGACATTAAGCTCATGAGCATTAATTTTTACTAAATAAATTTTCTGAGGTTAGTTGAAAACTACAAAAGTAGTGTATTCAATTAAACTAGTATTCTTCTTTTGCTGTAATATGTTTAAACACTTAATACTAGTCTTAAGAAAAAGGTAACGAATAATCTATCACGTTCTCTGTGCTTCAGTTTTTAAAATGGAGGTTCAGCCGAATCATGGATTTATAAAGGAATATTTCAGAAACTTAATTTGGAATACTTAATTATTCTCTCTTTCCTCTGATTTATTTAAACTTTGAACTAAGGATTAATGGAAGTGCGTTAGTTAGTTATAGTTAACGACAGATAACTTCAATTCTACTTTACGATCTCAATTCCAATCCGTCTTTATTCTCAGCTTTTAAGGGAATTACTTCATAGATATTTTCATATGTATTAATAGGTGGCGCAGTAACTTCACTTCCTTCCCCTTATTGTCATGGTGAACTCTTTCTGGAGTATTATTATTATCTAGAAATAATGCAATTATTATTTCTTCAAAATATAACTTTTTCTTAAATTCCTGCAAAAAGTAAGCATTTAAAATATCATTTTCTATTTATCACTTAAAGTATGCGAGACGCGACGTAATGAATTTAGATAAATTAATAACATTCAGTTAAACTGAAGGTCACTTATGATCGTCACGGTTGTTGGTCATCAAGGATCTATGAGTTGGTGGTCATTGAAGAGGTAAGACGCAATCAATTGCTAAGAAATATAGTTATTACTTTTAACTCATTCAGTTTGTTAAGCAGGAGTTTATTAAATTGTAAAAATAAATTTACTTATTTTTATAAGGTATTATGCTTTAACACATTTCAATATTTTAAATGCTTGTTATGCAGAAATTGCGTGAAAAGTCCCATGTTTTAATATTAACCAATGTAATACGCTGAAGAACAAAAACTGAAGATGTTATTCTTCGTTCAATGGGACCATTTATTACGTTACACTGATGATCAATGCTTGGTGGTGTTATGTAATGTAAGTGTCCATTTATTTTGAAAGATCCCGTTAAGAAAGTTCCAGTCGTCAGAATTAAACTGAAGATCAATGACCATCAAAACCAATGACCAAATGCAAATCAAATGTCAAACCAATGACCATCAAAACAATTGATTATCAATGAGGAATGAGTTGATACCCACTGGCGATTAATCGTTAGACAATCGGACAGAAAATTCAGGTAGCTTATGAAAGTAATGTAGTTATAACGTAGGAATAATGTTGCAAAAAGGTTGGAAAAATTCTTCTTAAGGATGCATCTAACGTCAATATTCTGCATACTTATAACTTAACGTAGCATAAAGTAGTTAAATTTAATATAGTGAATAAAAATCGCGCATTTCTATCCAAAGTCTTACTTTCGGAGTGTTTCACATGTCTTAAACTTTATCGATACAAACAAACTGAAATGTCCGGACTAAATTGGACAGGTTTCATAATGACAGCTTTTAAGTTATTAAAAATGTTACAAATTAATTTGTAATTTAAAGAAGTTTTCCTCTAATTTTGAAATTCTCAGACTTCCAGTTGCTTCAGATTAAGATCACGTATCAAATAATTGTTATCAAATGATTTACAATATACATTGTTTTTCTTTTTCCAAAACATTAATACTTGATTTTAAATATAAGAATTCAGTGTTCGCACAAATAAGTCTTTTTAATTCTTTCACTGTATAGAAATTTAATCTTAATGACTTATGGACGTTTGCTGGGATTTAAATCAAAATTGATTTGCTTCACACAGTCAAGAAGCTCTTCTCGAATACTTACCATAACCGATAATCTAGGTTTACACTTTCTACAGTAAAATTATGTAGGATATGTGACTCTGACGTCCACTTAATGTAGGTATTATATTAAACTCTTTAAATTGGCTCATACGCGTGCATTTCAGGGCAGTAGACAATTACGAACATCAGGTTTAGACTGTTGGTGTTCAGGTACTGCCTTATCTAGAATATGCCAAAAGCATTACCTTGTATGAGGAGATTAAAGATTCAAAGCCCATTAGCATATAAATGTTTAACTATGCTATATTACAGTGAAGTTGAAATGTTTTTAAACATTAAAACTTTAACATAAATATTCAAACTTCATTTTAAAAATATGATTGATGCTCTGTAAAATCTAATCTGATAATTAATAAGTAGAGCTGTATAGCATTAGCAACATGGCTACGCTGCATTTGCGATGAATTCAGTAAACATTTTGGAAAACGTATTTCTATCTAATAGCTCTCTGGAAGACCGTAAGTTAAATTTGTAGCTTGGGTGTGATATTCTCCTTCGAAGCATTAATAGCAGCATAACTGAAGTTAGTTTTTCCAATAGCTTCTGCAGCAGCAATAACAACCAACTTGGCATCCAATCTTCGTATCTAAGTTACCCGGAGTGTGGCATGCCAATGATCCACTTTTTGTCCAAGTAATGACAACATATATTGTTCCAGCAAGTGTCAAATGACCTCGACGATTTCCATCGCAACTTCCAGCTGCTCATTATTTTTTTTTATTTCAGATTCACCACTAAAAATATAATTGAATATTCGTTTGATATATATTTTCCAAGGGATCACTTGATTCAAGACCAAAACTCATAATTTATTCATTTCACAGTATATTGTACTACGCAGGTGATAAGTATAGCTATTAAATGGCAGCAATTATCTAGATTACATTTCAAAAGTATCAGATTTCAGATATAAAAAAACAATTTTATCCTTTGATAATCCCCCTGGGGGTCGACGTAGGGAAGTCTGCATAGTTACTGGCTAGGATCTGTGCCTAGCAGCCTCGACCACGGCGGTATAAAATTTATGAACTTGGTGGTTCTGAAGGCCCTGGGAAAGGTCACTTATTGCCGGCTTAGGGTCTGAAACGTCCTACCGCGGCGTAGTTTTAGTAACCCAGGGAAGCTGGGTAATGTCCCTCTGCGACGGATAGCCCGAGCGACTGGTAGGTAGCAAATTAACGACCAGTGCCGTCTGGGAGAATTTTCCAAGAGGTGCGCTTCTCTCTCTGAGGGGCTAAAGCAGACGTTGAACCTCCGCGCCTGGTTCTGAGGAGTGGAGGGACTTGTAATGCGATTTAATTCGCAATGCAAGGAAGCCTTTGAATTGCTATTGTTATCCTTTGATGATGACATTGTGAATACTTGGAGCGTCCAGGCAAAAAAAAAAAACCTCGAAAATATTTGCAAAAGTTAGTTTAAGAAATATCAGTAAGCTTCTCCGCTCGCTGAAATTTTATTGAAAGTTTAATGAATATTGAATGTAATTTGTTATGAATAAAGTTTAAAAAAATCCCAAAATTTTTCCTAAACAGTGTATAAACTTTAGAGTGCTTAGCTATCATAAACTACAATCAAACTTTATATAGATTGATAGCGAAATATCGCTAAGCCTAAACCTTAACGACAGAGTCTTAAGAGGTTTTAAATAACATTTTTATTAAATCAGAACTTGAACATAAATGCACGACTCTTTCTTACAATTCAGGCAACTACTTGTGGTGATATAACCTTAAAGTAATAGTAAGTTCAAATTTAAAATATGTCGTAGTCAAAGACAACGCGAAATTAGTTCACAAACCTAACCAGCGCAGATATTCAAATATTGGCAATTTTATTGCCACGCCAAAGACTACAAAATTATATCTGAGCTAGCAGCAACCTATAACAAGAGAAGGAGAGGAAAAACACTCTGAAGTAAATTCCCAAAACCTTCCATTAAATGCTAACTCATTTATATTCTGGCAGAGAAACGGAAATGAGAAGCTACAACAAAGATCCAAATCATAAAATAACTGGTTAATGAAAAATAATACTAATACCCTACAAGTGATTAAAAGAAATTCTTAAATATTTATTAATCTTCGAAAGTTGAATACCACAATGTAGATTTGCGAATAATTTAAAGCCATAATTTCGAAATTAAAAATTTCGTGCCCAACGCGTTGTCAAAAATATGATATACAACTGCATTAAATCATAATTAAATATATAGTTGCACAACGTGTATCAAATAAATGCAATTATTTGTATGATTTGCATAAGTTACATCTTTTGTAAAAATATTAAAGCATTGTGTTTCGAAAGCTTAAGAGGCCAACGCGGCGTCTTTCTCAATATCATTTTTTGAAACTTTCGTAAACTCAATCAGATTGCCTATGAATTTAAACCTTATCAAACTGCAATCCTTGATTTACATTTACGAGCTTTGAGTTTAAGCATAAATTAAATAAATAGTTTCATTAAAATCCTGAATGATTTGAGCTCAAATTTCTAACTTTTGAACAAACGGTTTTCTTGATAAGTAACCAACACTCCTTTGCAATAAAAATGTTATATTGAATAAGATTATGTCGTGATATATTTCAATGGTCTGATTATAACACCGTAATACATTTGGTATGGAACTTGCGGACAAGCCTAAAGAGAGATAATTAAGTTCCTTACTAAGCAGAAACATAAGACCTTAATCTATTTTAGTGGCTGCGCTGTGCATTGATGTGTAATACCCATTCTTAATCCTGACAGACACGTGACAGCCTGCCACTTCCTTTTATCTGATAAACATTCCTCCTTCCACAGATATTGCTGCACATTAGAGGTTCAAACGGGGTTTGTGTTGTTTCATGGCTCGTCGGAAGTTTTTTCGCAGAAATGCAAGACTCCTCCACAAGAAGGCGTAATTTTCTCTGGCTGTCTAGGTGAATTAAGTGTATGAAGGAAGCATGCATGTGTACTTGCTGTCA
Source organism: Stegodyphus dumicola (assembly GCF_044657685.1). Taxonomy (NCBI): domain Eukaryota; kingdom Metazoa; phylum Arthropoda; class Arachnida; order Araneae; family Eresidae; genus Stegodyphus; species Stegodyphus dumicola. Next base: position 109,580,512 of record NC_140771.1, read on the forward strand.
TCTGCTGCAAGCATATATTCTTGAAAGTTTCTTTCGTCAAATACTTTTTATTTCACTTTTATTTCCGTGAATTTGAAATACATTTATAAGAAATATACTCATTTTCTAGGGAAAATAAAATTTTCTCGCAAACTGTCCCTAGTTTTAATCAAAATTGATGAATGTTTTTTTGAAATGTGGATTTCGTTATAAGGACAAACTTAAAGAATCTGTATAAGTAAATTGTTCAACAGAAATTTTAATTAATTTGATTTTCAGATGGTTGGCTGTATATTGATGCTTCTCTAATCAGGAAAACTACCAAGCTATAAAATATGCAACAAAGAAATTGAATCATATTATTTTCTGCATAGAAACGCATCAACGTTAGCAAACATTAATTTAATGAACTTCATACTATTACGCATCCCACGCAGTTCGTTGTTATCTGAAACGTAATTTCGGTCATACTAAAAATGATCTTTAGTTCAACACAGACGAGATAGTGGTTAATGACGCTGACTGCCGTACTGAAGGGCTTGAGTTCAAATCCCTGAGAAAGATAGATGTTGTAAATGTATAAAGTCAGTGCTGCATGGGGGTAATCAAAAATATATGGCGAGCCGAAATTCCTAATGATTGGTTTGGTGGTAAGGGAAGAGGGATCGGAAATCTTCGGACGGACCCGTCCCCCCTGGTGTTTTCTCTCAACGACAGGCGTAGGCTTGGACTTCTGGCCACGATAAAACTCATGAGCTTGTTGTGATTAGATCAAACAAATGACATTAGCAACAGCACTACGACCGTCAATACATTTATGAGCGGAACCTATAACTATTTAGTTTCTTATTCTGAAGTATTTCTTGTGAAGCAACACAAGAGGCTAAATTATTATTAATGTATAAATTTTCTACATGATACGATTCAGAAACTTCCACCAACGTTTTGAAAATTTATAGTATAAAAAACAAAGTACAACAAAAAGATGCATATCAGTTGCAAACAATACATCTCCGAGTTTCACATGAAAAGCTCTATATGTGTACCGATGGAGGAAGAGTTAGACTTCCGGTATCGCTGACGATTTGGTCACTCCACTCTATTATATACTGCTGCAGTCCATCTGAACTTGCATTTTACAAGAATTTGTAAATTTTAGCTCATTTGGATATCATCCAATGTCAAACTCTAGGTAAAAGTTAAACGACCTACCGCTAAGTCTAAAATACAGCAGAAATTTGAGACGGATGTAAAAGACCCTTCATTTAATACTAAATACGTTGAACAGAAAGCATTCCTGGTGCTTACAGTTCCACCAGCATTTATGGAGAGAACTGTAAAAAAGAGTATCTCAAATGTAAAGCTTAAATTAAAATGAACTAATAGCTAAAGGTTACACAGAACAATTTTATGCGAAGTTGCCTCAGAATTTCACTGGCGTGAATTTCAGCCATTGGCAATTATAAAACAAGGTCTAAAACAGGAGCTACTACATAGAATAACAAACCTAGTAATGTGGCCACGACTGGCTGAATACGCTCTGTCTTAACAATCTCAAAACCTCATTTAAATACGCGGGAATTAATTTGTATCCTGCCGGGAAAAATAAAAGAGAGAAGTGGAGATACAGATTCAAAACATAAAATAACTCTTTTTACAAATTAAGGGAATCTCACAAGCTAACTTATGTGTAATGCTTCTCTTTCCGATTTTGTAAGAATTTTCATCGCATTGCTACAACCGTCTCACATTTGGTGAATTTTAAAATGCAATAAGCTTCGCGTAGTGACTGCTACTCTTGCGTTAACTACCATCTAGCGGTGAAATCTACAGTTACGGTAAAGCTACTTTCGAATATAAACTTAAAAAGATTATTTATGTCCTGCTAGGAATCTTTCTTCTGTATTTTCTATTGTTATTTTACTACAAATTTGAGAAAAAGCTAGAGGGTATAAGACTGACCTTCCATGGCTAGCAGAATTTTCCTAGATTTTCCATGGCTAGCAGAATAAAAATTGTTAAGAATTTCTAGCCTTCATTTGAAGGCTAGAAATTACAACAGAAAATATTGAATTTTTTAATATTATTAAGAAACTGAGCACTGGGTTAATAAAATATGGTAACTCAGTCTAGTGTTACTAACCTAAAGACAGAATAAGCGCTGTGGAAAAGTTTCTATCGTATTGCTAAGCACAATTTTATAAAATTTGCATTTAATAATTAATTTATAATGTAATAATATAATTATTCTACACTTTCCAGACGCGACAGTGACGACACAAAAATTAAGAAAGAAAGAACACGAATGGGTTGAGAAAACATGCTTATTTTTCGGAGTACGGCAAAACAAAAAAAAAAAAAAAAAAAAAAAAAAAAAAAAAAAAACATAAAGAGACAACAATCTTCATCAATAAAGGTGTTTGAAATTACAACCCGGACCGTAATGCAACCGTGCGTCATGCATCTTCCATGCGATATTCTGTTTGTGATGCAGATCTTCCATGCGCCGGAGAAGTGAGGCCTTCGTCGCGGTGCGGCGTTGTAATTTCGATCACCTTTTTTTAATAACGATAGTTGTTTGTTTTTGTTCTTATTTTTTGGTTACTGCTGAACTAAGCATAATAAAACACGCTTTGTCACACTGTTTGGGTCCTTTTCTTGCGTTTTGTGTCGTCACTACCGCGCTAGGAAAGCGTTTCCAAACATGCATTGTTATGTGATTTCCCATCATATAGTATCGCTATGTTTCTCCTGAAAGTTTGTCACCGCTGTACTAATACATCCTGTATAAAGTTGTATTACAAGTTTTGCATAAAAAATGTAGCATAAAATTTCAGAACGAGGAAGATGAATAACTGTATGAGATTACGTGTAGTAAAACTGCTTAGTAAATTGAATATTCATTACTTCTTGCGCTCACACATCAATAAGCGAGCACGCGTTTAAAATTTTGAAGTCTCAAAACACATGTCTGCAATGATTTATAGGGCTTTATTTTCTTTCCATGATATTTTTACGAAAATATTTTAAAAGTGTGGAGCTTTTAAAGTGCTTTTTTTCGACGACGATCTTTTATACCATGATTCTTTTACCTTTCTTTTCATCCATGATGTTTCGTAGACAATATTTTCCTCGTGACGTTACGTTCTCGACGTTATGTTTTTGGCGACACTTAATAGTCTATAAATAACCCTCAGCTTGTTTTAGACCCATACTGTTTGTTATCATTAAATAATACACAAAAAAGTCCTAGTTTCATAAATAACAAACTTTCATTACACTAAACTGAAGGGAAAAAAGTAATAGTAGTATTAGTTTAGCATAAGTGTGATTTTATGATGCAAACCATCACAACGTTCCTAGAATTACTTACTAAGACTTGCAATCGTTTTTCATATACATACAGAAATATTCAATAGTCCATGAATAAGAAACTGGAAGAATCGTCAAATTAAGCAACATAATCCTTTAACATAGTATATAATGTCGGAAACTGGATGTTTGCTGTGAGTCAAATAATATCAAAAATTTACTACTACTCGTTAATTTTCAGAATACTTTGCAAAAAGGAAAAGAAACCAGTTCGATCCAATGTCTTGTGTATTATAATTTTGCAGTTGCACATTTGGTATTAATGAAATAAAAGCAAAATAAAGCAATTCTGATGTATGTATTACCCAAAGTCCTTCAAGATAATACTTGTTCGAATACACGCTTCCTTCGGCATTCCGATATTCGTGGAAGTTTTAGTAGAATGCTTCTTTTCACATCTCTCATAGACTAGCTGTTGTATCGTTTTGAAGTTTTTAAAAATACTGATCTAGTAGAACTATCTTAATAAAACAGAATAGCGGATTCAGAGCTTGAGAAGATTAAAAGGCAAAGTGGTTGTACATGACAGATATTCGACTTTTATTTAAGACACCCAAGCTTTTCGTTCAAAATGCAACATCTCACTAAGGTCAAGGTCAAGAAATGCTTCATAAAAAGATGTGATACTTCTTTGGCAATATGAAGCAACTCCAATGATCGAACACAGAAAAAAAACTTTATTTAACACTCAAATGGCGACATACAAAACAATAAGATGAAAGAATACTAACATTTAAAAATAAATTACATTCTTCGTGCGAGAGTCGCACGTGGCACTCAAGGCTGGTTTCAAATATTGCCATTCACAAATACCTTAATGTTCATCTATTTAAATTATTTAAACTACAAGATTTTAATAATATTTAAAGCTGTTACAATCTCTCCCCCAACGGAGAGACTTTTACCGAAGGGAAAAGTTCTGTAAAATTCGAAAGTTTATAAGCTCGGCTTGCTCAATTGCTTAAAGAGAAAAGGTAATTTCTCTTATAAATTTCCAAATTTCAGGTAAAAAATTTAAAGTTTTAAACAAATACTTTTACACCACATTTAAATAGAAAGAAATGGAGAACGTTCAAATACATCAGTTGAGCATACATTAAATAATAAAATAAATTCTAAACATACACTAAGAATTATTATATTACTTAATTCTACTCAGAACATCTACGTTCTTGTGCAAATATCCTTTGCTATGAATGACCTTAAAATTATAAGGTTGCAATGAGAGTGCCCAGCGCGTCAATCTAGAGTTACATTTGGCGTTGGATTGTAGCCAGACCAAAGGGTTATGATCAGTTTGAATCAAGAATTCTTGCTGACCATCCAGATAAAAATGCAGTTTCTTGATAGCGTAGATGATAGCAGCGCACTCCTTTTCAGTAGTACAATAATTCTTTTCAAATTTAGTAAATATTTTGCTTATATACAAGATAGGATGTTCATGTTGTTCATCATCTAATTGGCATAGTACTATACCCATGCCATTGTCTGAGGCATCGATTTGTATAATAAACCTTTTATCAAAGTCGGGAGCATACAGAATTGGTTTTTTGCATAGCAACTCTTTTAAATTTTTAAAAGCTTTGTCACATATTTCAGACCATTGTATATTTCTTTTTTTTTTGTTACCCCCTTCAAGCTTCTCGTAGGTTTTTGCCATGAACTCATTCTGTAGATAATTCTCCCAATCAGAAATCGCTCCTGTACATACGACTCTTAACATCCTTTTTAGCGTTCTATGGAATCGCTCAACAGGATTACTCTGCGGATGATACACAGAGCTTATTACATGTTTAATTCCGAAACGCTCCAAAAATTCCTCTGTCAAAGCACTAACGAAAGAGGTCCCCTGATCTGTTTGGATCACTTTTGGGAAACCCATACGACTGAACATCTGTAAGAAAGCATCAATCACAGATGGCGAAGAATGTCTGTCACCGCAACAGCATCTGGATATTTGGACGATATACACAGAGCTGTAATAATATTTTTTTTTCCAGTCTTTGAAATAGGTAGCGGACCAACAGCATCGACGTTTATTTTAGTGAATATTTCGGAAATTACTGGTACTAATGTCATTGGAGTCTTCTTTTTGTCATTTCCTTTTGAAGCGCGCTGACAAGCATCACAGGTTTTAACAAAATCTTCAGTTTCTTTGTAACACCTCGTCCAGTAAAAATATCTAGCAAGTCTGTCTTTGGTCTTTTTGACAACCAAATGACCAGAAGTTCCTTCGTGGCACATCTTAATAATTGACGGCTTGAGGTTTTCAGGTATAACGACAAGCTGTCTTTCAAAGCCCATTTTATCCGTCGTTTTTTTAACTAAAAGTTCTTTTCTTGTCAGACTATAGTTCTCATTTTTGCATGTAAATTCTTTAACTTCTTTGATGATTTTAGACAGTTCCTTATCAGTAAGCTGAAGTTGTGCAACTTCTTCAGAGACAATGTTTACCAGCTTCATGAGAGCTTCATCTTCCGTATTTAGTTCCGGTAAATTATCTTCTTCTTCAAAAACATCTCTGGATGCTTTATTTTCTTCCTCCATCGGTTCCAAGATCTTCTCTTCAGCTATTTCTCTTTTCCTTTGAGCTCTAGTAGAGACAGCATTAACCTGGTGAGGACAACTATCAGACTCCTTTCCTTGTTTATTAAACAGTGCGAAAGTTCGATTGCCTAATAAATACCTTCCTTTGTCGAGTTCATTTCTAATAATGGCAGCCTTAGTTATTACTCGCCCAAGATCGCAATTAAGTTTGATCTCAACCAATGTTAAACAGATTGGATTCAAATCTAATGGCTGTTGCACCCGCACATTTTCACCTGTCAGCATTTCCGGCGTGATGTATTTGCGACAAACTATATCAATACTAGCACCTGAATCCCTTAATATAGGAATTTTATGACCATTTACGTAACCCATACTAGTATAAATTAATAGAAATTTATCTTCTGGTTTTGCACTAATTCTGTTAAGATTAGCAGGAGATTCGGTACTATTCTTAAGTTTTGGACATTTGGGTCTTAAATGTTGATAGGACCACACATTGTGGCGTCTTTCGTTTTTCATATTTATCATCTGGACGTGGACTTCTAGGTCTATGAAACCAGCTTTGCGAATTAAATCCTGATGACAACTTTTTTTTCAGTTTTATTTTTATTATGTGAACTCAATTTACCTTGATTTAGTGCATTGTATCTTTCTTTCTGCTGATCCATTACAGGCTTTTTTTTTAAAGTTTCTGCAAACGTTTTCATAGGCATCAAGTTTTTCAGCTAATTTTTAGGATGAAATCATCTCTATACACTCATCAAGAAAATGATCTCGAACTTCAGGAGGAACTCTACGTTTAAGTTGGTCAATCACCATCAAATCTAGCAACTGATCAAAAGTCTTAACTCCTAGACCAGTCACCCATTCTTTGCAATAATTTTCCATTTCATAATTGAAATCCACCCATGTGGATTCGGTACTCTTTTGATGTTTCATAAATTTCTGCCTAAACTTTTCCGGGCTTAGTTTAAACCGTCTTAACAATAAATTCTTCACGTGTTCATAGTCTTTAGCTTTATCGGAGGGTTCTCTAGCTATTAACTGGGTTACTTCGTTAGGAAGTAGTCCTAGTAAATGAGATACAAATTCTTCTTTATCAATTTGAGCCCATTCTGCTTGCCTTTCAAACAATAGCAAATACAGACTGATATCTCCTTTCTTGTCATCGAATTTCTGCATAAGGTGACGCAGATTCGTTTTCGGCCGGATCTGTTGGGTATTTTGAGACTTTGTCTCTGCTTCAAGTCTTAATCTCTCTAATTCATACTGTTCGTTCCTTCTCCGCTCTTCTGCTTCTTCCTGTCTCCTACGTTCTTCTCTTTCCCTTTCCTCCCTCTCTTTCCGCTCTTCTATTATTGTGTCTAAGACTCCTTTGACGAATACATCATCATAATCTCTACTTTCAACAATTTTCTATTTTAAATCGATTATTTTCAAATCTGCAGTCACATGAACTCCCAGTTCAGCCGCGAGATTTTGCAAATCTTCCTTACGAGCTCTTTCTAAGTAAGACATTGTTTCTATGTTTAAAATTAACGAACACTGTGTTCTTTATACTTCCTCAAAATAGCTCAATTCGATTACTTCAATTAATTAATGCAGTCAGGAATCACGGAATTAAATGCACTCTGTTAAATACGTATACCTCAAAAATGAAATATTTAAATTATATGAAGTTCATTCTCTCTACCACATTAATTGTGACTAAAATAAGAATAACAAAATAGAGCAATATATATATCTACTGTCTGGACAACTAAAATGAAATTAAAAATAATATCCAATACGGTAATAAAATAAGACAATTCAATATTAACAGGAAGTAATAATCTGGTATCGCTAATATTGCGTTCAGTGATGAACTAATAAAGTAAAGCAATTCAATATTAACAGGAAGTAATAATCTGGTATCACTAATATGGCACAGCTTTAGTATAGCCCACCTGGAATTTTAAACAAAAAAAAATATCGCCAAGAGCGGCGATAAATGATATGATCTGGTAACCCATACTATACGCCAAACGCAATGTAAACAAGAGGATGGAATTACGGTTACAGCTAATATAGTAGACAGTTAGATTTATTCAATTTCAATACAAATTACCGAGATATCCATTTACTCAAAGTTAAATGCACGTGCCAATATATTCTTACGTTTCTGGCGTAGATTTCACTTAAAATTTGTCTCGCGCTGCATTGCACGGGGAAATACAACATTTTAAATCAGAATTCTACTAAAATTAATATCTAAATGCAACATTTTTAATCAGAATTCTACTAAAATTAATATTTAAATACAGTCGAGAATAATCATCATCACAATTCGTAATACTGTTTTCGGGCTAAAAAGATATTCGAGAATAAAATACGATCTGTTGTGCGATTGTTTAACGTTCAGTTACCGTGGAAAATACTATTTTGGATATATTTTTTGGCTACTTTGGAGGTGAGATTTTTGTATTTAGTTATGGCTTGCTCTAAACCTGCTGTTAGTGATGTTGTATTTAAGTATCAAGAGATTTTAAAGGAAAATTTAAGGTGGGAATTTTCAAACAAGCGTAATAGTTTGGGAAAGCCAGGCATTCCAAACAGATATTTTATGTATGAATTAACAAGAGAGTATGAACTTTTTAGAGGATTTTTGATGGATTGTGGTTTACTGAAGGATAACGTTTGTTGTGAAAAATGTAAGATACCATGCGGGTTAGTTAATCAGAAAAAGTCATCGAATGGTAGTATTTGGAGATGCAAGATGTGTAGGGCTGAAAAATCAATTAGGCGAGGATCTTGGTTCGCTTGTAGTAAGCTCAATTTACAGGAAATCTTTTTCTTAACATGGGAATTAATTAAGGGTACGGCGTCTAGTAATATTGAAGAGGATTTTGGCTTTTCTTCTACGACTTTAGCAGACTGGCGTCAATTCGTTAATGAACAAGTGTTAGATTATGTTGAATTGATGTCAAATAAAATTGGTGGTGTAGGCAAAGTTGTGGAAGTAGACGAATCAAAATTTGGTAAAAGGAAATACAACAAAGGGCATTGTGTCGAAGGTCAGTAGGTTTTTGGGGGTGTAGAGCGTGATTCGGGAAAGGTGGTTTTAGTGGCTGTTCATGAGCGGAGTCAAGAAACTTTAATTGCATTAATTAAACAATGGATAGAGCCAGCCACTACTATCATCTCGGATTGTTGGAAAGGTTATAATCACGATGTGTTGACTAAAGAAGGATTTAAATATTTAACCGTTAACCATTCACTGAATTTTGTTGATCCAAGTACGGGCGCTCACACCAATACAATCGAAAGCACTTGGAGACACGTAAAAACACGTTTCCCAACATATAATAGGCAAAATGATGCGTCTTTCCACTTGGCTATGTTTATGTTCGAAAAAAGTTGCTATGAAAAGAAAATTGATTTGTGCAATGCATTTTTTGAGATTATCCGAGATGTAGATTGGGAAAATTTTACTTATAACCTTTAGAGTGTTTTCATTGCTTAGTAGAAAAAAAGAAACATTGAAACCAAACCAAAATTACAATTGTTGAAAAATGGCAAGTGTATAAAAAGAATGGAAAAACATTAAAATTAGGAAAAATAAAAAGGTTAAAAATATTTTTAAAATATGTAACAAAAAATTTCCATAAATTTGCAATATTGCAATATAAGTGTATACATAATCAACCATTATAATAGTTTTTTATGTAGACACTTAAATTGCATCGAGTGGAGTGACACGTGAAACAGGGTCCTCGTCCCTCACTCTGGAAACTGTGCATTAAATATGATTGCACAGGCTAATGGTTTCACAAATTTAATTTTTTTGTTTTCCCGGGGGGGATCTCGTAAATTTCTGTTTTTATTTTCTTTTTATAGTCTGTTATTTATGGTTAAAATTATTGGCTCAATCCTGGAATAGGCTGCACCAGTCGATACTTTTTTACTTGTCTTAGGCTTGGACACGCCTTTTTATGACGTAATATTGTTACATTGTTACGCCTTTTCTTAAAAATAAGTTATACCTAAGCTATAGCTTCTTATTTAAAGGGTTATTCGCGCAGCATTCCTGAGTATATGAGCAATGAAGAGTTTAACAATGTCTTAATTTTTAAGTTAAAAGAGATCACTATGTACATGGGCAAAGTCAATGTTGTGCGCAATGCCGAGGTTGTGCACGTTGCCATGTTTGCGCAATTCTAGGATTTTTTTTAAGTGAAAATAGATCGATGTGTACATGGGCTGAGCAATGTTGTGCGCAATGCCGAGGTTGTGCGCGGTGCCGAGTTTGTGCAATTCTAGGATGTTTTTTTAAGTGAAAATAGATCGATGTGTACATGGGCAGAGCCAATGTAGTGCGCAATGCCGAGGTTGTGCGCGGTGCCGAGTTTGTGCAATTCTAGGATTTTTTTTAAGTGAAAATAGATCAATGTGTACATGGGCAGAGCCAATGTAGTGCGCAATGCCGAGGTTGTGCGCGGTGCCGAGTTTGTGCAATTCTAGGATTTTTTTAAGTGAAAATAGATCGATGTGTACATGGGCAGAGCAATGTTGTGCGCAATGCCGACGTTGTGCGCGGTGCCGAGTTTGTGCAATTCTAGAATGTTTTTTTAAGTGAAAATAGATCGATGTGTACATGGGCAGAGCCAATGTTGCGCGCAATGCCGAGGTTGTGCGCGGTGCCGAGTTTGTGCAATTCTAGGATGTTTTTTTAAGTGAAAATAGATCGATGTGTACATGAGCAGAGCCAATGTAGTGCGCTATGCCGAGGTTGTGCAATTCTCTGATATTTTTAAGGTGGAAATAGATGGATGTGTATATGGACACCGAGCTTTGATGTTTTTCGAGCGAATACGGATCGTTGTGTACAAAGGAAAACGACATAATGTGTGATGACGAGCTGTGATGTAACGTATTTTATATGCAAAGTTTAACATATCGTTTGTGTATTTTAAATTTGTATTGTTGTTTTAATTGTGAATTATATTAAGACATTATTTTTCATTTAAATTGTATTTTTAATTTTTTGGTTTTGATATGTTTATAATGCTTTCCGACTTACGATATATATCGATAGCCCGACGATCTACTCAACAGTAGCAAAACTGTAAACTTTGACCCTATAAGTAACTTTTACCTCATTATTATAATACGTAGTGTTTGCAATCGTAATCGCACTTGATAATATGAGTTCTTTGATAATACAGTGTCTCACAAAAGTGATGGGACACTTGTGCTTTACAAAAGGAAACTGTAATAAAATAAATTAAAAAAAACATGTAAAAATTTTTTGTGGGTGTGTTTCATACTTAAATTTAGTAACAATTATTACATAACATACATTTTCTCAAAATATTAATTTAATAAAAATACAATTGTTTAGAACGGAGCAAAAAATGGTTCACATAAGTGATGGGACATCATTAGATACTAACTACTATGTACTATGCAACAAAAATCGTCTGAAGTAAGCAATAAAAATATTTTTTTGGGTTTTTATTTTTACTCAAAAGCAATTGGCAATAATTTATAAAATCGTCTACAGTATTTCTCTCCAGTTTGTTTTGGAATTTTTGAGTTTTTTATCTCTGTGTAGCCATGAATGCTAAACAAAAAGAAACTTTGCCTGAAATTCGAAAATTAGTTATTAATTTGCATATTGAATGTGGAAATTCTATTAGAGAAACTGCTGAAACAGTTAACCTGAGTCATTCAACAGTTTTCAATATCATTAAACGAAATAAAAAGAATCATATGAATCAGGATAAAAGAAGACCTGGTCGACCATCAAAGCTATCCAATGGAATAAAGCGAATTATTGTTCGAAATATTAAAAAAATCCAAGAATGTGTGCTCCTAAAGTTTCTGCTGATTTACAAGCATTATATGGAGTAATTGTTAATCCTGAGACTATTGGAAGAGTAATTCGATCTGCTGGATATCACGGTAGAGCAGCCAGGAAAAAATTCTTCGCGAGTGAAAAGAATAGAAACCTCAGACTGGCTTTCGCAAAATCCAACATAAATAAGAAGTCTGATTACTGGAATGAAGTTATATTTCCTGATGAGAGTAAATTTAATATATTTGATTCTGACGGTAGAATCTTAGTGTGGAGAAAACCCAGGGAAGAATTTCGCAAACACACCATTTTTTCAAAACAACAATTAAAATCGGTGCTTCAAGAAGAATGGGGTAAAATCACTCCAGAAATCGCAAAAAAATTAGTCGAATCCATCCCAAGAAGATTAAATCATGTTTAAAAAGTAAAAGGAAATCCAACAAAATATTAAAACCTTTTATAAAGTAAAATTTTTGGATAAATATTTGATGAAAAAGTAAGTGTCCCATCACTTATGTGAGCCATTTTTTGCTCCGTTCTAAACAATTGTACTTTTATTAAATTGATATTTTAATATTTTGGGAAAATGTATGTTATGTAATAATTGTTACTAAATTTAAGTATGAAACACACCCACAAAAAATTTTTACATGTTTTTTTAAATTTATTGTACTACAGTTTCCTTTTTTAAGCACAAGTGTCCCATCGCTTTTGTGAGACACTGTATGTGTGTGTGTATGTGAAGCATTGCTTAGTGTTCCTAATTTGTAGTATTTATTTTCTTATAATATTTTCTTTCATTGCGAGAAATTAAATTTTTTATTTATTTATGTGTAGAATTCTAGTATGCCTGCCTACAGAGAATATAATGTGATTTTCATTAATGTGAAGTTTAAAATTTTTAGAAAATAATGAAAATTGTCTACTTCATGGTATATAAGGGATTATGTTATTACGTAGCAAAACGTTAATTTGTAAATATGATAAAATTGATATGTTCCAGAGTATTAATTTAAAAAAAACTTTTTTTTATTTGTATAAATGCTAAAGCTTAACAATCTTTGAAAATACTGAAGCTGTGTGAAATACAAGTATGAGAGACTGCGACATTCTTTATCGTTGTAATAACTGGTAGAATTCGCTTACTGTATCATGATAATTTTAAATATAAACAATTTATTATACTTATTTTCAGTTGCGCCTAAGCTCAGAAATGTAAATTTAAAGAATTTGATGTTAATTCACAATAGTAAACAATTCATTATTTTTTTAAATAGAAAATAGAAATTACGCGTAGCATGGAGAATACATTGTGACGTCACACCAAATTATTTATTAAAGGTGAAATAACTAAAGGTTTCCGATATTTTTTTTAAAATTACATCCTTTTAATCTTAATCATTTTTATTGATCATTTCTTAATATTTCTTTCTCTTAAAATCGTGTATAATAGTCGTAAACTTATTTCTATTATCCACGATTTCTCGTGAAATCAAGATGGCCGCCATTTTTTGAAACACGGAGTTTCGTCGAAAATCTGGATGGCAACCATTTTTCAAAACAACGTATTTCATGTGCTTTGGCGCCAAACCAAATTCGCCAAACTTTGAAGGTGGGCTATACTAAAGCTGTTCCACTAATACTATGTTCAGTGATGAACTAATAAAATAAAACAATTCAGTATTAACAGGAAGTAATAATATGGTATCACTAATATTATGTTCAGTGATGAACTAATAAAATAAAAATACGCACGATTATTCGATCTCGGTCGGTGCCTGCAAAATAATTATGGCTGTGATACTTCTTTGGCAATATGAAGCAACTCCAATGATGAAACACAGAAAAAACTTTATTTAACACTCAAATGGCGACATACAAAACAAGAAGATGAAAGAATACTAACATTTAAAAATAAATTACATTCTTCGTGCGAGAGTCGCACGTGGCACTCGAGTCTGGTTTCAAATATTGCCATTCACAAATACCTTATTGTTCATCTATTTAAATTATTTAAACTACAAGATTTTAATAATATTTAAAGCTGTTACAAAGAATTTATTTTGAAAGATGTTGGAATTCTAAAATCATAAACGTCAAATATTCTAACAAACTGAGCGACTTTCCAAAATTAAAAAAAAAAAAAAAAAAAAAAAAAAAAAAAAAATTCAGATATCATATTAACACTTTCTTACAAGTTTCATTGAAAAGATTTTGCCCGCTCTATTCGATGAAAACAGTAAAGTTCTATGCATAAGTTTGTTCGTGAAACGAATATATAAGTGAAAAATCAAATAAAGAAAACTAAACCAAATTATGAAACCTCATTTGACCACGTGCTATTTTCATCGACCAACAATGTGTATGCAGAATTTGAATTCCGTAGCTTATTAGGAAGTAGTTTAAATATTAATGACAAAATTCCAATCCCTGTAAGTGTAGTTCACTCACAAACCTTATAAAAATGCGTGATGTCAATTCAGAAAATGTTAAATTTGCTTCTGCGGTTCCAGTCTGTTGGTATTTTTCAATCTATTTTCACTAGAATGTCTAACATCGAAATTACTTTATAATAATTTTCATTTGTATAAATTGCTGAAAAGCTTAACAAAAGGTTTAAAATATTTGTTTTAAACTTCCCTCTATTTAAACGAATTTACATTTAATTAAACATTTCCATTCACTCCGTCTAGACGCCATAGTTAAAGATGATTTATTTTAAACACATAAGGTATGATTTATTGAGAATCCCATGTTTCGTTAGAAAACTTAAGTTTAAAATTATGTAAATATGAAGAACATCGTATTATGATTTACTTAATATTTAACTTTCTGTAAGAAAACAAAATGTCGTTCAATATTTATCTTGAACTGACTTTGTAGAAGCTACAGTGCAAGATAAATTGAAAACTTAAGCCGCAGTCTAAGAGTAAAGAATTTATGATAATATTTAATTGTTTTCTAACAAAGAGTAGAAATTGAAGTTTAAAATTATATGTTACAGGTTTTAAAGCGTTTTATTCACCAAAAACGTGTAGAGGAAACGGTATGTTAAAGAAGATCCAGCCCACGATATATCTTTAAATATGATATTTTAATCGATATGTAATTAATCAACGTAACTATTTTGCTAGGTTATGTAATATTATATTTAAACAACACATGATGTATTACTTATTATACTACTTACTTCCATATCTTCTTTGGTTGACATTTCGTGTCAGTGTCCATTCCTTCGCAATATGATTTTATGAAGTACGTTTGAAATTAGTTAATGAACTATGATCCAAATAAATCTGTCAAAAGACAAATCATTAAAGGATCAAAGATCCACACAACCTAAATTTTTGCCAGATGCGTTGTTCCGTGCGTACGGGTTCGTAATAAATTAAATGTACAAGTCCGATGAAAAGTGAATAAAATTTATTCTTATCCCAAGAATAAATTCAAAATGATTAAATTTCCTCAGAGATAATCATACAATATAGCAATATCTCACAGTAGTTATATTTTAAAATAACTAAAATGTTCAACAGAACTTAATTCAAAACAGAGAAAGCTAATCTGATTTCACCGCGAATTCGCTACAATCATTAACAGCAATAAGTAAACAACTGAATTGAGATGTTTTCCTCCAGATTTTATAAGCTTTCTAAATACGCAACAATATTCTAGTATTTCCTCGATGCACACAATTACGAGATATCTATTTAAGCTGGACTTAATTAACATGCTATACAGTTCTATAGAGTACTTAAATGAATCCGTAAAATTCTTTGGAACACTTTCGTTATTAATTGGATCCCATTTTTTCTTTACATGAGTTGTATTGCTTTATTATGGTAATAAACTAATGCTTGCTTAGATTCTTAATGCATGTTTATCTCTCAACTAGCGGAAGTATTCGATGCCAGTTAAGCTAGACTGAGAGTAATGTATCTAATAACAAAGAGAACGATACCGCTGTAATCCTTCTCTAATAACGATGCAAAAAATACGATTCATAGTCATATATTTTTCCGTTTGATGTAATATGGAACCTACATAAAAAATTTCTATAGAAAAATAAACTAATTTTCTCTTATTATATCAGCAACAATGGCACGTAGTTTTTAAAGATTTCCGTCTTTCTAATCAAATGGTTATGGAAACTTCAGTTCCTCCCAGTATTTCGCCTATATTCAATTTTAGTCGATTAAATGTGGCAAAAAAATTGATCATAAATGATCAAAAATCAATAACGCGAACAAACACACAAACTCACAGACATTCATGTTTATATATATATAGATTTTGCAAAATTTACAATATTTTGATTAATACAATCTAAGATTTGAAAACGAGCAGCAGCAATACTTTTCAAAATAAATTATTTTTATCTCTAACGCTCGAGACTGTTACCACTCTGAAAAATGAGTGCAAAAATGAGTGTTTTTAGTATTTTAATTAATATCTCGGCTGATTAAAGTCGTACGCAAGTGGGAACAGTCTAAATAGCTTCCCACGAATTTTTGGAATTGGGAATAATGTATTTAATGTTTCGCAATGCTATTTTTATTTTATTGTAAAACTTAGAAATTTTTTATTAACAAACTAATAATTACAGACTTCTGTTCGGTTTCATTAAATCCTAAAATTGAGTTGTTATAAAAAATATTAACCACTCTCGTTTGGATAGTTGTTACCATCAAATATTTCTAAATCTTATTAAACAGAACATATCTGTATTTCATAGTGCATGAAACTGTGAAGCACCAAGCGAAAGGAATTACTTGGGATTTACGAAATGCAAATTTTATTGAAAAAATGCTCTAGGAAAGTATTTTCTATTTATAGTAAGCTTCAAGAGTTCAGGTAAGTTTGCAGTCTCCGTTTCTTCTCACATTCTTTTAAGGCGTTCTAAATTTAAAATTTATATACATCACCTCGTATTATGCATCGGTTATTCTGAAATAGTGGCAAAAGTGAATATGTCGAAATACATACTCGCCCTAAGGACAGATTCTCAATCATTTTTCGTATCGTGAAATAGCCTGAAGCCAGAAAGTATAAAATAGAGCAATCAATAAAAACTTTTAAAAGCGCTCTCTAAGCTAGGGGAAGAAACTCTTTTCGAATTATATTAATTGTGATGCATATTTTATTCATTCTGAAATTTAAATGGGTGAAATATTCGTTTTATTGTTTTCACAATAATCGATGCTGTATTTAAAGAAAGTTAGATGAAACCAGCTTAGTGAGACACTGACAGTCTGAGAATGTAACTAAACTGTAAACAATAAGCTTTCCTTTAAATTTCATAAATAGCATGTTCCATTAAATCTCTTCTCTTTCTGTATGCATACATAATGATAGGAATAGGTAGTGTTTTGATAGAAATAGACTTTGGGTGTCCTACCCCAAATCGAACACAACTGGACTTGCGAACTGTTATCAAAGAATAACTTATATAGCATGCAAGCAATAAATTTTGAATGTCAAGATACTGCACAAAATTCACAACTGGTTTTTCAATAAAAGTTATTCAAGCGAGTGAGTAATGCTTTACAAATGGTGAAAAGCAAAAATATGAAATGTTATAGTGAATATCAGTATATGTCGATCAAATGGTGCTAGAGGCAGTTAAAATATAACGGATTACAAACCAAAAATAACAAGAAATTATAGATCATGAACAAGGATATTAAACAATTGTTGTAATCAGAGCTATAAATTCTTACCTATGCATCTTCGGAGTTGGGCTAATACTACTGCAAACGAAATTAATAAACTTCAAGTTGTCTAGAATAAATTTCTCTGTATCGTCACGGGTGTTCCATATTTCATCCGGAACAAGAATCTGCATCACAATCTCAAAACAGAATTACATGAAAGAATACCTCACAAGCTGCATGATGACTCTACCGCAAAAGTGAACAGAATACCATGGGAAATTTCTCGGACATTGTAAGATTGTAAGTTACGAAAACGTTCATGATGATTACTTCAGAAGATCATACGTTGCGCATCTATTAAATATGATAAGCCAACCACCATAATTTTCTATGAAATTCAACTCAGTATTCAAAGTAAAATACTTCACTATTTTTACTGCCTTCAGTTTCACTATTTTCCGATTTGCTTCCTGTGACTTAGACCTTCTCTTATGATTCCGCCAACCTCGATACTTAAGCTATGAATTTTATTTACCCATGAAAAAACGTCTAAACCACTGTCTGGTGGATTCCAAGCTTGATAGATGGCATCAATCAAAGGTTTCGAATATTGGAGAAAGTTCTGGACTCATAAGCGTCTCCTTTATTCTTAACTGTGAATTCACGTTCAGTCGTCTCAAGAACTTTACTCAGAAAATTCTTATCATAGCCTCTGTGGATTTATCTGAGGTGACTGAGAAGTACTACTTAGGTAGTAGAACCCCAATATAAACACACCCGTGTCAAAGTATTTTTACTCTCTTTAGATGGAAACAGCCATAATTGGTGTCATTTCTACAATCATCTTCGCTTGCCGTGTGTAATTTCGAGAAGAAAGCTGTTCTTATTCGTAAGTTTTCATGAGAAGAATTCATATATATCTGCAAGCTGATATCATCTATGTATCAGTCTTTCATAAAGCTGCAATCAGCTTTATGAAAGACTTAATTAATATCATCATAAATTATAAAATTTCCCCGAGATAGAAGAATAAAAGATGCACGTTTGGGGGTCATTTCGTCTCTATGTCGAGACACTAGGCAGGTGACTTGACTTGAGTGTAGAGAGCGATGTCATAATACTAGTTAAATTTCCATAAGCACCCGAAGGATTATTATTTGCTACGATGCACCCAGATAACCATTTGTTTCCTACGTTACGATTCAAAGCTACCGAACTTGCAAGAAACGTTCATGTGATATGTGATTTACAAACAGTTCTGTTTCTGATTTTATCATGAGTACCAGATGTCACCATTACAATCTATATGCATATATAAATGAATGCTTATTTATTTGACTTTTATACAAATCTACAGTTTAATTCCAATTTTATGAGACTTGCCACACTTAATTTACATAAAATAAAGATCCCATAATCAGCCTATAAAAAGTGTAACCTTTTAATATTTTTAGTATGTCGGAAAACTTCGAAGAGACATGCGTAATTTTTTTTCAGATAGTGGAACGCTTCCTAAAACGGTTGGCCACCCCTGTTTTAAAACAAAGATAAATGGTAAAATTAATTGAATGTTCAAGAAATGTATTGTTGCGTATGTACGGGCTCGTAATAGATTGAATGCACAAGCCCGATAAAAGGTCAACAAAATTTCTTTTTATTACAAGAAATAAAACAAAATGCTGAAATTTTTTCTCACGGATATTCGCACAATATCACACAGGAGTAGGATTACAGTTTAAACTACTAAAACATTTAATAGAACAAAATTCAAAGTGCAGAGAAAGCTAATTCGATCTCACCATGAACTCACTACAGTCAACAACAGCAAATGAGTAAACAACTGAGCTGAGATTTTTTCTCCGGCTTTTATAAGCTTTTTAATCAGTCACGAGAAACTTTTCATAATTTCTGGAAAGCAAAAGAGTAGAATTATAACTACAGCTAACACACAACTCCCTTATTTCAATTTAAATGTAAATTACGAGTTATCTATATATTAAATGCGCGTGCTGTTATATTTTTACTTTTTCGACGTAGGTTTCTTTTAAAACTCGTCACGCGCTGCATTACATGGGGAAATAAAACAATTTTAATTACAATTCTATCAAAAATATCTAACTAAATACAAAATCCGTAACAATATGTTTTATCATACAACTGAATATTAGAATATATAATGTAACGAAAGTTCTAGATCAAAGTCGAATCACTCATAATCCAAAAGACGAGATGCATGGCCTGGAGGGTTTTTCATAAATTTTAATTAAGCTTAATATTTACATATATACAATGTTTGCTAAAATGCTTGAATCGAATATTTAAGGCTCAAAAGGCAATAACTGAATAGTTCCAGCTAATATCTAAATCGAATTCTATTGCGTAATGCATCGAAATTCTACCTTCAAAAAGACGAATATTTTTTCAAGTCACGTGTTCAGAAGGGGAAAGGTTAAGTAAGCCAATAGATGGACTCCTAACGCCATGTCTTGGCGATATCAAAGAATATTCCTTAACACACTCCCCACCTGAACTCTGACAAGAGTTCATCTAACTCAGTTATGCATACAATCAAGTACATAAATCACTATTCTATAAAAATATTAAAAAATACTAATTAGTCAAACACTTCAATTCCAATACAGGTATCAAATAATAAATGTTATATCTAATAAATGAACTAAATTCTAAAATAATTTCCACTTAACTGAACAAACTTAACTAACGATATTCAATTTAATCATTAATAGACAAAAAAAAAGAAAAAAGCATAACTAAATCGTTAAAGTTCAAAATATCTAAAGTTCAAGAGGATATAAATGTTGAACAGTACGTTTTAAAGTCCCATTACCAGTTTTTAATTCGAATGATCGGACTTTACCATCACGTCCAGGAATAATTTTTATGATTCTACCAAGTTTCCATAATAGTTTGTTTTTATTATCTCCTTCAACTAAAACAACATCTCCTACTTTTAGTTCTGGTTGAAGTTGCGGATTCTTCAAGAAATGGGCAGTTCTAAGATCTAATAAATATTGTTGCTTCCAGTTCCACCACAACTGTTTTAACAGCAATTCTTGATAACGCTTTCTTTTTAACAGCGTTTCTCTTGTCGTTTCGCTACCGATGATTCTAGCAAAAGTCAAAGGATACTTCAAATCAGTTTGTCCAATGTTTAAAAAGTGCATTGGAGTCAACGGTTGTGGCTCGTTATTGTCGTTGTAAACGTAACTTAGAGGTCGTGAATTAAGAACTGTCTACACTACACAAGTAGTGTAGACATTTCTTCGAAAGTCAACAATGCTTTTCCTACGATTTTTCTTAAACATTCTTTAACAGATCTAACAAGTCTCTCATAAAACCCTCCCCACCATGGGGCTCGTTCGATTATAAATTCCCAATGGATTCTTTCTTTGGCAATGAAATTCTTGAATTTGTTATCTTTTAAAACTTTTGAAAAAATTTTAAGTTCTTTCTTTGTCCTCTTAAAGGTCTTGGCGTTGTCAGAGTAGATGATTACGCAGTTTCCTCTTCTGCTCAAAAATCTGCGAAATGCAAGTAAAAAGGATTCTGTTGACATATCTGATACAATTTCTAAGTGTACAGCTCGGGTTACTGCACAAACGAACAAAACAATATAGGATTTTCGAGTGTCTTTAGAATTCTTTACGTAAACTGGTCCGGCGAAATCAATTCCACAGACTGCAAATGGAGGCGATTCTTGGATTCTATCCTTTGGTAAGGGTGCTGTCATCTGGTCTGCTGGTTTAGCTAAATATTTTTGGCAAATTATACAACCTTTTAATGCTTTTTTGACTAACTGTCGTCCTTTAGGAATCCAGAAGCGTGATCTGACTTTAGCTAAAGTCGCAGCAATTCCTCCATGCATTATCTTCTCATGTTCTTTGCATACAATCAAAATCGTTAGTCGAGAATTTTTAGGTAAGATTATTGGATGTTTATTATCTAGTGAGAAGTCAGAAAATTCCAGTCTTTCTGTCAACCTCATGATTTTCTTTTCATCAATGTAAGGAAGAAAATTGTACAAAGGAGAATTTTTTTCAACCGAATTACCTTCTTTGAGGGATTCATATTCTTCGGCAAAAAACTTCTTTTGCTCTGATCTTATCCAGAAATTTTCTGCTTCTTGTAACTCTTCAGCTGTGAGAGTTCCTTGAATGTCGCTAGTTTTTCTTAATTTTCTAATGAAACGTGTTGTGCAAGCAGTGACTCTTAACACCTTCTCTAATTTGCTATATTTTGATAAGTCGAAAAGATCATCTGCACTTTTTTCGATTGTACATTCAAGTTGATGTATATCACCGTATCCCTTTCGGTATTTTAATTTGTTTTCATCTATTGTTTCTTTAATATCTAATCTTGGCCAAAGTTCGTGAGGGAGTTGAAGCCATTGGAGACCTTGCGTCCAAATGGTCTCATTTATTAACTTGGAAATCTTCGTTCCCCGAGATACGAGATCTGCAGGGTTGTCGACACCTGGGCAATAATGCCAATCTTGAGGTGAACTCAATTTTTGTATTTCTTCGACACGATTCCTGACAAAGGGTTTGAAGGCTTCAGGTTGTTTCTGGATCCAAAAATAAGTAATTGTTGAGTCTGTCCAAAAATAGCACGGAATTCTCAATTCCAGTGCTTTCAGAATATTGCTGACTAACTTAACTGATAACAATGCCCCCATTAATTCTAACCTCGGTAAAGTAAGGGATTTTAGTGGGGCTACCCTATTTTTAGAAGAGACAAAGCCTGTTTTGATTTCTTTATTTTCTGTCGTGAAACATAAATATGCGACTGTACCATAGGCTTTGACACTTGCATCTGAAAAGCAATGTAGTTCGAAATTTTCGACATTAATGTTCGAGTGCATGAAAAGGTAACGAGAGATGGAGAATTCAGCCATTTGAGGTAGCTCTTCACACCACCTTCTCCATTCAGAGGACAAATCTTCAGGTAACGGTTCATCCCAATCTATTTGTGACAACCAAATCTTCTGTATTAAGCACTTTATTCTAACAGTGAAAGGTCCTAAAATTCCAATCGGATCGAATATCCGACCCAACACTTGTAGAAGAAATCGTTTTGTTTCTATTGGTTTAGATGTGAAAGACAATAAGTTCCGAACATCAAAATACAGTAAGTCCTTTGAATTATCCCATGCCATACCTAAGACTTTAAATGGGAAATTTTCTCTATTAAAATCTTCAGGATTTTCATCTGGAACGATACCCTTTTTTACCCACAATTCATGTAATTGTCTCGAGTTACTATGCCATTTGTGAAGCTGCATGCTTGCTTCCTTAAATATTTGGACCGATTCTAGACTCGTGGTTAATGCTTCATTGATCGTTGGTTGGCTTCCAATCACATCATCTACATATACGTTCTCATTCAAAAAGTTAACCGTTGTAGGATAAATTTTATTATAATTTTTCAGATGATGTTTAATGGTAGCGGCTAATAGAAATGGACTACTATTTATTCCGAATAAAACTCTAGTGAACCTATATATATCAGGAGAAATGGTTTCATCATTAGGGAAATCGGAAAACAGAAACATGGTTGCGTCTCGATCTTTTTCATGTATGAGAATCTGTAAAAAGGCTTGTTTTATATCTGCGGTGAAGGCTATTAGATTATACCGAAATCTTAACAATATTTCGAATATTTCAGGGTATAAATTTGGCCCAACATGTAGACAGTCATTTAAAGAAATGGATCCTGGGGCATGCGATGATGCATCATAAACAATACGTAATTTACTTGTAACTCGATCCTCGCGTATAACTTCCCTATGTGGCAAGTAAAACACGACATCCTCTTCATTTGAAATTTCTGAAACTGGTTCGATAATATTTTGTTTTAACTGATCTCTTAATACGTTCCTGTATTCGGAAAATAGATTAGGATCTTTTTTAAATTGTTTTCTAAGTCGATGAAATCTTTGTTCTGCGATTTCCCTATTATTATTTAGATTTGATGTGTCATGTTTCCAAGGCAATCTAACTTTATAGCGAGAATTTTCATATGTTATATTTGATTCGAAATATTCGACGACTTCATTTTGAGTCGAAGTTTTCCCTCTTATCAATAAGTCCTGAGTTTTCCAAGTCCCAAAATTTTGTTATTTGTTTGGAAATCAAATCTTTCCCTGCAACTACATTGAAAGCTAAAGAGACATCTATCATCACCTTTTGACAAACTTGTCAATGTATTGACAAATTATCATTACAGATACAGGTTAAAGACGAAAGCCTTAAAGTATTAATTTTTGTGGTAAAAAATTTGCAAAGTCCACTTATTTTAGGTATGGAGTTTTTAAAAGCCGCGAAGGCCAAACTGAATTTTCAGGAAATTTCTATTGTGCTGGAGATGGATCAGAGGGTGGTGGAACCAGTGGAACAACCGCAAGTCGACCTTAGCCATTTGAATGACCATGAAAGTCAAGCCATCCAGCAAGTGGTGAGTACTTTTTCGAATTTGTTTTCAGAACGGCCTGGTAACTGTCAAATTGTTACGCATGATATACAGTTAACTGCCGACAAACCCTGTAGGACTAAACCTTACCGCTATGATAAACAGAAAGTCCAAATCATCGAAGAACACATTCAGGAAATGTTAAAGAACCAAATAATAACGCCCATAAATAGTGAGTACGCGAGTCCAGTCATACTATGTAGGAAAAAGAATGAGTTTCCTCTTTCGGATAAAAGGGCTTGGAGGTTTGCTATCGATTACAGAAAGCTTAATAGTGTTACTAAATTCCCAGTTTACCCTTTGCTGGTTATAGAGGAAATTATTAGAAAGATTAAGTCTACGAGATACATGACTACGTTGGACTTAACGTCTGGCTACTATCAAATAGCTAGGAGACCCGACTACATACATAAAACCGCGTTTATAACAAAATCGGGCACTTATGCATTTTTACGCATGCCCTTTGGGTTGTGTGGGGCCCCGTCAACATTCCAGAGAGCTATGGACATTGTTCTAATGCCTGTCCTAGGAAAATCGACTTTAATCTGTCTAGATGATATAATTATAACGAGTAGTACGTTGGAACAACATATTAAAGACTTTGAAGAAGTTTTTAAATTATTAAAAGAGGCCGGTCTTACAATTAATGCATCAAAATGCAACTAAAGAACTTAAATATCTGGGTTATAAAATTTCGCAAAAGGGTATAGAAACTCAGAATTCAAAAATAAAAGCCATCGAGAATTTCCCACCTCCCAACACCTCCAAGAAACTTTCTTCTTTCCTTGGGTTATGTTCTTATTATCGGTCGTTTATAAAAGATTTTGCTAATATTGTTGAACCCTTGTTGGTAATTAAAATAAAGAAAAGTAAATTCACGTGGACAGCAGAAGCAAATACTGCATTTGAAAGGTTAGAAGAAGAGCTCATCAATGCCCCTGTTTTGAAATTCCCGGAAGGGTACGAAAACTTGGAAATTGCAGCAGATGCGTCGGACTATGCTGTAGGTGCTGTTCTCATGCAAAATGGCCATCCTTCGGCATTTTTTAGTAAAATGTTGAACCCTACGCAAAGGAATTATACAGCTACAGAGAGAGAAACATTAGCCGTATTAATGGCTATACACAAATTTCGAGTTTATTTCGGCAAAGCGCCAGTAACAGTCTTTTCGGATCATGCGGCTGTTGGTAGACTTTACTCGGGGAAAAACCTAACGCCCAGGTTAATACGATGGGCTTTAAAACTTCAAGAGTATAACCTGAGAATTAAATATAAACCGGGTAAGGAAAACAATGTAGCTGACGCACTATCTCGTATAAAACTAGACGATGAAGGAAATGAACTCAAATGCGCTCTGTTGACTTCAAAAATTTTAGATTCTAGAGAAACAGTTATTGCTGAATTGAAAGCTGATCCTGAATTTGGAAGTATCTATGCGTATTTGAAAACCCCGAAAACTTTGAACACACAGATATCGATTCAATAAGAAATAGAGAAGAAAACTATGAAATAATAGATAATTTATTATTATATACGAAAACAACAAACGAAAATTTCGAATACAAACCAGTCATCCCAGCCTCGCTTCGATTAAGCATTTTGAAGGGATTACACGACGCGAAAACAGCGGGTCATTTAGGGGTCAGAAAGACTTTAAAAAGGGTACGCGAGGAGGTATATTTCCCGCAATTATACAAAATAGTACGACCGTATGTCAGGTCCTGCAGTCAATGTCAGTTAATAAATGATATTAATTACAGCCCGGCCGGGTACTTAAATAGCATTCGCGCTACATTTCCGAATTAAATTTTAGGCATAGATCTTCTTGGTCCTTTTCCCCAGAGTGAGTTAAATAAAAATCGTTTTCTTTTAGTAATTGTAGATCATTTTTCAAAATGGACAGAAATTGTTCCACTTAAACGCGCGTCAGCCAAAACAATCGCAGATGCATTCTTACACAGTTACATTTTAAAATACGGTGCACCGATAAATGTCATTAGCGATAACGGTAAACAATTCGTTAGCCAAATATTTGAAAACATTTGCGCTGTACTTGGCATACGCCATATCAAAATGCTTCCGTATAGACCACAGGCAAACATCGCAGAAAGAGTTAATAAAAATATTGCAAAAATAATTCGAAGTTATGTTAGCACACATCACAAGCGCTGGGATGGCTACATAAATGAGTTAGCTTATGCTTTGAGAACAGCAAATCATGATACTACGGGAAAAATTCCAGCAGAATTATTTTTAGGACGGAAGTTAATTACGCCATTAGATAAATTATTCTTTGTGCAACAAAGAGAGCAAGAATTTAAACAAAAAGATGTGCAAACACTCATTGACCAGGCGGTTAAAAGCTCGGATACGGCAAAAAATAGACAAAAATTATACTATGATAGAAAATGCCTTGAAGCATATTTTAAAGTTGGGGATAAAGTGTTAAAGCGGAAATTTTCTTTATCAAGTGCCCCAGATAATTTTACTGCAAAGTTAGCTCCAAAATTTGAAGGCCCCTATGTAATTCAGGAAATCAAGGGAGTCGTATTGTACCTTAAGAACGAGAGAGAGGAAATCTGTAAAGCAAGTCCCGACCAGGTGAAAAAATATTATAATCAAAATGATTTTGAAATCCTTAAAAGTTTCTTGCAGGACTCAAGCGTCAAAGAAGAGGAAGGTGAAGAAGTAACGTCACCCGCTCCACCACCCAAGAAGCAAAGAACTGAAGAGAAACCTAGCCCTTCTACAAGTCATGCTACGGTACCGAAAAGAAGAAAGGAAAATGTTCAGACTCCAGCATTTAAGAAATAGAAGAAAGCAACGTCGACGTGTAAAGAATCTTTGGTAAAGAGGAAAAGACCAGTTACAACGTATCGCAGTAGAAATTCTGCGTCGAGGAAAACACTTCCAGGGCCAGATAGTCAGGAGGAAACAAGGCCGCCGTTCACGAGAACGAAAAGACAGCAGGAGGAACGAAAAGACCACCACCAACAGAAGAAATTCAAGCACGATTCCAGACCGGAAGACGCCAAGACCAGCCGTCCAGGGCCAAAACGGAAAAGACAGTAACCCAAGGACTACAATTCCAAGAGGCCTGCATACAGAGGGCGAAAAAGAAAAATCAAATGGACGAAACTCGTAAAACACAAAGGAGACGACTGACTTCGATGAATTCCATATCGTGGGAGCAGTTCTGCTAGAAGAGGATGTCGGAGTTCCAATCATCGAAAACTCAAAGATAAGTTAAAATCTTCTATAAATTTTTCTTTTGTTCCGAAAAGTTATGCGTAAATACGAAGTTCTATATTTTGACGGAAGTCAATTTGTCTCGGTTGAGACTTGGTTTTGTTTTACTTTATTTAGCTAAAGCAAAAGTATTATTTTCTTTAAGTATAAAATCTAAGAACAAGCAGTTTCTGTTGGTCGAAAGACTAATTTTGTTATGTTAAAGCCAAAATTTGGCCGAAAGTAAAATAACTTCGTATTCTTGTATTAATAAGAACTATAGTTTCAGCGCCGCCAGCTTGGCGAAGAATACGTGAAATAAAAATTTATTTTTCTCTTATTCATTTTGTGGTAAATTGTAAAAATCATATGTATTAGAAGTTTGTAAATATACGTAAATACTTGAAAGTTATGTAAAAGTAGAATTTAGTCTAGAAGCATAAAATTTTAGATGCTAAAAGTAAATGCTCAAAAGAAATTAATTCAAATTTAAGTATTAAACTGTAGATAAAATCATGCTTTAGAGCGAAAGCCTGCATGTCTAAAGATGAATGAGGGGAAAGTTAGAATGAATGTGTTTTGTAGGGTTCTCCACCTACACTTGAAATTTAAGAATGTTAAAGTAGCTCATGGAGTTGTAGAATGTCGAGTAAGGTGTGTCTATTCGGTCGTTGAATTCTAACAAATCATTGTGGTTAGGGGAAGTGTTGCAATACTAAAACACAAATATTCCCGTTTTGACACCACACATGGTGGAGAGCCAGGGTAAAGTTAAATTCATCTTTGAATACTTGAATGAATGTGAATATAGCAGTAACTAAGAAAAATAAATCGAACAAAAACTTTATTCAATGTCAAGAAAGTGGAAATTATAATGTATTTAGAAAGATACTGATACTTATTCCTTCCAGATGCTGGAAGGAAGAGAACAGATTGATTGCTGAAGTCCAGGAAAGGTTGCTGTAAGAAGACAGGGTAAAATGATTATCTACAGAAATTTATTCTAATTTGTGAGAAAACAGTTTGTTTTATGTAAACGAGGCTCTTAAAATTTAGTTCAGAATATGGAAACTCTTGAACAGGTCGTTTCTAGGACCTGCTTCCAAGTTTACCAAATTCTGGCAGCGGCAAATGTAGGGTTTATATTTATTTTAAACTATCTTTCCTGTCAAGCCTTACTTTCCCCTGGAATTGCGAATGCCAGAGTATGTAAATTTTAGTAGAACGCAAAGTATTCAGATTTTTAGCGGAAGTAAATTTGAGTTAAATAGAAGGGAAGCGAGTTCGTAAGTGTGCTTTCTTGCTTCACGAGCGTGAAGGTGGCTAGGTAGAAATTGAAGAACCGCGCGTTTCGGCCTGTGTGCTTACTTCGGCAGATAGTTGAATCTTTCAACTTAATATTCAGAAGTTTGCTAAAATATCAGCGGAATCTTAGAACGCGGTTAGGTTACTTAGGTTTAGAGAGCCTCGTAGGTAGTAACTTGTTATTATTCATTTTTAGTTTCTTACTTTTGTTTAACCGCCGGGTCGGCGTAGTTTGTGAGCGTCAAGTGCACGCATCTGTAACTTCTAAAGTAGAATAAAATGGGAGTTAAACCCTTCTAAAGAGTTTTGTGTACTTTCCAGTTCATAGCAGTCACTATTATTGTTGCGTGTAGGTTGGGGCCGCGCAACACCACAAAGAAGTAAAATAGTTTGCAGGCGCTTGATAAGCATTTCAGTGCAATAACCGAATAGTTATGACACAAAGGACGCATTTGGATGATTTTTTACGTGGTAGAATTATCGGCCGTCTGGAATGTGGGCGTAACCATCTGGAAGTATCAGACGAACTTGAAATTGCCCAGAGTGTCATCTCCAGGCTTTGGCAACGATTCCAAGATGATGGTAATGTGAGTAGACGTTACAGCACAGGTCGCCCCAGAGTTACAAGCCGAATGAGGACCGGTATTTGGCAGTTACTGCCAAAAGAAACAGGCGGACCAGAGCCTCAGACCTGTCTCGTCAGCTCGCTTCAGCCACTGGTACAAAAATTTCAAGGCAGACCGTGTACAGACGCTTAGGGCAGATTGGTCTATATGCTCGTAAACCTGTCAGATGCGACCCACTTGCTGCAACTCACTGTCGCCTGCGGTTAGCCTAGAGTAGAGAGCATGCATTGTGGACACCGCAACAATGGGCTTGTGTGATGTTTTCCGACGAGTCCAAGTTTATCTAGCAGTCTGATTCTCTACGAACTTTTATATGGAGAGCTCCAGGTACCCGTTACCACTAAGAAACCATCATTGAACGACACCGTTACGGTGGTGCAGGAATGCTCGTTTGGGGTGCAATTATTCTGGGTTCCAGAACTGACCTGCATGTTCAAATTGGAACCATGACAAGCCATATCTATCGGGACGTCATTCTGGAGCATCATGTACGTTTGTTTTTGTTTCGGGGCGCCATGGGCTCACAATTTGTGTTTATGGATGACAACGCCCGTCCTCACCGTGCAAATATAGAAAGCGAATGCCTTCAATCGGAGGATATCACCCGTATGGACTGTCCAGCATTCTCACCGGACTTGAATCCAGTAGAGCACGTGTAGGACATGCTTGGCAGACGAGTTTCAGCCCGTCAACCTCCTCCTACATGTCTACCGGAACTTCGGAGAGCACTGCTTTTTTTTTTTTTTTTTGTAAATAGTTTTTTTTTTTTTTTGTGTGTAATTTGCTCCAGGGAGAAAAAATCGCTAATTTTTTTAATAATATCAAACATATAGCATCGTTTTTTGCTCTTTACCTTTTGTTTAATAAATAAGCTTTACAAATAAGTCAAATTTGTAAAGCTTCTAACTCTTCCTTTGCCTGATTTTGCATTATCCTTAATTTATGAACATGAGTGTATATATATATATATATATATATATATATATATATATAATACACCCTTTCTTTTACATATATATATATATATATATATTTATATATATAATATTATATATTTATATATGTAATACACCCTTTCTTTTGCATATATATATATATATATATATATGTATGTATAATACACCCTTTCTTTTAAAAGTACTTACCCAGCCTAATTTTTACAGTTGATCGTAGTCATATACTTCCATTACAGAAATGTTTTAAATTACAAAAATATTCATAGCTTAGCATTTCAAACCTACAAAATTAATTTTCGTCGAATAACGAAATCTAACTGTATAATAACAGTTTATATTTAGGGTTAGTCTAACAATGAATACCTGACAATGCTTAATATCAGTTTATTATTTCAGGAAAATATGAGCATAATTTAATAGACTGTACCAAGAATTTAATAAGCTGTGCATTGTGGCGTTATATTTATAGATTATACTGTGAACTCTTTCTTTTGTTTTGCAGTTTTCTTTCATCTTTGTTTGTTATGTCTACAGTTGTCTTCGGAATCTTCCATTAGAAATTTAAGGGGACTCGGTACCTTTTGAATATTTTTTTTAAAATTTAAGAACTTTCATCTACTTTTTATGAATAATATTAAGTGGTTTTATGAAACAAAATGGTTTTAAGCTGAAAAAAATTATTTTGCTATTAATGTTTGTGTAATTTGAATTTTTTTAAAACATTCAACAATTAAAAATTCTTCCTTCTTCCACAATTTTCAATAATTTTGCTTCAAAAATTTTTATTGTATTTATAATAGTGTTCTTAATAATTTTACGGATCGATTTTGCAATTAATGAATTAGTTTCTGAGAAAAAAATAAAAAGCACATTTTTATATAAAAACTTTAAAAAAATATACTTTCAGTGACATTTTTACTTCCAATAATTTTTCTTTTCACTGTTTTTCAAATACCATCCTTGATTCTATTTAGTATATACCTTTAAATAAGCAGTAAAATTATTAAGTAATTTGGTCCATATCTGAACAAGTTTTAGGACTTTAAGTAAAAGGATATATTGAAAAATTACAAACTGAGAAATCGCAGTTTAAAGAATGTAAACTGTTTGGACGTCATTAAATCATTTCAAATTTCTTAAAAATTTTATTACTTAATTTCAATATATACATATATATATATATATATATATATCAAGCAAGGTAGTAATTATAATTTTAAAAAAAAAACCAATTTTGGTCTAGAAAACATCTTGCGCAATATGCTGCAAAATAAGTAAAATATAAAAATTGTAGTAAGTTCGCCTAAAAGTTACCAAGAGCTGCTGCTCCAAAAAGTTCAACACGTTTTAAAAAAACGTTTTTTTAAAACGTGTTGAACTTTTTGGAGCAGCAGCTCTTGGTAACTTTTAGGCGAGCTTACTACAATTATACATATATATATATATATATATATATATATATATATATAATAAAACTTAGTACTGCTCAATTGATTAATATGAATATAAATTATAAGCTTTTGTTTAAAACCTTATCTGGCTAGCTATATTGCAAAAATACCATAAAATGCAAGTAGAATTTTTCTTTACCTGTTTTTGTTTTTCAAAACATGCTCAAAACAATTTTAATGCATGAATTAATTATAATATATTTTCTAAAACGCTTATAATCATTATTAATAATAGTAATTTGTCGTTTTATTCATTTTTTAAAGTAAAATTAAAAATTTCAACAACAGTCCCTTTATTCTGTCCGCACACACAAATGTCATGCAGAAACATCGTTCAAATGGATTCGAAAGCGCTCAAAATGTATATTTTCATTGAAATATCATGCCAGAAATTTTTCGCAACTTAGTATTTCTTTTGCTTCTTACAATCAGAATTAGGGATTTTTCCGAAAATTCGGGGTAGGGATATATGATATTATAATGTATGCTATGGTGAAAGATGGTAAAAGATTTAGGACTACTGATGTATAAATAGAATAATAACGAAAATCTAATAGTCTGTTTATCAGAAGATAAAATATATTAGTTCATAAAAGTAATATTTTCTTGTTGAGGTTATATTAGTTTGGCTGCAAGACTTTATATCAATTATTTAATATGCATTTTTCTTTGCTCATGTGGTTAACAAGTAATAGATTTAAAAGGTATTTTTCCCGCTTTCCTAGCCTTCGTGGTGTAGTGGTTCTGCACGCTGGGTCGGTATTCCAGAGGTCCGTGGTTCGATTACCGGCCAAGGCGGTTGCTAATTTTTTAATCTCTCTTGCTTCCAAAAAATCCTAATGACTCTACAGTGGCGCCCGAACTAAAAGGGTTGTGAATGATGAATCTCCACACCCAGGATTTGGCGATTGGGTCCCCTAAAATCCCCAGTCGCCCTTTAGAAGGGGGAGTATATAAAGTATTTCTCGCGCCTTCCTAGGGTGCTTTCGTGGTGTAGTGGTCAGCACACTGAGCCGGTATTCCAGAGGTCCGTGGTTCGATTCCCGGCGAAGGCGGTTGCTAATTTTTCATCATGCCTGCTTCCAAAAAAATACCTAATATCTCTACAGATTAATATACCTTTTAAAATAAAAATACTTTTGCAAAAATCTAACATACATAAAATAGGTTCCTTATGAACAAACACTTCAATAGACAGTCAAAGAGTAACTTTTACTTTTCAAATCGCTGAAACAAATATAATTGGATCCTTTATGGAATGCACAACCTGCTTCGTTATCCATGTTTAAGCGGCATAGTTATCTAAATGTTGTCGAATTAGAAGCATTAAACTTTGCGAACCGCCGCGGTACTGGTTGATATTCGCATGCTTAATTTCTGGAATAATCTCAAATTATACTTCTGCAAGTCAACCTAAATGTTACCTTTCAGCAATTGTGATGAGTTTTGCTAACATAACTTGAAGGTTAACCATACATGCTGAAATACAAATTTTCCTTAACGAATTATATCATGCGAACTATATTTCCACAAGTAAATTAAGTAAATTCATTATAGTGCATTTTCAAGCTAACTTACATTAGAAGTTGTTTTGTTTTTTTAGCTAACATGCCTATTATGCCGTTCTGAATAATTAAGCTCCAAAATGAACTTTAGCTTTCTGAAATTTTAAAGCTATATTTCTATCATTAATTCATAAGTCCCAAAAGATTAAATCTTGAGCTACCTCATAGACTTAATTAATTAGATGACGAAACAGTATTACACCTTTCCTAAAATTTTAATTAAAGTAATAACATCGCAAATCCGGAATGATGCCGCTTCGGCGTTTAAAACCATTTATTCAAGTGCCTAACTCAGCTAATCAAAGGGGATTTCCATTCCTGAAATAATATTCTTAAAGCGGCTGTTACGAAAACATATTGTTTGGCTACGAAATTCCCTGAACGAATTCACATTCTAGGAAATGTATCTCGAAAATGATTATCCTAGGAAATATATCTCAGTTATGAATAGAACATATCTTGAGTATGATTTTAATTTTTCCCTTCAGTACTTTACTCCTTAGTTTTTTACACTTTCAAACTTGCTACCTTAAATAAAAGTATCTTTTTTTCTTTGAGAACATACAGACTCCCCGTGCACCACATATGTACAACACGGGGCGTACAGAAGTAAGTTAACTAGAACTTTAAAGGTTACATGTATAAATAAACATTAAAAATTACATGCATAAATAAAGCGAACAAAAGCAGAGAACAGCAGTCTGGACTTCACGAAAACAGATCAGTTCACTGGCCAAGTCATTCCGAACATTTTCAAATCGTTCTGTAAGCATAATCTAGGGCCATCAAATGAAGGGCACGAGAAAATCAAATGCTCCACATCCTGAGGAACTCTTTTTGAACATTCACATAAATTGTTTGATCGTAGATTAAAACGAAACAGATAACTTGCAAATTTACCGTGACCAGATAAAAACTGAGACACTTTAAAATTTAACGAGAGGAAAGACTCGGAATTCAGTCTATGGTAAATAGAAGGAAGGAATTTTTGGTGACTTCAGCATTACAAGATGAAATGTATTCCTCATTCCACATAGCTAAAAGCTTTTTATAATGAAAGGACTTCCAATACCTCTTTGGAATGCTAATGTTGATATCAATGGGTAAATTTAAGGCATCTTTAGCTAAGAAATCAATAAAAGTATTGTCAGCTAATATTAAGAAACGAATACTTAAGCAACTATTCATAGTATTATTTAAAAAATTATTATTCTAATCTGTGACCTAACATATGGGCTACATTTAAGGATAATCGTCATCAAAGACTAAAAGAAATTATTTTTTTTTATCTTGCACTATAGTTCTGATGTGGCGAGGTAGACTACTGTCAAATTCTTAGAAATCTATCTAATGAAATCGACATCAGATTGCATCAATGTAATTAGTGCTGGCCCATTCGTTCCTAGTCTAAAATGCTGCGCAAGTACCAAAACAGACACTGCCTAGTATTCTTGTGGTGCAATGGTCAGAGCAGCCAGCATGCAGAAAATTTTCGAATCTCGCGAGATCACGTTTGATATAGCAAAGTAAAAAAAAAATGTTTGGTGAAACTCCAAAATATTTTTCTTAGTATGATGAATTTTAAACTTAGTCACTGTGCTCAATTCGGCAAAAACGGGGCAAAATATTTCTGTAAGGAACAGATCCTATTTACATTTCCTCGAATAGTATATAGAGATACTCGTATATTAAAGTCAAAGCTAGAGTGAAATTAAATTTTGCCTAATTTTACATCTATTAATTTACATATTTTTCTCAGGTACTGAAAAAAATTTGTATAAAAAGAAACTGGCGTATACTCTTATTTTCACGATAGTTGGTAACTAATCTTACATGAAGCGAAGTATAACTAAGTAAATGATAACGAAGTCTACCAGTTCTGTATATGCATAACACCGATTGCATTGCCTAAGTTTTTAGAAATTATCGTTTATGTTATTAGTTTCGACTTTTCGAGGGCATGCATCAAATTTATTACGAATAGATTTAACACTGACAAATAATAAATCAATTTTAGATAGTAACAATACGAATATGCTCAAGCTACATTATCAAATACTGTAATCCAAATTTTTCATTTTGATTGGAATTATATTAATCGAGAACGAAACTACAAAGCAAAGAGGGGGGCATCTAACTGAATTGTTATTTTGTTGATAAAATAATTAAGCAGTAGAATATTTGCAGAGGAATCAGTGGTACGCAGTCCAGTTACAGACAGTACGCAGACATGCAACAATTCAGTCTGGCATGGAGGCAAACAGATTCCTTATGTTGTTTTGCCTAACACCATACTCAATGGTCGATATGTTTAAAAATCCGGATACTAAAGCAGAGCAACAATTGAGATATCCATTGGTCCTACACATGCTCAATGAAACAAGGAGCAGAAACATCTGGGAAGCATATAAGCAGAACAATATGAACAGAGCATTACTTGCTGAAATATTGCAGTTTAAATGTCAACCAAATGTGAAATTATATGTTGTCGGATTTCCTATGCATTCACTAGGCCATTTAGTCCCACATACCATTACTACAGCGGATATTATCGTTTATGTTATTAGTTTCGTCTTTTCAAGGGGATGCATCAAATTTATTGCGAATAGATTTAACACTGACAAATAATAATTCAGTTTTAGATAGCTACATTATCAAATACTGAAATCCAAACTATTTTTTTTTTGGTATTAGTCAATAAGGGTAGTAGGAAACTCGAGGAGAAGCTCTGTCTGCAGTTCTGTGCCATGTTATCTAAGTGGCGTAGGAGCTGAAAAAAAAAGTTTGAATAATGGTTATTATGAAATTCCAAGCAATTTCCTACCTATACTGAGATACCTAGGACTTTATCCCGGTAGCTAACCTACATAAGCCATGTATCTCAGACCATAATGCCTGCGTTAAGGAGAGAGAATCGCTTGACAACGAGTTTGAAATTATGCTATTGTTGAGAGGTATACTCTGGTATGGTATACACGACGATTGCCGTTTTCCAAAGGGAAACGCCACTAATGCTAGCCAGTGGCAAACCTCTCGTCTTTCACTAGCATTCCATGATATTTTCGGTTGTTATATCTTCAAACGGAGTCGCCGATATTCCAGTTTTAAAGAAGCACGCTCTCCCTGAAACTTCAGATTCTCTTCCATTTAAGCAGATACAAGAAACAGGTACAAATAGAAGCTACGCCAGCGTCTCGGTAGTACCGTGGGTGATTGAGGTACTGATGTACTTAACTAACTGTTAACGTTTTCACTCCGGTTTTTAAGAAAAACATTCCGATATTCATCCTAGGGTCTCCCACCCTCATATCCTACCTCCATCCTCCTGAAAGGGTTTTAGCTCCCCATGTATTTTTAGTGCCGCTTTACCGCGAAAATACTACACACTAATAAATATTACGTTCCCTTTGCTTTCAGCCCAATCGCAAGATGTTGCAAAATGATCTACATCGGGAGTTTCAAGGCCCTGCGTTTTTAACCTCATAATAACACTTCTCTCGAAGCTCGGGAATGGATTAGAGCGACGTCTATCTTACGCCATTGGCACTCTGTACTCTTGTTATTCGAAGTTCCATAGTCATGTAGCGTCGACCATACACCAGTTTATAAAATGTACGTTAGTCTCCTTTTCTCGGGGGAAATAAGAAAAATATGATGCATAATTTTTAATAGCTGTGTGCTTCTAATCGGTCTGAGGAAAAGTGGTGCGAAAACTCTTTGACCCGTGAAGATTATATAAGTTATGGCTGTGTCAGAAACAGTTTCATGAATAATTATGTCTAGAGTAATAAATAATATTGTAAAGAGTAGAAGGGAGAGAGAAAAAAGGAGGGATCGAAACAAAAGGAAGGAAAACGTTTAATAAAGGGACTCTGATATGCAGAAGGAGTCTTGATACCAGTAGAAAAAGAAGAACGAAATAAAAGGAGTATGGAGAATACAGGTTTGAAGAGTGCTTATATGAACTCAGTTTAATTTTCGAAAGAAAATGAATACCTGATCGACTGAACAATAGTATTTTGTTTTCAATATTGTTATATTCGGAAAAAAATACTTCTAGATGCACCTTATCTGACAATGATAGATGTTCCAATTTTTGGATATTTAAAAAAGAATTGGCTTTTTAGTAACTTCGGAGTTTTCAGCTCTGAATAATCGGAAGTTCAGCTTCCATCTATGATCTACTTGATATATTTCTGTCTACGATGATTTTTCCCTGTCCAGGTAAAGTATTGGGCGCAAAGAAGTACCGAATGTACGACAACTTGAACGATGATCAATAGAAATGCTATTCGAGACAGTTATATAACATACGATGGGAGAAAAGGACGTGAATCAGTAAGATTCACAGCCTCGACATTCGACGATGACGATAGTGCTCTAATTTATGTGTAATGATCAAATCTACTGTGTCTTATTCAGAAGGTGTTTCCTGAAAGTCTTCTGTGCCTTTAGATTGCGAGAGCGACGACTTTTTTCAGCACTTTCGAGACTAACGGTCTTGGCGTGCTTGGATGAAAAAAAGAAAAAACCATCAATTAGCGCAATGTATTATTATGCTACCAATCAAGACTATTTCCCGGTAGGAATTAGAACCAAAAATTTTTAATCCAGTTCTGTTGTGCCGTCTGATGATTTGCCCACTTAAATACTCTTAACGTACTCTTACGTTGTAAAACTGATTCTGTAATTTTTAGGAAACGGGCATAGTTTAATTTTAACTAAATCAAATTCTTTTTATATACAGTTGGGAATTTGAGTTTTGAATTCTTTCATCACTTGTAAGCCTTACTTTGGACTTAATATCATCCCAGTTATTTTATCTCGTATCACATGTTGCTCTGTGTTTAATGTAAAAACCTCATAAAAATTAATAATGATTACTAACTTAATTGTTTATTTTGTTTATCTTTCCATCGTTGTATAGCTTAAGAATTCTGAATTGCTTTACAACATTTAAGACGCTATTGCTGTTGTACTTGATTAGTTTAAAATGATTTGGATTTATAAGTCTCAAAATTGTGTTTATCTTATCAATTCGAAACTGATTTGTCATCCTCTCCTGTCGATACGAGAGAATGAACTGTGCGGAAAAGTGGAACAATCTTACTGTACTTGCATACTTGCGCATTAAACGTTACCATCTTAGTAAAATACGTCAGATTTACAGAATGCGCCCAATTCTTGCACCCATGCCCATAGCCATTCTTCCGGCAACTATCCTCCCAGCAAATCTTCACTCAAGCAACACCGTCATTTTCGCATGCGTTCTTTTTTGCTGTATTCCAAGTTCCAGTGGTTTTCATAAACAAATCGTCATGTCTTAGTTTTAAACTATGATTTTTGAAAATTTACCAGCAATAGAAAAGACTACGGTAGAATTTCTGCAAGAACCGAATTTTGCTGAAAATCTTTCAAAGGGAACATTTAGAAAATACGTGTCTTGGACAGCCGCTATTGCCGAGGGTTGCACGAAGTCGTGTCTCCGTAATTCTCTGATGATTTTATAAGCGAAAACTAATCGCTGTGAACCTCGAATGAAGTATAGCGCAAATAAATTGAAGAACGATTTGAAGGAGGACATAATTGTTTCATGTTTTAATGTATCACG
The DNA here is from genome assembly GCF_044657685.1 of Stegodyphus dumicola. Classification (NCBI taxonomy): domain Eukaryota; kingdom Metazoa; phylum Arthropoda; class Arachnida; order Araneae; family Eresidae; genus Stegodyphus; species Stegodyphus dumicola. Next base: position 109,619,134 of record NC_140771.1, read on the forward strand.
TAATCCTTATATAATAATTCAAATTTGTATTTTAAATTGCTCAAGTATGTTTTCTTTTCATTTGTTGATAATGTTTACCGATTTACGATAAATATCGATAGTTTCGGAATCTTTCCAAAACAAGGCCCAAAAATCACCAACTTGTACCTGATAAATAAATTTTACATTTTCATCTCTAAAAAATCACCAGATTGCGTGAAAGTTATTGCGTTAATACGTAAGTATTAATGTTACTACTTTGTTTTCAAGCTCACCCTTGGATTCTAAAGTAAGAACTGCATTATATTAAAAGAAATATCCCCACATGAATAAACCTATAAAATCAATAATACTACAAGCAGTGCAAAAGCACCTGACATATTACTTCTATTATACTTCTTCCGTACTAAATGCCAAATTACAGTTAAAACAGAAATCTTCCTAATCTGATATTTTACACATTTTTGAACAATAAACTTGCTCATAAACTCTACCCTTCAACCCATGCTTATATACTTGAAAGCGTTCTTGACCATTACAATATGTTTAAGGTTATATTGTACTGCAATATTTCCAAAAGGACACATATTTTACACTTAATTTGTTCTTTGATAGCTGCTATTTAAATACAATAAAGAAACGAAAATTCCATATACATATGGAGACGAAGAAACTTCTGCAAGGCTTACTGTACAACAAATACTATATGGTATTGTTCTAGCGAGTCAAACGCAACCTTGCAGTCGTTCTGCCAAAACATTTAGAATCTTTGACAAGGGGGGAGTTAAATACTTGCTACAAGGTGAAGAGGATACCATGAGGGTTCGTTCTTCTCCGGAAGGAAGGAATTTAACTACCAAAGGAGTCACCGTGTCATCAGGTGATCCTGTCGTCAGTTGTCTTTCGTGCCTTCATTTTATGTTGCAGAAATAAATGCGAATATTCGCATTGTTAATCAAAGCTGTAAAAGAAATATTGATTTTTTTCCAGTAACATATGAGCGGGGTCTCCTCTGGTCTCCTCTTTCGCCAATATTGAAATCCTAGATAGTCTATATTTTGGGGTACTCCTTGGATTATCGCCAAGTTGTTAATTTATCTCCAAATTGTTTTTTTCTTTAAGGATAACCTGAGTATTTTACGGTGTATGGTTTGGAAACCCTATCATGATGTGTTTAGTTGTAATGCGTGATGGCGCTGATTTTGATTATTAGAACATTTCTCAGGGTGTATTTCTGCGCCTTTAGGAATTCCTTTAGAAGTTCATTGCTTTTTTTGTGCTTTACAATGTCAAATGGTTAACGGTGGTAAACCAGGTGTTTGGTAGTATAGATCGAGCGAGCGAAAGGTTTTTTTTTTTTTAAGTGGTCAAGAACCAGAAGAATAAAAAATTTATTTGATGTAATTCAACGGATTATCTTACCTGGAACAACGATCAAATCCGTTTGCTGGAAGTCGTACGATTGTCTCTTTGATAATGACTTCGTTCACCTCTCAGTAAATCACGCAGTTATATTTAAGGATCCGGAAACCGGAGCTCATATCAACACTATTGAACGTATGGGGGTAAAATAAAAAGGAATTTTCGAAAACCGACATTTCGGCACTACACAGGACATTTTTAATTCTTACTTTCGGGAATTTATGGAGCCATAGCAGTACGCAGATTCTAGTTCAGATAACTTTAAAGAGTTTTCGGATGCCGTTAAGGAATTCTGTATGCCACATACCGAAGACACAGAAATTTCTAAATAAGAAAAGTCGATATTCCCTTTTTGTACTGGGCAGATTGGATCTTAATTTGTTTATTAATTATTAACAAATATTAATTAATTTTCATTTTTATGTTATTTTCCTGGTTTATTTTGATTTAAAATGCACTTAATTGGGATTGTAATTTTTATGTTTTAATTATGTTTTATTATATAACGTTTTGAACGCCATTTTACTTGAGAGGGCGTTTCACGTAAACACGAATGGCACCAAAATAATCGCCAATTTTCACCAAGGGAGACCCTGAAATATATTTTTCCCGCGTTCTTTCATGCAAGAAATATTCTGCTTACTTAGGGTAAATATTAGGTGGTCTCCTCTCTTCTACATAACATAACATACAAGAAATATTTTCGTTCTTTTTTCTAAAATAAGTCTGGTTTTTAACCCCCACTTCAGCTATGTATAATATTGCACATTGATTTTTGCCCAAAAATGAAAAAGAAATATTATAATTATTTATTATAATAAATTAAACGAACATGTTAATCATTTATTATATTATTAAGAAATTTCTTTTTTGCAGTGTATATTAATGCAAGTTAATGAGTTCAAAGACAAAGATATATAATAATAATTAATTACAACATTATTATAATAATTAATGATCATAAGACTATTTGAATCATTTATAATAATCATTATATTACAATTCATTGTAATGAAGATTATGCAATAAAATATAATAATTAATTGTAATACCAATAATTATAGAAGAACATTTAACTATCATGCAATAATAGTTACATATTACAATAATTACTTATTATAATTATTACAATAATTAATCATCATAAAATTATTATAATTAATTATCATTATTATTGTATTAAATTTCATTCTATTGAAAATTATGCAATAAAATGTAATAATTAAATAATTCTAAAAACAATTATTATATAGTAAAATTTGCTTTTTATACTTTATAATTAAAATATGTATACATAGCAAAATTAAGATTCCAAAGCACTCTTGTTTTCACCAGTGTATAAATAAATATATAAATGCACAAAATTAAAACGCAAACACTTAATTAGAATCGATGATCAACGTATTATCTTAGAGTATTTAAAAGTGATTTTCTACCTCTGTAAATCTGTGCCATTTGAAAGAAGTGAAAATGAAAAGAAGAAAAGTAAGAGAAGAAAAAAATCCCTTCTCCGTGATTCAAGCCCATTCACCCTATTTTTCAATAACTCGGTCTGAATGGCGCACGCATGTTCGTGATCTTGGTCGCTTTTGGCGCGGTTAAAATATAAGCTAATTTTTAGCGTTATGAGGTTTTGATACTAAGGGCCAGAACATTAAATTACTCGTATGTCCAGTTCTCATAAAGAATTCAGGTTTTTAGAATATTTATATCACTTGTTATGTATTTAAAAACAGCGTATAAGCTACCTGTGTTTTCAAGCTATTTCAAAATATAAGCAGCGAGTAAAACATTTCTAATTAGCCATTTGGTACAAAATTAGAACTAAGCTACTTGAACAATAAATGTCAGAATCCAATTTGAAATAACAACTCTAAAATATTATTTTTTTTCTTCTGACTATTTGATTTTCAGTTTAGAAATATTCATGCTTTTCGTCTAAAACTTAATTACGTGTTTCTTCCACTAGTTTGTCAGCTGCTGGAAAACATTTTCGATATTTTGCTTTTATTACACGCTTCAGGTTATAACACTGCATTTAATACGACTCATATTATATGATTATATAGTAAAATTCTTAATGTAGGTACCAAAGAAACTTAAAACATTTAATTCCTGTTTTTAAGAAATATAATTGAGTAAAGAACCAATGAAAATTCATAATTCCTTTATCAAATGCCCAATAGGAAAATAATTTAATATTATTCAGCCACTTACATATTAATAACTGAAAAGCAGACATGCGATATTGACCAGTTTGAGAAATCTCGACCATAACTAAATATGATCCTACTCTGAGCTGCTGCACCATTTCCAGATGTCTAAATACTTCAGTTATTATGTGAACTCCTTAATTTGTAATTCAAACACTAGAACTGACAGGTATCTAGGAAGATGAACTTCGGGGATATGCTGAACTAATGAATCCTATCGAACGTAAAGACTAATCCAGACTTCTGTCTCAAGCATTTCCACCAGTTGGTCCAATGAAGTGAGAAGGGCCTGAGCAGATGCAGATGGGAATGGAATGGAATGGAATGCATTTGATATTAGGTGCTTACAAAATTCGTTGGAATTTTGAGCAAATTTACTTAATTAAGTTTAAAAGACTATGCATACTCATATTTCAAATCTTGTAATGTGTAAGATGGCCCTTTATGAAATTTTTGCAATTTATCACGCTAATTTTGTCGGTATTCTTTGAAGACTTAGGTCATTCAAGTTATTTTTTTTTACCACTTACTAAAATATCAAGTACCTTTATACAAACAACAACAGATAAAATATTTTCCCGGCAAATTTTATAGATGATACATTTTGTTTCTGCGGCGGTCTTTTTTTAGTTCAAATGAAAAAGCATACAGTGGCATAAATATACTTTAATCGGATTCAAATTAACTCTAAAAAAATCGAAGTCACGCTTTTCCTCAAAATACCGTAGATAAATTGTAAAATCCCGATTTAAAACTTCCTTAAATTCATAAAGATTGATAATGTTCTTTAGTTCGAAATAAATTCTTTCTAATTTTTGCTGTCTGCCTAGTAATGATTTGCTTTGGGTTAAATAATAGACCACTCGGTCTATTTTTCTACGGAGAGGAATGCTTTCGTGGAGGACTTTCTAAGGGAAAATGTTTGGTATACCCGTTGCACATGAAGAGAAAAAAAAGCCCAAAACGCTCATGCAGCCAATCCGTTTGCCTGGAATCGAATCCAGTCAGAACTTTTATTGCTTTTGATCACTTGTCTGGTGTAGTCAGCCCAAGCCCACCAAATTCGTCGTGGCAAGGAGCGCTAGATTACGCCTGCCGTTGGAAACAGCCTTGAGCACCTTTCAGGTGAAAATGCGATTTAGTTCACTTCCGCCTCCAATTTTGATGGAGAGAACCTCGGGGAGACGGGTCCGAGGGTTTCCCACCCCATCCCCTCCACCAAACGACACGAGAGGACTCTCGGCTCGCCGCAAATTTAGAGTACCGCCATGCCGCACCGACACTATACATTTACAAACATCCATGCCTTCTTCAAACCCGGCCCCTTCGGCGCGGCAGTCAGCGACTCTAACCACTATAACGTTGAGCGGCATGAGTGTTTAACGACTTTATCTTTTGTTTGCTGGTGGGCTCTCGCCGGGTAATAACACAAACAAGTGTGTTTAGGAACTCTCATGAGTTTAAAAAATAGCATAGGGGTACTCACAGCACAGATTCGTTTACAGTTCTTCAAAGTGGAAAACATATAAATATTCAATGCAGGATCAAATTTGGCTTTCATAGGAGTGGTACTATGAAAAAGAACTTTTTCTCTGTTTTTATTGGATTTATATCACCTCATTTACTTTTCCTTGTTTCGGAATCCACTTCTCTCTTTTTAACTTTCCTTAAACTTTCTTTGATTATTCGCGGGTTGTTTCACAACATTTTGAGTATAGTGAATGTAATCTAAATCTGCATCGCCACCGAAAGCTATGTATTACACTTCAATATCATCTGTCTTATTTTATTTAATGCGGTTTCGGAGCGCCTGTTATACGAAAATGGAGATAATAATTGTTTTTAGGAACCGGAGAATGAATAGTTTAAACGTATAATACATGTTTTTACAAGTATAATTCAAATCCGGAAACATGAAAATATTGTCAATATTCAGAAATAAACACGTTAAAATTGACATATATTTTTTTCTTTTCCAATTGTTCTTCACAAATTTAATTAGCATTTATCAGAGAAGATATATTTAGATCATTTAAATAATTCGAAACAGGCCTTAACGGAATACAGTATGAAAGTAGAAAAAGAAATATACAGAATAGAATACTATTATAAACATACAGACTATCTAAAGATAAAGAGATGGTGAGAATGTAAAGTTTTCACTTTCGAAAGTGATGAGTCTCTTAATTTTAAAGCAATCTTTCTGAAGATGTTGAATATCTACTGTGTCATCTTAAAAGACTAAGCGTTATATGTGATTCTCAACTATTTTTATATGAATTTAATATCCAGAATTGCACTACTGATATGCAGAGTTATTAGTAATGTTATTAACGTATCATTATTCAGGTTTTGAATGAAATAACTGATAAACTGGCGTTCTGAAAGTGGGTAGATTTATAAAATTATTTATTAATTCGTAGGTAACCCATAATCGTTAGTCACATTTCATTCTTACGCTTAACAGTTTCATTTTCCTATTTTAAGTATAGAACTTGTGAAACATTTCGTAAACCGAAATAGCATAAACGACGAAACATTTTCTATAACTTATATAGAAAAATTCTCGAGCGTTCTCAAACTGTGAAAGAAATTTATCAACTCATACCAAAATGTTTTTAAAATCTAAATTAACATTAAGACAAATAATGACATATTACATACATATTATAAACAGAAATAGCATATAAATGTTTCAATGATCTAAACTGGAAAGAAATCAAACACTTCCATGACTTAAAATTGATGGCAGTGACGATGGAGTCTACATTATATGCTACCAAAGGGAACCCAGAAACTCTATTAATGATTCCACTCTCCTGGATCTTTTTGGCCTTTATCAGCAAAAAAATCAACCAAATGAAACATTATCATTACTAAAAGTTTACCATTTGAGAAGTTTTGTAAACTTCGAACTAAATTATAATCAGATGGTGAAAGGTACGGCTATATAGACGATGCAACATCACTTCCTAACCAAGCTGCAATTTCTCACTTGTTGTTAAAGATATGTGAGACCTCGCAATGTCGTGATGGAAAATGATTCCTTGCCAATTCTGGCCTTTTATTTTTGATTGCTTCCTCCAATTTCATAAAATTCTGGCAGTAAACATTGAGTTGATCGTTTGGTTGCTTGGAAGCAGCTCAAAATTTACACCTTCTGAAGCCCATCAAATTGGCAGCCTGATAATATTTTTCTGCTGCAATCTAGCTTTCGATGCGATTTGCGCTGATTCATCATGCATGGATTATAATCGTTTTCAATTAATATTTTTGCAGTCATCTATTTTATCACTAGTGATAATTTGTTTAAAAAATGTGTTCGACTGCATTACGTTTGAAATACATATCGCAAATATTGATTCGTTATGTTACGTGAATTTCTTTCAATTCATGCGGAACCCAAATATCGAGTCCTAGATACCTTACGTGATTTTAAATTGTTGTGTGCCATACATTTAACTGATTTGCAATCTCTACGAGAGATTTACTGAATATTCGCTAAATCCTACGAGTACTAAGTAAGTTCTTTTAAATCCCAAGTAACAATACTAGAAAGTTCGTTAAGTTCTAAGAGTATAATCCTATAGCTAAGTATAAATGTTAGTGGTAAAATTTTTATTTAACTATATGATGTGAAAAATATAATTTTTATTCCAGTGTGCGCCGTATATAATAAAACTTCGTGGCAACTTATTTTGCCAATAATATAGTAATATTTAGTACTAGTATTATTATATTATCATATCATCATTGCATTACTACAATATTGCAGCTAAATTATGTTGATAAATATCGTAAGATATCAACTAGTATACTTAATCTGTTGAATTTGCTTTGTAACAAACGTACAACAACGGAACCCCATTTATCCAAATTTACGAGACCATATACATTTCGCATAACCATTATTCATTAAGATTTGCTCCCGCATTAACAATTACTTTCTTCTAGAGCCTTCGAAATCTCTATCATTTGAAGATAATTATCATCAAACTCTGTATATTTTTTATTTTTCATTACATGTGATTTTTAATTCTATGCAACCAGCTGTAATCACTTTATAAACATGTCGTTTTTGCTAGATGAAAGTAACTTAAGGTACGTACTTAAGTATTAGCGCAAGCACCTTATCGCACTTTGTAGATTTGTTATGTATGAAAATGTTAAAGCTACTTATGCTGAGTGCAAGTTAGTTATTTTGGCAACTTTTATTTAAAAGATAACCAGAATATCGATATTTATTGCAAGTCGACAAACTTTATCGACATATCAAAAGAAAACATGCTTTAGCAATTTAAATACAAATTTTAATGATTAGATATGAATTTATACATTAAGTTATTACAGTTTTTACATTTTTTTCAAAATTTTCCTGTACCTTTTTGCCTGTTTTTCTCCACAACACGGCGATCTGTTTCACTTAAATAAATTTTACAACTCGACATTGTGATCAATCTCGCTATTGTGTACGGACTATCTGCCAAACGCATCTCATTGCACTCAGAACATTGTACGCAGTTTAATGAGCTCAACTTTATTCGCAATTAAACCTTTTCCTATACACCACTGTAACACAAACATTTTGCTTTTTTGCAATATATTTCTTGGAACATTTTACGCTATTGCTGGCAAATTAAAATAGAGTTTAATGCTAAAAATATCAGGATTTATCTAGAAAAATCAATCGAACTTGGATTACAAGAAAAAGAACTCATACAAAAATGACCGTAGGTTGACTGATAAATTATTATAAGCACGTTTTCCAGAGTACATTCTGAATTCAACTAAGATGGTTGCGATAATACGTAAGTAGTTAATTTAATTTCAACTTGAAATCAAATGCAAGTCTAAAGTTTAAGAGACACTGAATTAGATTTTTAATTCTTTCTTAGTCTTATTTGTTGGTATAAATACATTTATTTCGGTTTGAATATTGTTCCAATTTTATACAGCTAAGACTTTTGAAATTAGCAGATTTTGACAAGAAGATGTAAAATGAAAAGTCTAATTTCTTAATTTTTAAAAGACTATAAGAATCCAGTGGAGGTTACGGATAACAAAATAACAGAAAAAAAATTCCTCGTATCATCAGTTGAAGAATTAGATAACTCTGGTCCTGATAGGCTCTGAAAAGAATTAGATAACACGTTTTAAAGTGACTTTACAGATGTTTCGTCAAATAATGAATCTGAAAATCAACATCAAACTCATAATCCTACAGCGTGGTGTTATGTGACAGAGACAGAGAGGAAAAACATATAAAAAAAGGAGAGAGGGAGAAAATAATTGCAACATTTTTGTTATTGGGAAATGAAACCCCAAACGTCTGATGATGATAGAAGACGTTTTAAAGTAAATTGGCTCACCATTAATGTTACCCATGAGGAACAGCATGAAAACTCCCCAGCAATCAATCCTTTTGCTGCAATTTGAATCTTCGTCAAACTACCTACAAATCAGCTGTTTACCGGTAAATACAGCCAGCGGTCTTTCAGTTCTTATGCTTATAATTCAATTCATTTCGCTAATTTAAATTTATAAAATAGATTACTGTTTCCATCATTTTTAATGCACGTCTTCTGCGCTATACAGGCAGTCCATAAGCATCGTATTTATTATGAAGTAAAGTGTGAATTGTTTGTGTCATACTGAAATAATTGCAGTATAAAATATCTTTCTGTACTTAAGAGATTTTTTTTTAATTTCTTGTATTCTGATTAAATTTGTTAATGATTAGATTACCAATATTTCGATTTAGCTTTTCATTTTAAGTTACTATGTATTGACAGCCAAAATATAAAACGGTCATTCAAGTATTTCATATTTTCATTGTATAAATCGATGAAGGGAAATTCTGAAAATTCAAAAATAGGACTGTATCGCAAAACCTGTAAATCAATTTTTTATAATTTCAAATAGCTCATCTACAAATTATTAGCAGCTGTTTCTTTGACTATTATGCGTTTCTAGATGAGTAGATATATGTATACTCTTTTTTTAAAAATGTACCAAGATAAGAAGACCTTCCTTGTTCGTAGAATTTACAAAAAGTTGTATGCCAGACCCCAGTTTTCAATCATCATTTTAATGATAGCAGACATGGAGGCATTGTTTGCGAAACCTTGTTGAAGGTCTGATTTCTTAACATAAATTGATTATATTTTTCTGTCATTTTACTATTTTGTGTTTGTCGAATTCGTTGTCTACTTTGCTTTTACAGTACAAAAAAATACATGTTACTTGATAACTTAACTTGGTAAACAAAAATGTAAGTAGTCTTAGAAAAAGAATTACTTACATTTTTGTTTTGTTCGTTATACATAACATTTTCGCCGAAGTAATTCTATCTAGTTTTAAACCTTTCATTAATTTATGTTTATGTGCAGAGATATCAAATTTCCTGTAAATAATTTAATCAAAGCCAAAAACCATTTAACGTAAGAAAACAGTACTTAACTGAGCACCTGAATAAAGCTGAGAAATGTTTCACTAATAGATTAGCTCGAAATTTCATTAATAGCCTGAGTGTCACTTTCTGGATCCAATAAATCATTAAGACTGCAAATCCGAACACCTACATAAGACTACACTTCGGTTAATTATATACCTCTGCATAGTTTATCATCCAGCCTAGATAAACTGCACTTACGTAGAGATCACGTCATCCGCCAAATGGATGTCTTTCGATTACCATAGTAACGATGTCCAAACCACAAGTGAGGCACTGATTCACTGTGGGGATATTTCGGGAATCTATTACATTTTTAATACAAACACAGATTCAACTTTAATGAGAATGCGTAGAAGAAGTAATTTAACTTTTTCAGTGATACAAACTGTTTGATATGTTTATTATGAATTTATATGATTCACGATGTAAGGATCTTAAGTTTTACTAACGTTTATTTTATTTTAAATCTTTACTATCACTTCTTATTTTCTACTTCCGGCCAGAATTATAAGCGTTAAAGTATTTATGCAAAGTTTGTCTGGCGAACGCCAAGTATTTACGTTGTGGCTTTTTCCCAAGCGAGAGAGAGAGGAAGCAGTTAGTCGAAGCAGGCCGTTAACCTAGAAGTTTTACTCAGTTGCTGGTTGCCTTCCAGGCCAGAGGTTTTAATCCTCTTGATAATTTTTAAACGTATTCTAGTGTTCACAGTTCTCTGTACTACATAAGGCTTCCTGTTAATACTCGTATAAGGCCAATCTTCCACGTTTATTATTTTAAAGTTAAATTAGAGTTTAGTTCTATTTTTATATTTTTACGTTAGACCCCAAGTAGCGGGTCTGTGTATTCCGAAGTACGGAAGTTATTGTAAATAGAGAAAAATAAAGGGTTTTGTATACCCTTCTTGTGTATCCTGTCTACTTCCCACAGCTTTGAACATAGCTTTAGTAAGCTCTCTGTTCCGAGTCAGGTCCTTGCATGTTCCCGAAGAAGGTAAGACGGAACATTGAACCTGATAACGAAAAGAGATAAAAATAACTTTTGAAATAATAATTGCCTACTCTCTTCATTCGGTGGACTTTTAGAATACATTAAATTTAATTGATGTTTGGAAGCGCGTTGTTGGTTTAAAAGAAAAAATATCTTATTTATTTTTAACCTCCCGCCATCTCATAGACATACATAAGGGAGTAATGCTTTTGGTCGAATAATTCAACAGTGAGGTTTTAGTAAATAAGCATGAATTAAGGTCTCCACAACAGGTTTTTAATATTTTTACGATAATGTCTATCTGCCTATCTGTGTGTTTGTGTACGTATGCTTGTAGCAATTATTTCTTCACAATAACTTTTAAATCAAGCTTCCAATACCTATTTTCCAGGTTTAACCTGATAGTGGCGCCCAACCAAGAAGAATAACCATGGCCGAGTTTCAAGAAGAACCTGTGCTGCCTGCAGAAGCGGCTCAGAATCCAGAAATGCCAGCTGCCGCCCTGGAAGGATTTGGTTACATCGTCCAGACCATGCGCGCTTCGATGAAACCAGAAGCAACATTTAATGGAAACTCACCGGTAACCAGTTTTTTGGAAAAATTGGATGACCACTTCATGCTCTACCCCGTGCACGAATTTCAAAAAGTTACCTTAGCTATCAGCGCTTTGAGTGGCCAAGCGCTTAATTGGTTCAAATGTATAGGCAGAAGTCTCTTGGGTCAAGCAGGAAGTCCCACCTATATTTACGAAAATTTCAAGACTGCCCCACTAAAAGCCTTCCCTGTTGTAAGGGATCGTGCGAAATTAGAAACGGAACTTTTCAGTATATATCAGCAAAGAATCGAAAACCTCTCAAGCTTTATTTTAAGAACAATTCACGTCTTCAAACTCTTGTATGGAAACCGTCCGGATCCTGAGATAATTCAAGTGATTTTGCCAAGGTTACTGCCCCAAGTGCAAGACTTTATTGAATTAAGAAATCCGACTACACTGGAAACGTTATTTGAGCTAGCAATCCAGTTTGAAAGTAGAAGAACGGCGGACGTCGAAAGAATATCAACAGCGAAACCAATTTGGTGCGCCAAGACTACAGCAAACTCAAGCACACAGCTACGGAAGCAAAGCGAATCAGTGGGCAAGGAAACCCGAGCATTCAAAAACAGCCGGCGAACGTCGACAGTTCAATAGCAATCCAGGAAAAAAGTCTCAAGGCCAGTGGAAAAAGAAGGAAAGCACGGAAATGAAAAATAATTTAAACTAAAACGGATTTCTGCTGACGAGAGGGTGCGAAAATCCGAAGGCCACGAAAATCCCTCTTCCTTCAAGTTAAATACAGTAATGGTGAAAAATTTGACTCTTCCGAAGATTGAAGTGTTGGTGAATAATATTCCAGCCACCGCACTCCTGGATACAGGCGCGCAGTGTTCCTGTGTGGCAGAAGATTTTTTTAGGAAGTATTTTCGGAAATACCGCATATATAATTCGGATAATACGACAGTGTTAGCGGCGCAAGGAGAAAAATGTAAGTGTATAGGTAAAGTACCGCTGTATGTCCGTATCAAGGACGAACAAGTAAAGGTTATGTTTTTTATAGTAAAGAATCTGCAAGCACATATAATCTTAGGAATAGGTTTTCTTTCAGAAGCATAAGCAACGCTGGATTTTAATGAAGCGTCTCTTAAGCTGACAATGAAACCAGTTCGTGCAGAAAAGGCTGAACCGCCGATGTTAAATCTTGACCACCTGCCTAATGACGAGCAAGGAAGAATCCGACAAGTGGTAAGTGAATTTGCTTCGTTATTTAGTGATATTCCAGGATTTACTCAGGTTACTAACCATAGTATTGACACCGGAGATTCAATGCCAGTTCGCCACAAAGCATACCGGTACGATATGAATAAGGAAAGAATTATAGAATGGCATATCACCGATATGCTACGTAAAATGATCATAACGCCCATCTCAAGTAGTTATGCTAGCCCGGTGGTTTTATGTAAGAAAAATAATGACTATCCTTTGACACATCCAAAAAGGTGGAGATTCGCGATTGATTATCGTAAATTAAACTCCATAACTAAATATCCGGTATATCCGTTACCTATTATTGAGGAAATTCTAAGGAACATAACATCCACCAAATATATGACGACTTTAGACTTAACGACTTGTTATTTTCAAATAGGGGTTAGGCCTGAAGACGTGCCTAAGACTGCTTTTATAACCAAGTCTGGCACTTATGCATTTTTGCGTATGCCGTTTGGCCTTTCAGGGGCACCGGCAACATTTCAGCGATGTATGGACATTGTGTTAAGACCTGTTCTTGGAAAGTCCACATTTATCTATTTAGTCGATATCATTATTACTAGTGATTATCTCGACCAACATGTACAGGATTTAAGACAGGTGTTTTCTTTATTAAATGAGGCCGGTCTAAAAGTTAATGTCGAAAAGTGCAAATTTGCAGCCCCTGAATTAAAATATTTAGGTTACAAAATATCTCTAAAAGGAATAGAGACAGACGAATCAAAAATAATCGCTGTACAAAAGTATCCGACTCCAAACAACGGCAAAGAAGCTCTCTTCATTTCTAGGACTTTGTTCATATCATACGTCCTTTATAAAAGATTTTGCAGCTATTGCTGAACCATTGTTAAAATTAAAAAGGAAAAAGGCAAGATTCTCGTGGACGGCCGAAGCCAATAGTGCTTTCGAAAAATTAAAACAAGCATTAACGCAAGCCCCTGTGTTGAAATTTCCTGAAAAGGATGAGAATTTAGAAATTTCAGCGGATGCTTCGGACTATGCGGTAGGAGCAGTACTTTCGCAAAATCAGCAGCCCGTGGCATCTTTTAGCCGAACTTTAAATCAAACACAAAGAAACTATTCCGCGACCGAGAGAGAGGCACTTGCAGTTCTGTTAGCAGTGCAAAAGTTCCGAGTCTATTTTGGAAAGGCGCCAATAACAGTGTACTCTGATCATGCGGCGGTAACTAGATTGTACTCAGGGAAAAACTTATCCCCAAGGTTAATAAGATGGGCACTCAAGATACAAGAATATAATCTGGTAATCAAGCATACCCCGGAAAGGAAAATATCGTAGCAGATGCCCTATCAAGAATTAAAATAGATGAACAAGGTAATAGGGTAAAGGTGGCAATGCTCACAGCATGTACAATAAATTCCCGAGAAACTGTAATAACCGAACTGGGTAAGGATCCTGAGTTTGAAAGCATTTATGAGTATTTAAAGGATCCTGAAAATTTTAGCCAACAAGATATTGTGGCGATAAGAAATAGGGCGGCCCATTACGAACTAATAGATAGTCTATTATTTTATACAAAAACTACGAATTCCAACAACGAATTTCGACCTGTTATCCCAGCTAGTCTTAGATTAAATATCCTGCAGGAGCTCCATGACAGCCCTTTAGCTTCTCATGCTGGTATTCGAAAAACTATCCAACGCGTAGGCGAGGCAGTCTATTTTCCTGAACTGCAAAAGTTAACAAGGGCGTATGTCCAGTCCTGCCCAACATGTCAGGCAGTTAATTATATTAATTTCCGCCCGGCCGGGTTTCTAAATAGTATTAAATCCGAATTTCCAAATGAAATAATTGGCATCGATTTATTGGGCCCTTTCCCAAAAAGTCAGTTAAATAAAAGTCGCTATCTCCTTGTTATGGTTGATCACTTTAGTAAGTGGACCGAAATTGTTCCCTTAAAACGAGCCTCCGCGAAATTAGTTACTGATTCTATTTTAAATAAGTATATTTTAAAATACGGGGCGCCCCTAAAAGTTATATCGGATAATGGTCCTCAACTTGTAAGTAATATATTTGAAGACATGTGCCAAAAACTGGGCATACGTCTTTTAAAAATGGTCCCGTATCGGCCGCAATCAAATATAGCGGAACGGGTCAATAGAAATATAGTGAAAATTATCCGTAGTTATGTTAAGAATTTTCATAAAAGCTGGGATAACTATGTCAATGAATTTGCTTTCGCCCTTAGGACCGCAAAACATGATACAACGGGCTTAGATAAATTATTTTATGTGCAACAAAGAGCCCCAGAACTTAAAATGGGTGATATAGAAAAACTAATTAAGGAAGCAAAGAAGAATACTGAAGTAGCACAGAGAAAACAGAAACTCTATTATGACTTGAAACGACGGGGAGTAACTTATAAAGTAGGGAATGAAGTTTTAAAAATTAAGCATTCACTTTCTTTAGCACCAGAAGATAAAACTGCCAAATTTTTTCCACGATTTGAAGGACCATATGTTATAGAAAAAATAACTCACGCTGTAGTAGTGTTAAAAGCCAGAAATGGTGAAACCTGCTCCGCAAACAGTAATCAAATCAAACACTACTATGATCGTAATAAAATGCAAATATTTTCAGATCTTTTGCAGGATCCGGCACGGCAGACACCGCAGGCACAAGCTCCAGAGGTGGAAAAACGACAAGTACAAGGGCAAGCCATTAAGAGGCAGGAGCAAGTGAAAAGAAAGTTTCCCCGCGGAAAAATTGAAGATGGCAAGAAAAAGAAGCCGTTCCACCGTCCAGAAAAGAGAGCTAACGAACACCCCCAGAATGAAGAAGGGAGAAGGACGACGTATGCAAAGAGAGCCAGGAGAAATGACCGCAACTATAACCCGGCTCTAAAACGGAAGATCTACTCATCCGACAGGACTCTCCGCAGCAAATGTCGCCGAACTGCGGAAGGGACATCAGCGGCGGAGGAAAAGTTACAAGGAAAATTTGAACGGTCAGCAACGAGGTCCAAGCAGGAACACGAAAGACGTTTCCCGGTTCCGCCAAGACCAGCTGCCATCAAACGACCAAGACCACAGCCAGAAGCGAAAAAGAAGGTATTCAAGGGTGACCGAACTGGAGAAAAAGAAAGCATCTAGAGGAAGTCACTGAAGGGCGAGCCCGTACAAGAAGGAGGATAAATCAAACAGCAATCTGCATTACCTTTCAAGACTGGGCCCAGAAAAGAATGTCCGAATATCACAAAGATAAGTACAATTTTATGTTACTTTGCAAACTTAAGTTAATCTTTCATTCTTACTGCAAGTGGCAGATTTCAAGAAGTTTTACCTCATGCGAGGTCTACCTTTATCGCCAAAAGGGCGAGAAATGAGTTGTTACCGATTTTGGTATTATGCTTTTCAATTATTCGCGCGTAAAACTAAAGTTGATGTATAGTAGCGTTGTGTAAAGACTTAAATATTGTAAAACGTTATTGTACAAATATTATTTAAAACATTCTGGCAAGAAAGAAGTTTTAGTCTGAAAGACTTTTTGAAATGTATTATTTCAATGTAGAAAGAATTGGCACTTGCTTTGAAAAGAATAGAAGTTAACAATGTACTACTAATGTATGTTTTCAAATGTGTAAAATTAACGGCATGTTAATATGTTCTTATATACAATGTGAACTGTTATTTTAAATGTTAAGAAATACCGTGATATGGTAAAAGTGAAAGTAATGTTAAAATTTTTTTTATTCGTGTGACTGTAAAAAGACTAAATCATGGTGAATATGTGTTAAAGGTTGAATGAATGTAGTTAGGCTCTCTGACGCTACACTTCAGAGTTAGCCACTTTCAGAATAGTACCTCAGGGTTTAGAGTTGAAATTAGGGTGTGTTACGAGGTCTTGGTATGTTGAATTTTAACACGTTAGTGTTTTGATTGTAGGAGGAAGTGTTGAACACATAGACATAAACACATTCGTGTTTGGTGTTCTTTTACAACACATGTCAGAGAGCACGGGGACAGATAATTAAAACAGTCATGAATGAAATAAGAATGTTAAGAGAAATATAATTATACATGTTACTTGCCATTTCATTGTGTAACATTTCATTAAACTAGTCTCTGGAAGGAACCAGATTTGAATAAAAGCTCCTGTTTAGATGCAGTACAGATGAAAAAATTGTGTCCTGGGAGCTGCTATTGTAAAAACAAATTTCTTTCTTTTAAATTTCTAGTTTCTAGCGAAAAATGTTTGTAAAAGATTGGCCTCGCGTTAGATTCTAGAGCTAAAAGTTTTCAACAAGGTCGTTTTAGACCTCAGTTTCAAACTAATTAACTCTGGCGGGAAGTATGTAAGGATCTTAAGTTTTACTAACGTTTATTATATTTTAAATCTTTACTATCACTTCTTATTTTCTACTTCCGGACAGAATTATAAGCGTTAAAGTATTTATGCAAAGTTTGTCTGGCGAAAGCCAAGTATTTAAGTTGTGGCTTTTTGCCAAGCGAGAGGGAGAGGAAGCAGTTAGTCGAAGCAGGCCGCTTACCTTAGATGTTTTACTCAGTTGCTGGTTGCCTTCCAGGCCAGAGGTTTTAATCCTCTTGATAATTTTTAAACGTATTGTAGTGTTCACAGTTCTCTGTACTACATACGGCTTCCTGTTAATATAAGGCCAATTTTCCACGTTTATTATTTTAAAGTTAGATTAGAGTTTAGTTCTATTTTTATATTTTTACGTTAGACCCCAAGTAGCGGGTCTGTGTATTCCGAAGTACGGAAGTTATTGTAAATAGAGAAAAATAAAGTGTTTTGTATACCCTTCTTGTGTATCCTGTCTACTTCCCACAGTTTTGAACATAGCTTTAGTAAGCTCTCTGTTCCGAGTCAGGTCCTTGCATGTTCCCGAAGAAGGTAAGACGGAACATTGAACCTGATAACGAAAAGAGATAAAAATAACTTTTGAAATAATAATTGCCTACTCTGTTCATTCGGTGGACTTTAAGAATACATTAAATTTAATTGATGTTTGGAAGCGCGTTGTTGGTTTAAAAGAAAAAATATCTTATTTATTTTTAACCTCCCGCCATCTCATAGACATACATAAGGGAGTAATGCTTTTGGTCGAATAATTCGACAGTGAGGTTTTAGTAAATAAGCATGAATTAAGGTCTCCACAACAGGTTTTTAATATTTTTACGATAATGTCTATCTGCCTATCTGTGTGTTTGTGTACGTATGCTTGTAGCAATTGTTTCTTCACAATAACGTTTAAATCAAGCTTCCAATACCTATTTTCCAGGTTTAAGCTCTCTATATTCATAAAATGAGTTAATTGGCTTAATTAAAATGCTCGTATTGGCTTGAAGTACCACTTGCTATGTATTGAAAGTATTAAAATTGAAGTACTTCACTTTCGGATAAAATTGAACAACCGAAAGTGCCGTAACATATTTAATGAAGCTTGAAGCTTATAGGAGTATTTAAATGGACAAACGAAAGCGGTATTTAACTTGACATTTATAACGATTTTAGATCAATTAACAGAAGATATTGTTGCCTATAAAAACAGTAATTGAATGAGCATAGTGAATTGAATGGGGCAATAGTCCTGCAATTGAATGAGCGTTGTTTGTTGATACCTAAATATTGCGTTAATATACGTGCAGATCAAAATGAATTTAGATTTTTTGATACTATAAAAATAACACAGAAGTAGACTAAATTATGACATTTTTTTCAAAATTTTTATTTTAAATCTATTATAAATATTTATTTTCAATCTATTATAAATAATTTGCTTTAATTAAAAGCCAATTAACTTCTATATTATTCAAGTGCCGTCCAAAACACAATTTTTAACATTTGATTATTTTGGTATAAATTTAGAATAACCAGTTTATGCAAATGGCCAACTGTATTTAATAAATTATACTACAAAATTTCGTATCGCAGACCTTTTTGTTTGTTGGAATAACAAATTAGATTTTGCTTGCATACGACCAGCCAGAAATGATACTTTACTTAACCTTCGTTGCTATTTAAAACCTCGAATTGCCACTTTCTCTGTACGCTACATCAGATGCAAATTTCTATCTGCAAGACAAAAAAACTATGGATTCCAAATGATAGTCAGGAAAACAGAGTTAACGATAAGTGATGCAGTTTTTCTAATAGCGGAAGTAGATTATAACAAAGTAGTAACGGAGAAGTTTTTCACGATATAAAACTTATATAGTGAACACAGAAGATCTACCTCCTTCGAAAACATCAACAACAACTTAATAATTCAGGAGAATTGTAATACGTTTATGTAAGGTTCAAATTTCGAAAAAAAAGATGAATTTAAGTGACAGGTATTTGTAATTGTTTGGGTTTTAATTCATTTATCTATATTTGTCAATTGTGTCATTTTTCATGTTATTATATTTTTATTTCAGAGCACTTTTTTGTCTTTAAAAGTTTTTTTTTTATTACGAGTGCATTTTCCAGCCATCTTAAAGAGCAGTTTCAGTAAATTTCTAGGTCATTGAAATCAGAGCTCTGCTTATTAGAAAGTAAATTTTTAAAGGCATTTTTTACGTTTTGAATGCAGTTTCTGGCCATTTTAAGGGAATTTTCAGTGAAGTTTTAGGTCATCAGGATCTGGACACTGCTTATAATAATGCACAACCTCTGTCCAGAAAGTTCGGTGAATGTGTTTATAGTTACAATAGATTGTTGTCTAGCATAAAACCACTGCTATTGTCCTTTGAAGTATTCTACGTAGTTAATAATGCACATCTGGGAACAGTTGTACAAGTCCTGGACACTCCTGGCATAGTTATCTTTAAGGATGTCCTTCAGCTGGGTGGTAACATTACCTTAGATGCCCGAAATGTCCATTGCTTGATCCGTTAAAGTGTGCCAGCTTGATATGTTAAAGCAGGCGTTTCAGTATTTCCATATACGTAGCATACGTTTCTCCCTAAAGGCACCACGGCCTTTAGAGAGAAACGTATCCGATTATTCTTTATGAATGAGATTAGGATTTAGGATTTCACTATTATTCTTTATGAATGAGATTAGGATTTAGGATTTCACTATTATTCTTTATGAATGAGACCATCAGAGTCGAAGAACAACACTAGTATTGTCTTGATGCGGGATTTCTCGCTTCCCACCTTCTAGTTTTTCGGCGACCCTGGACCCCTATATAATCTGACGCTTGCCTTGGGAGTCATGTCTCAAGCAGCAGGTCTCGTCACCCGTGACGTCGGTTTTCAAGAAACTGGAGTCTCGATCCGCCCTGTCGATGAGGTCTCCACAGGCGTCAAACCAAAGTTGCATTTCTTCAGGAGTCAAAGTGTGGGCTAGAGTCAGGAGCAAAGCTTGCTTTACTTTCTATACGTTCTAGGGATGCGTGCAGTTGCAGGCCGACCACTTCGGGAAGAGTCTTCAATGCTGTCCCACCCTTCTCGGAAGCGTTTAAACCACTTACTTATGCACGAACTTAAAGTAACATCGAGTTCTTCGTAAACTGTTATCAGCATTTCATGAGTCTCTTTCGCTGAGTTTCCATATTTGAAACATAACAGCATATTCGTTTGATCATCTATTTTGAATTTTGACCTCAGGGACACCTTCACTCTACAATGAGCTGTTTCCACCGATTAACAGGCAAGAGCCGCCTATCGGGAACTGTTTCAGTCCAATCTTAACCTGTCCGGAATGAGATGTCTTGGCTACACACTTTGATGACCATGAGCACTATGGCACCATTCACCGAAACTTCCAGACTGTGGTTGTAATATATAACCTTCCATAAAAACGCAAACTCCATGTGCGTTTTTTCCCGCTTTATTAACATATACACATGAGCAAGTGATGACAAGCACTACTCCTGTTGCTTTGCTTTAAGCCACACAAGTAGGTGCACATTATCGTACGTTAGATAAGTACCATTGGAAATGTTACAAGTTATACTATCTTTAATAAAATCACACCGGAAGGCCTCCCCTTTATACGTACAATACATACAAATACTATCAACCAACCTCTTTCGGCTCAGTGCTGTAAATTCTTTTCTCATCCCCTCATATGTGCTTAAATTTGATGTCAAGGTATCCTTACACTTTATACGCTTTTAATACAGCCATCGTTCACTGCCATAAGTACCTCTACATCGTTAGGATTAAACTGCGCTCTCTATGTTCTCCATTTCCTTCTTTTAAAGGGTATATAAACTAACTTATTCATAGTTTTGCTATTGCATACCTAACTTATATGCATCTAGACCTGTCATGAAAAGGTAGAAAATAAAATCTAAAGTATTTTAGTGGCGAAAGATTCTTGAAGAAAGCCCATTTCTTTGAATATTTTACTCAATATCTGTTTTGTAGGTCTGACTATTTGATTATTAATCCTAAGCCTTTATTTTTACTTACTGTTTAATTTTATACCATAAACTCTATTAAAAATCACAAGTTGAATAAGTAAAATCCAGCTTATTGGCATATGATATGGATATTAATAAATTTAATAGCAAAGAGAAATTGCTTATATTCACGCAATAGATGTTGCTTTAATGTCCGGAGAAATATGCCTAGGTAGGTAACATTTATCTAAAGTGATTCCAAGCTTGAAATATTTTACTATACGTAGCTAAATTCTAGTAATGGAGAGAAATTGGTTTGGAAAAGTAATTGTCAGCGAACAAAAATTACCTAAAGTGAAATTTCAAATTTTTCATTTAACATCTATACTTCAAATTATGAATCATACCGCAAATTATCAAAGGACTCACATTGCAAATTATTAAAGGAATTTTAAAACAAGCTATAAATTAAAATTAATTCTGTAAAGTTTCTGTTAAAGAAAAAATTTTATAAGAAAAAAAGGTGAACGATATATGTAGCGAAGCGGTATCTTAACTTTAAATTAATAAACCTAAGAATACATCACTGCGAGTGGACTGTAAAATTTAACCTTTATTCGGCGGTTTGAACTTTCGAACACAACACAGCACAAAGTAAAACGACAGAGTTACAATTAGCGGTTTTAAGAATGCAAGAACAAAATGCGAACTACGCATACAATCTGCGCATTGCGAAATAATATCTAACAGACAGGCAGAGAGCTCTGGTGGCTGAAACATTCCGCCCGGCGTTGAAACATCGTTTCAAACTAAATAGTTCTTACAAAATGAAATTATCATAACAATATTAAATTATGCAAAAATGTATCATTAAAATATTCATAAGAAAACATAATATGAAATTATTCAATGAAACTAAATTGTTCTCAAAACAGATGCACAGAAGCCTTGATACAATTCAGGAACTTATATAGCTAAAGCAAAGTACAAAGTTATAATGCTTTAGGAAAAAAACTTAATCATTGATAGGCAAAACACTAAGTTTGTGAATTGGCCTTTTCAAAACTCCGTTAGCGGTTTTGATCTTCACGATACGCAGAATATTATCTGAGCTAGGAAAATCTTCCTGGTTTTCCTCTTCGAGACACAAAGCGCATTAAAGCGGCAATAAATGATTCTGATGTAAGATTACCTACTAATTCAATATGTATAGCTCTTGTAGTAAAACACACGAATACACAAATGTAGCATTTCATTGGTTTTACTCCTCGACCTTGCCTGGGCTTCACTTGAAATGGCCCGGCGTAGTCAATTCCAACTTTGGAGAAAACCTTTGACGGAACGACTCTAGACGATGGTAAATCAGACATTATCTGGGTAGATGTTTTAGCTCGTACACGATGACATTTCACGCATTTCCAAATCTGTTGCCTTACAACTGACCTAGCGTGGATTATCCAATATTCTCTTCTAATTACTGATAGCAATAGCAGGGGGCCTGCATGAAGATGGGATTCATGAAAATGATTCACTATAATCTGTGTTATGTGATGTTCCTTGGGCAACAAAATATGATATTTTCTGTCCTGCGCGATGTTGGATTGTCTTAATCTTCCTCCAACGCGTATAAGTCCATTCTTATCGATAAACGGGTTCAAAGAAAGGATCTTACTATTTGAGTTTAACGGTTGATTCTTTTTCAGAAGATTATATTCATTAAAAAACTCATCCATTTGAACTACTCTAACAATTGCATTTCTAGCGTATTGCAATTCTTCGGTTTTAAGGCAACCCTTAATCCTTTTTGCGGTAGATTTAGCTGAATTATTCGCAAACCGAAAACACCATGTGATGATTCTTTTAAGTTTCAAAAATGATGAAACTTCATTAAGGACTGGAATTTGCGAAGCGACTGTTCCAATTGAACAAGAAATATTTTTTCGTTGTTCCCTTAAAGACTCTTCTGAAAATGGTAAGTTGATAGAGAACGGAATATTATTTGAATTAAGCCACTGAGGACCTGTCCACCACAAGTCATGAGTAGAAAGTTCTGAAGGCAAAAGACCTCTTGATGCGCAATCAGCTGGATTCTCCTTTCCTTTTATGTGATTCCAATGCAATGAAGGTAAGACTGATTGAATTTCTGAAACGCGGTTGGCTACAAATGTTTGCCAGCGTGTTGGTTCTGATTGTATCCAGGACAAAACTATCATTGAATCACTCCATGCGTAAATACTGTCAACATGAATTTGCAATGAATTCTGCACAGCTTGAACCAAATGCACTAATAGAACTGCAGAGCAGAGTTCTAAACGAGGAATAGAGATTACTTTCAGGGGAGCTACGCGAGTTTTTGATGTTAGTAGCTGCACCGAAATTGAAGAATGATTTGAAGACTTTAAATAAATCACTGAGGCGTAAGCTTTCTCTGATGCGTCACAGAAACAATGAAGTTCTACATTTGTAGATTTGGGCAATAATACTCTCCTAGGAATATGAATGCATTCAAGATTTGCGATATCTTCACAATAGATTTTCCATCTTTGATTGATTTCATCTGGCAAGGGATCATCCCACGAGATTTGTAATTTCCATATGTCTTGAAGCAAGATTTTTGCTGCAACTATAAAAGGTGCTAACCAACCAAGTGGATCAAAGATTTTCGAAATAGAAGATAAAATTATTCTTTTAGTAGAACACTCTCTGTTTTCGAGATTTCCAAAGTGGCAAGTAAACTCGTCTTGCGTTGGATACCACTCCAAACCCAATAATTTTATTGATTTAGTATCAACTACTGCACATGAAGAATTTGAGTTCCGAGCACTCAAAGCAGTTTCCAAAATCGAGCGATCATTAGTACACCATTTATGCAATTGAAAGCCACCTTTTTGTAAAAGTTCACTCAGTTGTGAAATTAACTCTACTGCGTCTTCTACTGTGTCTGAACCAAATAGGACATCATCAATATAACAATTGTGTAATATTATTTCAGCTGCCTTTGGGAATTTAGTTTCTTCGTCAATTGTTAGTTGTTTGAGTACGCGAGTAGCCAGGTATGAAGCGGAAGTAGTGCCGTACGTAACTGTGCACAACCTGTAAGTTTTAATCGGCTTCGATGGATCATCTCTCCAAAATATTTTTTGGAATTCGCGATCTTCATCATGAATTTGAACTTGTCGATACATTTTCAATAAGTCGCTAGTAATGGCTATGGGATAGCATCTAAACCTCAAAAGAATAGTAAATAAGTCGTCTTGTACCTTGGGACCATTCATTAGCGTGTCATTAAGCGATATCCCTGATGTAGTTTTGGCACTAGCATTGAAAACGACGCGTAGTTTTGCGGTAAGACTGGATTCTTTTAGCACGTGATGATGAGGTATATAATAATGAAAATTTACTTTATCTGGATTATCATAGGATAATTCTTCCATGTGTCCAAGTGATAAATATTCGGGCATGAAGTCTTTATACTGTTGATATACTTCAGGAGTTTTTATTAATTTTTGTTCCAGACTAAGAAACTTGCGAAAGGCTGATGACCTGGAATTACCCAACTCATTTCTTTTAGGCTTGAATGGCAGTTTTACTGAGTAACGACCCTTTTCACTACGCACGTGATTTTCCATGAAATGATTTTCACACAATCTTTTCTCTTTAGTTAAAGGTTTCGATGTGGGAATTTGTTCCAAATCCCAAAATGATTTAACTAATTCCTCCGTGTTTACGTTTAGCGTATTGACTGAAACCTGCTTACGGTTTGGGAATTCAAAATGTGTAGTTCCAGCAATTATCCATCCTAACTTAGAACAACATGCAAATGGAAGATTTTTGCCCCTTTTAATTACCTCGCCATTTATTAAAGTAAGGAATACATTAACTCCAAGTAAAATATCAATTTCTCCCGATTCATGAAATGTAACATCTGCTAAAGTTAAATCCTGGAAATTTTCATATAAATTCAAAGGTAAAGTTACACTTGGAATGTTTCCTGTAATTTTGTCTATTATGTAAGCGGATGTTGAAATTCTGTAATTAGTATTAAAATGAGGTGTAAACAACAAGTCAACTTCTCCAGTAGTAGTTGTATTGAAAGTACCTAAGCATGACAATAATATCTTCGAATCCTTTATGCTCAATCCTAAATTGATAGCTGTTTTCCGACGAATGAATGATTTTTCACTGCCTGAATCTAGTAAACATCTACAATTTATGAATTCCTGGTTTGAGTTATGAACCTTAATTAAAGCAGTACACAAAAGTACATGACTACGTTTACCATTAGCATGAGCAACAAAATGTTTATTTTCATAGTTGTTTGCACAAACAGTTGGAGAAACCTCACTCAAGTTGTTTTCTGGTTTAATTTGCGATTTCGGAACAAACACTTGTGCTTCCGGTGAAGGGAATCTAGATGCATTTTTTGGTTTGAAATTATTTTCTAAATGCAAAATGCTATGATGATGCTTAAAACAATGCTTGCAGGTGTTTGCACTCTTACACATTTTAACTTTATGGACATTAGACAAGCAATTAAAACAAAGTTTATTAGTCTTAACAAACTCTATTCGGTTTTGCACTGGTAAATTTAAAAAATTAGAACACCTGTATAAAAAATGATCTTCTTTACAAAATAAGCAGGTAGAATTAGTAATCAGAGAAGTAACCCTATTATACACTGGTTTATCTGATTTATGCGTTTTACTAACTAAAGGTTTACTGTTCTGTAATGTTCTAGCGTAATTCTTCAAAAATTCTATCAAGTCATTCAACTTTGGTATTTCATCTTTTTTTAATTGACGCTCCCACCACAACTTTGTCGAAACGTCAAGTTTTTGCAAAATATTATACAACAACAAAGTATCACTAAAATTATCTATCCTTTGATCTAATATTTCCAATGAGCGAGTTATTTCGTTTACGTTATCTACTAAACTTAATATCGAGGATGCAGATTCCTTTTGTATTTGTGAAACGTTAAGAATTCTTTTAATAAAAGCAAATATCTGTTCTCTCTTATTAGAAAATCTCTCTTCTAGTAAATTCCAAGCAATACTGAAATTTTGATCAGCTATGGGAATTGACTGAATAATGCGATAAGCATCATTTTTCAAAGAACTCTTTAAATATTGTAATTTTTGAGCTCCAGAAAGATTTGAATTGTTGCGAACACTAGCGTTAAATAAATCTTTAAATGTTATCCATTCAGTTAAATTTCCGCTAAATGTGGGTAAAGATAATTTTGGTAACTTTAAACTTTCAGAGATTGATTCAGGTACGACAGGTTTGTCGCCATTTGCATTTACGACCTTGTAAACCTTTAACTTACGAATAATTTTTAAGTGAACCTCCTCAATTTTCTCTAAAATCGACTGTTCTTCCTCAACGAAAGTGTCTATTTTTTCATCATCACAATTTGTATAAATTTCTCTAAATAGAGATTTAAAATCTTCCTTAAAGATTTTACATTTTTCTAAGATTAATTCAGCTTCAGCATTATCTAAGTTATCATAATCTATTCTCTCAATGAATTTAGTTAACTGTGTTTTCAAAATTTTCTTTCGCTTTTTTTCTATATCTGACATTTTGAAAATATTCTAAATTCTCGATTTTACTAATACTTTAAACACAACAATAGTAGCAATAAGGAAATCTCAAATGCAATTAAAATGCGTTAACTATTTTACTCACCTCGAACATTGTATCCATTCCGTAAGTCTTGAGAATTCTAAACCGAAATTGCATTATCAACTCCATTACGCACACGTAGAATTCTTATTCACAAGCGCGGGTTTTTCTCGAAGCTCCGGCGTATGACGACCAAATAATGTAGCGAAGCGGTATCTTAACTTTAAATTAATAAACCTAAGAATACATCACTGCGAGTGGACTGTAAAATTTAACCTTTATTCGGCGGTTTGAACTTTCGAACACAACACAGCACAAAGTAAAACGACAGAGTTACAATTAGCGGTTTTAAGAATGCAAGAACAAGATGCGAACTACGCATACAATCTGCGCATTGCGAAATAATATCTAACAGACAGGCAGAGAGCTCTGGTGGCTGAAACAATATAAAAACACTTTTATATAGTACTGTTTTAGTTAGTAACTTTTAGTTAGTACTGCAGCTTATGCCTGATTCAGTGAAAGTAAATTTTGCAGATTTTGTATTAAAAGCTCTGATCTAATTCCGAGTTGATCACTCAAAAAGTGCAAGTTTACTTGCATGTTAATTCAGATAAAGTAATCGCATACAAATGTTACAATAACATTTTTTAAAAATATTTCGTATTCGTGAAGTACATCGTCATCATGTAAGAAAGGCTTATTCTACAACTTTACATGAATAAGGAAATGAATGTTTTTCTCTTTTTATTGATCCTTTTTCCCATTTTTGCTCTTTCCCGCAAATAGGTAGACAATTTTTTTTTCTTTTACAAATGAAGTCTTTCTGCCTTACGGCAAGAAAAATAAACTTCTAAGAAAGCAAAAATGGCATTTGTGAGAAAAATGCAATTTAAATTTGAAATAAAAAAAGCTTTTGGCTCGTAAATGACGCAAATTCAGGCCAGAAGAAAAGCTTGAGATAAATAGAGAAAAACATAAATTATTAAGAAAAAGAATCCTAAAATCTGCTTGCACGAAAAAATGCGAAGAACAAAAATTCCAAAAGACTCTTTTCACTCCTTTTAAACTCTATGCAAATGTTCATGTGTTTAACTTCACTAAATCCAGAACCAAGCATTATTTTATACATGGTTTTCATCTCGCTGTAATTTTACAGTATTAAGCACTTACAGTATTTCTATAGCATTAATTTTAGAGTAAAATTTTAAAGTACAACACGTAAGTCATCAGATTACAAAATGCTTGTTTGCATGATATGCACCTCGTATATATATCTAGTACGTAACTCACAACAAAAGAAATTCAACTGAAATTTTCCCCAAACAAATGATATTTAATAAGCCAGTTTTATCTATAAGCCTTTACAAACAAAATCTTTCAACATGTACTTGGAAATTAAAATCTAAGGACTAATCAGTTTATTTTGTTTAAAAATAACACAGTAAATACAACCCTAAACATTAT
This sequence comes from Stegodyphus dumicola, assembly GCF_044657685.1. NCBI lineage: Eukaryota > Metazoa > Arthropoda > Arachnida > Araneae > Eresidae > Stegodyphus > Stegodyphus dumicola. The sequence goes on from NC_140771.1 coordinate 109,647,403, forward strand.
AGCAGTTTCCAGAAAAAATTATCGTGATACAAGTAGTCAGAGCATTTTACTTGGATTTGTATCGCTTTGCCGTGAATATTATGGGGGTCAGAAAGTAAAAACTAAAGTTTAAGAACTTACGCATTATATTACACACTGTATTCCAAAAGTTAAGTACGCAATGCAAATAAGCAAGTTTAGAAATCGTAGTTGAAATTGATTGACTTAAAATCCGTGCGAATGCAGATAGCAGTATGTAAATACCGTAGATTATAGCCAATCAATGACTGTCGGTCCGAATATATGCTAACTAGGCAGCTGCTGAAGACGCCAGCATTCCGAAGGGTTTGAGGAGGTTCATTTAAATGCTGATACGTTATATATCTTTGGACAAAGGAAGATGAATGGCAGCTACTCAGCGCTGTCATGTTGTCGTAACTAATAGGTATAATAAATCTCTCACAAACTCATACATATCTGTTTTTCCTCCGGATCTCGAGAAATAGGCTAAACAATGCGGGGTACCCAAATTTCTAGTATGATACTCGTTCTGTCTTTTAATATTTGCTGTTCGAACAATAAGACGAACAATACATTACATTCGCTCCATCTGTACCTGTATACGCATCCTGTTCTTATTGTGTATGTATCTAATATGTAGTTTTGTAAGAAAGAGTACCTGAAATAGTATTACATTAGTAATATTTAGAAATGTACTGTAAACTGCAAAGCTTATTGTAATATAGCATTTACAGTATTTTATGAACTTTAATTACATAGTGGATATCTATTATAACGTGTGCATGTTGTATCATACGTAAACTGTGGTCATAAACTGTGGTCATGCTGTATCATAAGTCACTGTGGACAAATATAACGTTTTCATTAGTCCGTGCTCCTTTGCATATAACAACAACATATCTGCGGTAAAGATAAAATGAAAGCATTTTTCTCATAGTCCCAGCAACATTATCTCTACATGTACCTTCTCTCCTTATTTCCGTCCTTCTTTCAGTGCTCCTCACTTTATTTTGTTAAAGCCCGAAGAACATGGCACCAAACATGAGTTTGTTTATTGCATAACAAGAGACAACAGGCAGATGAGCACCTTATCCAGGGGACCAGCTATTCTGTAGACTGGGGAAAAAAAACAATAAGATGAAATATCAAGTGTCAAGAAGCCTAAAAGGTTTGATACCTATTCTTGTTCTTCTTTTAGCTTGTCTGTCAAATGTAATTACATGCAAACTAGTGTCCATTTAAGCATCGGATTTCTGCATTTAATTTCCGACAACATAAAAAATTCTTTTCCCATTATATAATTCAATGTTTAAAATTATAAAATTCTAATTTTGTGTCGGTCCTCAGTTTTCCAACACAAAATCTAAAAGGTTTCAGGTTTTATATTACGCCCAAAAAGGCTTTTTTTAACGTTTTGTTACCTTTATTTATTAAATATGTTTTTCACACTTAAACACAAAATATTTAAAAACAACAAAACAGAATATGTTTAAAATTTCCGATACACAGTCTCGCGCGCTGGAGATATTTTTTTTCGTGCAGTGTTGCCTTTGCTCGCTTTGAAATAGTTGAGTTTCTTAATCACAAATTTGTTAGGTTTTTACAAAATTTGAAATAGATAATAAAACAAATTCAAAATTCGGGCTTCCAAGCTCCCATGTTCATTCGGAGGACTACGTTATTCAAAATTTAATGGCTCTATGTAACGTTGCTTTTTCACAATGCGAGAAACATTCATACAGATTCTTCATTATTTAGTTTCTTTAAATGGCGATAATATTTCGTGGCAACAGTTTGAAAAGTGAACCAACACAGAAAGTGAAACGACGTAAAATGCCGTTTTGAGACTAATAGCCCTTTCGGTCTAACGCCACTTTAGGATAATAATACATGAAAGTACTTAAGACAGCTTGGCTATAATAATATCGTACAACCAATATTAATTTCTATCTCATTTATCAGTTTGGTGTTTTAACAGCTTGCACATGCACGGTTTACTGAATCAACCTGAAATAAGGTTCCGTATATGATTTCGAACCCTATTGCTATCTTTTATGATTTAAATGCGTTTTCAGAAGCAAGCATATAAATTCATTGATATGAAAATCTCCGTATTAGGCTAGTGATTAGAATAGATACAGAAAAAAAACCTATAATTCCATTCTTAGGACGTTCTCGAGCGAAACGAATTGTTACTGAAGGCCTGTAACTAATGATAGATGTACCATGTCACATATCCACCTTTACCTAGGAAACTCTATTATAGAGTTGTGGCCCACCACAGGTCGAGCAGTAAGTCGCTGAACACTAGTAGTTCGGCCTGGTGTTAATTCCAGGCGAAGCCAGCTGGCTACATTGGCATTTACGTAGGTGTTTCCAATGTGTAACGTAGACACGAGCCAGTTTCCCTTAGAAAGTAATGTAAGATGCAGTATAATGTAATGTCAGGTTTTAAAACATTTTAAATAGTGCATTATTCATAGCATGTATAATATGTTCTCAATGTATGTTTTTATGTTTAAATACGTAAGGCAAATGTATAAAGTAATGAAAAGTATGGTAAAATGTAGTGTATGGTAAAACGCACATTGTAATATAGTGAAATGTACAAAAGTAAGCTATCATATATAATGTGTGACGTAATATAAGGTACAGTATAGCGCACGTATGGCATAATGTACAATATACAATTGTATATATTGTAATGTTTATAGCTATGCATGTTTATTTAGGTAATAACCAAGAATGTGTAGGAGGTCATCCTCCTGTAAGTCCTATGTAGCAATAACAACAGTCTGTCATACCATGTTGACAAAGGCCCTTGTATAGCCATATATTGATTGATATTGTTTCAATAAATGCTGGGCCCGAGCGATTGGATGAGGAGGAATTCCCGGGGACATATTGGTCTGTTCGACTGCCCACCGGATGCTCTAGGCGCTGGAACTCGGAGTCTTGTTCGAAGTTCCCGTGTGGCCACACCAACTGGCCAACTCTAGATAAGGGTGGACGTGGTGCTGTACTAATTAACCGAATGGCAAAAGAACAGTGCCCACGTCCTCCGTCGCTTATTGCTTCCCTTAGAAAGTAATGTGGCTACGGAAAGTCGATTGATCAAGTATATCTAAATTTGAGAAATAACGTTATTAGTTAAATTTCCTCAACACAAAGACCAGATTCGTTATATATATATATATATATATATATATATATACAGGGTGATTCAGAATTCCTCATCAATATTTGGTGTGGAGGTAGGGAATAGGAAAAGAAGGAGATTTCATATAGGAAATTATGGGCGCAGACTAGCGCATGGTGTTGTAGAAGGCGCTATGTGTACACAACTTCCATACATAAGCACAGCTGTTGGTGACTTTGCAGAAGTAACATGAACCGGTATACGTGGAATGAACTTGCAGATATGCATGTAAATGCCGCGCATTTTCCAGAAGGTCCGGTTGTCCATGCAACGCCGTTGTGAGTCATGCATTCTAGCACATGGTCAGCAGTTCGAGCATCTCTTGTAAGTCTGTAAAACCAATGCAAAGAATTCTTACATGTAAGATATTAAATGTTTCTTTCCTTACTACTTTCTTCTTATGTGTTCTTTCCATCATTGAACTGGGGTCATTTTGCCCTACTACATGGCATATGCGCCTACGCATTTTTATGTGAAATCTCCTTCTTCTGGTAATTCGGTTCGAGGTTCCAATCCCGCGAACGGGCTGGCTGCATGGGCGTTTTCGCGGTTTTCCCCATCTGTAACGTGTATAGGAGCCAGTTTCCCATACAAAGTCCTCCACAGAGGCATTCCTCGTTTTAGGCAGATAGTCGTCGAGGCTTTGCCATAATCATGAACAAACACATCAGTAAAATTTCACTGGCATTACTAGAAAATGTTTGGATGAGAAGCGTGAGTTTATGAAAATGATATAAGAAACGCCAATTGATTTATATAATAACAACAGAAAACATTCCTTAAAAATTTTCATTAAAAATACAGGGGCAATGAATAATTTATAATAATAATATCAGGTTCAATGTTCCGTCTTACTTTCTTCGGGAACATGCAAGGACCTGACTCGGAACAGAGAGCTTACTAAAGCTATGTTCCATAACTGTGGGAAGTAGACAGGATACACAAGAAGGATATACAAAACCCTTTATTTTTCTCTATTTACAATAATTTCCGTACTTCGGAATACAAAGACCCACTACTTGTGGTCTAAACGTAAGAATATAAAAATATAACTAAACGCTAACTTAACTTTGAAATAATAAACGTGGAAGATTGGCCTTATATTAACAGGAAGACGTATGTAGTACAGAGAACTGTTAACACTACAATACGTTTAAAATTATCAAGAGGATTAAAAATCTCTGGCCTGGAAGGCAAACAGCAACTGAGTAAAACTTCTAAGGTAAGCGGCCTGCTTCGGCTAACTCCTTCCTCTCTCTTGCTTGGCAAAAAGCCACAACTTAAATACTTGGCGCTCGCCAGACAAACTTTGCATAAATACGTTAACGCTTATAATTCTGGACGGAAGTAGAAAATAAGAAGTGATAGTAAAGATTTAAAATAAAACAAACGTTAGTAAAACTTAAGATCCTTACATACTTCCCGCCAGAGTTAATTAGTTTGAAACTGAGGTCAAAAACGACCTTGTTGAAAACTTTTAGCTCTAGAATCTAACGCGAGGCCAATCTTTTACAAACATTTTTCGCTAGAAACTAGAAATTTAAAAGAAAGAAATTTGTTTTTACAATAGCAGCTCCCAGGACACGCAATTTTTTCATCTGTACTGCATCTAAACAGGAGCTTTTATTCAAATCTGGTTCCTTCCAGAGATCTGGAAGGAAAACTAGTTTAATGAAATGTTACACAATGAAATGGCAAGTAACATGCATATTTATATTTCTCTTAACATTCTTATTTCATTCATGACTATTTTAATTATCTCTCCCCGTGCTCTCTGACATGTGTTGTAAAAGAACACCAAACACGAATGTGTTTATGTATACGTGTTCAACACTTCCTCCTACAATCAAAACACTAACGTGTTAAAATTCAACATACCAAGACCTCGTAACACACTCTAACTTCAACTCTAAACCCTGAGGTACTATTCTGAAAGTGGCTAACTCTGAAGTGTAGCGTCAGAGAGCCTAACTACATTCATTCAACCTTTAACACATATTCACCATCATTTGGTCTTTTTACAGTCACACGAATAACAAATTTTTAACATTACTTTCACTTTTACCGTATCACGGTATTTCTTAACATTTGAAATAACAGTTCACATTGTATATAAGAACATATTAACATGCCGTTAATTTTACGCATTTGACAACATACATTAGTAGTACATTGTTAACTTCTATTCTTTTCAAAGCAAGTGCCAATTCTTTCTACATTTAAATACTACATTTCAAAAAGTCTTTCAGACTAAAACTTCTTTCTTGCCAGAAAGTTTTAAATAAAATTTATACAATAAATTTTCCAAAATTTAAGTCTTTACACATGGCTATTATACATCAACTTTAGTTTTACAAGCGAGTAATTGAAAAACATAATACCAAAATCGGTAACAACTCATTTCTCGCCCTTTTGGCGATAAAGGTAGACCTCGCATGAGGTAAAACTTCTTGAAATCTGCCACTTGCAGTAAGAATGAAAGATTAACTTAAGTTTGCAAAGTAACATAAAATTTTACTTATCTTTGTGATATTCGGACATTCTTTTCTGAGCACAGTCCTGGAAAGTAGCGTATATTCTTGTTTGATTTATCCTCCTTCGTGTGCGGGCTCGCCCTTCAGTGCCTTCCTCTAGAAGCTTTCTTTTTTTCCAGTTCGGTCACCCTTGAATACCTTCTTTTTCGCCTCTGCCTGTGGTCTTGGCCGTTTGATGGCAGCTGGTCTTGGCGGAACCGGGAGACTTCTTTCGCGTTCCTGCTTGGACCTCGTTGCTGGCCGTTCAAATTTTCCTTGTAACTTTTCCTCCGCCGCTGGTGGCCCTTCCGCAGTTTGCTGCGGAGAGTCCTGTCGGATGAGTAGATCTTCCGTTTTAGAGCCGAGTTATAGTTGCCGTCATTTCTCCTGGCTCTCTTTGCATACGTCGTCCTTCTCCCTTCTTCACTCTGGGGGTGTTCGTGAGCTCTCTTTTCTGGACGGTGGAACGGCTTCCTTTTCTTATTACCTTCAATTTTTCCGCGGGGAAACTTTCTTTTCACTTGCTCCTGCCTCTTAATGGCTTGCTCTTGTACTTGTCGTTGTTCCACCTCTGGAGCTTGTGCCTGCCGTGTCTGCCGTGCCGGATCCTGCAAAAGATTATTGAAAATTTGCATTTTATTACGATCATAGTAGGGTTTGATTTGATCAATGTTTGCGGAGCAGGTTTCGCCATTCCTGGCTTTTAACACTACTACAGCGTGAGTTATTTTTTCTATGACATATGGTCCTTCAAATCGTGGAAAAAATTGGGCAGTTTTATCTTCTGGTGCTGAAGAAACTGAATGCTTAATTTTTAATACTTCATCCCCTACTTTATAAGTTACTCCCCGTCGTTTCAAGTCGTAATACAGCTTTTGTTTTCTCTGTGCTACTTCCGTATTCTTTTTTTGCTTCTTTAATTAGTTTTTCTATATCACCCACTTTAAATTCTGGGGCTCTTTGTTGCACATAAAATAATTTATCTAACGGCTTTATAATCTTTCTGCCTAAAAATAACTCAGCAGGAGTTTTGCCCGTTGTATCATGTTTTGCGGTCCTAAGGGCGAAAGCAAATTCATTGACATAGTTATCCCAGCTTTTTTGAAAATTTTCAACATAACTACGGATAATTTTCACTATATTTCTATTGACCCGTTCCGCTATATTTGATTGCGGCCGATACGGGACCATTTTTAAATGACGTATGTTCAGTTTTTGGCACATGTCTTCAAATATATTACTTACAAATTGAGGACCATTATCCGATATAACTTTTAGGGGCGCCACGTATTTTAAAATATATTTATTTAAAATAGAATCAGTAACTAATTTCGCGGAGGCTCGTTTTAAGGGAACAATTTCGGTCCACTTACTAAAATGATCAACCATATAAAGGAGATACCTACTTTTATTTAACTGACTTTTTGGGAAAGGGCCCAATAAATCGATGCCAATTATTTCATTTGGAAATTCGGAATTAATACTATTTAGAAACCCGGCCGGGCGGAAAATAATATAATTAACTGCCTGACATGTTGGGCAGGACTGGACATACGCCCTTGTTAACTTTTGCAGTTCAAGAAAGTAGACTGCCTCGCGTACGCGTTGGATAGTTTTTCGAATACCAGCATGAGAAGCTAAAAGGCTGTCATGGAGCTCCTGCAGGATATTTAATCTAAGACTAGCTGGGATAACAGGTCGAAATTCGTTGTTGGAATTCGTAGTTTTTATATAAAATAATAGACCATCTATTAGTTCGTAATGGGCCGCCCTATTTCTTATCGCCACAATAACTTGGTGGCTAAAATTTTCAGGATCCTTTAAATACTAATAAATGCTTCCAAACTCAGGATCCTTACCCAGTTCGGTTATTACAGTTTCTCGCTAATTTATTGTACATGCTGTGAGCATTGCCACCTTTACAGTATCACCTTCTTCATCTATTTTAATTCTGGGTAGGGCATCTGCTACGATATTTTCCTTTCCGGGGGTATGCTTGATTACCAGATTATATTCTTGTAGCTTGAGTGCCCATCTTATTAACCTTAGGGATAAGTTTTTCCCTGAGTACAATCTAGTTACCGCCGCATGATCAGAGTACACTGTTATTGGCGCCTTTCCAAAATAGACTCGGAACTTTTGCACTGCTAACAGAACTGCAAGTGCCTCTCTCTCGGTCGCGGAATAGTTTCTTTGTGTTTGATTTAAAGTTCGGCTAAAAGATGCCACGGGCTGCTGATTTTGCGAAAGTACTGCTCCTACCGCATAGTCCGAAGCATCCGCTGAAATTTCTAAATTCTCATCCTTTTCAGGAAATTTCAACACAGGGGCTTGCGTTAATGCTTGTTTTAATTTTTCGAAAGCACTATTGGCTTCGGCCGTCCACGAGAATCTTGCCTTTTTCCTTTTTAATTTTAACAATGGTTCAGCAATAGCTGCAAAATCTTTTATAAAGGACGTATGATATGAACAAAGTCCTAGAAATGAAGAGAGCTTCTTTGCCGTTGTTTGGAGTCGGATACTTTTGTACAGCGATTATTTTTGATTCGTCTGTCTCTATTCCTTTTAGAGATATTTTGTAACCTAAATATTTTAATTCAGGGGCTGCAAATTTGCACTTTTCGACATTAACTTTTAGACCGGCCTCATTTAATAAAGAAAACACCTGTCTTAAATCCTGTACATGTTGGTCGAGATAATCACTAGTAATAATGATATCGACTAAATAGATAAATGTGGACTTTCCAAGAACAGGTCTTAACACAATGTCCATACATCGCTGAAATGTTGCCGGTGCCCCTGAAAGGCCAAACGGCATACGCAAAAATGCATAAGTGCCAGACTTGGTTATAAAAGCAGTCTTAGGCACGTCTTCAGGCCTAACCCCTATTTGAAAATAACAAGTCGTTAAGTCTAAAGTCGTCATATATTTGGTGGATGTTATGTTCCTTAGAATTTCCTCAATAATAGGTAACGGATATACCGGATATTTAGTTATGGAGTTTAATTTACGATAATCAATCGCGAATCTCCACCTTTTTGGATGTGTCAAAGGATAGTCATTATTTTTCTTACATAAAACCACCGGGCTAGCATAACTACTTGAGATGGGCGTTATGATCATTTTACGTAGCATATCGGTGATATGCCATTCTATAATTCTTTCCTTATTCATATCGTACCGGTATGCTTTGTGGCGAACTGGCATTGAATCTCCGGTGTCAATACTATGGTTAGTAACCTGAGTAAATCCTGGAATATCACTAAATAACGAAGCAAATTCACTTACCACTTGTCGGATTCTTCCTTGCTCGTCATTAGGCAGGTGGTCAAGATTTAACATCGGCGGTTCAGCCTTTTCTGCACGAACTGGTTTCATTGTCAGCTTAAGGGACGCTTCATTAAAATCCAGCGTTGCTTATGCTTCTGAAAGAAAACCTATTCCTAAGATTATATGTGCTTGCAGATTCTTTACTATAAAAACATAACCTTTACTTGTTCGTCCTTGATACGGACATACAGCGGTACTTTACCTATACACTTACATTTTTCTCCTTGCGCCGCTAACACTGTCGTATTATCCGAATTATATATGCGGTATTTCCGAGAATACTTCCTAAAAAAATCTTCTGCCACACAGGAACACTGCGCGCCTGTATCCAGGAGTGCGGTGGCTGGAATATTATTCACCAACACTTCAATCTTCGGAAGAGTCAAATTTTTCACCATTACTGTATTTAACTTGAAGGAAGAGGGATTTTCGTGGCCTTCGGATTTTCGCACCCTCTCGTCAGCAGAAATCCGTTTTAGTTTAAATTATTTTTCATTTCCGTGCTTTCCTTCTTTTTCCACTGGCCTTGAGACTTTTTTCCTGGATTGCTATTGAACTGTCGACGTTCGCCGGCTGTTTTTGAATGCTCGGGTTTCCTTGCCCACTGATTCGCTTTGCTTCCGTAGCTGTGTGCTTGAGTTTGCTGTAGTCTTGGCGCACCAAATTGGTTTCGCTGTTGATATTCTTTCGACGTCCGCCGTTCTTCTACTTTCAAACTGGATTGCTAGCTCAAATAACGTTTCCAGTGTAGTCGGATTTCTTAATTCAATAAAGTCTTGCACTTGGGGCAGTAACCTTGGCAAAATCACTTGAATTATCTCAGGATCCGGACGGTTTCCATACAAGAGTTTGAAGACGTGAATTGTTCTTAAAATAAAGCTTGAGAGGTTTTCGATTCTTTGCTGATATATACTGAAAAGTTCCGTTTCTAATTTCGCACGATCCCTTACAACAGGGAAGGCTTTTAGTGGGGCAGTCTTGAAATTTTCGTAAATATAGGTGGGACTTCCTGCTTGACCCAAGAGACTTCTGCCTATACATTTGAACCAATTAAGCGCTTGGCCACTCAAAGCGCTGATAGCTAAGGTAACTTTTTGAAATTCGTGCACGGGGTAGAGCATGAAGTGGTCATCCAATTTTTCCAAAAAACTGGTTACCGGTGAGTTTCCATTAAATGTTGCTTCTGGTTTCATCGAAGCGCGCATGGTCTGGACGATGTAACCAAATCCTTCCAGGGCGGCAGCTGGCATTTCTGGATTCTGAGCCGCTTCTGCAGGCAGCACAGGTTCTTCTTGAAACTCGGCCATGGTTATTCTTCTTCGTTGGGCGCCACTATCAGTTTCAATGTTCCGTCTTACTTTCTTCGGGAACATGCAAGGACCTGACTCGGAACAGAGAGCTTACTAAAGCTATGTTCAATAACTGTGGGAAGTAGACAGGATACACAAGAAGGGTATACAAAACCCTTTATTTTTCTCTATTTACAATAATTTCCGTACTTCGGAATACAAAGACCCACTACTTGTGGTCTAAACGTAAGAATATAAAAATATAACTAAACGCTAACTTAACTTTGAAATAATAAACGTGGAAGATTGGCCTTATATTAACAGGAAGACGTATGTAGTACAGAGAATTGTTAACACTACAATACGTTTAAAATTATCAAGAGGATTATACCTCTGGCCTGGAAGGCAACCAGCAACTGAGTAAAACTTCTAAGGTAAGCGGCCTGCTTCGGCTAACTCCTTCCTCTCTCTCGCTTGGCAAAAAGCCACAACTTAAATACTTGGCGCTCGCCAGACAAACTTTGCATAAATACGTTAACGCTTATAATTCTGGCCGGAAGTAGAAAATAAGAAGTGATAGTAAAGATTTAAAATAAAATAAACGTTAGTAAAACTTAAGATCCTTACAATAAAACTAAATTGTGAAAAAACTTATATTGAAAAAAAAAAAAAAAAAGAAAGAAAGAACGTTAAAGTTAGAAAAGTTAGAACTGAAATATATGGGTTTTAAATGGAGTTTGCAACATACTTTAAATTTACTAAAACATTAAATAGCATACAATATCCAGCATTATGTATAGAGTTATATTAATAATTACGTAGGTATCTCCTGCTTTACGTAAACTCTTTCAACAGCACTTACCTTTTATCGATGACCTATTTTAGTAGTTGTGTTCACTTAAAAAAATATATTTGCAGATTATTTCTTGTTTCTGCGACGAACGAAAGTGGAATTAATATTAAGCGCTTATTTTCTCAAACCGATAGAAACTTGAAGACAATTTTTAATACCGATCAGCAATTGCATTATGGATTGATTGACAATAGTATGTTTTTGAAAGGTCACGTGTTTTACTGCAAGGTTTTAAAATGTTTTGAGGGCCCACAAAGAGTTGTGATCATATTTAAATCCTTTTACATCAACCAAAATATTGATCTTCAATATCGAAACTCTGGAAAGGTGACAGTGACAGTTTTCGCTATCTGAAATGTCATCGAACGAGATAAAGGTATATGTTGAAACACAGAGAGGTCGTACATGGATACATCGGAAACATGGGTATATTGGAAAAACCGATCTTATAACTGGGGGCCTAAATCCATTGTAATTAATGTTATTATTAAATATATAATGTCTGAAATGTAAAAAGAAAAAAATGAAGTGATAGACAGCATAAACTTAATTATTTAATCTTGAAAATAATTTATTCCCTTTAATCCTGAAAAATTCACTGCAAAAAAACATATGATTTCCCCATTCCCAATGACCATTCAGTTGCTCTGGTTTTGGGTTGTTTTGCATGATCCTGCCTGATTCGTTTAGTTTCTGTTGCTTCGAAGATGAACACTGATACATATCTGAATATTTTCAACATTTTTGGGTTTCCAATCTTCTATATCTTAGTAGCACTTTTATTTACCAAAAAACCACTTTTGAATTAACAAATTAAATCACTCTGAAAAGTTGTGCTTCTGTGTTTGAAGAGATGAATGTTTAAATCTGGACTGGCTTTCTCAGAGCCCCCTAGCTCAATTCTACAGAACATGGGGTTCCTGCAGATATATATCAGTAATTAACGGAAAATCTTCCCAGATGACTGCAGGCTTTAAATAATACCAGCATGAACTGATATCTTACTTATATATACTATGGGAATCTCTAATTAGATAGTATTGGTGGTCAGGATACCTTTCGCCGTGCAGCACATGCTGCGGTTGGCAGTAATGATACAAACACCAGTCCCAAGACTTATTTCCATCAAGATGCTGTCTTTTCTGAGTTGTCAGCAATAAATTAGGATAAACATAGTAATAATGAATAATTGTACGAAAAACAATCGAAAGACAAGCTTTAGAAATGGCTTTGAAAAAGCATGAAATATTACAGGTAATACAAACTGGTGAAGGTAAACACGAAAACTAAAGCGCGCATCAAGAAAATAATTTAAATAACAGTTTCGAATAAGTAAACTTTCCATTAAAGAAGCATATCCAATTCCAAGTACTTAAAGTATGAGTTAGTTTAGATTACTACGAAAATTAAATACAGAAATTAATAAGTATGCGTGGATACATTTGCACTAAAAAATCTCTCCGTAAATGGGACAAAACATAAATAACTTATAAGTGAGTGTCAGGGCATCTTTAACTTCTATCCTATATATAATATTTAATTGTACTTGCTATGGTGAGAATAACAGATAGAATAGACAAATCAGTAAACATTCTAATTCCCACGATAAGAAATCAGTGAAATGACCTGAGATATTATCAGAACTGAATGGTTGTTTAGTAAATTCCTAAGCATGTTTTTCTGCCCCTTTTTTGGAGACTGAAAATTTTGAAAATTATATTTTAGGATTTTCAGCAGTCTTGTCATCTGTACATCCCTTATTATTTTACTCAGTAATTGTCTCCGCATTTTGAATATTCCTTTTCCTAAAAATGGCAGTTTTGAGTTCTGACTTCAGTTCCTCGGTTGTCTCATGGGTTACTCGGTTTTTTTTTCATTAGATCTCTTTGTTTTTTAGTGGATATTTTTGGACACAGTTTTTCATTCGCCTCATGGCGCAAATTGCAGATTACTACATTTTAAGTCTGAGATATGTTTACTTTCACATTTTGAAGATTTATGGCTGCCAGCACACTTCACGAACCTCGGCAAGAGTTTACTCTCAAGCGAGGAGTGAAAGAAATGTTGGCAGTTGTGACATTGATATACGCCTTCCTTAAGTTTGTAACTTTTAACTGAAACATGGGAACATACGAGAATCTTTTCATAAATTCTCTCTGTGCCAGGCTCATGTAAAATAGATATAATCATTTGCTTTCCTTTATCTCCAACTGTACTACTTCCATAAAAATTGCCTCATACACCGTCATCATGCTGCCGTCGTATTGCCTATTCTGAAAGGAGAAATTAGACTGTAATAACAGTATGTCTATTTCATACATAGCCCACCTGCGATCGAGCAATAAAAGCCCCTGAGCACTGGTAGTTCGTTCCGGGGTACAAGTCCCGACGAACGGGCAGACTGCATGGACGCTTTCATGGTATCTCCAATATGTTACATACGAGCCAGTTTCCCGTAAAAAGTCCTCCACTGACCATTCCTTCCTTTCTGCATAGTGCCTCATGGATGAGCACTTAATAAATAAATATTTCACACACATTGTATAATTTCATACCATCACTCCTTTTCTTAGAACTATTTTTGATTTATTTGTTTTTTAGTATCATTTGATTGGTTGCTTTTTAGACAACGCAAAGCTCCCAAATTTTTTTTTTGATTTATGTGATTACGGCAAAGCCTCGAAGACAAGTGCCTAAGGGAAGGGATGCTATTGTGGAGGACTTTCTAAGGGAATCTAGCTCGTGTACACATTACATATGGGGGAAACAACGAAAACGCCCATGCAGCCAGTCCGTTCGCGGGATTCGAACCTTGGACCGAGCTACTAGTGTTCAGCGAATTTACCGCTCGGCCGCTAGTGGGCGCTCCAAACTTTTTCCACATAAAGTAATAGTAATTTCTTCTTTGTTTTTTTCGCCTTATTTTACTGAAATATTCGGCTTTTTAAAAGAGGGAAAACTTACATAATATATTATGACAGAAAATAGTCATAAATCTGCTATGAAAAATTCAGATGTCTGAACTAAATTTCTCTGAAAAGCGACATTATGGATAATTCATCCATAAATTTATGCAACGTGTTATAAAATATGTATTCAATATGTCATTCAATATTTGATAATTTAATGCAATTCATTTAGTTAAAAAACATTCAGTTTTATTTAATTTTAACACGCTGTATTTTACTGTAATATTTATATATAATTGTCTCTTTAAAATTAATTTCTTTAGAATTGACATTATTGATTTGCCATACACATGCGTTATAAATTAACATTTTCGTCTGAATTATGTGTATTATAAAAGTTTATGCGTAAACATTGTTGCATGCGTACGGGTTCGTAATGGATTAAATACACAAGTCGGTAAAAAGTTAATAAAATTATTTATTCTTATCCCAAGAAATAAAACAAAATGCTGAAATTTTCTCAGAGATATTCGTACAATATCACAATATCTCACAGTAGTTAAATTTTAAACTAATAAAACGTTATACATTCACAATTCAAAGCAGAGATAGCTAATCTGATCTCACAGCGAATTCGCTGCAGTTAACAACAAGAATTAAGTATAAGCAACTCATAAACAACTGAATTGAGATATTTTAATCCGGCTTTTATAAGCTTTTTAATCATTTACAAGAACATTCTGGTATTATCTCGATTTTTCCTGAGAGCAAAAGAGTACAATTACGAGTATCTATTTATTAAATATTAAATGTACATACCCCTGTATTTTTACTTTTTCGGGGTAGCTTTCTCTTAAAATTCGTCGTGCGTAGCATTGCACTGAGAAATGAAACAATTTAACTGCAGTTCTGCTAAAAATAGGAAACTAAATACAAAATACGTAACAATATTGCTAATAGTCACAGTAATTTATAAATAAAATGAATTTTCATTGCAAAGTACAAAAAACATAGTCTATCAGATGTAAATGACCTGAATAAAAATCTTATTTGCTTAAAGTTTCATGCACAGGGGAATTTGTCTTAGAAATAATAGGATTTGTGATTCCAAAGTTTATTAATAAATCCAGATGCTACGTATAATGTAAACATATGTAACGTGAAAGCATGTATGTATAATTAAATTTAAAAGTTCAAGTGAATGAAGAAATTAAAGGAAACGTTGTATGCTATAAACAGCAGCATAGAAATTTAATACAAATAAAATTAATTTAAATAGATGTTTTTATAAACAATTCAATCCGTTTTGCTGGGGAAAGATACATATATATTTATATACTATACACTTCTCCAGCAAGACCACTCTCCCTTAAAATTTGAAATACTTTCTTTGCATTCTTTTATATTATTAAGGAAGTATTTAGTAATGTGTGCATCCTTCATTTAGAGCCAGTTTGTCAATCGCCCGCCCTCCCCCCCAAAAAAGAAAAATTGTATAAGCACGCGAATCAAACGTAAAAATAAATGACAGAATAGTCAAATCTTAAATATGCGTTAACATAAACTTCAAATTTATTTACTGAGGATGATTTTAGATGTTATCTAATAATCAAGCATATTTGTATTTCATTAAGGTGAATACTGTATATTATATCTCGAGTTAATATTAAACTTACTGGCTGGAACATAAGCAATGTTACTTATTAATGTGATGAAATGTTATGGCCGTTATCTTGACAAGTAACTTAAAAAACTAATACCTTACATCCTACATTACCAGTATATGAATTTTCAAGTTATCATGGCGTCATACCTCATCGGCGAGACTCTTCTCTCTCGGCAGGCAAGATAATGTTTCCTTTACCTGCGTATATACGTGGAGTATATCGCGAATAGATTTCGCCATTATATTGTGGATATCATGTTTGTCGTGAATATGTACACAAGCGCACTATGCACACTAGACCACAGCATGAATAGAATACGTATACTTATTCAGAACGGAATAAAGTGATAGCAAACTTCGTAGAAGGTGTATCTACTCATACCCGAAAGAAATTTGTCGAAAATATCAAAAAGGAATTTTGTATAAATTAATTATTAAAGATGCATAAAATAGAGGATCAGCAAACATTATTACCTCCAAGCTGTAAAACGATTATGAAATGTGTTATGTGTTTTGATAAGTTCCGAAACTCTTATTAGAAACTTCAGGCCTCAGACTTTTATCAAGTTGGATATTCGACATGCATCTTTCCTCTTTTTCACTTTAATTATAAAACTAAAAATCAAATTGCACTTTTTTCAATGTTTTAGCATTGTAACTCTTGACAAAAATCACTACTTCTAACTATTGGAATTATATACATATTTGATATCTTTTTCTCAAATTTATAAATCAGATATTGCACATTGTTCAATTGTTTCTAAATTCGGATTGTTTCATGTTCATTACCTTAATATTTAATCATGAAATTTCCAGTATTAATCTTAGAAATCAGTTACTTTCCAAAAGTTTCACTTGAATTTCTTTGTAAACTTTATAATATTAACCTATGATTTCTTCAACGTTTACTAATTCCTCGGTTGAAAAAGTATTAAAAGGTTTAAAATAAAATTAGACGATTTTGTTCGGAACTAATTCAAAGAATCAATTCACTTTACTGAGCGAATTTACTCCGATTCCAGAAAATGAAGTGGTAGTTCTTTTATGTTTCACGGATGGATTCATTTTACTAAGCAAGCGAACAACTGATTCGCAAAACAAAGAACAGAGCGCTTGTTGGAAGTCTGCTAAAAAAATTTGAATTCCATTTTAAAAGAGAAAGAATGTTTATTTTAAAAGATGAATATAATTTTTATCCTTCCTCAGCTTTTTGAAAATTTTACCTCAGAATTTTATAGTTAGTTCCATGTACAAAAGAGGTTTTAGAGAATGTCAAATCTACAGTTAAAAAAATCAGTTTATGGAATTAGAGATTTAATGAGCCCATTCTTCCTATCCCACTGTTGGTTCGATTCTTTTCGTTCTTTTCTCCCTCGCTAACCGATCCCGATCCCATTACTCTTTCGACTGCTTTGGCTCTTCGCTCCATCCTCGCTAACCGCTTTTGATTCACCCCTCATTCCTGACCTTTTTCATCAAAGGTTATTGTTAATGGGTGGCGATTCTTAAAAAACGACCTGGTTTATTTTATTGAGAGAACGTTCTGATCCGATCCCCATGAAAGAGCGGTTTTGCCCATCTTTATTTTGAAACAAAACCTCTACACATCGATTTCTCATCAACTGTAACTGAAGAATTTTCTTTTTTTTTTTTTAATTAGAGCACTACTATATAAGCAGATACTTTATTTCTTAAAAATCACTATTGCTAAGCAAAAGAAATAATTTTGAAAATGCTCAAGATTTTATTCTTGTTGATATTTTAATCAATATATCACAATCAACTTCACTCAGATTTTTTTCTTTTCTTTTTTTTTCTTTCGTAGATGGTGCTTTAGAATATTCCGGTTACAAAGGAAATGATTTCGCAAACCTTTTTTCAGATAGGAATTTCATTGAGGTTTCCGTTCTATTCACTCTTGTAATTGAATGTCTCAAATCACTTGCTTTCTTAATATTTTGATAACACAAATTTAATTTAGTTTCCATTCTGCAGTTTATGAAAAATCTTTTTCTGTTTGTCATCTTTTTTTGTAGCAAATCTTTTTACTGTATTAAACAAATAATGGTTTCGGTCTAATTTTAAGATTTTATGCACTTAGTGTTTGCTTTTCCCACTCTAATATTATTCAGGTACTCAATTATTTTAAAAGCTGTTCCCAACAGTAGTAATTTGTTTAATTCTGTTACTGACAATGCTTTCAGAATCTTTTAGAAAATGTTGTTTATCTATAGTGAATATTGCTTTTTTTCTTTAGGATGGTTAGAGTATGCAATGAAAAATACCAGTATGAGTTAGAATTTCAGTTTCAATTAAAAAATGCTCAAACCTCGACATTTCTATGTCACCCGAGGATCTTTTATTGTCGAGACTACTGGCTGGTTTCGTAATCAGTTTATTACGATTTACGACTCGTGACGTTAGGAGAAACGTTTTCTAAAAAAGAACTCCTTCTACCATCTGAGTTTTCTTAGCCGAAACAGATTCTCTGGAACCTATTTCCTGGCGAAACATTTTGTAGTTGAGATAAAAATGTTTCGCTTGAAGCTCTATCTCATAGACACAGGTAGAGGAGTCCAGGATACTATAATTTTACAAACCACAGGTATTGTCTTGCGCACTAAATATGCAGTTCCGCCCAATTTTGAGGGAAAACGCCCTGAGCTCGGTCTGAGAGATTGCCCCGCTCTTCTATTTTCAACTTCTCGAGAGAACTTGCAGTTCGATTGTGAGTGTCGCTTTGCCGCAGAGGCGCGTATACGCTTACAAATATCCAAGCCTGTTCCGAAATTTGAACCCGGGTTTATCGGTACGGAGTCACTACTGTACAGGCTGGGCAACATATGTCTCTTGTACGCTGAGCAGAAAAAAAATTGGAGAGTTCTGTATCTCCCGTTCCACTGGGCCGATTGACGAAACTCAAATTGCGTTTCTTATATCTGGAAAGTACGGCTTAGGATATTTATATATATATTAGATTTATGTATAGCTTTGTTCTAATATAGATATTTTGACATAAAATCAGATTTTTTCTGAAATAAGATGACAATTTTTTCTATATTTCGATTCTTGTGTAGGGCTGGTGCTAATGATTGCAAATTTTCAGTGCACTGAACACCTCTTCTAGGATATTAGATGCAGTGTTGCATTTTCAGTGCGTCAAATAATTTATTTAAGCATAAATATTAAGATTGCCACTTACAATACAGCGCACCCTCCTCAACTACCTGGATGCAGTAATGTGCTCTCAATATATCTTTACGGTTAAGTAGAGGTTACGCTAAAGACTGCTACTTTTGTTGCAAGGAACTTCATCACGTTAACATTTGATGCAGTATAAATTTCATACAAGCTCAAATTGTGGGTCACTTGAAATTTTCAGTGTTTGTTTAGTGAATTCAGCTTGTGTTTAAATTGTTTAAATTTCAGTTGTTTGCTTTTTCTTTAAAACAAAAAAATTCGTTTTATTAAAGATACATTGATAGGATGATTTTCGCGAAATTTGAAGAGTTTGAAATGCTTTAAATTTATTATTGAAAAATCTGTTTAACCTGATGATAATGATTATGCATATCTGTGATTGTTATGGATAATCTTTCTTTTGCTTTTCGCTCTATATTTCGCATTGGAATATTTCAAATTGTTCTATATTTTGACATATAAAATTGAGAGTCTCACCGATTTGTGAGGAATTCATTAAACTACATATTTCTAATTTATTAATTTTTGTGGTTTATTTGTAAATAGTTATTTAAGTGATTTCTTTGATTTTTTAGTGATTGATTTATTGATAAATTAAAAACTTTAGTGCACTATTTGTAAACTGAAGTATGAGATATGATTTGATTTCATTTTGTATTTTGTAGTGAAGTGTGAGATAGGCACACCTGTGAACATTTAGTAGCAGTTTTTGCGCTTGTAATGCCTGCGTGTTTGTATATCACTATTTTTTTAATATTCTTTACCGAAAAGGAGTTTTCGTAGAGTCGAATTTGCAATTTTTCTTTTCTCAATAGCTAGGTTATCTTTTCGAATACTAGGTTGGTGTTCCTTTCTTAGATATTACTTCAAGTTAATGTGTTCATTTTTTTTTCTCTGTGGAGGACGCCCTAGTTAAACTTTAGGTCTAGATTTACAGGTCTGTTGCTATTTCTCAGTCAACCTTTCCTTATTTTGGGTGTGAACACTAATATTTCCCATTAGAATTAGTCATATCGTAATAGTTACATTATTTTGAATGTAATATTTTAGTATTTACCCGAATTGTTTTGTTTTCTTTCATAGTAATGTGATTCTTTAGTGCACAGATTTGCATTTTGTTTAATTAATTTATACTAATTAATAACTAATCGATTTGAATTCATTTAGATTTGTACACGGACGTCTCTTGGTTGCAGTGTCACTTTGACAATTTCAAGTTATGACCTTTGTTTTCTTATAAATGGCAGAGTTCCTTCCTGAGACACCTGATTTTTTTAATTAAAGTTCCAAACGTATATATGTGTGGCTTACATTTTATATTATAGTCAGAGGGAAAGGAAAATTTTCTCCCCAGGCTACGTATCTTACCATAAATATGAAATGTACTTTTTTGACACAGACGTGTTTAGTAAACAAGCAAATGTGTACCTGCTCTGTAAAGTTTGAAACCGGTCTTGTTAGAAAATGTTAGTAAACCAAAAGTTTTCTTTTTCCAACGGGAAAGAGTTCATCATGTCGTTTTAGTAACGATTAACTATAAGGGTAATTAAGAGATCTCTATTTATTTAAATGCTTAACAGAGAGAACTTGTTTCTAGCTGATTATATAAATTTGTAAAACAAGTAATAATTACAGTAATCTCTTAGAGCTTGTAGAAGCATTAGGTTTATTGGAAGCTATAGAGATGAAAAATTAGCAACCGCCTTCGCCGGGAATCGAACCACGGACCTCTGGAATACCGGCCCAGCGTGCAGAACCACTACACCACGAAGGCACGCTAGGGAAGTGGGAGAAATACCTTATATACTGCAAAAACTGCTACTACTCTTTTTAAAGGGCGACTAGGGTTTTAGGGGACCTAGTCGCCAAATCCTGGGTGCGGAGAATCATCATCCCCAACTCTTTTAGTTCGGGCGCCACTTGTAGAGTCATTAGGTTAATTGGAAGCAGAAAAAATGAAAAATTAGCAACCGCCTTCGCTGGGAATCGAACCACGGACCTCTGGAATACCGGCCCAGCGTGCAGAACCACTACACCACGAAGGCACGCTAGGGAAGTGGGAGAAATACCTTATATACTGCAAAAACTGCTACTACTCTTTTTAAAGGGCGACTAGGGTTTTAGGGGACCTAGTCGCCAAATCCTGGGTGCGGAGAATCATCATCCCCAACTCTTTTAGTTCGGGCGCCACTTGTAGAGTCATTAGGTTAATTGGAAGCAGAAAAAATGAAAAATTAGCAACCGCCTTCGCTGGGAATCGAACCACGGACCTCTGGAATACCGGACCAGCGTGAAGAACTACTACACCACGAAGGCACGCTAGGGAAGTGGGAGAAATACCTTACAAGCTTAAGTAATAAGATTGCAAATCCAAGTAAGATTTTATGAAGGCAAACAAAATATATTTTAGAAATGAAGGAGAATTAGAAAGAAGGATTTTGAATGTGCTCCTTTTTTGAAGTTGTAGAACGCGTGGTTCTCGTATATTGAATAAGCAACTTCAAACAAAAGCAATATGCCTTTTAAGTTAAAGAAACATTTTCCTTGCCGTGGGAGAGTGGCCGTGGACTGAGGTCTTGCCTTTTTTAAGCCTCATGATGGACCCAGTCGTGAATCAATACCTTCTTTCCGAAGAAGTGGAGAACAGAGTGGACGGACAGCAACAGTTTTGTAGTAGCGGACAGAGCAAACGAATATTTGTATTAAAATACTCTAATATCTCTGCTTCAAAAGGAGAAGAGGGTGGACAGACAGATAATGGCCATTGGTTGACGGAAAAAACCAAGAAGAATAGTTGAACCTCTTTCCGAACCACTTCCCCGTTTATCCGATGAGAGAACGATACCAACGGAAAACAAGAAGGCCAGCGTTTTTCAAGAAGCTTTCAATCCTTGATAAATGCTCGCCTTCTCCTTCTCTATCGCTATTGTTCTCCTGCTGTGAACAGCCAGTTCCTACATTGAACAGCCAGTAAGTAGCCTGGAAAGCGGAGAATGGAGAAAATTTCCTGGAATCCACTCCATGAAAACTTTTTCAGACATGTTCCTTTTCTTCTTGTTAACCATACTATTATGTTAAGCATTACAATAATTAATGTTTAAAAAAATTATATTAGTGTATTAAAAATTGTAACAACTCAGTTACAAAGCTGAAAATATTTAAATACTTTACGATCAAAGCAAATTTAAGCATAGATATTTATTATTAGTTATTTTTGACTACTTACATTAAGAACACAATGTGTTAAATATTTGCATAGTCGCCTGTAGTAACGGCAACCGCCGGCAATAAAAGGAGGTGCTTTCCTTAGTGGCACCGCAGTTCCTTTTAGTTCGAGCCAGAATAGACCTGCCCGGGGAGAAGCCAGGGGATGAGAGATTCCGGTTCCCGCCCTGTTCCGGTTTCCGTCTTGTTGCGGATCCAGTCCTGTTCCGGTTCCCGTCTTGTTCCAGTCCTGTTCCGGTCCTGATCCAGTCCTATTCCAGTTCCAGCCTGGCAGTTTAAGTCCAAAACACGTAGGAGCGGATGTCTGAATTCAGCGAATGGAGATATACGCCGAAAGGGCTAGATGGATTCTGTCTTTTAAAGGAAAGTGTTCTTCACCGTGCCGGCATAGCTGTTACTTTAAAGCTCTTTGAATGTTTTTCCGCCCAAGATGTTAAGTTTTCGTTTATGATGTTAAGTTTTCATCAGTGTTGAAGTTCCAGTTAAATAAACCTTTAAGTTTTAGACAAGGTTTTTGTGTTCTTCAGAAAATTTTAGATTCGAAGTCAGATATAGCACATAGGATTATTATCGGAAAAATCAACATTTGGCATCAAGCGACAGGATATTGTCTGCAAGGTAAGCGACTTTTTTATTTTTTTTTTTAATCATGGAAGCTTTAAAGTTAGCACGAACTCAATATAGAAGACTATTCAGTAAAGCGTGTAATGAATTTGACAATGAAGAAACTAAATTTAATCAGGAAGAAAAATTAATTAAAATAAAAGTTATTGCCGAGAAAGCTAAAGTTTTGTTTGATACTGACATGAAAATACGAGAATTAATGTTTAAAGAAATTACAGATGAGACTTAACTTATTAAAGAAACAGATGAATCTGAATTATATTTTGATAGGTGGAGACTTCTGGAAAGTAAAGATCTTACTTCTGGAACCCCGAATGTAACTTTAATTGATCCATCCTTTGTTCAGAATAAAATGTTACATTATCCGAATATTAAATTGCCTATCTTTGACGGCAACGTGAAGAAATGGCTAGGATTTTGGGGGCAATTCCAAAAGATTGATAAAGATTCTACATTAGATAATAATGATAAATTTGCTTATTTAGCACAGGCTATGGAGAAGAATTCTCCTGCAGAGGAAATAGTTAAAAGCTTTCCGCCAACTGGCGATAGTTACAAGAGCGCAATCGAAGCATTGCAGACGCGTTTTGGTAACAAAGAATTACTAACGGAGATTTATATTCGTGATTTGCTAACCCTTGTTATTCAAAAACAAGGTACACACTCTTTGCGGAAACTATATGATGAACTCGAATCTAATCTAAGAGCCTTGGAGATATTGGGAATAAATAGAGGCAAATATTGCGCGATATTATATCCATTGGTAGAATCAGCATTGCCGAATGAAGTCTTAAAAACCTGGGAGAGACTTAGGTTTTCGCGTAAAGGATCAGAAAGTTTAACCGGCGAAAACGCCGAGTTAAGAGAAAGGGAATCTGACCTTGAGCGCCTTTTATGCTTCTTGCGCGGTGAAGTTGAAAGTGAGGAAAGAATTTCTTTAGCAGCTAAATCTTTCAATGTTTTCGATCGATTGGCTCACGGTAATAAGAAAGAGAATTCAGGTTTAAAGATAAGAGAACCTCACTTAAAACCTACGGCAGCTGAACTGTTTACTTCTTCTAATGAAGCTAGAAAAGGCTGCATATTTTGTTCCAGTATAAATCATGGTTCTGCGGAATGTTTTCAGGCGCGTAACTTATCGTTGTCAGAAAGAGAAGTTTTGGTCCAAAGGACACGCTCTTGTTATCTGTGTCTGAAATCTGGACATTCTGTCAAGAGGTGTAGATTAAAAACAGTTTGTTTTACATGCGGCAAAAGGCATCATATTTTTCTATGTAAGGGCCATTCACAAAAGAGTGAGACAAGGGCAACGGAACAGCCTCCAAATCAGGCTGAAACACTCGCCAACATTTCTTCAAGGTCTCCTAAAGTTTTGCTGCAAACAATAAAAGTAATAATTAAAGGAGATAAAAAATCTCGTTCGGCTCGAGCTATAATTGATACTGGTTCTCAAAGGTCATATATTCTGCAAAGCGCAGCTCAAGATATGGGTTACAGGTATACGGTAAAGGAATACCTTAGCCACGCATTATTTGGCGGTACAACGACCAGTTTGTGTGAACATAAAGTTTACAAAATTCATTTATCTAATATGTCTGGCTCTTACAGTTGTAATTTTGATGCGTTAAGTCAGCCTGTTATTTGTAATAGTATACCTTCTATTGGACAAAGAATATGGCTTAAAGAGCTTGCTGACTGTGGAATAAGTTTAACAGATCGTTTAGAAGGACCCATAGAAATTTTAATAGGAGCCGATGTTGCAGGACGATTATTAACGGGGAATCGTAAACAAATTTCAAACGGTCTTGTAGCTATTGAAACAAAGTTAGGATGGACGGTTATGGGAAAAACCGGGGAGTTGAATAGTGAAGGTTCAACATTCTTAGTTACATCAATGTTGAATAAAGAGGCTTGTATTTCTGATTTATGGGCCCTCGACTCGCTTGGTATTACGGACCCATCCGAACAAAAGAGTAAATTGGAATTGTATGAGGCTAACAGGCAACATTTTCTTGATACTGTAAAAATAGAAGATGACCGCTTTGTAGTGTCTCTGCTTTGGTTGGAAGGGCACCCTCCCCTGTCGGATAATTTTGAGTTATCGCTTAAAAGGTTGCACGGTACGATTAGGCAATTTGAAATAAATAATCTTCGCCAAGAGTATGAAAATATATTCCAAGAATGGCTCAAAGAGGGCATAATAGAGGAAGTACCCGTAAATGAATTAGATTTACCCCATCATTATTTTCCACATAGACATGTTGTTAAGGAACATAGTACTACGAAGTTACGGCCAGTATTTGACGCTTCGTCTAAAGCAAAGGGTTGTCCGAGTCTCAACGATTGTCTTGAAAAGAGATTAAACCTTATTTCATTTATTCCTAAAATCTTAAATAGATTTCGCCAAGAAAAAATAGGGGTGATTTCTGATATTCGTAAGGCCTTTCTACAAATTGGCCTGAATTTTAGTGACAGAAACTTCCTCCGATTTCTTTGGATAAAGGGTGAAGATGGCTTGAAGCATTTTCGTCATTGTCGAGTCGTATTTGGTGTAACTAGTAGTCCATTTTTACTTGGAGCTGTTATTCAATATCACTTAAATTCAATTTTGGATAAAAATGATGCAGATGTAAAATATCCTTCCAACATTATTGTTAAATTAATGAATAGTTTCTATGTTGATAACTGTGTAACAAGTGTCGGAAGTGAAGATGAATTACAGCGCTTCATGAAAGTATCTTCAGATGTTATGGCAGAACGAAAATTTGAATTACGGGGTTGGGAATATACCGACTGTAGTTTAGAAACAGAAACTATTGCGAATGTATTAGGTTTGTTATGGGAAAGACAAGGCGATACTCTTCAAATAAATGTTGCTAATTTACAAAATCTTTGTTTCGAGAAAGTTACGAAAAGAAGTATTTTGGCAATAGCCCATAAAGTATTTGATCCCATCGGTATAACATGTCTAGTCCTTATATTACCTAAGATGTTATTACAGCGTACATGGGAAGAAGAAGTTAACACCGAAATTAAAAGTAAATTTTTGAAATGGGTAAAGGACATTTTTCTTTTGAAGAACATTAAAATTCCAAGGTGGATACGATATCAGACAAAACAGTGTTCAATCCATGTTTTTTGTGACGCCAGTCAAGCAGCGTATGCGGCAGTAGTTTTTATTCGTGTAGAAGAACCTGAATCAGTTAAAGTCCAGTTGCTTCAGGCTAGGTCTAGAGTTTCCCCTTGTGGTAAAAAGGAAACTACTATTGTAAGATTAGAATTGTTAGCAGCAACTATTGCATTTCGTCTTGCTGCAGACGTTCTAAAAGACTTTGAGGCCAGAAGTATATTTTTCTGGACAGATTCAACTACTGTCCTTGCATGGATAAAAAGGGAAGAACCATGGGAGACATTTGTAGAAAATAGAGTACAGGAAATAAGGCTTTTGACACGTGTGGAGGATTGGAGGCATATACCTGGTCACCTTAACCCTGCAGATCTTCCAAGTAGAGGGTGTTCAGTTCGCCAACTCTCCCGGTCAAAATGGTGGGAGGGTCTGAGCTGGCTTTTAAAATCCCAAGAAAATTGGCCGAGTGCCGAATTTATAACTGATGAAGCGGAAATAGCCAGCGAGAAAAAAAAGGCAGTGGTTTCATCTCTAGTGTCTACTGAAAGGTTTAGTTTGAGTGAGCGATTTTCTAGCTATCGAAAAACAGTTAGAGTTGTTGGTTGGATTCAACGATTTTTCTTTAATTGCAGAAATAAGAAAAAAAGGAAAGGTGAACTCACTGTTGATGAAATTGATTTTGCAGAAAAGGTTGTTATTCGCTTGATTCAATCGGAATCGTTTCAGGATATAGAAGACGCACGCTTACGAACTCTTAGTCCATTTTATGATGCGGGAATTGTAAGGATTAAAACTGGTGCGTTTCGAAGAGATGACACGTTAGAGTTTAGAACACCTATAATATTACCAGGAGAACATCCATTAGTTAGGAATTTAATTATGGAAGAACATAAAAAGAAAGGACATGCAGGTGTACAATATATACTGAATACCTTAAGGGAAAGGTTTTGGTTGTTATCTGGCAGAAGAACGGTGCGTTCTCTTTTGAGTAAATGCATTACTTGCAAGAGATATTCTGCTGCACCTGTTGACCACATATCAGCCCCACCGCCAATAGAGTGAGTAAATGATTCAGCAGTATTTCAAGTAACGGGTATAGACCTTTGTGGTCCTTTATTGTTGAGAAACAAAGAAAAGGCATGGATTTGTGTTTTTACATGCGCCGTTTATAGAGCGGTCCATTTGGAGTTGCTGACTTCTCTATCTACAGAAGTGTTTCTTCAGGCTTTTCATCGGTTCGTGTCACGAAGATGTAAACCCACAACTGTGTACAGTGATAATGGAACTAATGATGTACCCGTGAAGCTGAAGAATGAAAACAAGATTCGTTGTCTGAACTTAAACTCAACATAGATGATAAATCTGTCAGGCCCGTAACACGATCTGGTAGAACTGTAACTCCGCCGGACAGACTGGTATATTAAGGCTCTTTGGCATTGTTTTACTTTGATGTGAATGTTCACTTTTTTTTCTTTTTTTTTCCTTAGGTGGAAGGATGTTAAATATTTGCATAGTCGCCTGTAGTAACGGCAACCGCCGGCAATAAAAGGAGGTGCTTTCCTTAGTGGCACCGCAGTTCCTTTTAGTTCGAGCCAGAATAGACCTGCCCGGGGAGAAGCCAGGGGATGAGAGATTCCGGTTCCCGCCTTGTTCCGGTTTCCGTCTTGTTGCGGATCCAGACCTGTTCCGGTTCCCGTCTTGTTCCAGTCCTGTTCCGGTCCTGATCCAGTCCTATTCCAGTTCCAGCCTGGCAGTTTAAGTCCAAAACACGTAGGAGCGGATGTCTGAATTCAGCGAATGGAGATATACGCCGAAAGGGCTAGATGGATTCTGTCTTTTAAAGGAAAGTGTTCTTCACCGTGCCGGCATAGCTGTTACTTTAAAGCTCTTTGAATGTTTTTCCGCCCAAGATGTTAAGTTTTCGTTTATGATGTTAAGTTTTCATCAGTGTTGAAGTTCCAGTTAAATAAACCTTTAAGTTTTAGACAAGGTTTTTGTGTTCTTCAGAAAATTTTAGATTCGAAGTCAGATATAGCACATAGGATTATTATCGGAAAAATCAACATTTGGCATCAAGCGACAGGATATTGTCTTCAAGGTAAGCGACTTTTTTATTTTTTTTTTAATCATGGAAGCTTTAAAGTTAGCACGAACTCAATATAGAAGACTATTCAGTAAAGCGTGTAATGAATTTGACAATGAAGAAACTAAATTTAATCAGGAAGAAAAATTAATTAAAATAAAAGTTATTGCCGAGAAAGCTAAAGTTTTGTTTGATACTGAAATGAAAATACGAGAATTAATGTTTAAAGAAATTACAGATGAGACTTTACTTATTAAAGAAACAGATGAATCTGAATTATATTTTGATAGGTGGAGACTTCTGGAAAGTAAAGATCTTACTTCTGGAACCCCGAATGTAACTTTAATTGATCCATCCTTTGTTCAGAATAAAATGTTACATTATCCGAATATTAAATTGCCTATCTTTGACGGCAACGTGAAGAAATGGCTAGGATTTTGGGGGCAATTCCAAAAGATTGATAAAGATTCTACATTAGATAATAATGATAAATTTGCTTATTTAGCACAGGCTATGGAGAAGAATTCTCCTGCAGAGGAAATAGTTAAAAGCTTTCCGCCAACTGGCGATAGTTACAAGAGCGCAATCGAAGCATTGCAGACGCGTTTTGGTAACAAAGAATTACTAACGGAGATTTATATTCGTGATTTGCTAACCCTTGTTATTCAAAAACAAGGTACACACTCTTTGCGGAAACTATATGATGAACTCGAATCTAATCTAAGAGCCTTGGAGATATTGGGAATAAATAGAGGCAAATATTGCGCGATATTATATCCATTGGTAGAATCAGCATTGCCGAATGAAGTCTTAAAAACCTGGGAGAGACTTAGGTTTTCGCGTAAAGGATCAGAAAGTTTAACCGGCGAAAACGCCGAGTTAAGAGAAAGGGAATCTGACCTTGAGCGCCTTTTATGCTTCTTGCGCGGTGAAGTTGAAAGTGAGGAAAGAATTTCTTTAGCAGCTAAATCTTTCAATGTTTTCGATCCGTTGGCTCACGGTAATAAGAAAGGGAATTCAGGTTTAAAGATAAGAGAACCTCACTTAAAACCTACGGCAGCTGAACTGTTTACTTCTTCTAATGAAGCTAGAAAAGGCTGCATATTTTGTTCCAGTATAAATCATGGTTCTGCGGAATGTTTTCAGGCGCGTAACTTATCGTTGTCAGAAAGAGAAGTTTTGGTCCAAAGGACACGCTCTTGTTATCTGTGTCTGAAATCTGGACATTCTGTCAAGAGGTGTAGATTAAAAACAGTTTGTTTTACATGCGGCAAAAGGCATCATATTTTTCTATGTAAGGGCCATTCACAAAAGAGTGAGACAAGGGCAACGGAACAGCCTCCAAATCAGGCTGAAACACTCGCCAACATTTCTTCAAGGTCTCCTAAAGTTTTGCTGCAAACAATAAAAGTAATAATTAAAGGAGATAAAAAATCTCGTTCGGCTCGAGCTATAATTGATACTGGTTCTCAAAGGTCATATATTCTGCAAAGCGCAGCTCAAGATATGGGTTACAGGTATACGGTAAAGGAATACCTTAGCCACGCATTATTTGGCGGTACAACGACCAGTTTGTGTGAACATAAAGTTTACAAAATTCATTTATCTAATATGTCTGGCTCTTACAGTTGTAATTTTGATGCGTTAAGTCAGCCTGTTATTTGTAATAGTATACCTTCTATTGGACAAAGAATATGGCTTAAAGAGCTTGCTGACTGTGGAATAAGTTTAACAGATCGTTTAGAAGGACCCATAGAAATTTTAATAGGAGCCGATGTTGCAGGACGATTATTAACGGGGAATCGTAAACAAATTTCAAACGGTCTTGTAGCTATTGAAACAAAGTTAGGATGGACGGTTATGGGAAAAACCGGGGAGTTGAATAGTGAAGGTTCAACATTCTTAGTTACATCAATGTTGAATGAAGAGGCTTGTATTTCTGATTTATGGGCCCTCGACTCGCTTGGTATTACGGACCCATCCGAACAAAAGAGTAAATTGGAATTGTATGAGGCTAACAGGCAACATTTTCTTGATACTGTAAAAATAGAAGATGACCGCTTTGTAGTGTCTCTGCTTTGGTTGGAAGGGCACCCTCCCCTGTCGGATAATTTTGAGTTATCGCTTAAAAGGTTCCACGGTACGATTAGGCAATTTGAAATAAATAATCTTCGCCAAGAGTATGAAAATATATTCCAAGAATGGCTCAAAGAGGGCATAATAGAGGAAGTACCCGTAAATGAATTAGATTTACCCCATCATTATTTTCCACATAGACATGTTGTTAAGGAACATAGTACTACGAAGTTACGGCCAGTATTTGACGCTTCGTCTAAAGCAAAGGGTTGTCCGAGTCTCAACGATTGTCTTGAAAAGAGATTAAACCTTATTTCATTTATTCCTAAAATCTTAAATAGATTTCGCCAAGAAAAAATAGGGGTGATTTCTGATATTCGTAAGGCCTTTCTACAAATTGGCCTGAATTTTAGTGACAGAAACTTCCTCCGATTTCTTTGGATAAAGGGTGAAGATGGCTTGAAGCATTTTCGTCATTGTCGAGTCGTATTTGGTGTAACTAGTAGTCCATTTTTACTTGGAGCTGTTATTCAATATCACTTAAATTCAATTTTGGATAAAAATGATGCAGATGTAAAATATCCTTCCAACATTATTGTTAAATTAATGAATAGTTTCTATGTTGATAACTGTGTAACAAGTGTCGGAAGTGAAGATGAATTACAGCGCTTCATGAAAGTATCTTCAGATGTTATGGCAGAACGAAAATTTGAATTACGGGGTTGGGAATATACCGACTGTAGTTTAGAAACAGAAACTATTGCGAATGTATTAGGTTTGTTATGGGAAAGACAAGGCGATACTCTTCAAATAAATGTTGCTAATTTACAAAATCTTTGTTTCGAGAAAGTTACGAAAAGAAGTATTTTGGCAATAGCCCATAAAGTATTTGATCCCATCGGTATAACATGTCTAGTCCTTATATTACCTAAGATGTTATTACAGCGTACATGGGAAGAAGAAGTTAACACCGAAATTAAAAGTAAATTTTTGAAATGGGTAAAGGACATTTTTCTTTTGAAGAACATTAAAATTCCAAGGTGGATACGATATCAGACAAAACAGTGTTCAATCCATGTTTTTTGTGACGCCAGTCAAGCAGCGTATGCGGCAGTAGTTTTTATTCGTGTAGAAGAACCTGAATCAGTTAAAGTCCAGTTGCTTCAGGCTAGGTCTAGAGTTTCCCCTTGTGGTAAAAAGGAAACTACTATTGTAAGATTAGAATTGTTAGCAGCAACTATTGCATTTCGTCTTGCTGCAGACGTTCTAAAAGACTTTGAGGCCAGAAGTATATTTTTCTGGACAGATTCAACTACTGTCCTTGCATGGATAAAAAGGGAAGAACCATGGGAGACATTTGTAGAAAATAGAGTACAGGAAATAAGGCTTTTGACACGTGTGGAGGATTGGAGGCATATACCTGGTCACCTTAACCCTGCAGATCTTCCAAGTAGAGGGTGTTCAGTTCGCCAACTCTCCCGGTCAAAATGGTGGGAGGGTCTGAGCTGGCTTTTAAAATCCCAAGAAAATTGGCCGAGTGCCGAATTTATAACTGATGAAGCGGAAATAGCCAGCGAGAAAAAAAAGGCAGTGGTTTCATCTCTAGTGTCTACTGAAAGGTTTAGTTTGAGTGAGCGATTTTCTAGCTATCGAAAAACAGTTAGAGTTGTTGGTTGGATTCAACGATTTTTCTTTAATTGCAGAAATAAGAAAAAAAGGAAAGGTGAACTCACTGTTGATGAAATTGATTTTGCAGAAAAGGTTGTTATTCGCTTGATTCAATCGGAATCGTTTCAGGATATAGAAGACGCACGCTTACGAACTCTTAGTCCATTTTATGATGCGGGAATTGTAAGGATTAAAACTGGTGCGTTTCGAAGAGATGACACGTTAGAGTTTAGAACACCTATAATATTACCAGGAGAACATCCATTAGTTAGGAATTTAATTATGGAAGAACATAAAAAGAAAGGACATGCAGGTGTACAATATATACTGAATACCTTAAGGGAAAGGTTTTGGTTGTTATCTGGCAGAAGAACGGTGCGTTCTCTTTTGAGTAAATGCATTACTTGCAAGAGATATTCTGCTGCACCTGTTGACCACATATCAGCCCCACCGCCAATAGAGTGAGTAAATGATTCAGCAGTATTTCAAGTAACGGGTATAGACCTTTGTGGTCCTTTATTGTTGAGAAACAAAGAAAAGGCATGGATTTGTGTTTTTACATGCGCCGTTTATAGAGCGGTCCATTTGGAGTTGCTGACTTCTCTATCTACAGAAGTGTTTCTTCAGGCTTTTCATCGGTTCGTGTCACGAAGATGTAAACCCACAACTGTGTACAGTGATAATGGAACTAATGATGTACCCGTGAAGCTGAAGAATGAAAACAAGATTCGTTGTCTGAACTTAAACTCAACATAGATGATAAATCTGTCAGGCCCGTAACACGATCTGGTAGAACTGTAACTCCGCCGGACAGACTGGTATATTAAGGCTCTTTGGCATTGTTTTACTTTGATGTGAATGTTCACTTTTTTTTCTTTTTTTTTCCTTAGGTGGAAGGATGTTAAATATTTGCATAGTCGCCTGTAGTAACGGCAACCGCCGGCAATAAAAGGAGGTGCTTTCCTTAGTGGCACCGCAGTTCCTTTTAGTTCGAGCCAGAATAGACCTGCCCGGGGAGAAGCCAGGGGATGAGAGATTCCGGTTCCCGCCTTGTTCCGTTTCCGTCTTGTTGCGGATCCAGACCTGTTCCGGTTCCCGTCTTGTTCCAGTCCTGTTCCGGTCCTGATCCAGTCCTATTCCAGTTCCAGCCTGGCAGTTTAAGTCCAAAACACGTAGGAGCGGATGTCTGAATTCAGCGAATGGAGATATACGCCGAAAGGGCTAGATGGATTCTGTCTTTTAAAGGAAAGTGTTCTTCACCGTGCCGGCATAGCTGTTACTTTAAAGCTCTTTGAATGTTTTTCCGCCCAAGATGTTAAGTTTTCGTTTATGATGTTAAGTTTTCATCAGTGTTGAAGTTCCAGTTAAATAAACCTTTAAGTTTTAGACAAGGTTTTTGTGTTCTTCAGAAAATTTTAGATTCGAAGTCAGATATAGCACATAGGATTATTATCGGAAAAATCAACATTTGGCATCAAGCGACAGGATATTGTCTTCAAGGTAAGCGACTTTTTTATTTTTTTTTTAATCATGG